>NC_050099.1:106451963-107076963 GCF_902167145.1 Zea mays | reverse complement strand
ATATAGCTCTTCCACCACGCGGGGAAGACGTCGTCGATTCCGCCGCCGGCGGGCGGGTTGTCGGCCGCCATTGTCGTGGTCGCACGGCGGTGGAAGAAGTATCATGTCGTAGCTGCCGTCGAAGGACATGAACTCGAGAGCCCCGAAACGAAGCACCGTCCCGGGCCGGAGAGGTTGTTGGAGACTGCCCATCTGGAGCTTGACGGGGAGCTATTCGTCAGCACGCAGCAGGCCCCTACCTGGCGCGCCAACTGTCGGCGTTTCGAGACAGGGGGGTCCCTAAGCCGACGAGTGAGTGTGCTGCGTGCCCCAGCCCAGATGGGTCGAGCGCGTGGGCGAGCGAGGAGGGGGGAGAGGCGAGGCGGCCGGAGCCGAGCGTGAGAGAGGTGGAAGTCCCGCGGCCTTCGTGTTCGTCCCGCGCCCAGGTCGGGTGCGCTTGCAGTAGGGGGGTTACAAGCGTCCACGCGGGTGAGGGAAGCGAGCGGCCCCAAGAGAGCGCCTGTCCTGTCCTCGGTCCCGCGCGGCCAACCTTCTCTGAGAAGGCCCTGGTCCTTCCTTTTATAGTCGTAAGGAGAGGACCCAGGTGTACAATGGGGATGTAGCAGAGTGCTACGTGTCTAGCGGAGGGAGAGCTAGCGCCCTAGGTACATGCCGATGTGGCAGCCGGAGAGATCTGGGCATCCTGCTGGCGTGATGTCGTGGCTATCGGAGGTGCGGCGGAGCCTGATGGAGGGACAGCTGTTGGAGCGGTCGAGTCCCTGCTGACGTTGTCCTGCTTTCGTAAGAGAGCTGGGGGCCGCCGTCGTCATAGAGCTTGTGGAGCGCCATCATTGCCCCTCTGGCGGAGCTGGCCGGACGAGACGCCGGTCTTGTTCTCCGTGACCCGAGTCGATTCGGGGTAGGATGATGATGACGTCTCCTGTTGACGTGGCGGTCTGTGCTCTAGGCAGGGCGACGTGGGGTTTCCTCCGAAGCCGAGGTTGAGTCTTGCCTTCAGTTGCCGTGGCCGAGCCCGAGCCAAGGGGTCGGGCGAGGCGGAGGTCGTTCGGCCGAGGCCAGGGCGGAGTCCGAGCCCTGGGGTCGGGCGGAGCGGAGTTCGTCGTCTTCCGGGTCTTAGCCCGAGTCCGAGCCCTGGGGTCGGGCGGAGCGGAGTTCGCCGTCTTCCGGGTCTTTGCCCGAGTCCGAGCCCTGGGGTCGGGCGGAGCGGAGTTCGCCGTCTTCCGGGTCTTTGCCCGAGTCCGAGCCCTGGGGTCGGGCGGAGCGGAGTTCGCCGTCTTCCGGGTCTTAGCCCGAGTCCGAGCCCTGGGGTCGGGCGGAGCGGAGTTCGCCGTCTTCCGGGTCTTAGCCCGAGTCCGAGCCCTGGGGTCGGGCGGAGCGGAGTTCGCCGTCTTCCGGGTCTTAGCCCGAGTCCGAGCCCTGGGGTCGGGCGGAGCGGAGTTCGCCGTCTTCCGGGTCTTTGCCCGAGTCCGAGCCCTGGGGTCGGGCGGAGCGGAGTTCGTCGTGGCGCCCTTGGCAAGGCCTGATTGCCTGTCGGACTCACTCTGTCGAGTGGCACTGCAGTCGGAGTGGCGCAGGCGGCGCTGTCCTTCTGTCAGACTGGCCAGTGGAGCGGTGGAGTGACGGCGGTCACCTCGGCTCTGCCGGGGGCGCGTGTCAGGATAGAGGTGTCAGGCCACCTTTGCGTTAAATGCCCCTGCAATTTGGTCAGTCGGTGTGGTGATTTAGTCAAGGTTGCTTCTGAGCGAAGCCAAGACCTTGGGCAAGCCGGTGATGTGTCCGCCATAAAAAGGGGGCCTCGGGCGAGACGGAAGTCTCTCGAGGTTGGCTGCCTTCGGCCGAGGCTAGGCTCGGGTGAAGCGTGATCGAGTCACTCGTGTGGACTGATCCCTGACTTAATCGTGCCCATCAGGCCTTTGCAGCTTTATGCTGATGGGGGTTACCAGCTGAGAATTAGGCGTCTTGAGGGTACCCCTAATTATGGTCCCCGACACCATGCTTTCCTAATCACATGATAATTTGTGATATTAAAAAAAACAAATCTTTTGGTATTAAAACCAACTAGAAACTAAAGTATAGACTACAAACCAAGCTTGTTGGATCCCTTTTCTTACAAATCTCGAGGACGAGATTTTTTTTAAGGGGGGTAGGATTTGTAATACCCAAAATTCTATTTTCAGAATTTAGGAAAATTTCCCAAAGAATTTTAATAAAATACTAACTTTCTCATCTTCGAAATCACGTCTCAAAGAATGGATATGTTTCCCACCAAAGATCGGGATTTAATTTGAAACGTAATTATATAATTACAAATGTTCTCAAAACTAACTAAGGGATAAGACTATTCCTTAGGAATTAAAATCCTAAAAAGGGGTGAAATTATTTTATATTGAGGAAAAGTACATAGTAAATGCTAAATTTTTGAATGAACTATTAACACAAATATTGTGTATGTGTGTGCATTACATATTTAATACATGCCTAATGGGATAGGAATAATATGAATAAGTCGAATTACATGCTGGATTTCCTTGTTGTTGCATCCACATTTGAATTTGTAACTCATTTAAAGTTCAAAATATTTAAAACCAATAGAAAACAGAATTATAAAAGTAAAAAGGAAATTAACAAAAGAAAAAAAAAGAGAAACCTTTTCCTGGGCCGATTCTCAAGCTACTCGGCCCAACCTTACCCCTTTGCCCTGGCTTGTTGGGCTGACTACACCCCGCTCGGCCCACTCTATTTCCCCCTTTTCTTTTCTCTAGTGCCAATGACGTGTGGGACCCGCATGTCATCACTTCCCTTCTTCACCGTAACTGAAGCCCGAACAAACCGGATCGCTAGCGCTACCTCCTGGTTTGCTGCGATTTCGTCGCGGTATGGTTGGGATATGGGACTCCAACTCGGACCTCGTACCTGGGCACTATAAGAACGACCGCATCCGATGACCCTCCACCCATAAAACCGAAGTTGGAGCTGTGCGCCGTGGTCTGGGCGACCGCGGGGAGGAGTCGTCCGGGCTCTGGACACGCGTGGCGGCTGCGGCGCTCTCCGTACCCTCGGCGGCGTCCTTTGCGGCATCAAGTTAGGGCACCGGGACTCGCCTCGAAGGAACGACGTCGCAATCCACCGCGTGCCGTGGTCAAAGTCCTCTGTGCCATTATTCCTGAGTAAGCCCTTTTAATTAGCCCGAGTTAATCTCTGTGTCGCGTTACTGTGCTCGATGGTAGGGGGTTGTGTGCTGAGTCGGCCGCGGACCTCATGCGATGGATTCCGCAGCGGGGAATGCTCTGCGTTGGTGCTCTCTCCGGTCTGCGCAGTGCGCCACCATGGGGGCTGGAACTCCGTGGAGCTCGGATAGCGGTAGATGAAGGGGTCTGGACTGTTGGCGTGTTGATCTACGGCTTAGATGGGGTTTGTTTCCTTGGCCGCGCGCTCGGATAAGAGAGAGAAACCATGGGGATGGCCATGGCGTGTCCGCCGTCGGCCGTGCCACTAGCAGCGCCTGGTCGCTGCCTGTATCCGAGGGAGGAAGATACACTTGCGCCGTCGGATGGGTGTTGGACGGTCGGATCGTTGATGGGCGATCGGATTTGAGCGAGTGCAGCTGAACCGTTAATCTTGCGATAAACGGTACAAGTCGGATCGCAGGATGCATTAAATCTGGGCCTTAGATCGCGGATCCTGTGGCCATCATGCGCGCTGGTTGTGTAAATATGGAGATCTAATCTAGACCGTAGAAGCCTGATCGGATGGCCTAGATCTGTTGATACCCCTTCGCGGTGCATCTTTGCAAAAGAGACCCCTAGTTTAAATGGAATCGACCCGCAGTCCACAACAGAGGAGTTATGAGTCATAGGCATTCTTGCGCAAAAGACCCTGTACTTTCCTGCATTTGTTGCGCAGTCCAGAGACTAAGGAAAACTATATAAATAATGTCTGAAATTGGTTTTTAACACAAAAATAATTCCTAGAACTTGTTTAAATCCTAGAAAATTCATACTAGGTCCAAATTAATCCATTCCAGTTTATAAAATTTTATAATATTATTGTTTATCATCTAGTACCACTGTTTTCACATTAAAGTCACATTAGAATTTATATCTTATTTAATCTTATACAAAATACATAGAATCTTTAGAAACTCGTAACTTAAAATCTATAACTCCGATTTGATCCGTTCGAGTTGCATTAGTCTCGTAGCAACGCATAGATTATTATTATTCAGTTTGTATTTATGTTTGGTGTGATGTTAATTTTATCTATACCATGTCTGTTTGTATTGCTACGACTAGCGCGAGGACACGTGTCATCTGAAAAGCAAGTTGGTACCTGGAATCTCAAGTGCCAGGCAAGTTGTGCCCTTGATCACTTCTTTTTACCCACTCATGTTCTAATTAATCATAATGATCTGCATAGGTTAATTTTGATGGGACCCAATAGGTTACCCTAGTTTGATTATCTTTATACCTTGTTACCACTGAACTTTTTGGGTAGTACTTGCTAGTGCTTTATGTGGTTTTGGGTATGAAGATACATTACTCATGATTATACTTTTGTTATCCGTTGTTATTTATCGTTCATGATAAGATCATTATGTTAATTGGAACATGGAGCGACCACCCGGGAAAACAGTGCTACCACAAGGGTTTAATGGGACGCCCTTGGCTGATTAATTAGGAAAGCTAGTGGAGGACTACCTTACCCGAAAGGGGCAAGGGCAGTAGGGGAGTGGTCAGTGTAGGGAGGCCCTCGGGAGGACTTTGCTGAGATGGCGGTCCTGCAAGGGATTCCTGCATTGGAGCTTCCTATAAACTGTAGCGGGTTTTCTGAAGCTAGTGGAACTTTGTAAAGGCCTCGTAGTGTTACCCTGCCTCGCCTTCTCGGTAGAGGTGTATGGGAAGTCGCGATCCCTTGGCAGATGGGTAACATGACTTGTGGGTAAAGATGCGCAACCTCTGCAGAGGGTAAAACTGGTATACTAGCCGTGCTCACGGTCATGAGCAGCTCGGACCCTCACATGATTAATCTATGGAACTTAAATTCAATTTGTCATATGCATTGCATCGCAGGTGATGTTGTTACTTCTGTTCTACTATTTAATTGGGTTGGTATTTACTTATACTTAGTAATGGCTAATAAAATTTTGACCAACTTTAAAAGCAATGCTCAGCTTCAGCCATCCTCTTTGGTAAGCCTTACACTTCACATGAGCTCCCACCTTTGGCGAGTTCATACACATTATTCCCCACAACTTGCTGAGCGATGAACGTATGTGAGCTCACTCTTGCTGTCTCACACCCCCACAGGTCAAGAACAGGTACCGCAGGATGAGGCGCTTGGAGGATGCTGTGACGAGTTCGTGAGAGGTCTAGGTCGTCGTCTCCCAGTCAACTTTGGGTTGCTGGACCGTTGTCTCCTTATAATGTAAATATTTATTTTGTATAAGAACTCCTGTTATATAGTAAAGATGTGACATTCGATCCTGTGCCATGATTCATCATATGTGTGAGACTTGGTCCCAGCACACCTGGTGATTATGTTTGCGCCCGGGTTTTGGACCCCTAAAATCCGGGTGTGACACCCGGGCCCCCATGTCATAGACTGGGCTGCCTAGATCTAGGTGCCCGTCATGCGTGATCTCCTGCGGTGATTGAGGGGCGCGCGGAAGGGTTTCCTTGAGCGAGGACTCTAGTTTCCTTGAAAAAGGGTTCACCCCGCGTGCAGTAGTTATCCTTTCGCATTCTCTTCCAATCGACTGCGCCCTTTCACCTTCGTGCTGCTTTGTTCCACGCCCGCGCCACCGGATGTGCCCTTTTGCCTTCGCACTCCTCAGTTCCACGCCCACACCGCTGTACACGCCATGGCTTCACTCGGTCACCCCGACCGCTTCTAGTCTGAGGCAGCGCTCAACCTGGTGCGCGGCTTGCTTGGGTGGAGCGCGCCAGCGTTCGCCGCAAGGATCCGTGCCGGTGCCGCTCCCCTCGGCGATCTCGCCTTCTGGGAGTTTGTTTTGTTCGTCTCCTACATTTCATGCGGGTTGGCACTGCCGATCTTGCCTTTCTTCCTGCTGCTGTTGGAGGAGTTCGGGCTCCAGCTTCAGCACCTTACACCCCACTTCATCCTCGAAGCGGCCATCTTCGTCCACCTCTGCGAGATGTTCGTAGAGGTGGCCCCCTGCACTTCCCTATTCCTCCATTTCTTTGTGTTGGTCAAGTCTGGGAAGCCTAGGGACCATCTTGGTGCCTACTACTTTCAAATGACACCGGATTCGGCCGTAGCCTACATCTCCACCTTCGGTGGCGCGAGGTGGGAAAACTGGCCTGCCGAATGGTTAATCGCCAGCGCCGAGGCCAACGACTGCCTCGTCCTGCCGAGCAACGAGCCATCCCTCGACCGCAAGCACTAGAGGACTAAGCCATCACTATCGCCAGAGCTCCTACCCGTACAGGACAGGATCAAGACCTTGGCAACTGGTGGTCTGACCTCCATGCATGTGGTCGGCGACTTCCTGAAGCACCGGGTCATGCCGCTACATAGGAGGTCGCGCCTGTGCTGTTGGTTCACTGGCCCGAATGATATCGGCAGGATCCAGCGCGGGCCGGGTACCGATCTGTCCTAGGAGGAGCTGGAACTCCTGGTGAAGGGGATTACCGGTGAGTCCTTTATCCCTGAATCCTTGATACTCCCCCAGGACATCCCGGCGCTCTGTGATGATCGAGGGCTGCGAACGGCGGTGCTGGCCACGCTGTCGACCCTCGATGAGAGAGGCGTGGCGGTTCGTCAGACCGGCGGTTGGAACCCCCTCCAAGGGATCTAGATCCCTAGTATACCGGCTAGGGGTCCCCAGCCCACTAGTGGGGCTCCTAGTGTCGGTCCCGCCGTGGCCCCCAGCTCCATGGACAGGGGCAAGGGGCCTGCAAGAAGCTCCTCCGCCCCAAGTGGCACCGGGAGTTCGGAGGAAGAGAGGTGATGCCGGTTGCGTCGCGCCGACGTGTCGCTTGTTTCGGACCCCAAAAGCGTCAAAGGACTGCTGGTGGGGCCGAGGAGGCTGGCTCCTAGGCCCAGGGCGCGCAGAGGCGCGTCAGTCCTCCGCCACCACCACCATCGGGCCCACCACCACCATCGGTCCCGCCGCAACCACCACCTGGGGATGATCTCCCCCAGGGGAACCAGCAGCAGCAACAACAATAATAGCAGCAGCAACAACAACAACCGCAGCAGCAACAACAACAGTGGTCGCCCCGCTTCCAGGGTCGCTGGAAAGTCCAGGGCCCCAAGTAAGTGTAGCCCCTTTTTCAATGAGTCTAATTATCATGTCGATAGGTTTTAACCCATCGTCTGCCCGCCAGGGCTTCCTCCTCCACCGCTCCTAAGGCCACACCTCCTCCGCTAGGCATTAGACCCACCGATGGGTCCGGCTCTTAGTAGCAGGAATCTGCTGGGAGCGGAGCCGGTGGTCCGCCTCCAGCCACTACCCAGATAGTGCCAGCAGCTTCTCAAGCCCCAGCCGGGGGTCCGGCGGCAGCGGCGTCAACATCAGGCGGCGTCGCAATGGCGGAGGAGGTCCCAACTGCTCCCACTCCCGCCATCGAGGATGATGCGGGGGGGGGCACATCCAGCTCCATGCCGCCGCCCACTCCGGAGGAGACGGAGGTGATTTTTGGGCGGCGGCTCCGGTCTAGCGCCGAGCTAGAAGTAGAGCCAGTTCCCCTCCCCCGCGTGCTGTCTCGTGCCCATCAGGCTCTTCATGAGACTAAGGCGGCGATCCTGCGGGAGTGGGAGGCGCTTGAGGCCAAGCACCAGCGCCTCAACGACTGGCGCACCCAGCTGGAGGAGCGCACCAAGGCGGCGTCCCGCCAGTTCGCCTCCGAGCAGTCCGATCTCGAGCGGGACCGCAAGGATTACAAAAGGGACCTCCAGAAGGTGTACGCCCGGGAGCTAGAGGCGTCCCAGAGGGAGAAGAAGTTGGCCAGGAGGGAGGATGTTGTGTCTCAGTGGGAGGTGGTGACACCCCAGGTCACCTGAGGGGGTCCTGAAGGCGTTTTCACTGGAGACTCTGACTCTGGTGACGACAACGACCGCCGCAAGAAGCTGTACGTCATGTACGGTGGAAGCTGGGAGCTCACCTCCCGCAGGAACGTCAAGTCCCTGCGCCGGGAGGTCCTTTCGGCGGTCCCGGGGGTCCCGAAGGCTGCTCCACATCAGCGGTGGACGAGCACCACTATCTCCTTCGGGGCATCCGATTGCCCCGACAACATGGCAGGGGCTGGTATACTACCGCTCATCACCACCCCTATCATTGCCAACATGCGGCTGCACCATGTTTTGATTGACGGTGGGGCTGGGCTCAACGCCATTAGCAATGCTGCATTCAAGTAGCTGCAGATCCCAGGGTCCCGACTAGGACCCTCTCGTCCATTCTCCGGAGTGGGCCCACAACCGGTGTATCCCCTTGGGAGCATCGCTCTCCCGGTTACATTCGGGACCGAGGAAAACATCCGCACAGAGAACGTCCAGTTCGACGTCGCGGAGGTTAACCTCCCCTTCAATGCCATTATTGGTAGGCTGGCCCTGTACCGGTTCATGGCCATTGCCCATTATAGGTATTTGGACCTCAAGATGCCGTCCCCAGTTGGTGTCCTCCCCGTGCGGGGCGACTGTGCCGCTGCACTTGCGGCCGTCGAGAAGCTGCACGCCCTAGCGGCAGAGACTGCTCGCTCGGATGATGGAGGGAGGGACCCCTGGACTTCCGGTACCAAGGCGCCTTCCAAGGTGCCAAAGGTGCAACCATCTGGAGCAAACGACGAACCCGTCAAGGCCATCCAGATCGGCGCGGACTCCTCCTGGACCACCCACATCGCGAGCAATCTGGAGGAGAAATAGGAACTCGCGCTCGTCGCCTTCCTCCGGGCAAATGTCGATGTTTTCGCATGGGAACCGTCACAGATGCCTGGGATCCCCAGGGAGGTGATTGAGCACCATCTTAAGATCCACCCTGACGCCAAACCGGTGAGTCAGAAACCTCGTAGACAGTCCGTTGAGTGGCAGGACTTCATCCGTGAGGAGGTCCGGAAGTTGCTTGATGCTGGCTTCATCGAAGAGATTCATCACCCCGTATGGCTGGCCAACCCAGTCATCGTTCCAAAGGCAAACGTGAAGCTTCAGATGTGCATCGACTACACCAGCCTTAATAAGGCTTGTCCCAAGGACCCGTATCCACTTCCACGCATAGATCAAATAGTGGACTCTACTTCCGGGTGTGACCTTTTGTCCTTCTTAGATGCTTACTCTGGGTTCCATCAGATCCAGATGGCTAGGAAAGATAGGGAGCATACCGCTTTTGTAACAGTGGATGGGCTTTACTGCTATGTTGTAATGCCCTACGGTCTGAGAAACGCCTTGTTGACATTTGTACGGGCGATGAGTAAGACCTTCGGGGACCTGATTAGGGACAGGATAGAGATATACGTCAATGACATCGTGGTCAAGACTAAGAGAGGGTCGACCCTAGTGGAAGACCTGACCCTGGTCTTTAACAAGCTAGGGGCAACGCGCATGAAGCTGAACCCGAACAAGTGCATCTTTGGTGTCTCCGCTGGGAAGTTGCTGGGTGTTGGGGGCCTTCGGCTTCCGAAGGTCCTCAAAAACATGATTTAACAGTGTTTCTAGAGTATAATGTGTGAACAGGTATCTTTGGACTCGTATCAGAGAGGGAGAAGCTCAAAAGATACGAAGGTTGACACAGCGCCGAAGCTGTGAAGCAGGAAAGCTTCGGCATGTTCGCAGAAAAGGAAACCGACTTGAAGATGAAAAGGCCATTTAGACCTCGATAGATTACTATAGAATTACCACCAAATGTAAAGGGCATGTATGTAATTTTGTATGGGTTGTACCCCGTGCCTATAAATAGGTGAACAGTACCCCCGTACTGTTCACGCTGATTTGGTGTTCACTTTTGCGTCACGCTTGTACTTTCATTTCCTTCGAATTGGAGGTACATCTGTAATTCAATGTTATTTTTATTTATATATATAATAATGATATATGATGATCTACGTAATTCTTTATGTTTCTTGTAATTCATTCTTCGTCAATAATGTAATGCATTTTTAAAGGTTCGCCCTTTGTGACCTTCGTCCGGAAATCATTATATCCCAAGGGAAATAATGTTTCGTAGGACGAAGGACTTAACCGATTAACATTTTCTATGTTGCCTTGTTCTTGAAGCATTTGAGAACAAGTCCTCAACATTGGCGCCCACCTCCGGTGAACTCACTTCCACTCTTTGAAGTTTTTTATCTTCGGCGATCATAAACCTTCGTTATGGCGCCGAAGAAAGCTTCAGCACCTGGGACTGCAGCTCTACAACCGCTGGACCACAATCAGGAGACAGTCTCTCTTCGGGAGGCCCGAAGCCAGAAAAGGAAGGCTGTTAGCCCGTCACCACCAGAGGACGAGTTAGATCAAGAAATCAGAGATATGGAGATGCTTCATCAACAAGTGCAGAGGAAGAAAGAAAAGATGGCCAGGCTAGCTGAACTACAGAGGCAGATAGACGAAGCCTCTGAAGAAGTTCGTCACCTTGCTCAGGATGAGCAACACCGAAGGCCTCAGCACCAAGACCTTCATCAGGAGGATTTTCCCAACGGAGATGACTGGTATGACAATTTTCATCATGGGAATTTTGTCTTTGACGATGCTTCTCCTTTGTCCGCTGAGCTGCAGGCTACACCTTGGCCTTCGTCCTACAAGCCTCCTCAGCTTCCCGTATTCGATGGCCACTCAGACCCGAAGCAGTTTTTGATGAGCTACGAGGCAACAGTATCTTCCTATGGTGGCAATGTTGCGGTCATGGCCAAATCTTTTGTTATGGCTGTCAGAAGTGTTGCTCAAACCTGGTATTCCTCCCTTCGACCAGGAACGATCACTTCGTGGCAGAAGCTGAAGGACCTCTTGTTAACTAGCTTCCAAGGGTTTCAGACGAAGCCGGTTACTGCTCAGGCTCTGTTCCAGTGCACCCAGGATCACGAAGAATACCTTCAGGCGTATGTCCGAAGGTTCTTGCGTTTGAGAGCACAGGCACCAACGGTGCCCAATGAAATTGTCATTGAGGCCATGATCAAGGGGCTTTGGCCAGGACCGTCAGCTCAGTACTTCGCCAGGAAGCCCCCTCAAACTTTGGAGAAGCTTCTCCAGAAGATGGATGAGTACATTCGGGCCGATAACGATTTTCGCCAAAGAAGGGAGGAGGCCTTCAGGTTTTCTGAAATGACCAGGGGCTTCGGTGGGAGGTTTTACCCGAGGCATGTTAGATCAATTCATAACTCTACACAAAGTGATGATAAGGGGAGCCAACAGCAAAGGCCACAATATTCCTCACAGGCTTCGGGGCAACAGCAAGCTCCCTTCCGACCACCAGCTCCAAGAGGCAGAGGTGCCAGGGGCTTCGGGGGAAGATTTGGCGATCAACAGAGAAGAATCTTTTGCTTATTCTGTGGTGAGAACAAGGGCCATACTACCAGGATGTGTCATGTTACCATCCAGAAGCAAAAAGAAATAGCCGAAGCCGCAGCACAACAAGCTCAGCCGAAGCAGGTCATGCATACAGCTTCGTATCACTCGCCCTACATCCCAGAGTATGTAGGCAACCACCCTGCAGTTTCTGTTGCTTCGGCGAGTCAATCTCAAGCTTCTTGGCAACAACCTCCGCCTCCACCTCCGTTACAGCAAGGACAGCAGCCAGAAGGGAGCCAGTATGCTCCACACCAAAGGGACTTCCGAGAGCAGTCCGAAGCTCGTACAGTCAACAGCACCGTGCCAGAGTCAAAGTACATCTATTGACAAATATCCTACCCTAATAGCAATCTTTTCTATCCAGTTTTGTTTTCTGTAATAAAGGATATTGTTTAGGTTTCATATAAATACTTTCGTTGATTCCCACAAGGAAAATATATTTTTCTCAGGCTTAGATTGTTAAAGTTTAAAGACTTGTGATAATCAAGAGGACCTTCGGACCACCGAAAATTATTCGAAACAGCAAAAAGTCGTTCTAAGGAACGCAGAGTAAGTTGCCGAAGTCACAAAAAAAAAGTCGTTCCAAAGGGAACGCAGTGTAAGTTTTTTGCTCCAAAGACGTTCCTAAGGGAATGCAGAGCTTACAGCGAAAAGTCAACGCTGATGCCGCCAAAAGTAAAGGCGAAGAAGCTCCAAAGACGTTCCTAAGGGAATGCAGAGCTTACAGCGAAAAGTCAACGCTGATTCCGCCAAAAGTAAAGGCGAAGAAGCTCCAAAGACGTTCCTAAGGGAATGCAGAGCTTACAGCGAAAAGTCAACGCTGATTCCGCTGAAGTAAAAGGCGAAGAAGCTCCTAAGGGAGGCTTATAATGAAAAATTTTGTATGTTTTGTCACAGGAACGCGTGTATCTTCGGAATAAACAACATTTTACTCAGCATAACATCATCGCATCATTTCGCATAACATAAGCATCATACATCATATTGCATAAAGCACAAGAAGGGGATGTGACATCGATCTTCGGAAGAATGTTTTGAAAAGGGCAAACCATGCTAAGTAGCTTCACATTGTCAAGAAGCCTGGATATTATTCATCAGAACACTGGATATTGTTGTGACAAACAAAAATCCTTCTTCACGAAGCATGAAAAGAAGGGAAGGTGTTTTTTCGTCAAAGACTCAAAAAGCGGTACGTGTAAAGTTTCATGCATCGTAAAGAATTAAGCAATAAAAAGGGTATATTACATTCAGGATTACAAAATGTTACAATTCAGAAGTTTACTTTACAATAGTGTTCAATTTTCTTTTAGAACAACTTCTGCAGCCTCATTCAGGAGTCGATTAACGACTTCGTCCATGATTGCTTCGGCCATCTTTTTAATTTCATCGTCTCCTTTCGGCTGAGGGCCTGGAGACGCTTCAGCAGGATCTGAAGGACAGGACACGGCTATGCTGCTATTACAAACGGAAAACGAAGCTTAAAACCAAAAATTACAACACAATACAAACTATTAGTTAATACCTAATTGACCTTCGGGCTCTGTGCTCTTTTCAGCAGCCTTAGTCACTTCTCTAGCATCGTGAATGCCCTTTTCACTTCTTTGAATAATTTTTCCTGCCATTTCTCGGCCACCATTATCCCAGATATCAGTAAAAAACTTTCCACCAATTATGCTTGCTTCGGCCGAAGGGTCTTTTGCGTCTTCAAAGGACAAAGCAGTTTCGGATTGTGCTAAGATTTTTACGTGTTCACAGCCCTTCTTCTCTAGAATGGTGGCAATTCCTCTAGCCCCAGAGAAAGCACATATATCCCCACGGCTATTTAAAATTTCTTCGAAGGCTTCAGCTTCGTGGTCGATCCATTCAATAGGACCTTCGGGATTGCCTCTTATAAAGTTTTCTTCACTAGAGAAGGCGCCAACCCTGGCGAAGCTAGCCTTCAACTTCTTAACACATTCTATAGATTTGTTGTAGCACCTCTTCTTGGATGAACGAAGCTCTTCAACAGTTGCTTCCAAGTGATCCGCCCATTGGTCGCTGAGCTCTCGCCTTGTTTCTTCAAGTATACGTTCTTCTCTGGCTCTGGCCAGTTGTTTCCGAAGATCTTCTATTTCGCGTTTCGGAGCTTCAGCCTGACTCTTGAACGCAGCTTCGTCTTCCTTTATTTTATTTACCAATGAGTGTAATATTTTAACTTTTTCGAGGCCTTCGTTCATCAGTTCAATTACTTCGGAACGAAGGTTGCTCAGGGCTATAGTACACCCTTCGTCTTCAGCATCTTTTTGTGCCCTGAGGGCATTACTAAGTATCAGGCCCTGCAAAGAAAAGTATGTGTGTTTCAATAAAACAAGCAAAAGGTTTTTTTTAGTATCAACAAAGAATACAAGGATCCCATTTGTCGCACCTTTAAGCTATTGTAGGCCAGGCTGTCGGCCAAATCGTTCTTCGACAGCACCGAGAGCCCGTCTTCTAAGGTTGGGAATCCGAAGCTCTTGCTCATCTCCCGGCAAACAGAAATTTCCTTGTTGTCAGGGAGACAATACAAAAAGTCTTCTTCTCCACTACCATTGAATATTAACGCCCCCTTTGGATATTTCAGCTTTTGGGCGTAATGCTGGGCCTCTTGCTCCTCTTTTTCTGAAAGTTTTTTCCCCGAAGCATGACGAACAATATAATCACGAACTCTGATGGATGCTTCGGGGGCAATGACTCCGATCTTTTCAACAAAAGTTGGCTTTGTTATTTTTTCCTCAGTTTCCAAGGATTCTATCTTCGCGGGCTCTGAGGACCCAGCTTCGGCTTCAGTCCCTTGCTCTGGAGTTTTATCAGAAATTTCAGTTGTCGTTTCAGGAATGGCAGTAGCCTTCTTCGGAGGTGTGCTTGAAGTTTTAATTGTTTCTAGTACATCTAGCACATTGGCCATTCTTCTTCTTTTTGGAGTCACTGCTGGCACTTTTTGATTTTTTATTGTCTCAACATTTGCTGCAGGACTCACAATTTCTGGTACTTTTTCTTCAGTTGGTTTTTTCACTTCTCCAATTTTTTCTGTGGATGGCACTTCGGCCATTTCTTTTGTTTCTGGCAGCGAAACCTTCGGTTCTTCTAGTTCTATCTTTTTTGCCGTTTCGGTCATCCCTGCAGCTGCAGGTGGCGTGACTGGTATGGTTGGCTTTTTAGTCTCGGTAGCCGAAGAAGATTTTTCGGTAAACTCCGGCACCGAAGCTGGTTCGATATAGCGCGGCCGGTGAGTGAGGACTTTTATTTTCTTTCTTTCAGGCTCTGGCTCACTAGGAGCAGTTGCAGCTTCTTCTTTTGCAGAGGTTGTGTTCTTTCTTTTCTGCCTTCGGACGGGGTAGCAATAGTCAGGGTAAACAAACCCAATTGCATCAAATACCCGATTCAGCCTTTTCTTTTTTCGGCCTCCGAAGGCTGCTGACATCGCAGTATCTTCGGCCTTTGAATAAGCACCAAGCAATTCGTCACTTAAATTTTCAATACTCTTTAGCCAATCATCATCTGGCTCAGTAAATTTATCTCCAAACTTGAAGGTGTACTTCAGTCTCACAAGCCCACCTTCGTCGGCCTCTTTTATGGTTTCTTGAGGCATTTCCCATTTCTCCGCAAGAGGCCAAACCCGGAAGGCAATATGCTCTTGTACTAAATCTCTTGTTCCAATAAAAGAGCAGATGACGCCGAAGGCCCTCTGGCATTCTTCGGCAGCTTCATTCATTTCCACCTTCGGCCTCCGAAGGCCGAAACTTTGCCAAATAGGACGCATAATTATACCTTTGATATCTTCTCGTGCTGATAGGTCATTTTTCACATAAAACCATTCTGTCATCCAATCCCCGGGCCATCTCTTCCGAAAGGTTGGTACGGGACAGCTTGCCCCGGACCGAGAGACGAAACTGTAGCAGCCAAAGTTATTATGGTACTGTTCTTTGCCCCAAGGCTTTGTTTCATATAATAATTCGTGTATATTACAGAAGCTTCTTGCATCAGGCTTCAGACCTTGGCTTCTCGGGCCCACACGAAGATATTTAGCCTTATAATTGCCTCGGGAGTAAGTTGATGAAGATAGACTTCGAAGATTTTCAACACCTCCACGACGAAGCTACTCAAGGGAAATCGTAGCCCAGCTTTCAGAAAGCTTCGGTATATTACGACTTCATTTTCTTCAGGGTGTGGACAAGTCTTCTCTCCTTCATCGGCCCTCACAATGGACAAATCCCGAAAATACCTTCCTCTCATGTTGACAAGATGATTCTCTTTGATAGTTGATTTACCATAAACTGAATGGCTTGGTCGCCAGGGACGATCTTCGGAGTCTTCGCTACCGCTGTCCACATCATAACTGTCACTGTCACCAGTATCCTCAGACAAGCCTTCCAGAATTTCCTTGGTAATTTTTTCCGTGTTTGTCTTCGACATCGCTATAAGAAACCCCAAGTTTTTCTCCTCATCAAGAGTCAGCTTCGTCTCACCAGCAGTTTTCTTTTTCTCTTCATCAAGAGACAGCTTCGTCTCAGCAACAGCTTTCTTGTCTCCAGACATCTTCGGAAATACTAAAAAACTGTTTTCAAAGCCGAAGCTTTAAAACTAAAGACTCAGGGAATCTTAGCGCGCAAAAGCTAAAAATCGAGCGAGCGAGAGCAAGTGACAAGAGAGCGTACCAAATGAGCTCGCGGTATGCTCTTATTTATACGCTCGGTGCGGTAAAAATGGAAAGACCCCGCCTGTCAGTGAATGTTGCTATTCTAGCAAAGGGAAGGTGTTTTTTCGGACCTTCGGCTTAAAGCCTTCGTCCATGTCGCAATCTAAATTTATTATTTTAACAAATTAATATTGCGAGGGGCTACTGTTGGGGGCCTTCGGCTTCCGAAGGTCCTCAAAAACATGATTTAACAGTGTTTCTAGAGTATAATGTGTGAACAGGTATCTTCGGACTCGTATCAGAGAGGGAGAAGCTCAAAAGATACGAAGGTTGACACAGCGCCGAAGCTGTGAAGCAGGAAAGCTTCGGCATGTTCGCAGAAAAGGAAACCGACTTGAAGATGAAAAGGCCATTTAGACCTCGATAGATTACTATAGAATTACCACCAAATGTAAAGGGCATGTATGTAATTTTGTATGGGTTGTACCCCGTGCCTATAAATAGGTGAACAGTACCCCCGTACTGTTCACGTTGATTTGGTGTTCACTTTTGCGTCACGCTTGTACTTTCATTTCCTTCGAATTGGAGGTACATCTGTAATTCAATGTTATTTTTATTTATATATATAATAATGATATATGATGATCTACGTAATTCTTTATGTTTCTTGTAATTCATTCTTCGTCAATAATGTAATGCATTTTTAAAGGTTCGCCCTTTGTGACCTTCGTCCGGAAATCATTATATCCCAAGGGAAATAATGTTTCGTAGGACGAAGGACTTAACCGATTAACATTTTCTATGTTGCCTTGTTCTTGAAGCATTTGAGAACAAGTCCTCAACACTGGGATTCCTGGTTTCGCACCGGGGCATTGAGGCAAACCTGGAGAAAATCAGGGCAATTGAGGCGATGAGGCCTCCGGCCCAGATCAAGGACGTCCAGAAGCTTATGGGGTCTCTGGCCGCCCTTAGCCAATTCATCTCATGGCTAGCTGAGAGAGCGCTGCCCTTCTTCAAGCTCCTAAAGAAGTCCGGCCCATTCTCTTGGACCGAAGAGGTAGAACAAGCCTTCTAGGAGTTGAAGCAGCACCTTCTGTCCCTACCAATACTGGTAGCTCCGGAGCCAGGCGAGCCGCTGTACTTGTACATTGCAGCAGCTGCAGAGGTGGTGAGCATGGTGCTGGTCGTCGAAAGGACGAAGCAACACTCCCAGGGGAGTCCGGAGGTTCCCCTAGGAGAAGGTGGTGGTCCGACTGCCACGGACCCTAAGGGCCCGGGGCCAACCGTAGGGGTCCAGACCATACAGAGGCCGGTCTACTACGTGAGCGAGGTCCTCCATGAGGTGAAGACCAGGTACCTTGAGATGCATAAGCTTCTCTATGTTGTGCTTATTGCGTCCAGGAAGCTGCACCACTATTTCTAGGCGCACAGGGTCGTGGTGGTGACCTCCTTTCCATTAAGGGCCATCCTCCACAACTCTAAGGCCACAGGCAAAATCGCCAAGTGGGCAGCAGAGCTTGCTGAGTTCTAGCTAGACTTCTAGCCTCGCCACGCTGTCAAGAGCCAGGTTCTAGCTGACTTCATCATGGAGTGGACCCCTCCCCCGAGCGCTCCTGGGGGTCCAGATCCTGATTCGGACCCCACATCTGCGAAGTCTAGGGTCCCAATCTTCACCGAGCCCCACTGGACACTCTTCTTCGATGGGTCCGCCCGCCAGCAAGGTGGCGACGCTGGGGTGATCCTCGTCGACCCAAGCGGAGATCAAGTCAAGTACATGGTGCACCTTGAGTTCAAGGCCACCAACAACATGGCAGAGTATGAGGCACTTATCTTCGACTTGTCTGCGGCCCTATCCCTAGGGATCCGCCAACTCCTCGTGAAGGGGGACTCCCAGCTGATCATCAAGTAGGTCCGTGGGGAGTGTAGCTGCAACGAGCCTAGACTCACAGCTTACCTCCTCTACATAAGGAAGCTGGAAAAGGACTTCACGGCCCTAGAACTACAACATAATCCACGGGCTGAGACCCACTTCCTAGCCTGCTGTCACACCCGGCTTTAAGGAACAAAGCCAGGTGCATCTCATACATGCACCAAGAAGACAACATATATAATAACAGAGTGTATAGAGATAAATGTCATAAAACATCAGAGTATTTATTACATAGCGGCAGACTTATTACAAAATAAAATAATAAAGATAAAACGAACTAAGGATCGTCGGCGCCAATGTCAACTGAGAAACGCCACCTAGATCAGATCATACTCCTCGCCTTGTGGCTCCTCTTGAACCACCTGCTCTTCTCCTATGGGGGGTGTGAGACAGCAAGAGTGAGCTCACATACGTTCATCGCTCAACAAGTCGTGGGGAATAATGTGACATGAACTCACCAAAGGTGGGAGCTCATGGAGTGTAAGGCTTATCAAAGAGAATGGTTAAAGCTGAGCATTGCTTTTAAGTAGTTGGTCAAAATTTTATTAGCAGTTACTAAGTGTAAGTAAATACCAAACCTTAAATAAAATAATAGAACAAAATTAATAATAAACCCATGCATATGCAAAATGACAAATTGAGTTTAGGTTCCATAATTTAATCATCAGAGAGTCCTGAGCCGCTCATGACCGTGAGCTCGGCTAGTATACCAGTTTTACACTCTGCAGAGGTTGTACCCTTTACCCACAAGTCGTGTATCCCATGTCGCCAGGGTTAGCTAGGCCCTTAGACACTACCGAGGTGAATGGCTAGGGATCCACTACGAGGCCTTTACAAAGTTCCACTAGCTTCCGAAAACCCGCTACAGTTTATGGGAAGAGCACTTGCAAGAATCCCCCGTCCGACCGCCATCGCAGCTAAATCAACCCGAGAACCTCCTTGCATGCAACTCCCCTACTGCCCTTGCCCCTTTTGGGTAAGGTAGTCTTCCACTAGCTTTCCTAATTAATCAGCCAAGGGCGTCCATAAACCCTTGTGGTGGCACGTGTTTCTCAAGTTAAGCTCTATGTTCCAATTAACATTAATGATCTTGACATGAACATAAATAGAATAACAAAAGAATTGGAACATGGATATAATAAATGATTATCCCAAAACCATGTAAAGCAATAGCAAAACTACCCAAGTGATTCAGGGGTAAACAAGGTAATGAGATAAACAATCTAGGGTGACCTATCGGGTCCCATCAAAATTAACCTATGCATGGTAGATGATTATAAAGAACATTATTGGGTAACAAAAGTGAATCAAGGGCACAACTTGCCTTCAATGAGCTCCTGCTCAGCCACTTCAACCTGCTGCTCACCAGGATCCTCGGTCACGTGCTCTTCTACTCGCCACAATACAAACAAGCACAGTATATAGAGAGAATTAACATCACACCAAACATGTGAACAAAATACACAGAAATATTCTACTCAATAAAATAAAATCCTAGGAACAGAAATCATAATTTTTGGAGTTATAGATTTTAAGATATGAATTTTCAAAGGTTTCATGTGTTTAGAATAGGATTAAGTGAGAGATTAAATTTCTTATTGTTTTCATGACAAAACAGAGGCTCTAAGTGATAGAGAATAAAATTATAAAATTTTAGGAACTGGAATGGAGTAATTTGGAGTCAATATGAATTTTCTATGAATTTAGTAAGTTCTAGTAATTATTTTCATATTAAAAATCCATTTTCTATTTCATTTATTCAAATTAAATGATCACTGGACTGGGCCTCATTTTCCAGGAATGTCAGGGGCTGTTCTACAAATATTCCCGAGACTCAGTCCAACCCCGCTGTGGACCGCGGGTTCTGTTTTCTAAAAACCTAAGGGCCTAACTGCAATATGTGATCACCAAAGAGGTATCGAGGTTTACTGGCCGCCCGATCCAAAACGAACGCGTCGGATTAGATCGCCGCGTCCGTGAATCGGTACCTAGTTTTTAATCTGAGCCGCACATCTAACAAGTGACGGTGGTGACAACGTCTTCTACCCCAGACTACGGCCGAAGGGACGACCAGGGCCCCCACGGTGGAGCACCATCGCCGGAATCCACCAATACCCGATCCCGCGCCTAAAGCTTCGATCTTAACTGGGACACACGTAGCACAGGATATGGCGAACGCGATCGGAGTTACATACCCGAGAAAGGAGCAACGATGATCAGCGCCCACGTAGCGGGGCAGCTACACGGCGGAGGATGACGACCGGCGAGCAATTCCCGCCGTTCGGGTGCCAGTCGCCACGGTCTGAGCGTACGTACGGTTTCCGCGTGGTTCGGCGAACTCTCTGGCACACCCTTGCGACCCCCGAGCGGCGGCACGGCCCTTGGCGACGACGGTCGAGCGTGTCCGCGGCGGCGACGCAACTCACGCGATCAAATCCGTATGCAGAGTTATGGTGGCGGCGCGGCTAGTGTTGTGCGCAGGACGAAGAGGAGGAAAGGCTGCGACTCGGCTCCCATTTAACGGGTGAAGGGGGAAGAGTCCGCGCCGATCGCAGGAACCCCGACGGCAGTCCGCCATAGTCGGCGAGTTGGGTGAGTGCGGGCGTGGAAGACAGACAAGTGGGCCCCATGAGTCCGTGATACAGCTAAGGTAGCGGGCGCGAGGGTTACGCGGACGGGTGGACCGCTGACTTGCGGGACCCACGCAGGAGTGACGGAGTGGCGAGGAGTGCGCGCGTGAGGCGGTAGTGCGTAGAGCGAATGACAAGCGGGCCCCACATGGCAGTTGGCCGGGCGCGCGCGCTGTGAAAAAGGGTTGGGCCGCGCGAGGGAAATCCCCTGGTGGGCCGAATAGCCACCAGTGAGCCCATTATCCGTTTTTTTCCTTTTCTTTTTATTTTTCCTTTTTTTTCTTCTCCATTATCTCACAATTCAAATTCAAATCATTATTTAAATTCAAACTTGTGACAACTTTATCCTTAGATTACATGGCTCATAAAAAGTTTCAAATTTGGATATTATTTATATTTTTATATCCTTTCTCTCTTTCTTTCTCTTATTTTAAATTCTTGAATTTCCCCTTTGAATCTTAAATTCTAGTTTGGACTTTAGTATACTTCACATTATTCCATGTTGTCACAAAATGCATACAAAATAAAATTCCAGCATGATGCATGAGTTAGTGGCTTATATCTTTATTATTTATTTGTTGTTTGAATATGGTGTTCACATGTGATGATAAGTAAATTCAATACACACATAAAATATAGGAAATGTCTTTTCTCCTCTTTTATTATATATATTACAAACTGGGTGTTACAAATCCTACCCCCCTTAAAAATAATCTCGTCCTCGAGATTTAGGAGGAACGAGGGAAAAGGTGAGGAAAATCTATGCGAAGCTCTTCTTCTCTTTCCCATGTTGCTTCATCTTCGCCATGGTGACTCCATTGTACCTTGCACATCTTTATCACCTTATTCCTTGTAACTCTAGTCAAAGTATCCAAAATCTTGATCGGGTACTCCGTGTAAGTCAAATCACCTTGAACACTGAGCTCTTCCATTGGTAACTGTTCCTCGGGAACACGGAGACACTTCTTCAGTTGAGATACGTGGAACACATTATGCACATCCGATAGACTATCCGGTAACTCAAGTTGGTATGCCATCTCTCCAACTCGCCTAAAGATCAAGAATGGTCCAATATAGCGAGGGGACAATTTGCCCTTAACTTTGAATCTCTTCATTCCACGAAGTGGTGACACCTTGAGATACACATAATCTCCTTCTTCAAATTCCAGTGGTCTTCTTCTATTATCTGCGTAGCTCTTTTGCCTGGTTTGAGCCACTCTCAAATTCTCTCGAATTATACGAACTTGTTCTTCTGCTTCTTGAATCAATTCAGGCCCAAAGAATTGTCTTTCTCAAGTTTGATCCCAATATAGAGGAGTCCTGCACTTCCTCCCATATAAAGCTTCAAAAGGTGACATCTTCAGACTGGCCTGATAACTATTGTTGTATGAGAACTCAGCATAAGGTAGACTCTTATCCCAACTTCCTCCATGCTGAAGGGCACATGCTCTCAACATATCTTCCAATACTTGATTAGTCCTTTCAGTCTGTCCATCAGTCTGAGGGTGATAAGCTGTACTAAAATTCAACTTTGTGCTCATATTCTCATGAAAGCTTCTCCAAAATCTTGAGGTAAACTGCGAACCTCGATCAGACACGATCTTCTTTGGTACTCCATGTAAACACACAATCCGAGCCATATATAACTCTGCTAGCTGAGAACCTTTATAAGTAGTCTTTACAGGAATAAAGTGAGCCACTTTAGTCAATCTATCCACAATCACCCATATAGCATCATATCCTTTCTGGGTGCGAGGCAATCCAGTAATAAAATCCATACCAATCTCTTCCCATTTCCACTCGGGTATCTTCAGTGGATGCAGTAGTCCGGATGGCCTCTGGTGTTCAGCCTTAACTCTTTGACATACGTCGCACATAGCCACATGTGCAGCTACATCTCTTTTCAATCCATACCACCAATACTTCTGTTTCAAATCCTGATACATCTTAGTACTACCAGGATGAATAGAATAGTCCGAGTCATGGGCCTCCTTTAAAATAGTCTCTCGAATGCTTTCAATATCAGGAACACATATCCTGTCCTTGAACCAAACAGTGCCTTGCTCATCTTCCGTGAATTCCGGAACTCGACCCACAGTAATCAGATCCTTAATTTCTTTTATTTTAGCATCATCAAGTTGACCTTTGCGGATTTCTTGCTCCAAAGTAGGTTCCACATCAATCGTAACTCCTTTAGTATGAGCAACTATCCCCAGGTTGAGTCTCCTGAAGTCCTCGACAATCTCATCAGGTAGCTGGGCAACAATAGCTGAATGAACATGCTCCTTTCGACTCAAGGCATCTGCAACCAAATTTGCCTTGCCTGGGTGATAGTGAATCTCCAAATCATAATCCTTAATAAGCTCCAACCAACGGCGTTGCCTAAGGTTGAGATCCTTCTAAGTGAATATATACTTCAAACTCTTATGATCCGTATATACTTGGCACTTGGTCCCCATGATATAGTGTCTCCAAATCTTAAGCGCATGCACAACGGCTGCCAATTCCAAGTCATGAGTGGGGTAGTTCAATTCATGTTTCCGTAACTGACGAGACGCATAGGCAATCACATGTCCTTCTTGCATAAGCACACATCCTAAGCCTTGGCCACATGCATCACAATAGATATCAAATCCTTTCTGTAGGTCGGGCATAACCAATACTGGTGGCGACATCAATCTTTTCTTCAATTGATCAAAGCTGTCTTGACACTTCTCGTCCCACTTAAATTCTCTTCCTTTCTCCAAAAGCGAAGTCATAGGCTTAGCAATCTTAGAAAATCCTTCAATAAATCTCCGATAATATCCTGCTAATCCCAAGAAACTCCGAATCTCAGTAACTGTAGTGGGTACTCTCCACTCCATTATCTCCTTAACTTTAGCAGGATCCACTGAAATTCCTCCATTAGAAATAATATGACCAAGAAATGGCACCTCGCCAATCCAAAACTCGCACTTGCTAAACTTGGCATATAGCTGGTTATCTCGTAGCTTCTGCAGCACCAATCTCAGATGTTCCTCATGATCGCTATCACTCTGGGAATAAATAAGAATGTCGTCGATGAATACCACGACGAATCTATCCAAATACTCCATAAACACCTTATTCATCAAGTTCATAAAATAAGCTGGTGCATTGGTTAATCCAAACGACATAACAGTAAACTCATATAATCCATATCGAGTCGAGAAAGCCGTCTTGGGAATATCCGATGGTCTAATCCTCATCTGATGGTAGCCGGATCGGAGATCAATCTTCGAGAATACTCTAGCACCTCTCATCTGATCAAATAGATCCTCAATACGGGGCAACGGATACTTGTTCTTCACAGTGACATCATTAAGAGATCTATAATCCACACACATTCGCTGTGATCCATCCTTCTTCTGTACAAACAGAACCGGCGCTCCCCAAGGTGAGGAACTCGGACGAATGTACCCAGCCTCTTGTAACTCAGTTAACTGCTTCTTAAGTTCCTTCAACTCCTCTACGGACATCCTATATGGCCGTTTAGAAATAGGGGCAGTTCCAGGTAAGAGGTCAATAACAAACTCAACTTCTCTATCAGGTGGCATCCCTGGTAACTCCTCTGGAAAGACATCCGGAAAATCTCTAACCACCCGGATGTTGTCACCAACAAACTCCTCAGGTATAAAGAACATTGCACGCATGGATGAGGAGGTTACTGCAATATTAACTTGAAATCTTTCTCCTTTAGTGGTAGTGAGTTCTACGGTACCTCTACCACATGCTATAACGGCCTTTGCCTTTCTTAACCATGACATACCAAGGATCAGATCTATACTGCTTGACTCTAATATTATAGCAGTAGCTCCAAATTCTCTACCCATAATGGTCAATGTCAATCTACGTGTCATTTGATTCGCCTCAACAGGCCCTTTAGGTGTAATTACTATCATTGGTTTTCTCATATTTAGCAGTGGTATTTCATTTGTGTTGGCATATCTAGTAGACATAAATGAATGTGTAGCACCAGAATCAAATAAGATGGTTGCAGGAATAGCATTAACATAAAACATACCAAGCACGATGTCAGCACCATCTGGAGTAGCATCAACGCTGACTTGATTAACCTTGGCAATAGAATATCCCTTGCCAGATCCTGGAGTTTGCTGCCTGTTCTGAACTGGAGTAGTAGCAATCCTCTGTGGGCAGACATTTGCATAGTGACCAGTCTTCCCACACTTGTAACAAGTAGTGCCTGGACTCTGTCCTGAAAACTTCGTCGGGGTGCCGGTAGGGGTAGCCTGTCGAGGAGGTGGAGTCCTCAAAGGTGATTGCTGAATTGGGCGCTGGCCTCCGCCAGTGCGAGCTGGTGTACCCTGGGGTGAACTGTAGCGAGGTCGAACACTGCTGCTTCCTTGTCCTTGAGATATAGCCTTTCTCTTCAAATCTCCCAACTGAACACGCTTGTGTTCAATAGCCAGGGCCTTATCAAGCAGCCTCTGAAATGATGGAAATGTATGTGCCACTAGAGCATACTGCAGTGGTCCATTAAGTCCTTCAATAAAATGCTCCTGCTTCCTCTCATCTTCAGCAACTTCATCAGGGGCATATCTGGATAACTGGATAAACTTGTCGCGGTACTCGCTGACTGTCATGCTTCCTTGCTTCAGCGATAGAAATTCCTTCTTCTTAATCTTCATCAATCCAGCTGGTATATGATAATTCCTGAACTGTGTACTGAACTCTGCCCAAGTGATAGTATCAGCAGCATCGTGGGCGGCAGTATATGAATCCCACCAGTCAGCAGCAGGACCTGTCAGACGTCCAGAAGCATATAAAACCTTCTCCCGGTCAGTACATTGTGCAATATTCAGCATCTTCTCAACGGACTTCAGCCAATCATCCGCGTCCAGTGGATCAGGTGAGCTAGCGAATGTAGGTGGCTTATGACTCATGAACTCCCTATGCTTATCACGGGGTGGAACTGGTGGTGGTGGTGGAGGCAGTGGTACTTGTTGCCGTTGCTGTTGCATTTGCTGTTGCAGCTGCTGTTGTTGCGCCCTCCTTTCCTGACGTATCTCTTCTCGTTCTTGGCGCAGCTCTCGACGTATATCCTCCTGCTCTTGGCGCATCTCCTGGCGTTCCTGCTGCATCTGAGCACGCATATCTGTCATAGTGTCCGCCATCTGTTGCATCATCCTCATCTGAGCTGCAACCAGTGGGTCAACTCCTGCCGGTGGAGGCGGTGGTGGAGGATCCATCTCTACTGGTTGTGGCTGGGGTTGTCTAAATATCCTCCGAGTGTGTCGATTGGGCGGTAAATCAATTCCACCACCCCGCCTGGTATTGACCATCTGAGTTAGATACATATGGTAAGAGAATAGTAGACAAGGCAGGTATTTACAAATCAGGTTACTTTGGGGGATTTTATTAGCTAAGCGGATTAATATCTTACCTACCATAGCTAATTCAATACCTTATGGTGGTACATGCTAAGATGTCCATCTATAATAATTCAATCAATCAAAGAAGCAATCAGACATTTATCATCAGCACAATCAACCAATCTTTTTTTTAAATAAAGAAAATAGTTTTAAATTTTGTCTTGGGTTCCCTATCTCTTAAAAAGTTATAAATGTAGGATTCCAAGGTGTGAAATCCTTCTTGTCTTAGAGTAGAAAAGATAAGAATGGTCAGAGTAGAAAAGCAAAAGCTGAGACAAGATCAAGATGAGATAAGTATAGAATGAATCAGAGTAAGGTAAGTAGGTAAGGATTGTCCATTTCTATCTAGGTTTCATCCTATAGTCAACATTTCCTCTGATACCACTTCTGTCACACCCGGCTTTAAGGAACAAAGCCAGGTGCATCTCATACATGCGCCAAGAAGACAACATATATAATAACAGAGTGTATAGAGATAAATGTCATAAAACATCAGAGTATTTATTACATAGCGGAAGACTTATTACAAAATAAAATAATAAAGATAAAACGAACTAAGGATCGTCGGCGCCAATGTCAACTGAGAAACGCCACCTAGATCAGATCATACTCCTCGCCTTGTGGCTCCTCTTGAACCACCTGCTCTTCTCCTGTGGGGGTGTGAGACAGCAAGAGTGAGCTCACATACGTTCATCGCTCAACAAGTCGTGGGGAATAATGTGACATGAACTCACCAAAGGTGGGAGCTCATGGAGTGTAAGGCTTATCAAAGAGAATGGTTAAAGCTGAGCATTGCTTTTAAGTAGTTGGTCAAAATTTTATTAGCAGTTACTAAGTGTAAGTAAATACCAAACCTTAAATAAAATAATAGAACAAAATTAATAATAAACCCATGCATATGCAAAATGACAAATTGAGTTTAGGTTCCATAATTTAATCATCAGAGAGTCCTGAGCCGCTCATGACCGTGAGCTCGGCTAGTATACCAGTTTTACACTCTGCAGAGGTTGTACCCTTTACCCACAAGTCGTGTATCCCATGTCGCCAGGGTTAGCTAGGCCCTTAGACACTACCGAGGTGAATGGCTAGGGATCCACTACGAGGCCTTTACAAAGTTCCACTAGCTTCCGAAAACCCGCTACAGTTTATGGGAAGAGCACTTGCAAGAATCCCCCGTCCGACCGCCATCGCAGCTAAATCAACCCGAGAACCTCCTTGCATGCAACTCCCCTACTGCCCTTGCCCCTTTCGGGTAAGGTAGTCTTCCACTAGCTTTCCTAATTAATCAGCCAAGGGCGTCCATAAACCCTTGTGGTGGCACGTGTTTCTCAAGTTAAGCTCTATGTTCCAATTAACATTAATGATCTTGACATGAACATAAATAGAATAACAAAAGAATTGGAACATGGATATAATAAATGATTATCCCAAAACCATGTAAAGCAATAGCAAAACTACCCAAGTGATTCAGGGGTAAACAAGGTAATGAGATAAACAATCTAGGGTGACCTATCGGGTCCCATCAAAATTAACCTATGCATGGTAGATGATTATAAAGAACATTATTGGGTAACAAAAGTGAATCAAGGGCACAACTTGCCTTCAATGAGCTCCTGCTCAGCTACTTCAACCTGCTGCTCACCAGGATCCTCGGTCACGTGCTCTTCTACTCGCCACAATACAAACAAGCACAGTATATAGAGAGAATTAACATCACACCAAACATGTGAACAAAATACACAGAAATATTCTACTCAATAAAATAAAATCCTAGGAACAGAAATCATAATTTTTGGAGTTATAGATTTTAAGATATGAATTTTCAAAGGTTTCATGTGTTTAGAATATGATTAAGTGAGAGATTAAATTTCTTATTGTTTTCATGACAAAACAGAGGCTCTAAGTGATAGAGAATAAAATTATAAAATTTTAGGAACTGGAATGGAGTAATTTGGAGTCAGTATGAATTTTCTATGAATTTAGTAAGTTCTAGTAATTATTTTCATATTAAAAATCCATTTTCTATTTCATTTATTCAAATTAAATGATCACTGGACTGGGCCTCATTTTCCAGGAATGTCAGGGGCTGTTCTACAAATATTCCCGAGACTCAGTCCAACCCCGCTGTGGACCGCGGGTTCTGTTTTCTAAAAACCTAAGGGCCTAACTGCAATATGTGATCACCGAAGAGGTATCGAGGTTTACTGGCCGCCCGATCCAAAACGAACGCGTCGGATTAGATCGCCGCGTCCGCGAATCGGTACCTAGTTTTTAATCTGAGCCGCACATCTAACAAGTGACGGTGGTGACAACGTCTTCTACCCCAGACTACGGCCGAAGGGACGACCAGGGCCCCCACGGTGGAGCACCATCGCCGGAATCCACCAATACCCGATCCCGCGCCTAAAGCTTCGATCTTAACTGGGACACACGTAGCACAGGATATGGCGAACGCGATCGGAGTTACATACCCGAGAAAGGAGCAACGATGATCAGCGCCCACGCAGCGGGGCAGCTACACGGCGGAGGATGACGACCGGCGAGCAATTCCCGCCGTTCGGGTGCCAGTCGCCACGGTCTGAGCGTACGTACGGTTTCCGCGTGGTTCGGCGAACTCTCTGGCACACCCTTGCGACCCCCGAGCAGCGGCACGGCCCTTGGTGACGACGGCCGAGCGTGTCCGCGGCGGCGACGCAACTCACGCGATCAAATCCGTATGCAGAGTTATGGTGGCGGCGCGGCTAGTGTTGTGCGCAGGACGAAGAGGAGGAAAGGCTGCGAATCGGCTCCCATTTAACGGGTGAAGGGGGAAGAGTCCGCGCCGATCGCAGGAACCCCGACGGCAGTCCGCCATAGTCGGCGAGTTGGGTGAGTGCGGGCGTGGAAGACAGACAAGTGGGCCCCGTGAGTCCGTGATACAGCTAAGGTAGCGGGCGCGAGGGTTACGCGGACGGGTGGACCGCTGACTTGCGGGACCCACGCAGGAGTGACGGAGTGGCGAGGAGTGCGCGCGTGAGGCGGTAGTGCGTAGAGCGAATGACAAGCGGGCCCCACATGGCAGTTGGCCGGGCGCGCGCGCTGTGAAAAAGGGTTGGGCCGCGCGAGGGAAATCCCCTGGTGGGCCGAATAGCCACCAGTGAGCCCATTATCCGTTTTTTTCCTTTTCTTTTTATTTTTCCTTTTTTTTTCTTCTCCATTATCTCACAATTCAAATTCAAATCATTATTTAAATTCAAACTTGTGACAACTTTATCCTTAGATTACATGGCTCATAAAAAGTTTCAAATTTGGATATTATTTATATTTTTATATCCTTTCTCTCTTTCTTTCTCTTATTTTAAATTCTTGAATTTCCCCTTTGAATCTTAAATTCTAGTTTGGACTTTAGTATACTTCACATTATTCCATGTTGTCACAAAATGCATACAAAATAAAATTCCAGCATGATGCATGAGTTAGTGGCTTATATCTTTATTATTTATTTGTTGTTTGAATATGGTGTTCACATGTGATGATAAGTAAATTCAATACACACATAAAATATAGGAAATGTCTTTTCTCCTCTTTTATTATATATATTACAAACTGGGTGTTACACCTACCGAGCTGGGCGAAGGGGGTGAGACTAGCACCTCGAAGCTAGCTATCTTGGTGGCGCTGCAGAACCCACCAAGGATTCTGTGTGCTGTAGGGGGACCTGCCAAACCCCTTAGTGCCACAGCCAGTATCTCAGAGTGGTCCCAATGCATGGATCTCCGAGATCCGGGACTACCTGAGTGAAAATATCCTTCCTAAAGATCATGTGTCCGCAAAGCGCATAGTGCGATTGGCTAAACGATACACGGTGGTAGAAGGGGATATCTATCGCCGTGGTGCCAACGACATTCTCATGCGGTGCATCACCCATGAGGAGTGTCGTGAGTTGCTCACGGAGATCCATTGAGGAGAGTGCGGAAGTCATTCATCATCCCGCACGCTGGTCGGTAAGGCCTTCCGGCACGACTTCTACTGGCCAACCGCTGAGATGGAAGGAAATCCAAATGTAGCTACTGAAGTGCGAGTCTAATCAACGAAAGCATTGAAGCACAGAGCAGGGTGATGTCCAGCTGAGAGCCATCTCCCTCAACTAGCTGAACATCCAATCCGTCACCGACCAAATTGATTTCAGACCTAACAAGGCTTGGCAGATGGCATCGTTTGAAATTCTAAAGCATAAGATGAAGACCTTTGAACGGATTATTTCTAGAATCCACTGAAAGCTCGGGGGCTACACCCATTGGGTGCACCTTCGGTGCACCCAATAGATTTATAATCCCATGAAGACAAAATGTTGATTTCTAAAGCATAAGATGAAGACCTTTAAATGCATTATTTCTATAATCCACTCAAAGCTCAGGGTCTACTGGATTATTTCTAAAATCCACTCAAAGCTCGAGGGCTACACTCATTGGGTGCACCTTCGGTGCACCCAACAGATTTATAGTCCCATGATGACAAAATGCTGATTTCTAAAGCGTAAGATGAAGACCTTTGAATGGATTCTTTCTAAAATCCACTCCAAGCTCAGGGGCTACACCCATTGGGTACACCGACCTTCGGTGCACCCAATAGATTTATAGTCCCATGAAGACAAAATGCTGATTTCTAAAGCATAAAATGAAGACCTTTGAATGGATTATTTCTAAAATCCACTCAAAGCTCGAGGGCTACACCCAATAGATTTATAGTCGCATGAAGTCAAAATGCTGATTTTTAAAGCATAAGTTGAAGACCTTTGAATGGATTATTTCTAAAATCCACTCAAAGCTCGGGGCTACACCTAATGGTAGAACAGAAATCAGGCCATATAACAAACCCATAAGCCGGACCAAGAATCTTTGGGCTGATTATTTCCAAAATCAACTCAAATATTGGGGGCTTGTGGGGGACAGATATCCCCTGGGTCCATTAGAAGGCGAAAGGTCCTTGCGCGGGGTCTCGGGCTAGTTACCCCGCAAGGCCATCCCTTCATGGGCCAGGCAAAAGCTACTCGCGGAATGGGTTGATTTGAGAAGGCGACAGATTCGAGCCCAGGCACTCCATCAAATCGCGCACTATCCAAAGAAACCGTCCGACTTTCCCGATCATGGCGCCCTCAAATGTCGGGGCGGGTTAGGGATGAGTCGGCTAGATTTTCGGGAGATCAGTTTAGTCGGTTCACTATTATTTAGCATACATGTGATCCTCATGTATGTATGGAGTGCCCCACGATCGTGTATATAAGGCCCAGGGGGAACCCCACCATTTTCATCGACCATCTACATATCTCATTGGCTTTTCTCCATTAAGGAGACATCACTTGTAACCCACCACATATAGATCCACCCTAGGAAGTAGGGTATTACACCTTTCCAAGCGGCCCGAACCTACAAAAAATCGTTTGTCCCTCCCTCGTGCGTCTAGCACGAACCATTGAGTTACAATCAACATCACCGTCCTACCCAAAAGTACTGCAAGGGTAACCCTGGGTGTGCAGTCGGAATCTAAACACCGACAGATGGTAGATACCAATCCATGAGATGTTATCTAACAAGATACGAAAGATAGATTTGGACCGAAATGCCATGATCACTCTGAGAGAATGTCCACAAAACATAGCAAATAGGTATAGTTTCATAGTGGATCACAACCATTAACCGTGATACCAGCACGTGCCGAGCAGCTCAACCTTATGTGTGAACCCATAAGAGGCTCTCGGTTTCATCGTGGCACCATCAGTCGTTAGCCATAATACCATTACCAAACACAACCAATGATAAATCCATGTGGCATAAATAGATGGAGCCCTTGAGAGTATGGCTCAAAAAATAAGATAATGACAGGAGTTTAAGCAGGGAATGCTAGCAAAAAGAGCATCACATGAGAATTTTCTTCGACTCCACGTACTATTTCATGGTCACCATAGGGATTATCAAGTCAGAGATTTATACGAGATTGGATATGAGAAGGAGGCAACCATGAGATCAAATCGATAAGCTTGCAGAGACATGAGATAACCAAGGACAACAACAAAATCCATGGAACCAAATGGATACACTTTTTATAGAGGTAGTTGACAAAATGGCAACATGATCTTTAGAGAAAGAGTATGAGAATGACCAGAAATAATATATTAGACTGAACCACATCATATACTTGAGAACGGGTTATAACAGATAACCAGATAACGGGGCAGAATCAATGAAAGATCCAGAGATTTGGACGATAAAGCCACAACATGATTCACAAGGAAAAGATTACCAGATTCAGGCAAAAGGAGAGGTAGTCGAATGAGGTTGATTAGGATGAGCAGTAAAAATGCTATTAAGTTTTGGGGCAAGGATTTATGGAAAGAAACATGGCTTAGATATGGTCTGCACAACCAGACACAAACATTTTTTTGGCATAAACACTTGCACAAGGAAGCTTGGGTCGATCTGGCGGTCAAGCTATAGAGATCTATAGGCTGCAAGCTGTGCAAGTGTAAATTCAAGGGTGAAACTCGCAAGGGCTAGAAAACACTGACATAATCATATGATTAGATTGTTTTTTTAAAGGTTTCACTTGCTAACCACGAGATTGTTGGGAGTGGGGGTCTTTTCATGAGCAGAACAGACAACGTAGATAGCAAGACTACCACCTAGATAGCAAGACAAGAGAATTCTCAACCTAACAAGACTATCAAAACAATGCAACTGTCATTATTTTGCAGTTCATAAATAGCAATACATCACATTATTCACAATTTCTTATTATCGGAATAAAGGTGAGAGAAGCATGTTGATCCACAACATACAATTATGATGCGACAGTCATGATGCATGCTCATTCTAAACGTCTTCTCAGACCTAACTACTTTTTCGAGTGCTTCTACAGCATCATTCCTAATAGTAGTAGTAATAGCCTGTATGGCCTACATAGATATAGCCACCTAGCTACCCATCTATTTCTAGGGCTTCACGTCCTAGGTCTATCCTTATCGTCCTGATGATCTATCCAACATTGGTTTCTAAACAAGTTTTACTTTTGAAAAGTTGGTATTCATGACTTATTGAATTCTTTGTAATGGTATTCGCTCCGATACCAGCTATGGCAGAACCGCCTAGATTATTCCAGCTTAAGTGCCCAAGTCTCACCTTAGAGGCAACGACACATTTAATCGGAATAAACTGACAATTCCTCGTATCTAGTCTGATAAAGCCACTTACCAAGGATCGAATAGCACTAGCTCGCTCGAAGGTGAGGCATAGAGAAATAAAATAAAGCATAATACCATAAATTAAAGAAGTATCAGTAGTGATTACATTATCGGAGTTTGAGAAACAGTAACCATAGTTTTTAATGCAGCGGAAATAACTAACGAAGAAACCCGAGTAACGTGGTGAAGCCTGGCCACGCTACTCCTCCTGGTCCTCTCCGGCGGAAGCAACAACCCACTCAACCATCTATCCCGGTGGCAGTGATGAAGGCCAAGCCACACCAGCAACCAAACATCGAAAGGAGTACCTACAAAAATAATGCCATAAGCATGGCTGAGTATACTAATACTCAGCTAGACTTACTCTGTGTGAGGAGTAGACTCCTCATACCGAGTAAGTCTAGCTGAGTCTAAAATCAAATTTTAGCTTTTCAGGTTCTAGAATAATACTTTTAGACTAGATGAGTACCTAGCTATCCATTCATGGTAGCAAGAAATTTAGTCAACCAAGATCTTTTGTAAGTAACCTCATTTCCACTTATTACTCAATGCAGTATAATGGATCAAGCAGTCTCATTAGCTGCAAGAAGCAGACGATTCGAATTGAGTTTTAACCTTGTAAGGTAAACCTAGGGGAACTCCGTCCCCACACACATCAACCGTCCCCATCGATCCCTCGTTCGCGGCCAGGGCTCACTGCCTTGGCATACAATGCTCCACTGACCACGGCTGCCACCGTGCAACGACCGCACTTGTACCCACCATATCCAGAATGGGAGACCACGTCTCAGGACAAGTGAGGTGGAAAGTCCGCGCCCGACTTCACTCAAGTACTAGGCTTACCGGTTACCATATTTCCCGACATGTGTTTAGTACGTTGAAACGCTTGACACATGTATCCGCACGTTAATCCTTATTCCAATTTCGTCTCGTAGACAACGCATCCCCATGGATCCGTGTCCATAGACCATCATCGTTCTGTTATCAAAATGGATACAACCAATTCCTGACCTCGCGCGAGTGCTAGAAAAATCACTCGACTTCTACCGAGATCCTAATTTAGCATAGCAGCTACTCGATCTAGCCTACTAGTATCCATCTCAAAAGGAATCCTGAGTTCATGCAACTAGGGTTTCAACGAACTCCTACACTTAAGTGCACATTACAAACCTACAAACATTAAGTGTAGTAAAATAGCATATATAAACGGTTATGCATAAAACCGGGGCTTGCCTAGAATTCAACACTAGATAGTGTTTGCTAGATGACACTCGCTTGGCGGGCATCCATTGGTTAAGTCCATCATTCTTCAGGTTGTCCATCAGGTGCATCTTGTGGTTGGCACCACATCACTTGCACGATCATCATCTCTCGGTCCTAAATGAGATGCAGGATGCATATGTATGAATATGATGAAATAGCAGAAGATACTCCAAGTACATGATAGCGAACTAACATTAACTAGTAAGACACATAAACATCCCTACGTTTACGCTAGCTATCTATACGTCATTGGGCACAACAAGTCAACATTACTAGAAAGACGACGAACATTTCCTATATTTAACCAACACAAACACGACATCACGGGCACAAGCATTTACCATGTTCACTTTAATCGTTCATTGGTTACTTATTATTAAACTAGTTAAGTACACATAAGTTCTCTATGACTTATATATTTATACAGACTTAGATAGAAAGGGATAGTCATTTAATCGGGGTTTTACAATCATTCACAATATTCTCATGTAGGCACACATCCAAGAAAACACACAAGAGGAGACAGTTTAATCACCATTATATGTTATACTACTTAAATGAAATTGGTTACTTAGTAGTATATAGGACTAGCATAAAGCTAAAGATAGGACATTATTCATTTTGGTTCCCCGAACATATAACTGCAATTGCTAAGTGTTGATTAAGCAAAGCTACTTATTAGACCTCAACAAAATTAGTTCACTAACTTAGTGAGACATGCACTACTTACTTATATATAACCCTAATTATATTAGTCACTATCATTATTACTCTTGTTCAATTAAAACCCAAAACAAGCAAGCAGTCGACTCAAGACAAAAACAATGGAGTAGAGCAATCAATCACATTCAACATGATTAGGAGAACAACACATCAGTTACTTATTTCAGTCATAACTCACAAGATATTCATCCAAAAATAGTGATCAAATACTTTTTGGAAAGCATAAGAAATTCTATACAACTTTGGTATTGTTATCTCAATCTAATTAGACACTTAACAAGGTTAAATCGTGATAAATGACATCTCTGTCTAGATTTAGACAGATTTAGACTTGTGACTTCAAAAATTCACAACTAGAGACTCAGGTATCCAAATCAATTGATCCTAGATTTTCTGGAAAGATAACGAAATTGTCTACTAATCATTTATAAACCACTTAGGTTAGTTTAATATGTATCTAGGGTAAAAGACACAATGAAGGCTTTGCTATCCAGAATTGGATAGATTCAGTCTTCATACTTCAAACACCTATAACTTGAGCTTCAGACCACCAAAAAGGATGATCAAAGACTTTTTGTAAATCTTAGTAAAAGGACTATATAACTTTTATAATTACCAAGAAGTGGTTCAAATTTTAATCAACCCAAATAATATAATTTTCGAAATCTGCCCCGATAGTGGACACAACGCAACAATCAGTTTGTAAACTTCATAACTCTTAAACTATTGTGCATATGGTTATGAAATTTTAACACAAGCAATATAAGAAAGTCATCTACAACTTTCTTATGACCACAAAGAACTGATTTTAACATTAACTTAAGCAACCATTGCAATCTCTGAAATCTGTTCAGAAATTGGACAGATTCAGTTACTGAACTTGTGAAAAGCATAACTTCTAAACCATCAACTCTTAGCTCATGAATTTTTAGGACGAGCTAGATACACAAGTGAACTACAACTTTATATAGCACATATCTACAGAAAACATACTATACTCTACTAGATTACTCGCACAACCAAAACTGTACACGCAGGAATTTCAGTTTGCTAGCACAAGAGCACTTAACTAAATCACCAAGCAAACTCATAGAGAGATACTACCACCAATTTTTCAAGTTCAAATAATTATGACTTAGTTATCATGTTTCAATTTATATCAAGACACTTAAGCATTTCAAGAAAGATGCTCGCTTTTGTTTACTTCTAATTTTTCACTAATTCTTTTTATAATTATAAAATATGTGTCATTTTAGCACCATATGAAACTATCTGATTTGGGGCTGGATTTTTTATGAGGCATAGGTAATAACAATTTATGACTAATGTATAAATTTCACATGCTCAGGTTTTATATTGTATTTACTACAAAACAAACAAATTGTTAATGCAATAAAGCATGTGAGAGCAAGTTAAATCTAAAACTAATTATTTTTTGTAGATGCATGACCATATTAAGTTTTCTTAGGCTACCACAATATCATGCAAGGACAGTGGAACACCATTTTCTACTTTTACATTCATATATTATTTATAAATCATTTAAAACTACATAATATGCATAAAAAAGTTAAATCACTAACTCAGCGACACTTGAACCATAAAGCATGAAATTTTTACCAATCACCAAACATCACACAGAGGGTCTATTGTAAAACTTTCAGTTCATTTGGAGAACTAGAGCTACAGACTAAAAATAACAAGCAAATCAATCTTCTTTTCCCTATTTAACATGTTTTAATTAACACACCAAGAAAACATTGAACAACATATAAGTTTTATATTTTTCATAGCTAGAGTATGACAACATCTAACTAACAAAACAAGTTTCATCATCTTTGGGTTTTTATAATTAAAACTATGCATAGAAGCAAGTTCATTTATTTTGTAAACCAGTTTTTAAATATGAATTTCTACAGAAAAACATTTCCACTAAAACATGCCAACTTATAGATCTAACAAATAGATAATTTCATAAGGAAGGGAACAAAACAAGTTTCACAATTTTAGGAGCTACCAAACTCAAGATATGAATTTTGGAAGATATGACAAAATCTGGAATTTGAAGCACCATTACCCTGGGCCTTGGGCCCACATGTCATAGGCACAGAGGAGGTCTTCTTCTACCTCTGGACTCCCATGCAAAGGGCACACGCCGTGACGGGGAGGGGTTGTCGCCCCCTGGTGTAGGAGCTCGGCCATGGCTACAGGGAAATGGAGAAGTGGGCCTGGATGAGTAGGAGCTTGGAGCTCGCGTTCAAAGCAGAGGGAGCTCGGATGAAGAAAACATGTGCTGGCTGCTGCAGTACGGGAGAAGGGCAAGCACTGGGCGCCATGGGGAGCTGAGGGAGGGGCGCTGGCTTGAGGTTGCAGAGAGGTGCTCAGCTCGCTGTTGCCGTGAGGGAGAGGGAGGGTGGCGTGGGGGAGGAAGGGAGCAGGGTATGGCTGTTGTTTTAAAGGTGGTGCTCGCTGCAGCCATTGGTGGCGTGGGAGGTGGCCTACAGAGCACCAGTTTCCTCAAGGGCAAAGCAACCAACACACATTGGGCGGCCGTTTTTGTCATTTTCTGTTTGGAATCGGACGTTGATCACTGTAGAAGATATGTTCCTTGATCTATACTCTACAAATATTGTACAGAGATTGAGGTGTTTTGGGCACTGGTTAGGGAGTTATAGACCCACAAAAATTGGTTTGTCAGTGGCTTAGAAAACAATGTAAACTTGTGAAAAGTAAGTGTCGAAATATGTCAAACGAAATCGAATGAATGCCATATTTTAATATGTTGTGCCTCTGTTAGTTATTAACAACTTTTATATTTGGGGAAAGTCGAGTTGTTGAACAAAAATTTGTGAACGCGAGACGTCAGTCCGAACGACACTGATTCCAGACTTAGAAGGATTTCAATTCCTAAAATCAGATTTTTATTCCGGCTTGAGGGCACTGTTTGAGATATTTAAAGATTGAATCAAGGATAGGTGTAATTATAAAATTTGTTGTATAACACAAGTTCTACAACTTTAATTAAAAGTCAAACCTCGTATCTTGAATGTAAATCGAAATTTCACTTTGGTCAAAGTAGTATTGTTATAAAACTTTAAATTATATTTTAAGGCAATCGGGGTATTTTCTCGACATTTTCATGGCACGGACCCTTAATAACTTTTTTGTAGAGTTCATATAGAGTTGTTTGAGCAAGATGGTAAGGCTTGGTTGAACTTCAAAATTTTCATTTGTTCAAAGAGATGTTTCAATCAAGCATATGATACATCTTTTTATGTGAGGATTCGTTTCAAACTTCGAGAAATCATTAGAAGACAATTGATAGATAGAGATGAATCATGATATAGAGAAAATAAGTCGATTTGCACAAAAATTAATTAGAGGTTCGCACAACAAGGATTCCGCTAGAGAATGCAGATTTAGATTATATAGTCAGACATAGATCGAAGTCGAGAAATCGGATTCAGACACAGATCGAATAACAACTGTCAAGAGTTTGAATAAATGAGTCTTGATAGAATTTGCAAGACGAGATTGACTTTCGAATTTGCATTTGCTTCAAGAAACAAAAGTTTTAACAGGCTCCAAATCTAGCCTTTCTCGAGATCGATTAACTCGGAATTCGGTGGTTGTTCATGAAAAATATTGATAAATAGATATAGATGCGATCGAGAAATAGAAATTTTCACTGAGCATATGAACTTAGGACAAAACCCATTGCATAACACGAAATAGACACCAGGGGTGTCACAAATTTCATATCACAGTGGACCGAATATCAGGTTCCTGAGAATCCCGAGTCAATGGAAGTATGGAAGATGTACTTTGACGAGTCACTGAGATTGCAAGGAGCATGGGTAGGTGTCCTCTTCATTGACCCAAGAGGAGATCAACTGAAATATGCATTGCAACTCCTATTTTCTGTCTCCAACAAAGTTGTAGAGTATGAAGCTTTCATACACGGGCTTGGTATTGCCATGTCACTCGGAATAAAAAGGTTGATGGTATATGGAGATTTCCTATGTGGCGGAACCGCCCGAATTATTCCAGCTTAATTGCCCAAGTCACGCCTTAAAGGCCGCAATGCACTTAAATCGGAATAACCCGTCAGTCCCTCAGATCTCGTCTGATAAAGCCATTATTCCAGGATCAAATACCACAAACTCACTCGAAGGTGAGTCACAGAAGAAATACAATAAAACAGGAAAACCTCAACTTGAAGTACTGGAATTATTACATAAGTCGGAGTTTTTCAAGTAGCTGATATAAGTTCACAAAATAAACTGCAGCGGATAATCGATATCGTCAAAAGCGAGGAATAGGGCAAGGCCTAGCCCACTACTCCTCCTGCTCCTCTCCTGCTGGAGCAGCATCCCACTCAACCGTCCAACTCGGTGGCAGGGTGGTAGGCCAAGTCACACCATCAACCATGTCCTGAAGCGTACCTGCAAAAATTATGCCACAAGCAAGGCTGAGTATACTAATACTTAGCTATACTTACCCGGTGTGAGGAGTCTACTCCTCTACCTCTAGACCATGCAACTATTTGGCTCAGGGGTTGGGTTTGCCAAAAGTACTAGTTGTATCTAAGGTCATCTTTTAGCTTTTCCATTTCTAGTATCATTATTTTAGCTAAGTTTGCTCTTCCTAAGCATGCATGGTAACAATCATTTAATACAATCAACGAGTTACCTCATGTAAAACCTCATTTCACTTATTACTCAATGTAGTACAAGGGGTCAAGCAGTCTCATTAGCTGCGAGAAGCAGGAGATTCGAATCGAGTTTTAACCTTGCAAGGTAAACCTAAACACACGACATGTAGGAGCATTCCGTCCCCACACATGTCAACCGTCCCGATCGATTCCCCATTCGCTGCCAGGCCTCACCGCCTTGGCATACAATGCTCCACTGACCCCGGCTGCCACCGGGCAGTGACCGCACTTGTACCCACCATAGCTAGCATGGGAGACCTAGTCTCAGGTCGCGTGAGGGGTAAAGTCCGCGCCTGGCTTCACTCAGATACTAGGTTTACCGGTTACCATATTTCCCGACATGTGTTTAGTACGTTCAAACGCTTGACTCAGGTATCCACACATTAATCCTTAATTCCTTTTTTTCGTCTCGTGGACAAGGCATCCTCCCTGGATCCAAGTCCATAGACATCATAAATCTCGTTATCAAGATGAATACAATCAATTCCTGACCTCACGCGAGTGCTAGAAAAATCACTCGACTTCTACCGAGGTCCTAATTAGCAAAGCGGCTACTTGACCTAGCATACTAGTATCCATCTCAAAAAGAAATCCTGAGTTCATGCAACTAAAGGTCTCAAGCAACTCATACACTTAAGTGCACATTCCAAGCCTACAAACATTAAGTGCAGTAAAGTAGCATATATAAATGGTTATGCATAAAACCGGGGCTTTCCTTCAATTGCTGGGGCTGCGGGGAGATCCTCGACGGCAGTCTCAGGAGCTTGCTCCTGGTCTTCCTTGTGGACAGCTCCTTGCTCAGGGATGAGCACGTACTCTCCATCAGCGAGATTGCAATCTAATGAATGCAATGAGTAAGACATATGCATGGCATGATATGTAATTTGGCAATTAAGATTTGATGGGGGATGATCAATTTAATAAGGTAGAGCTTATCCATACCACTAGAGATTTTTTGGTACACTTAGCAATTTAGGGTCAGTTTGGTTAAGCTAATTGGTAAGTCTATTTTAGTGTTCCACTGATTTCCTTTTAATGTCTTAGTGAGAATTTATTAAGATTCCTAGCTGAATTCATCGGGGTGAGATTCATTTATTCCTTCTAATTTATCTCTTGTTTTCCTTTTTCTTTTATGCCTTTAAGGTGGGTTTGAACTACAAGATAGCTTAATAAATTTTCAAAAATTGTGCAACAATTACAGGTGCTTTGCACTGGTGTATAATTCTCTGTCTCAAAATTTGAGGTTTAAAAAGTCAGGGGTTCTCTCTGTACAAAATTATCAAGTGTTAGGGCAAAGGGTGTGTTTTGAACTACAACTTTCTTTTAACTGTGGGTTGTTCTCTAAGACTTATTTTTGCTGGCATTTAGATGTTATAACATGACTTCGTACAAAATTTCAGCCACTAATACTTATTAGTTATTTTATTATGGTTTTCTAAAGTTTCTAGCCAAAGGGGTGCTTTCTACTACCACTATACCTGAAAAATATCAAACAACATATTTCTAAATTTTTCTATCTTCTTCTTTGCACAAGAGCAATCATTCTAGAATTTGGTAACTTTTTGCTTAAGGGAAGGGTGGTAGGAATTTCTTGAATTAAATAGCCTTTTTCATGAAGTAGGGGCAATGGGTATTATTTTATAGTTTTGAATAGGTTTTGTAATTTTTCTCTGGTGGCTTACTTCATTAATAATCTGGTAAAAAATTATTTGCCCATTATTGCACATTTTTGGCTTGCTTATGATTTAATTGGAATATGGCTCAATACTAAGTTTTATTTGTTCAACCCACTTAAAATGATGGGCTGGGGTGTTTATCATTTTTGTAGTGGGGTTCTAGTAGTTAGGAGTCTACTGAATTTTTCTTACCAATTTTGAAATTGTTATTATATTTTTAATAATGGTCTCTCTAGTTTTATTAGTGCCGAATAAAATGTTTCACCTTGAATTTGTTCTGGACTAGAGTTCCTTTTATTTTTCCTAGGTTCTTTATTACTTAAGTGGGCTAGAAAAATAAATGCATCCACTGCTCATTATTTTCTAGTGCCTTTCTCATTTTTCTAAGTTTTGAGCAATTATGGCTTTTAATAGATAACCTTGTTTAAATTTTCAATACTGGGGTGTTTAGTATTTTTAAACAGTGTTTAAGTGGGGTTTGAATTTCTACAAATTTTTTTAAGTTCAGCACAGAAGCATAACTAATTTTCTTCATTTTAATAAGGTTTGGGCAGTTTCCTTAATTAATTCCAAACTCTAAAATTTAGAACAGAAAGCACAGGGTTAAGTATTTTTATTTGATAGTTCATAATATTTTGAATCCAGTAAAATTGGTTTGACTAAATTTGGTTGAACATTTCTCAAGATACAAATTTTCTATGTTCTCTGCGTAATTTTAAAAGAATAAATAGAAATGGTTTAAAAAAATGGTTTTGCATCTGGGTCCCTAGCGAAAGGTTTTAAGTGTATTACAGATAGGTCCTCAGTTTACTATTCACCTGAGTCTATGACGCTACAGAAAACCCCCTAGGGTTTTGCTAAATCGAACCCACAATCCTTCCCCTAATGGAACAGTGACCATGGAGGAAGAAAAGGGCGAGGGGCTTACCGGTGGCGAGGTTGCTCCGGTGAAGGGTCGGGCGAGGTCCGGGGGTCTCTGGCGATCACGTCGAGGTGCGGATCATCGGCGGTGGTGGTCGGAGTAGGTCGGTCCACGCGTGCAGGCAGGTGAGCTCGTCGGCGGCGATGAATCCGGCCTGCTCATGACGTGATAATCAAATTGAACGGGTCAGAGAGCTTCACTGGATGCTAGGGAAGATGTGGGTGCGAGGAATTGGAAAATGGCTTACTAGTTAGCTCAGTTCACGCGAGGCGGCGGGTGACCGAAGTTCGGCGAGGGCGATCCTGGGTCTCCGGTGAGGCTTTGCCGGGTCCGAGGACTTGGAAAGCTTCACGGGCCTCTGGCGAAGCTAACCGAGCGACTGGCACAGCCCGAGGGTGGCTGGAGTGAGCTGGCCATGGTGGCCGAGGCTCGGATGGCTTGGTGGGTGGTGGCGCGGTGTGCTCGAGGCGAAGTCCGGTGAACTTTGGCTCGGGCAGGACTGAGAGCGCGCGGGGAGGTACGGCCGAGGCCTTGGGCTGCTTTATAGACACGACACGGTGCACGGGCGATCGTGGACCGGTGAGGGCGCACGGGCGTGCATGGCTGGGCGCGGGTGCGCGAACTAGCGTGAACCGGGCGTGTCAGCCGCGGTCGAACACGTGGAGCCGTTGCTTCTGCCCGTGTTCTAATGCCGATTGGGCGCAAATCTTCGCGAATTTGGGCAAGATCGCTGTGAACGATTTGTTCCCTTTATTGTGCTTTGTCGTTTGTGTGTGGATGTTGCATGGTTTTAGGCTAGGGACAGGGAATTGTAACGTCGCCAAGTTGCCAGTGTCAGACAACCGAGTCCTGAGGTCAAACTGCGCCAAAATCATGTCAAACGGCTTTTGTTTGAGTTCAAATTTTACCAGAGCATGTTCAAGGAAATTTGGCGCCACTTTGATATTTGGACTTTTTGGTTTGGAGTTTTGGAAAATAGGGAACACATCTGAACTTGGGAAAGGGTTCTGAAATTCAGAATTCTGATTTCTGAATTTCCCCAAAGGGCCTTAGTTCATGGGCTGATTTGGGGATTTTGGAAAATTCAAATGGCCAAACTTCGTTACTATATTTTGTTGGTTATTTAGTGCACTGAAACTTTGTTATTTGGTCCATATCAATTTTTTGTGTTTTCCCCAAGTCTTTTCTCAAATTCCCTTTATGTGCTTTCTCAAATTCCTTTTATGTGCTTAAATGGCCCACTTAGGATTATTTAGGGTTTGAGAGTTCTCCTTACCTTGAGGTGCATGGCATGGTTAAAGAGAAATTCTTAAGATGAAAAAGGCTTACTTAAACCTTGTTCTTATTTTATTTGATGTTCATCCCTCTATTTGGTTCACATGTGATAATGGTTTTGAGTCAGCTCTAAGAAGAAACCATAGGTGACACTGGGGTGTCACAACCTTCCCCCTTAAAGGAATCTCGTCCCGAGATTCGGGTCGGAGTCCTCCTGGGGTGAAGTAAGGGTTAAGGCTTCCTTGAAGTGGGTGATTTATTCGTTAAGGTTCTTCTTCGCAAACTTCTCTTCGAATGTCATCCTCTTTGCAACTTTAGAAGGAAGTCCTTTTAGTTTTAGTCTTACAATTAACTCTTTCTATATTAAGATCATTTTTCTTATGTTTTGATTCAAAGGGCAGGAGGAGGGGTTGGGCATGATTGCGTACCAATTTCCTTAGGTAGACAATAGGGGAAGTTGGAACGCAGAAATTCCTCAGTCTCCCAAGTAGCCTCTTCTTCTGAGTGATTACTCCATTGGATCTTATACATCTTGATCGATTTAGCCCAAGTTGATCTTTCTTTGCAATCCAGAATCTTGGAAGGGTACTCTTGGTATGATAGATCTAGCTCTATCTCCAATTCTAGCTGTACCATGATCTCAGTCGGCAATCGAACACACTTCTTCAGTTAGGATACATGGAATACATTGTGGATGGCAGACATTTTTGGAGTTAACTTCAACTTGTATGCCACGGGTCCACATGCTTCTATGATCTCATAAGGTCCAATGTTACGATGGGCTAACTTGCCTTTGATCCCAAACCTTTGCACTCCCTTGGTGGGGTAATACCTTCAAATATACGAAATCTCCCACCTCGAATTGGAGAGGTTTCCTTCTCTTGTCATGGTAACTTTTCTGCCTGGCCTGGGCAGCTTCTAGATTCTTTCTGATCAGTTTGACCTTCCTTTCGGCTTCAGTCACTAAGTCAGGTCCAAAAATTTCTCTTTCTCCAGGCTGAGACCAATTGAGGGGTGTTCGACGCCTTTTCCATATAGGGCTTCGAAAGGTGCCATCTTTAGGCTGGATTGATAACTGTTGTTATAAGCAAACTCTGCCAAGGAGAGGTGCTTATCCTAGTTCTTGCCACAATCGATCGCACAATCCCTTAGCATATCTTCCAGGATTTGATTTACCCTCTCTGTCTTACCATCAGTCTGCGGGTGGTAAGCTGAACTTCTGATTAGCTTGGTTCCCACAGACTCTTGTAGTTGTTCCTAGAATCTGGCAACAAATTGGGCTCCTCGGTCAGAGACAATGGTCCGGGGCAATCCGTGCAAACATACGATTCGGTCAATGTATAGCTCTGCATACTTATGAGCCTTATCAGTGGTGTGCACTGGGAGAAAATGTGCCACTTTCGTCAATCGGTCCACAATGACCCAAATTGAATCATGATGACGAGAGGTGTTGAGCAGACCCACAATAAAATCCATGCTGATGTCATCCCATTTCCACGAAGGTATAGATAGGGGTTGCAGAGCTCCAGCTGATTTCAGGTGGCTTGCCTTTATCCTCTGACATGTGTCACATTCTGATACATATTGGGTTATCTCCCTCTTCATTCTGGTCCACCAATACAAGGGCTTCAGATCATGGTACATTTTGGTGCTTCCTGGGTGCATGGAGAATTTGGAGAGATGGGCCTCATCCAAGATTTTCTTCTTGAGATCCTTATTTTTAGGAACCACCAATCTGCTTTCGAAACACAATATACCCTTTCCATCTTGGCGGAAACATTTATATTTCTCTCTCTTCTGACGGAGGTTCTCTTTAATAATTTGCACTCCCTTGTCACTGAGTTGGGCCATGATGATCTGGTCTTGCAAAGTTGGCTCAACGGAAATGTGAGACAAAGCACCAGAAGGAATCACTTCAATCTTCATTTTGCTCAAGTCATCACACAGGGTGTTGATGCGAGAATCCATCATAACACAGTTGCATTGCGATTTACGACTCAAGGCATCTGCTACCACATTGGCTTTCCCTGGGTGATAATCTACCTCCAGGTCGTAGTCCTTGATCAGCTCTAGCCATCTTCTCTACCTCATGTTGAGATCAGCCTGAGTAAAGACATACTTAAGGCTCTTAGGATCTGTGAAGATGTTGCAGTGGGTTCCCATCAAATAGTGTCTCCACATTTTCAATGCATGGACCATGGCTGCTAACTCCAAGTCATGAGTGGGATAATTTGGCTCATGAGGCCTGAGTGCTCTTGATGCGTAAGCAATGACTCGGTTGTCTTGCATCAAGACACAACCAAGTCCAGTGCCAGAGGCATCACCGTACACATCAAATGGCTTGCTGCTATCGGGTTGTGCTAACACCGGCGCTGTGGTCAGATGTTGCCTCAATGTATGGAAGGCATCTTCGCGCTTCTGACCCCAAACAAACTTGGCTTCTTACTTCAACAATTCAGTTATGGTCTTCGCAATTCGAGAGAAATTCAGAATGAATCTTCGATAATAATCAGCCAATCCCAGAAAACTTCGAATCTGACGGACAGTCGTTGGCGGCTTCCAGTTCATCACTTCTTGCACCTTATCGGGATCAACAGCTATGGCTTCCTGAGATATAGTGTGACCCAAGAATTTGATTTCCTTTAGCCAAAAATCACATTTTGACAATTTGGCATAAAGATGGTTCTCTCGCATACGTTGAAGCACTACATGCAAATGACTGGCATGCTCTTCTTCGTTCTTCGTGTACACCAAAATATCATCAATAAAAACCACTACGAACTTGTCAAGTTCAGGCATGAAAACAGAATTCATCAGATATATGAAATATGCTGGTGCATTAGTCAGCCCAAATGACATCACCAAAAATTCATACAGCCCATATCTGGTTGAGAAGGCAGTCTTCAGAATATCACTTGCTCGTATCTTGATCTGATGATAGCCGGAGCGAATGTCTATCTTGGAAAACACTTTGGCTCCGACCAACTGATCGAAAAGACCAACTGATCGAAAAGAACATCAATACGAGGCAAATGATACTTGTTCTTGATAGTCACCGCATTAAGTGGGCGGTAATCTATGCACAACCTCAAGCTTTCATCTTTCTTCTTCACAAACAAGGTTGTACATCCCCAAGGCGAAGTACTTGGGCGGATGAAGCCTTTGTCCAACAATTCTTGCAATTGCTTCTTCAATTCTGCCAACTCAGCGGGTGGCATCCGGTAAGGCCTCTTGGAAATAGGTGTCGTTCTCGGTTGCAACTCGATGGCGAATTCAATATCCCGGTCTGGTGGCATTCCTGGTAATTCATCAGGGAAAATATCCGCATACCCACAGACCACTGGGATCTTCTTCAGGGGTAACTCCATCATAGCAAAAGCACATGACCGAGTAGAGTCTTGGCTGGGTAGAAGTAAGGTGAAACTCCCACAGATTGGGGAATTGATTTCGACGATGCGGCTGGCTACATCAAGCACTACTTGGTGTCGGGTCATCCAATTGGCTTCCAGAATAATATCCACATTCTCCAATCCCAGAACAAGGAGGGTGGTTTTGATAATGTGGCTTCCAAGTTGAATAGGCACACTTTGGTTTAATTGGTTGGTTGCAATTTTACCCCCAGGTGTGGCTATCATGAATGACCCTTTTGTATGATAGAAAGGCAGTTAACATTTAGCACTGAATTTTTGGCTAACGAAACTATGAGATGCACCAGAATCAAACAGAATTAATGCAGGTTGATTATAAACTGAAAAGATACCAGTCATGATGGGGGCTCCCTCAGGTAACTCAGGTAACTCCTCCAGAGTAGTGAAGTTGAGCTTCCCTTGCCTGACTTGCACCTTCTGCTTTCTTCCCTTGTCTTGATTTGGTGTTGGCATCTGCCTCTGCTGATTTCTTGGGCAATTCTTGGCATAGTGGCCCACATTGCCACAAGTGAAGCACTTGTTCCCATTTCCCTGGCGGAACTATTACTGCTGCGGAGGTTGATTGTTCCTTGGAGCGGGAGCTGGAAAACAAGTGGGTGTTGGCTGCTGCTGCTGAGGTGGCCTGATCACCCATCTGCCTGCCTACTGCTGAAATCCCCTGCTCTGATTGTGGGAAACAATCCTGAACCTCTGGGTCTGAGCGGAGGGTGCTTCCATTGGTGCCTTCCTCTTCTTTTCTGCCCGGTGAGCTACAATACAATCCTCCTAGGAGATGGCTAGGTTGACCAACTCATTGAAGCTATCAGCCCGGACAGTGTTGAGACGCTCACGCAACTTGGTGTTGAGACCCCTACGGAAGCGGTCTCTCTTCTTTTCATCGGAATCAACATGATAACTTGCGTACTGGCACAGGTCATTGAAGGCCTGAGCATACTACAATATCGTGCAGGTTCCTTGATTGAGTGCCAGGAATTCATTCAGCTTGCGATCAAGAATTCCAGCTGGGATGTGGTGCCCTCTGAAAGTAGTCTTGAATTCCTCCTAAGAAACTTCATGACCGGTAGGTAGCATAGCACAGAAATGGTCCCACCAAGTCCGAGCAGGTCCGCAAAGCTGTTGCGCGGCGAAGCGAGCCTTGGTGTCATCAGGGCAGTCTCCCGTGAGGAGGGGAAACTTGGACTCCATGGCACGTAACCACACGTCAGCGTCCAACAGATCCTTTGCCTTGGTGAAGAAGGGCGACTGCATACTCAAGAACTCCTGGTAGGTCGCCACGACTGAAGGTCGCTGCGGCTGGCCTCCACCATACTGCTGAGGGTGGGGCTGGCGCTGCAAGAGCTGTCGCAGAATCTCGTTCTGCTGAGCCATCAGCTCCTGCACCGTGGGAGCTGGAGCAGGTGGCGGGGGAACTTGCTCGTTTTGCCCGCGATGTTGCCTAGCTGCCATCTGAAAACAGAGATTGTCGCCATCGTTATCCCAATTCACAATTTCGAACAACACGCTATTATCTCATATGGAAAGAAATTGCCATAATCATAACATTAAGTTCGAGCGAGGATATCATAGTTACAAACATTGCACGGATCTCAAAGTTCTCAAGAGTTACATGAATTAGGGAAAGTACCCATAAGCCTAGTCCAAAATCTTCCATTACTAAGCTCGCGTTGGTTTCTATCCTCCTAAAGCGTCAAAACGACTCATTAACTCTGAGTAGTGGAAGTGACACTGGATACGGGTGAAGGGGGCATCGCGGAGGTAGTCCCATTGGCACCAGGGGCTAGTCCTAACTCCTCAGGAGCCTCTTCTCCCTCGCTTCTGGCCTCATTGGCCTCCATCTTCAGGTGGTGCATGTCCAGGTGGTCATTAGCTTCTTCAAGTACCTGCTGCACATCATGGAGCTGGTTTTCCCAGACATCAATGGTGTTGTCTCGGATCTCCACCTGCTACTCCAAGGTGGTGATGTCCTGGCTCAACCTTTCCACTTGTAGGTCCTTCACCAACTCTGAGGACAAGTCGACAACGAAGTCCTCTCGGCTGTCGAGGGTGAGCTTGGTGGTTTGAGCGAGGTTAGCAAGGTGTGCCATAGCGTCGCTCTGCAGGGCCTGAAGGCGGTACAGTGCGCTCATGCACTGAACAGTGACCCTCCCAACCAAGTCAGGATACATGGCCCATACGTCCTTCACATGGCTCATGCGGTTGCACCACATGGGGTCATTCTTCTTCTCAACAGGGAAGAGTCCCAAGGGGTGCATCACCATCTCCAAGGGATGGTAGCCACAGAAAGTCGTCAGGGTCTTCATCACTGCCGCTTCAGTGGTGTCGTCCGTCCTGAATCCAATCGTCTCGAAGTCAAGGGAACGCCAACCCGACTGAAGGGGATGAGCCTCTAGAGTCAGCCAGACTCGGCAACGTGGTACCCGATGCTCCTCGTACAACTACACTGTGTACAAAGGGGGCGTAGGGTAACCGGCGGAGTTAAGCACTTCCCATAAGATGGAAGGAAAGCCATGGTGAGAAAGGAAATCAGAGCTGAAACGAGTGTCTCCTCCACTGGCGGGAGTAGGTGAAGTCATCTGCGGAAGGGGATTAGATTGAAAGATTATGGTGGAAGGAAGAAAATAAAAGAGCGTGGGTGGTTTAAGAGGAAGCGGGTTTGCTCAAATCTTAACTTCTTTAGTGTCTAATCCCTTTTAGTTTTTATAATGCATGCATGCTGAAAATAAACGTCTCCTCTCCGAATAAAAGGGTGCTCTTAGGACATCCCCTTTTTTAAAAAAAAATCTAAGGACTGGCCCACAGGGCCTATTTAATTTTGCCACCTATTTCTCCCACTATTCCTAAGGCCTTTCATCCTAGGTCTAGCGTTCTAGTCCTGACGATTCAAACGCTAGTTTCTAAGCAAGTTTTAGATTTTTGAAAGTTGGTATTCAAGGTTTATTGCTTTCTCTGTGATGGTATTTGCTCCGATACCAGCTGTGGCGGAACCGCCTGAATTATTCCAGCTTAAGTGCCCAAATCACGCCTTAAAGGCCGCAACGCACTTAAATCGGAATAACCCGTTAGTCCCTCAGATCTAGTCTGATAAAGCCACTATTCCAGGATCAAATACCACAAACTCACTCGAAGGTGAGTCACAGAAGAAATACAATAAAACAGGAAAACCTCAACTTAAAGTACTGGAATTATTACATAAGTCGGAGTTTTCCCATTTCTCCGCGAGCGGCCACACCCTGAAGGCAATATGCTCTTGTACTAAATCTCTTGTTCCAATAAAAGAACAGATAACGCCGAAGGCCCTCTGGCATGCTTCGGCAGCTTCATTCATTTCAACCTTTGGCCACCGAAGGCCGAAGCTTTGCCAAATAGGGCGCATAATTACACCTTTGATATCTTCTCGTACTAACAGGTCATTCTTCACATAAAACCATTCTGTCATCCAGTCTCCGGGCCATCTCTTCCGAAAGGTTGGCACGGGACAGCTTGACCCGGACCGAGAAACGAAACTGTAGCAGCCAAAATTATTGTGATATTGTTCCTTACCCCAAGGTTTTGTTTCGTATGATAATTCGTGTATATTGCAGAAGCTTTTTGCATCAGGCTTCAGACCTTGGCTTCTCACGGCCCACACGAAGATATTCAGCCTTATGATTGCCTCGGGGGTAAGTTGGTGAAGATAGACTTCGAAGATTTTTAGCACCTCCACAACGAAGCTGCTCAAGGGAAATCGCAGTCCAGCTTTCAAAAAGCTTCGGTACACTACGACTTCATTCTCTTCAGGGTGTGGACAAGTTTTTTCCCCTTCGTCGGCCCTCACAATGGACAAATCCCGGAAATACCTTCCTCTCATGTTGACAAGATGATTCTCTTTGATAGTTGATTTACCATAAACTGAATGGCTCGGTCGCCAGGGGCGATCTTCGGAGTCTTCACCGCCACTGTCCACATCATAACTGTCACTGTCACCAGTGTCTTCAGACAAACCTTCCAGAATCTCCTTGGTAATTTTTTCTGTATTGGTCTTTGACATCGCTATAAGAAACCCCAAATTTTTCTCTTCGTCGAGGCTCAGCTTCATCTTAGCAGCAGTCTTCTTATCTTCAGACATCTTCGGAGACACTAAAAAACTATTTTCAAAGCCGAAGCTTCAAAACTAAAAGCTTAGCAAATCTTAGTGTGCAAGAGCTAAAAATTGAGTGAGCGGGAGCAGTTGGCAAGAGAGCGTGTCAAATGAGTTTGAGGTATGACCGTATTTATACGCCAAGTGCGTTGAAAATTGAAAGACCCCGCTTGTCAGTGAATGTTGCTATTCTAGCAAAGGGAAGGTGTTTTTTCGGACCTTCGGCGTAAAGCCTTCGTCCATGTCGCAATCTAAATTTATTATTTTAAACAAATTAATATTGCGAGGGGCTACTGTTGGGGGCCTTCGGCTTCCGAAGGTCCTCAAAAACAGGATTTAACAGTATTTCTGGAGTATAATGTGTGAACAGGTATCTTCGGACTCAAGTCGGCATCACAGTAGACCAGAATAATACGAAGGTTTATATAGCGCCGAAGGTGTGAGCAGGAAAGCTTCGGCGTGGCAACAAAAAGTGAAACCGACTTAAAGATGAAAAGGCTATTTAGACCTCGATAGATTACTATAGAATTATTATCAAGTGTAAAGGGCATGAATGTAATTTTGTATGGGTTGCGTCCCGTGCCTATAAATAGGTGAACAGTACCCCCGTACTGTTCACGCTGACTTGGCATTCGCTTTTTTGCGTCACGTTTGTACTATCATCTCCTTCAAGTTGAAGGTACATTTGTAATTCAATGATATTTCTGTTTATGCATAATAATAATATATAATTGTTTATGTTGTTTTTTATATTCCTTACATTTCATCCTTCGTCACTTTATAATGAATTTATGAAGGTACACCCTTCATAACCTTCGTCCAAAAACCATTATATCCTAAGGGAAATAATGCTTCGAAGGACGAAGGACTTTAACGATTAACATTTTCTATGTTGCCTTGTTCTTAACTCATAGCATTTGAGAACAAGTCCCCAACAATAATGTACCCAGATTTAATCTGTGCCGTCGGCCGCGGATCCAACGGCCCACTGTGACCAATACCCTTTCGCCTTGGCTATTTTGTTAAAGAGCCCTCCTGGATTTTGAGAACTAACCCGCAATCCTCTGGCACTATGTCCTGAGTCTGCGGATTATTACCTCGAACCCCCTGACGTTTCTGGTAATTGAGGCCCAGTCCAGAGATCGTTTAAATTAAATAAATGAAGTAGAAAATGGATTTTTAATAGGAAAATAATTGCCAGAACTTCAATAATTCACAGAAAATCCATTTTTAGTCCAAATTAGTCCATTCCACTTTCTAAAATTTTATAATTTTATTCTCTATCACTTAGAGCCTCTGTTATGTCATGAAAACAGTAAGAAAATTTATTTCTCACTTAATCCTATTTTAAGCACATGAAACCTTTGAAAATTCATAACTTAAATTCTATAACTCCAAAAATTATGATTCCTGTTCCTAGAATTTTATTTTAATATGTAGAATATCTCTGTGTATTTTTTTATATATTTGGTGTAATGTTAATTTCTCTATATGCACTGTGCTTTTTGTATTGTGGCGAGTAGAAGAGCCCGTGACCGAGGATCCTGGTGAGCAGCAGGTTGAAGTAGCTGAGCAGGAGCTCATTGAAGGCAAGTTGTGCCCTTGACCACTTTTTACCCAATAATATTCTTTAATATCATTTATTCATGCATAGGTTAATTTTGATGGGACCCAATAGGTCACCCTAGATTGTTTATCTCATTACCTTGTTTACCCCTGAATCACTTGGGTAGTTTGCTATTGCTTTATATGGTTTTGGGATAATCATTTATTATATCTATGTTCCAATTATTCTTGTTATTCTATTTATGTTCATGACAAGTTCATTAATGTTAATTGGAACATAGAGCTTAACTTGAGAACCACATGCCACCACAAGGGTTTAATGGGACGCCCTTGGCTAACTAATTAGGAAAGCTAGTGGAAGACTACCTTACCCGAAAGGGGCAAGGGCAGTAGGGGAGTGGTCAGTGTAGGGAGGTCCTTGGTTGATTTTGCTGCGATGACGGTCAGACAAGAACCCTGCATTGGAGCTTCCTATAAACTGTAGCGGGTTTTCGGAAGCTAGTGGAACTTTGTAAAGGCCTCGTAGTGTTGCCCTGCCGCCCTTCCTAGGTAGAGGTGTATGGGATTCGCGACCCCTTGGCAGATGGGTAGCATGACTTGTGGGTAAAGGGTACAACCTCTGCAGAGTGTAAAACTGGTATACTAGCCGAGCTCACGGTCATGAGCAGCTCAGGACTCTCTGATGATTAAATTATGGAACTTAAATTCAATTTTGTCATTTGCATATGCATGGGTTTATTATTAATTTTGTTCTATTATTTATTAAGGTTTGGTATTTACTTACATCTAGTAATTGCTAATAAAAGTTTGACCAACATTAAAAGCAATGCTCAACTTTAACCATTCTCTTTGATAAGCCTTACACTCCATGAGCTCCCACCTTTGGTGAGTTCATGTCACATTATTCCCCATGACTTGTTGAGCGATGAACGTATGTGAGCTCACTCTTGCTGTCTCACACCCCCCACAGGAGAAGAACAGGTGGTTCAGGAGGAGCCACAAGGCGAGGAGTTTGATCTGATCTAGGTGGCGTTTCTCAGTTGACATTGGCGCCGACGATCCTTAGTTTGTTTTATGTTTATCCTTTTATTTTGTAATAAGTCTTCCGCTATGTAATAAATACTCTGATGTTTTATGACATTTATCTCTATACACTCTGTTATTATATATGTTGTCTTCTTGGCGCATGTATGAGATGCACTTGGCTTTGTTCCTTAAAGCCGGGTGTGACAGTTTGCCTTCATCAGGCAGACCCTGATGAGAAGCAACTATGGCCTCAATTTCAACAGCAGACAGTCGTGCCTTATAAATGGAGCCGTCATGCTCATCACACTTGGGAGGGTTGGACACAAACTCAGAAAAATGATTCTATAAGAACACTAATGTTAGCACAAAACCACATAATCACTCGCTAGTAACAATAGAAGGCAAAGTAGTTAGAACTCACAGCAGGAGGCAGATTCCACGCAGAGTAAGACCGAGGGGCACCATCATTAACAATGGCACCTCTTAGCATCAGCTCAACTCGGCCCATTATATCTTCCTCTGAGATACGTTTGTCTGTTACTCGGGAGGGATATTAAACCCCGTAATATAGATAGGCGAGATGTACCTTGTCTTTGAGAGGATGAATATTCTTGAACATGAAGTCAATAACCATAGCCTCAACGGATAGACCTATGACTTTCAGGTTGGCAATCTCAGCCAATAGAACCTTTGCTTCATTCACCTCCGAGTCAGTTGGGGCCTCTATCCAATTGGAAACTCTCACATCCGGCTGCCTTCTAGAAGGGGAGGAAGGGAATTGTTTTGGTTCTCCATGGTAAACCATTTGAATCGTCACCCTTTGATGCTATCTTTCAGGGGAATATTCAGGTACTCAGCCTTCCTTCCTTGTCAAAGATCTAAGCGAGCTCCTCCAACCACCTGATGCTGGCCACTCGCCATACCCGACTTGCCAGAGATATTTCCACAATCCAAAATGTTTGCTAATCCCGAGAAAGGCTTCACAAAGGTGCATGAAAATAGCAATTTGAAGAACAGGGTTGGGATTCATATTGGTCAAATTAAGAGAATAGTAATCAAGGAGACCACAGAAGAAGAGAGAGACGGATAAGCCTAGGCCCAAATCAAGAAAGGAACAAAACAATGGACTCGTGGGTGTCTTCTGTGGGCACAATAATCCCTTGCCAAACACGCCATGAACTCAATCCTTTGTATGAAGGACACCCGTTTGGACAAGTTGGAGCAGATCAGATTCAGAAACAATGGAAGCGTAGTTATCGCAAAAGGGGAGTTGACTATTGGGATCAATAGGGGGATCACAGCCGCATGCGCCCCTTGCTTCTTCTTCTTGGGCACGACGCCATGAGACCTGTCGCGAGTGTGAAATCGGGCACAAAGTCCCTGAGGCAGGAAAATTTCAAAGGAGGAAGTTACGGTGAAAGCAACGCTAGGGTTTTCTGCCAAGAACCATCAGACAATAAGCATATATATATATATATAAGTACCCCCGACCTATCACTGCATCAGTACAATGGAAACGGTCTCTCAAAATCAAAAAGAAAGGTGATAAGTCAGACAAATTAAGTAGGACAGGTTGAGTCTGATAGAGGATTCATTTCGTCGTATAAGTCGAACGCCAGAAGTCAGTCGTCAAGGGTAACGCGAAGGATACAGGAAACTAAGCAAAATAGAGAGCTTGATACCACCTATCGAACCTCAAGCACAGAGTGGGATAAAGGGAAAAGAAAGAACTCAGTACTCAAAGGAAGAAGATGGCAACTTCATTATGAACTGATTCTAGCAAAGGATCCCCACCCCCTACTACTACCCCTACACTACACCCATGACTATTACATAAGCTGGTGGTGCCTCATCACTAGTACCACCATCGCCGTCGCCGCCCTTCTCCCCGCCAATGCCACTGTTGTTGTCGTCGCCGCCACATTTGTTGTCGTCGCCGCCATCCTTTCCAGTCGCGCCACCTTCATCACCGCCACCATACCCATTGTAGTCCTCATCGGCCTCCTCCTTGGACTCCTCCTCAAACTCCTCTGATTCATCAAGGCGAGTGCGCTCGAGACAATGGAGGTAGGCCCTCTACCATGGCGAGAACCTCCATTGAGTCATTTGTGCAGACGGTCGATGGGGAGTCAGGGGAGGGCAGAGGAGTCCCCTCACTGGAGAGCTCCAAGTCACCGAAGTCCTCCAGTGGGGGAGTTACATGATGCTTCCTCTTCTCGCCCTTATCCTTCTTCCTGCCCTTGCCATCTTTATTTCCCGCCATCCAGGCTTTCCAGCAAGAGAAGAAGAAATGAGAAAGGATAGTCAAAAGCAAGTGGAGGAGTTGGCAACGCTTGATGGCCTATTTAAGGAAGCAAACGGGGCTTCCTTTGTTATTCCGGTCATACAACGAACAATCACCAACCTCCAAGTGTCGCTTGGGTTTCCAAGAAACCGCGCGCTTCTGTCACTCTTTGGCGTAACAGGGCACCAGTGATTAGTAAAGTAGCTGCTAAGAGACATTATTACACCTCGTCGAATCAACCAATTATTTCGCGGACAGGACAATATACATGCCCATTAGGCACACCCATTGGGTGTATAGATCGGATTTCCTGGAAAACGTGATTTGCAAAATATCAATGGCGGTCATACAAAACAACAAACTCGAAGACCTAGCAGAAACTTTCTGGTCGAATCTAAGTCAACTAGACCTTTGTTGGTTGAACTTAGTCGGTAGCCTCATCAAGCCCTAGCTATACGCACCCTCAACTGGTGTCTAGATGGCCAAGTTTCAGTTGGTAGATTTTCAGTCGACCCAATCGATCTCGAGCCAAAGTCAATCAGCAAGGCACAGATAGACCAAAATAAGATCCAGAAAAGTCAAGCAAATCCTACGGAAATAAGATCATAGGGACCTAGTCGATTGATATCCAAGTCAACTCAAAGCTCAGGGGTCACACCCAGTGCACTCAATGGATCCAAACATCTCAAAGTTGCACTCAATGAAGTATGATCAAATAGTGTGATTCATTCTTAGAGTCTCGAGCCAATTACTCTAAAAAATTGGCTTCAACCTCAGGGGCTTGTGGGAGATAGATATCCCCTAGGTCCTCATAGCATGGACATGTCCCATGGGCTGCCTGGTGGGCCCCTGATAAGTCGTCCAACATGGTATATTGTTGGGCCGTACCTAGGCAGAACAGACTTCACCAAAAGAAGATAATGGCTGAAGATAGAAGCTATCCCGAAGAATGGGGCGCAAGGTCGTTATCCGAATGCACCCATAGCCGAAAGATCGCTTATGATCTGATGACATGTCTCACGCCCAACCGAATGGCGCGATACTTAGAAGGAAGTGACCGAACTCCAGAAGATCGGGAGCACTCAATACGGTAGAAGATAGACTTCGAAGTGATTAGATAAGCTTCATGACTTGTAAAGTGATATCTCTCCAGTCTTCTATATAAGGCTGCTAGGGTACCCCTACAAAACTCTCTCTAGTCCTCACCCATTAACCATTAGATCGATAGGAATCCCTTCATCCACCTTCACAAGCGCCTATAATCTGCAAATTCATACCAACCAAATACTCGACACCGCATGGGACATAGGGTATTACGCATTCACGTGACTCGAACTTGTACAAACCTTATGTTCCGACGTGCACCCACACGTACCATTGAGTAGCGATTAATGTCGCCTTCCTCCCAAAAGCACTACGTGGGCAACCCCGTAGTGTGCAGTCAGGACCAAACTCTAACACGGTCCCCGTAGCCCCATCACACCAGTCCTCCCCCATAGCCCTGACACGATCACTATACTTTTGAACTCCCATCCCTCCATCCTCCCCTTAGTTGACTAGGCCGCTTTCCCACGACCAAACCTCGCCGGAATAGCTCCCTACCACACCAGGGAAGGAGGTCCCCGTCGCTAATGAGCTCCGCTCATAGTTCCTCGCTGCAATCATGACTCCGACCACCTCCATCCAATCCAATGGTATCGGCGTATTTGCCTTGGTCCCCTGCTCCTCCCTAGCCACTTCCCCAGAATGCTACCGCTGTTGTTGAGCCATGCCACTGTGTGTCCTCCTCTCAACATTATTCCGGTTACCAAGGGAGCGCCGATGGGAATACGAGAAAGAACAAGGGTTCTTTTAAAAGGCCCAAGACTCGGATGAATAGTACACCGAGGACCTGTTTTGAAAGTTTTAGTTCGGGAAAAGCCCAAAGGCTCCATCGCAAAATGTTTTTCCAATAAACCATTTTGTTAATTCTTTTTTAGGCACATAACTTCTAAAAGTCATAACTCAAGATTTATAAGCCCAAAAATAATCAAACCAATTTTATGGTGCTTTGTGTTTATTCAACTTCAAACTAAAAATAGTAAACCCCCTGGTTTTTAGTAATGATTATAGGATTTTTGATTTAAACAGTAAACTGCTCATTTCAAAACTATTAAAGAGAAAAATAGTTAAACTATTTAACTGGGTCTGGAAATTGTTGAGTAGATGTAATGCATAATCTGTCACACTATAAAATTTATAGTACCATAGTCGAAGTCATTAGGAGGGATTTATCCACCTAAAACCATTCAGGGCCTCATCTAAATAAAACAAGAAAAATAGTAAATACGTGAAACCAGAGAGCCTATTATTTTTATTAGGCAATATAGAGGATGTAGAACACAGAAAAAATCTATGTGACCTTGGTCCGGTAGGAGTTTATAGAGTGGATTTTTACATGAGCAAACCAAGGGAAACTTTAGAATATCATAGGAAAATATTCCTAAAAAGTTGAACCCGAACCCTTAGGAATATTGCAAGTTAGTTTAAGTACTTTTCTAGCCTTCAACTTTGGAAATCATAGAAAAAATACCTTTAAGTGTCAACCTGTAAACCTGGTGTATGTCTCTAATACTTCACCTAGATACTAAGAAAAAATGCCCATTAGGACAACAACCACTGTTAGATAAGAGATGTAGTGTAATGTGCCCCCTTTGCCCTATAATTCGTTATTTTAGCTCAAGACAGACCCTAATTTATTTTGGCTCCAAAATAATGTGATAGATTATAATAACCACTAGGAAATCTGTAACACCCCTGGTGTTACTAGCACTAAAACTTGAGCATGACATCATGTGCATTGACATTTCATGTTGCTTGTCACACCTATAGTGCATTCACTAGGTAAAATTTTCAAACAAGTTGTGATGATAGGACTTGGTGTGTAATAAACCCTAGGGTAGGGTACATAACCCTGAATTGGGGCTTATGAATGTAAGTGAAGCCCAAAAAAGTAAAATTCTCAAAAGTCATTAGGAATGTTCACAAGATATCAAAGTTGGTGGACTTTAGTGGCACAAAAACCCTAAAGTACTCAAAACCCTAAAAAGAACACTAGAAACCCTAATTGAAACCCTAGGGGGGTAATTGTAAATTCTTAGCACTTTTTGACCAAAGTGCAAATAGCAAAGTGATAAAACAACACCAACCAAGTAACTTTCACATTGGAGAATTTTCAAGTAGTGTGAAGGAATTTGGACTTCTTTGCAAAAGTACCCCATGAGCACTATAGGGTTAAGTCTGAATTTCAGTAAAATAGGGACAACTTTGGAGCTCTATATCTCTAAATCTACAAGAGTTTTGCCCTAGGTCAATATAGCAAACTTGTAGAGCTATGTTAGTGGTACAAGTTTTATTAAGTGACTAAGCATTGGTGTTGTACAAAAATTGGAGATAGAAGGACTAAAAGTTGGGCTGTCAGTCAGCCCTTGAACTGAAATATGGCCACCAGTGACATTGGCAGAACTTTGGTATCAAATTTGAGCAGGATCCAATGAGAATTTGACTAGGGATGCTATAACAAAATTGAAGATGGATGGTAGATCCACAACTTTGATATAGATGGATGATCAAGTTGCCACACAAATTTTGGAGCAAATCGCCCCCAATTGTGCTCGGTCAGGTGCTCTGAAGAACAATCGCAATACTACAGTAACAGAAATATCCCAGGTGCGGAGCACCTCACCGCCGGCACCGATCGACGTCGTGATTCGCGCTGTGTCTCGATCGGGTGCTTGGCGGGCATCTCTTCGCAGCGATATTCATGGATTGGGTAAGATCGCCGCGGTGGAGCACAAATATCCCAGCCGCCACGCAGCCACTGGCCCTTTTGGCCGTACCTGGTCGCCGGTGCCGCTTCCCTTCGTTCATCCACGACATTGTTGATTTAACCGTGGTACTGTCGCAGCAAGATGTGTCTAACCCCTAGAAAAGGACCGTGCCCGACGTCGCCATTGATTGCCAGTGAGGTCCGGTGAAGGTTATCACCGCGACCGCCGCCGTTGATCGCTAGCCCTATAAATTCACCGCACCCTTACCCCCGTCGTCCAAATTGACCTTGCACTGATCTTCGCCCCTTAGTTGCGGAGCTAATAGCACACTAGCCATCCTGTTTCATCCCCTATCGACCGAGATCATCGGATTTCCTTGAATTTGGTCACTTTTGCCGCCGTGAAGGACCCATTCATGGGCAGCCCTCCTCGGGTCAGTAGCTGTGGCGGAACTGCCCGAATTATTCCAACTTAAGTGTCCAAGTCCCGCCTTAGAGGCTAGACCACACTTAAATGGGAATAACCCGTCAATCCCTCGGATCTAGTCCGACACGGCCACTGACAGGATCAAGTACCACAATCTCACTCGAAGGTGAGTCACAGAGCAAATACAATAAAGCATAAAACCATACATGCCATAATGTTAAATTATTACATCACCATCATCATCATCGGAGTTTTGCAAAAGTAACCATCATTGTTCGAAGTGCAGCGGAATAAAACTAATGGTAATTAAACAGAGAGATGGGGAAGCCTGTCCCATCACTCCTCATGTTCCTCCTCAGCCGAGGCAGGGTCCCACTCAACAGTCCAACCCGGTGGTAAGGTGGACGGCCAAGTTATCCCAGCAACCATCTCCTCCAGAGAACCTGTAAAAATTATGCCACAAGCAAGGCTGAGTATACTAATACTCAGCTAGACTTACCCGGTGTGAGGAGTCTACTCCTCTACCTCTAGACATGCAGCTGTTTGGCTGTGGGGTTTGGTTGCCAAAAAGCACTAGCTGAGTTTCTAAATCAAGATTTTAACTTAGTCAAAGTTAAGTGTGACTCTCTTAAGGCTAAGAGTGAACTATCTACTCATACATGGTAGCAAGCATTATTAACAATCAACATCTTATCTCAACTCATCATACTTCCACTTATTACTCAATGCAGTACAATGAATCAAGCAGTCTCATTAGCTGCGAGAAGCAGACGATTCGAATCGAGTTTTTATCCTTGCAAGGTAAACCTAAACACACGACATGTAGGGGCACTCCGTCCCCACACACATCAACCGTCCCCATCGATTCCCTGGCAACAGATCAGGGCTCACCGCCTTGGCGTACAATGCCCCAATGACCCCGACTGGCCGTCGTGCAGTGACCGCACTTGTACCCACCATAACCGGAATGGGAGACCTCGTCTCAGGTCGCGTGAGGGGATATGTCTGCGGGCAGGTTCACTCAGGTACTAGGCTTACCGATTTACCATATTTCTCGGTATGTGTTTAGTACGTTCAAACACTTGACACAGGTATCCGCACGTTAATCCTTATTCCATTTTCCATCTCGTGAACAACCAATCCCCAAGGATTGTTGTCCACCAATTAGTATCATGACAGTGTAAAAGTGGGTACAATCAATTTCCTGATCTCGCGCGAGTGCTAGAAAAATCACTCGTCTTCTACCGAGATCCTAATTAAATAAAGCAACTACTCGACCTGTCATACTAGTATTCATCTCAAAGGGATTCCTGAGATCATGCAACTAGGGTTTCAAACAACTCCTACACCTAAGTGCACAATCAAACCTACAATCATTAAGTGAAGTAAAATAGCATAAATAACAGGTTATGCATAAAACCGGGGCTTGCCTTCCAAAGCAGTGGCAGGCAGGTCCTCTGGTGCAGGCTCGGGTGCTGGATCTGGGGCTACCTCCTGAGCAGCTCCTTGCTCCGGCACGAGGATGTACTCTCCGTCAGCAAGATTACAGTCTATCGAAATGCAATGAACATGTATGTCATGATTATGCAGGATTTAATAACATTTTGTAAACGAAACTAAGTCAAGAAGTAACTTAAAGTTCTTAGTCATGCGGGGCTTCTAGTGGTACCTAGATAGACTTATTACCCTTTGGATTTAGGTTTTCCTTTAGGATAACATGTGGGTTTGGTATTGCCTTGATATATTTTAGTGGACAGAAAACAAAGTTTTTGGGACAACATTTATTCACATCTTTCATTTCTCTTTCCTTAATTTCCATTTAGGCTTTTAGTGTTGGTTTGAACTACAACAGGGTTTTAATAATTTCCAAAAATTCTGTAAAAATTACAGTGGGTTGTCACTGGCTATTTTAGCTTGTTTTAAGAATTTGAGGCTTTAAGTATAAAAGTTAGGCCTTAAACAAAAATAACAAAAGTTAGGCAAAAAGGGCCACTTTACTCTACACCTTCTAGTTAGGGGTAGGTTCTGTCCTAAAGGTTATTTTTGTTGGCATCCTCTGGTAATAATAGGTCTTTGTGCTAAAAATCACAGGAAACTAAGGGGTGGTTATTTAGTTATGATTTTCCCAAGTTTAAGGTCAAAAAAGGCACTTTCTACTACCTTATTATTTGAAAAATGTCAAACAGCAGATTTCATATTTTTCTTAGGTTCTTTCTAATAAAACAATAGTTATCCCAAGGGTGGGGGTGTTTTCACCTTGGGGTTATTTTTGTAGAGTTTTTCTAAGTTATCCTTGTTTTATTAATTTAAAAGGTAGCTTTCTTATTTTACACTACAACAGGGTATGATACATTTTTCCAGTGAACTACATTGACTAAGTATCTCAACAAAAATAGGGTGCCCTCTGGTTCATTAATTAAGTTGCATTTTCTATTTTCTTTATCCTTAAGCATATTTTAGAATAAAGGGTAAAATTAACTTGAATGGAGTGGACAGAGGTGTTTAATATTTTTAACTAGGTCAGTAGGTAGATATAAACTTCTCCAAATTTTTCTAACCTTAGTTAAATAGTACAACCATTTTTCTTGCTATTATTAAGCTTTTGGTCCAAACTGTAATTAAATCATAACCTTATATTTTTCTCTAGTGCTTATGGGGTTTTATATTTTTCTTAGATAGGTTACATTATTTAGAGTCTGGCAAAATTAGTTTGACCAAATTTGGACAAACCAAACAGAAGTTATGGGTTTTTAAAGTTTCTGTTTGAATTTAAATCAGGTTTTAATTAAGTTTTTCTGGAAAAACAGTTTGCGCCGAGGTCCCTGGGTTTAAACCGAATCAAACCTCGCAGATCTACCCTTATGCCACTATTCACTTGAGTCTCTGACTTTTCACTTAACCCCCTGGATTTCTCTCCCTCTCACCCGCAGTCCTTCCCTTAACTGAAACAGTAGCCGCGGGAAAGAAAAGGGTGGCGCGGCTTACCGGCGGCGAGGGAGGTCCGGCGAGGTGGTCGGTGATGTTCAGGAGGTCGCGACGGTCACGTCGATGTGCGGGTCGGCGTCAGAGGTGGTCGGAGCTCCCCTGGCCACGAACACAGGCGGCGGGGATCGACGGCGGCGCCTGCTCCGGCCAAACCACGGCGGGAGAGTTCAATTAATGGGCACGAGGAGCTTCACGGGATGACACAGAGGCCATGCGCGCAACGAATCGGGAAATGGTGAAAGGGTTTACCCGGTCCACGTGCGCCGGCGGGTTCTTGAACTCCGGTGAGCGCGATTTGGCTTCTCCGGTGACGCGGGCCCTCGGTTCAAGCTTGAGCAAGGCTCACGGTCTCACCAGGAAGCTATCTGGGGCTTGAATCGAACGGAGGGGGACTGGAGAGGGGGTTGGCCATGGCGGTGGCTCTTGGTCGGCACTGGCGGGCTGTGGGGAGGTCGCCGGAGGCAACGGCTGGCTCGGGCGAGTCCGGCGAGGTACGGATGAAACAATGGGGAAGGCAACCGAGCGCTGGGGCGGGTTTTATAGGCGCGGACGCGGCCGGGGCGCCGGCTCAACCGTTTGGCGCGACGCGGGCACGCGGGGCGCGCGCGCGGGCGTGCTCTGGCGAGCTCAGAGCGCGTCGAACACGTGGCGCGTTGCTTCTGCCCGTGTTCTTCGCTCTGCTGAGCGGCCAGGCGTACGAATCTCGCCCTACCGCCTGTGGGAGATCACTTCCCTGCACCTAGAGCTACCTAGTTCATGTGAGTTCCAAGAGTAGATGTGGTCTGGTTGAGGAGATATGGTAGCGCCAAGTCTTGTCTGTCTGCCCTGTGCAAACCGAGACAAAACCAGTGCCAACTCGTGTCAAATGGTTTTGGCTTGGGTTCAAACTTTTCCAGGGCATTCTAGGGTTCATTTGGCGCCACTTTGTCCATTAGGTCGACAAGTTTTGAAGAGGGGATCAAGGTGAACAGGTGGGATCTTTGCTCAAGGGTTGATTTTTGACTTAGGCAAAATCTGAAATTCTCCCATGTGTTCAACCTTTGGTGATCTTTTTAGGACCTTTCTGAAAACTTTTTGGGGGTACTTCCTTACTATTAATGGTAGGTTATTGAGTATATTACAACCTTTGTATTTGGCCCAAACCATGATCATGGTGTTTACATGATCTTTTGATCATGGCTTCTATTAGGGTTATTATTGCATATGGGGGGGGGGGGTTTGTTCTAGGGTTTTGGGAGATCCCCACTTAGATGTGCATGATAAGCTAGGGCATGACATCCAAAGTGGATTACACTTGCTTAGGACCTAGAATTCTAAGTTTGGTATACTTTGCCCAAATCAGCCTTCATGTGATAATGGGTAAAAGGGGTAACTCTGGGATGGACACCCTGAGTAACACCTGGGGTGTTACAGTACTTTCCCTATTTGCCTCTTGTTTGCGCTTGCCTTTAGCCTCATGTTGCTCATGATATCAGCCAATTGAACTTTACCGAAGACTAAACCCCGGAACACCACGTCGTCCCGTAGAACGCCGCCGCGGACACCCTCTATGTCGACCCACTCTACCGTCCCCGTTCAGTCCAAATTTAGACATGTACACAGTCTCTAGTGAACCCGTGAAGTTCACCCGAGCTTCAATTTTAGCACCACTACCGTTAGTTGTCCAGAACACGCTCACTGGAGTCTTTCCACCGCCGTGACCATGAATAAGCTTCAGTTAGGGTCAAATCTTTTGAATTAAGTGAGGGCTTTTGCTCGGATAGACTTGTGCTTGATGTTTATAAGCTTGTTGCCTTCTGTCCGGGTCACCATCGTCGTGAAATTGCAGCTCCAGCCAGGTGTTCGGCATGGTCCCGTCGTGGACCAAGAACTGTGAAGAAATAGAAGTATGGGGGTTTGCAATTGTCAGCGACACATAGAAACAATGTGGGTTCTTTTCTGGTTTTTCAAATTCCTCAGGGCCTTTGCGCAAAATCGCCTAAGCGGGCTCACGTGGGCACGTTTTAGCCTAGACACGGACCGACTTGGGCTAGTTTTCAGCCCAACACTGTTCATCATTTTCCTTTTTCCTTTTCTACCAGACTTAGGGAATTTATAGAAAATTCTAGAAAAATATTAAAAATATGAGATCAATTTTGCTAGACTTCTAAAATACCCTAGTATTTAATAAAAATAGTCCCAAGATTTTTAGTCTAAACCAAGGATTATTTAATATTTAAGAAGACCTAAAACCTATACTTTCAGAATTTTAGAAATTATTTAATAACTCCAAAAATCATAAAACTTTTTGGGTAAACTTAATTTGATAATTCGAACCCATGGGTGAAGTTTGACATATGTTGGACCTTGTTTGATTCCCAAACCCAAAACCCTAGTTTTCTAAGTAATATTTGCTCTATGCTAATAGAGTGCTAACTCAGAAAACCCTAATTTCCCTAGTGTACCATGAAGGAAAGTTGTATTCAAGATACAACTTGATGTGTCTCTATTATAATTGCATATTCATAGCATCATATTAGCATTCATGTATATGTATGGTTATGTATAGAAAACGAAGAAGTAAGTGTTGAAGAAGAAGAGACTGCACCACCAACTGAAACTCCACCTGCTGGGAACTGTTTTTATTTTGATATCTGTGGAACAGATCTCGAATCCCCTACAACACAAGGCAAGCCCCGGTGCATTTGCACCTCCTTGCTGTTTTAAAATCTTTATCACCTTATATGATGCATTAGGTGATAGGAGTTGTGTGCTAAACCAATTGATGCAACTCCTTCCTTGGAACTGTTTACCATTCCTTGATTACCTGTTTTATTAAAAGGTTTTCTGATGCTTAGTATTACTTTAGAAAACAAAAAGGTTTTGTTTTAAACCAAAGATGATGCTTCAGATGGAATGGGATGTTTTCAAAAATAAAACTTGATGGTCGATCCATCACGGCCGTGATGGGTTCAACATCGGACAAAGATGTACCTCTGCCAGGTACCAAACTTTGGGTTTTGAATGATTAAAACGAGACCGGGCAGGTGACTTGCACGAGAAGAGAGTCTCGGTGTAGTATCTCCATCTGAGTCGATTAAGGGTTGATGATTGAGGACCTTTTAACTGGTCACATGCCTCATCATGGGTAAGCTTTGCCTCGGGCGGACTAATACCAGAAAGGCCAACACACAATGGGAGTGGAGAGATGGCGAGAGTAGCGTGTACCCTCCATGGCAAGAGGCTGGACGGTGGTGTATCTATGCTCTCGGTTGGCGTGAACCCGGTCTGGTCTTAAGAAACCCGGTGGCGAGTTGACTTATGTAAGGGTTAAGTGCTACATATGTCGTGTGATTGGAGATCCCCAGCTGGGTATTAATCGATTCGGATTGCCGTTACTTCTCGGACATGAAGACTTGGTCACTGACTTACACGTAGCATTCCAGTAAACTTAGGGGTTGATAAAAGACGGCTAGTGCAGGTCAAGTGCTTGAACTAGGGTAGAAAGAACTCTAGTTGCAGGTAATGACTCAACTTGATAATAAAATTGTATTTTAATGGATCCACTGTTAGTAAGCATTTATGCAAACAGAGTCTTTGAATCTTGAATAGCCTTACCCTGACTCCCTCAAGCCAGCATATCCTTGAGAGTCTTCTCTTTGTCGGGTAAGACTTGTGAAAGTACACTCTATACTCAGGGTTTTCGAACCCATGTTGTTGTAGGTGAGGAAACAACAGACTTTTATTGTTTCTGTTCAAAGGTGGTACCTAAAAAAGAACCCCATCAGTGAAGTCACGGGAGGATGTTGGCCTCCCACATTAAAAACAATATACTTTTGTGCGGGAGGGTGTTTTGCCTCCCAGGTCTGTAATAATAATACTTTATGCACTCATACTACCCTGGTATTGTAATAATAACAATACTCTCTCTATATATATTGAATGAATGTAAATTAAGTTATTGTAATTTGCTTCCGTTTATTCTTTCCTCTGATGTGATGTAATATCTGTGTGACTGGTGAAGCGCTCTTGGGCAGAATGATGATGATACAGTACCGAACTTGTCAAGTGATTATGTGCATCTACAGGGTTGTCCAAGGTACTTAAGACAAGGAAAACTGTAGGTGGGCCTAATAACTTGGGAGGTTCCTTCATAGCTGGTATCGGAGCGAAACCCATCTCTTCGGATATTACTTAGTACTTCAAAAGAATTTTCAAATACTCACCTAGAAATATTCTTTCATTCTTACCTTACCACTTTCTGGTAGTCCCTTATCTTATAGAATTGGGTAACAGAGTGCAATATATAGGAAGTCGGGGATCAATGAAGGTTGATTCCATATTTATTAGGTTATGCATGCATCATGTTTAAAAATATACTAATAAATCTTCTCCTCTTATGGAGATATGGCACGTACAAGGAAAACTGCACGCAAATCTACTGGACCTTTTGGTGTGCCTCGTCATCAGCTAGCCCCCAGACATGAAGGGAGTAGTAGCGGCAGCAATGACCCAATCGGAGACCTAGAAGCCAAGGTGGAACAACTTCGGTCGGAGCTACATCACCGGAATAGGGCATGGGCGCAGAACAGCCAGCGTATAGCTGAATTGTCAGCTGACATCAGCCGCTTGCAATATGAGATATCTGGACGGGATTCGGCCATTGATTGGGCCGTCAACTCGTGTTTGAACGCTTGGGACAATGAAGCAAAGACTCCAGCTCGTGTGGCAGAGCTTAGTGCGGTCCTCGACAACCTGCAAGTGTACTGTAACACTTTACATGAGGAAGTACATGTACTGTATGCTCGACTGCACCCAGATGTGCCTTTCGACGTTGCTGCAATGGGAGCCGGACCATCGGGGACAACAAGTGAAAGACTTGATGGGGGAGTTGGACCTTTTTAGGCCCCCTCCTTCCATGAACCTTGCTGACAAACGATCTCCTGCAGTAGACTAGAATAGTATAGTTTAGATATTATACTTATGTAAAATAAGTAATGAAGTCAAGTTGTACGCTGGAGTCTATATAATTATTACATTTTGGTAATGTAATATGATGGTGTATGCTGGCTTGTTATATTTTCCCAAATGTTTCTTTACCTCAGATGCCATCATAGACTCGCGCACATGATGTTGCGAGGACTTCCCATGGTCGGGAAGATACTCCCAACCCGCCACCAGTACCAGCGACTTTGGCTGAGGCTATCGCTGCCTTGGTCAATGCCACCGCAGATAATACACTCTTCTTGCGTGAGATGGCAGGCAATAAGTTCCAACAGCATGGAGGCAGAGTTCCTCCGCAAGGATCGCGTAAAACTACATATCTGGAATTCTCTAAGACCCGACCCCCGCTCTTTATTAAAGCAGAAGAACCTCTAGAAGCGGATGAGTGGGTAAGAGTGATGGAGCAGAAGTTCGAGTTGATTTGCTACACAGAGACGCAGAAGCCATTATTTGCTGCACAACAATTAATGGGGCCTGCCAGTACTTGGTGGGCAAATTTTGTAGCAGTCCAACCGGCTGGGCATTAGATCACTTGGGAGGAATTTAAGCTAGCATTCCTAGAGCATTATGTTCCAAAGGGAGTGCTCCATATGAAGCAAGAAGAGTTCATCCGGTTAAAGCAAGGGGGAGATACCGTAATGCAGTATCTCAATAAGTTCAATCATTTGTCCCAGTATGCCATCGACCAAGTGAATACTAATCTGAAGAAAAAGAATTGTTTTATGAGGGGACTTAATGACAGGCTTCAACAGAAAATGGCAACATGTCTGGATCTTACCTATAGGCTGTCAGTACAGCACTGGCAGTGGAAGCCAAAAATATCGGGCATGGAAAATCAAAGGGGTTTGGAGGTGAAAGGTCAAACTAAGGACCTGAGAAGGAAACCAGGTTGGTGATCCGACCTTTTAATCAAAATCGTTCTTCACCTCGCCCACCTTCATATCCCTTCAAGAAGCCTGTTTTTATTCATCCCAATACTGCCCCCGCTCCTACCAATCAGCCGAGTACCCCTGGTACTCGTTTCCCTGCTCTCCCTAATTCTTCTACTGGTTGCTTCAACTGTCGAAAGTCCAGACACTTCATCAAGGACTGTCCATACCCAAAGAAAAATAAAACCAACATCCAACAGAACTCTGGGAACTCCAACCAAGGAAAGGGAAACACGGCTAGTACTTCAACGGGCAAGAATTTCAAGAAAACATGACAAATTTATTATACCCAAGTGGCTACAACACCGGAGGGCGAGCCGGTAATGATGGGTACGTTCCTTGTTGCCAATTACTTAGTAGTTATTCTCTTCAATTCTGGTGCATCACACACCTTCATAAGCAAGAATTTTGTGGAAAAGCATTGCATTCCTTGCACTGAATCAAGGGAAGGATTTATTATCCATTCACCTGGGGGCGGATATTTACTAAGGAAGTAGCCTTCCACATACCAGTAGTGTTGGCCAGACGGGAATTTCCTACCAACATCATTGTCTTAAAGGGCCAAGACATAGATGTAATTTTGGGCACGAACTGGTTAGCCCAGCATAAGGCCATCATCAATACAGACTTAAGGACTATTAGATTGAGCCATGGCTGTGAAGAGATTCAATTGTCCATCCCTGTAGCTGTCCCAGCCAAACCATGTGGATGAGTCTATGAAGCTGTCTTGTAAGAAATCCAGGATATTCCGGTGGTATGTGAATTCCCTGATGTCTTTCCTGAAGATTTTCCTGGGTTGCCTCCAGAAAGGGATGTAGAGTTTGTGATTGAATTAAAGCCCGGTATGGCTCCTATTTCTAGAAGGTCGTACCGAATGCCACCTAATGAATTGGCAGAACTCAAGACTCAACTCCAAGATTTGCTTGAGAAAGGGTTCATTAGGCCTGTTCATCACCATATGGATGTCCAGCAATTTTCGTTAAGAAGAAGGATTAGACACATCGAATGTGCTTGGACTACGGACCCCTTAATGAGGTCACCATCAAGAACAAGTACCCTCTTCCCCGGATCGATATCTTATTCGATCAACTTACTGGAGCTCGGGTATTCTCTAAGATTGACCTCAGGTCAGGTTATCATCAGATCGGTATTCGACCCGAAGATATACCCAAGACCACATTCACTACGCGGTATGGATTATTTGAATATTTGGTTATGTCTTTCGGATTGACAAATGCTCCAGCCCACTTCACATACTTAATGAACTCATTATTTATGCCCGAGTTAGATAAATTTATGGTGGTCTTCATTGATAACATCCTGATCTATTCCAAAAATGAAGAGGAGCATGCTAATCATTTGCGGATCATGCTAACGCGCCTAAGAGATCACCAATTGTATGCTAAATTCAGTAAATGTGTGTTTTGGTTGGAAGAAATCCAGTTTCTGGGACATGTATTATCTACAAAAGGAATTGCGGTCGATCCCAGTAAAGTTAAAGATATTCTAGAGTGGAAACTACCAACAACAGTACATCAAGTTCGAAGCTTCCTTGGACTGGCTGGATATTACCACAGGTTTATCCCAGATTTCTCCAAGATTGTTAAACCTATCACGGGATTATTTAAGAATGATACCAAGTTTGACTGGTCCTCAAAATGCAATGAAGCCTTCGAGCAGCTGAAGGTACTATTAACCACTGCTCTGGTATTGGCTCAACCAGACATAGAGAAGCCTTTTGATGTGTATTGTCACGCATCAGGAAGTGGACTCGGATGTGTCTTAATGCAAGAAGGCTGAGTCATAGCTTATGCTTCAAGACAACTACACCGGCATGAGGAGCACTACCCAACTCATGATTTGGAATTAGCTGCAGTTGTTCATGCCCTTAAGATATGGCGTCATTATCTGCTGGGAAATACTTGCCATTTATATACAGATCATAAAAGTCTGAAATATATCTTTACCCATTCAGAACTGAACATGAGGCAGAGAAGATGGCTTGAGCTGATTAAAGATTATGATTTAGAAATCCACTATCACCCAAGAAAAGCCAATGTGGTGGCAGATGCACTGAGTCGCAAGGCTTCCTGTCATTGTCTTACAATAAGGATCTCTGCCACCACCCTATGCCAAGAAATGGAAAAGTTAAACCTGGGAATGATACAATACGAAACTTTGACCCAATTAAAGCTTGAGTCAGTTCTTCTATAGAGAATTATTGATGCCCAAAGAACCGACAAGGGTATTAAACATATTCATGAAAAAATAGAAGTCGGCAAAGCTAATTGCTTCAGCAAAGATGATCAAGGAATAGTATGGTTTAATAATCGCATAGTTGTGCCCAAAGATGCTGAGGTCCACCAACAAATTTTGGATGAAGCTCATCTTAGTCGATATTCCATTCATCCTGAAAGTACTAAGATGTATCAAGATTTAAAACAACATTATTGGTGGACAAAAATGAAGATTGAAATTGCATGCTATGTGGCAAGTTGTGACACCTGCAGACGTGTCAAGGCAGTACACATGAAGACCGCTGGGCCACTGCAATCTTTACCCATCCTAACTTGGAAATGGGAGGATATTAGTATGGACTTCATTGTGGGATTGCCCAAGACGACCAAAGGTTTTGACTCTATCTGGGTTGTAATTGATCGGCTTACGAAGATAGCTCATTTTCTTCCAGTCAAGACATCCTACCCGGTCATTACCTATGCACAGATATATATTGCTCATATTCTTAATTTGCACGAAATTCCAAAACCAATAGTGTCGGACCGCAGACCACAATTTGTATCTAAATTTTGGGAAGAGCTCCACAAATCTCTGGGTACTAAGCTGCTCCACAGTTCGGCATATCATTCTCAAACAAGTGGACAAACTAAGAGAGTGAATCAAATACTTGAAGACATGTTGCGAGCATGTGTCCTGGAATTCCCACATAAATGGGATGACTGTCTGCCACTGGCAGAGTTTTCTTATAATAACAGCTATCAAGAGAGCATCAAGATGGCACCATTTGAAGCATTGTATGGACGACGGTGTCGGACACCCTTAAATTGGTCAGAACCTGGAGAACGGTGGTATTTTAGACCTGACCTAGTCAAGGAAATAGAAGCAAAGGTTCAATGGATAAGGCACCACTTGAAAGAAGCTCAAGCTCGGCAGAAAAGTTATGCAGACAAACGACGTCGACCCTTGTTTTTTCAAGTTAAAGATTATGTGTACGTGAAAGTATCACCAATGAAGGGTGTTAACCGTTTCGGGGTAAAAGGGAAGCTAGCACCCCGATACATTGGCATGTTTCCCATTCTTGAACAATGTGGACCAGTGGCATACCGACTTCAGCTGTCAGAAACATTATCTATAGTACACAACGTGTTCCATGTATCTCAATTGAAGAAGTGCCTTTGGGTTCCTGATCGAACCATCGATGTGGTGGATGTTACCTTGGAACCAGATTTGACTTATTCCGAACATCCCATTCGAGTTTTGGATTAGAAGGACAGGATCATCCGAAAAAGGACTCTTAAATTCTATAAGGTACAATGGAACCAACATACTGAAGATGAAGCTACGTGGGAGACTCAAGATTTCTTAGAAAAGAATTTTCCTAGGTTTTTAGCTTCATGTAACCTGTAAGATATATACATTTGTTTGTAAAGTTGGAATAAACCCCATACCACCCCCTGCTCTGTAAGACAAGTAAGGAAATAAAGATGTGACGCGTTTCCATTTCCATTACTAACCCTAGGACCTTAAATCTCGGGACGAGATTCTTTTATGGGGGGAAGGATGTAACACCCATGGTGTTACTAGCACTAAAACTTGAGCATGACATCATGTGCATTGACATTTCATGTTGCTTGTCACACCTAGAGTGCATTCACTAGGTAAAATTTTCAAACAAGTTGTGATGATAGGACTTGGTGTGTAATAAACCCTAGGGTAGGGTACTTAACCCTGAATTGGACTTTAGTGGCACAAAAACCCTAAAGTATTCAAAACCCTAAAAAGAACCTTGGAAACCCTAATTGAAACCCTAGGGGGTAATTGTAAATTCTAGACACTTTTAGACCAAAGTGCAAATAGCAAAGTGATAAACATCACCAACCAAGTAACATTCACATTGGAGAATTTTCAAGTAGTGTGAAGGAATTTGGACTTCTTTGCAAAAGTACCCCATGAGCACTATGGGGTTAAGTCTGAATTTTAGTAAAATAAGGACAACTTTGGAGCTCTATATCTCTATATCTACAAGAGTTTTGCCATAGGTCAATATAGCAAACTTGTAGAGCTATGTTAGGGGTACAAGTTTTATTAAGTGACTAAGCATTGGTGTTGTACAGAAATCGGAGATAGAAGGACTTAAAGTCGGGCTGTCAGTCAGCGCTTGAACTGAAATATGGCCACCAGTGACATTGGCAGAACTTTGGGATCAAATTTGAGCAGGATCCAATGAGAATTTGACTGGGATGCTATAACAAAATTGAAGATGGATGGTAGATCAACAACTTTGATACAGATCGATGATCAAGTTGCCACACAAATTTTGGAGCAAATCGCCCCCAATTGTGCTTGGTCAAGTGCTCTGAAGAACAATCGCAATACTATAGTAACAGAAATATCCCAGGTGTGGAGCACCTCGCCGCCGGCACCGATCGCTGCCGTGATTCGCGATGCGTCTCGGTCGGGTGCTCGGTGAGCATCTCTTCGTAGCGATATTCATGGATTGGGTAAGATCACCGTGGTGGAGCGCAAATATCCCGGCTGCCACTGGCCCTTGTGGCCGTACCTGGTCGCCGGCACCGCTTCCCTCCATTCATCCACGACATTGTTGATTTAACCGTGCTACTGTCGCAGCAAGACGTGTCTAACCCCTTGAAAAGGACTGTGCCCGACGTCGCCGTTGATTGCCAGCAAGGTCTAGTGAAGGTTATCACCGCAACCGCCGCCATTGATCGCCAGCCCTATAAATTCACCACACCCTTACCCCCGTCGTCCAAATTGACCATGCACTGATCTTTGCCCTTAGTTGCGGAGCTAATAGCACACTAGCCATCCTGTTTCATCCCCTATCGACTGAGATCATCGGATTTCCTTGAATTTGGTCACTTCCGCCGCCGTGAAGGACCCATTCGTGGGCAGCCCTCCTCGAGTCAGTACTTACCCATTTGCCTCTTGTTTTGGCTTGCCTTTAGCCTCATGTTGCTCACGATATCAGCCAATTGAACTTTACCGAAGCCTAAACCCCGGAACACGAGGTCGTCCCGTAGAACGCGGTCGCGGACACCGTCTCTATCGACCCACTCTCCCGTCCCCGTTCAGTCCTAATTTAGATAGGTACAAATTCTCTGGTGAACCCGTGAAGCTCACTCGAGCTTCAATTTTAGCACCACTGCCGTTAGTTGTCTAGAATGCGCTCACCGGAGTCTTTCCGCCGCCGTGACCATGAACAAGCTTCAATTAGGGTCAAATCTTTTGAATTAAGTGAGGGCTTTTTCTCGGATAGACTTGTGCTTGATGTTTATAAGCTTGTTGCCTTCTATCCGGGTCACCATCACTGTGAAATCGCAGCTCCGGCCAGGTGTTCGGCATGGTCCCGTCGTGGACCAAGAACTGTGAAGAAATAGAATTATGGGGGGTTTGGCAATTGTCAGCGACACATAGAAACAGTGTGTGGGTTCTTTTCTGGTTTTTCAAATTCCTCGGGGCCTTTGCGCAAAATCGCATGGGCGGGCACGCGCGGGCACGTTTTCGCCTAGACACGGGCCGACTTGGGCTTGTTTTCAGCCCAACACTGTTCATTATTTTCCTTTTTCCTTTTCTGCCAGACTTAGGGAATTTATAGAAAATTCTTGAAAAATACTAAAAATATGAGACCAATTTTGCCGGACTCCTAAAATTCCCTAGTATTTAATAAAAATAGTCCAAAGATTTTTAGTCCAAACCAAGGATTATTTAATATTTAAGAAGGCCTAAACCTAGATTTTTAGAAATTTAGAAATTATTTAATAACTCCAAAAATCATAAAACTTTTTGGGTAAACTTAATTTGATAATTAGAACCCATGGGTGAGGTTTGACATAGGTTGGACCTTGTTTGATTCCCAAACCCAAAACCCTAGTTTTCTGAGTAATATTTGCTTTATGCTAATAGAGTGCTAACTCAGAAAACCCTAGTTTCCCTAGTGTACCGTGAAGGAAAGTTGTATTCAAGATACAACTTGATGTGTCTATATTATAATTGCATATTCATAGCATCACATGAGCATTTATGTATATGTATGGTTATTTATAGAAAACGAAGAAGTAAGTGTTGAAGAAGAAGAGACTACACCACCAACTGAAATTCCACCTGCCGGGAACTGTTTTTATTTTGATATCTGTGGAACAGATCCTGAATCCCCTACAACACAAGGCAAGCCCTGGTGCATTTGCCACCTCCTTGTTGTTTTAAAATCTTTATCACCTTATATGATGCATTAGGTGATAGGAGTTGTGTGATAAACCAATTGATGCATTTCCTTCCTTGGAACTGTTTACCATTCCTTAATTACCTGATTTATTAAAAGGTTTTCTGATGCTTAGTCTTGCTTTAGAAAACGAAAAGGTTTTGTTTTAAACCAAAGATGATGCTTTAGATGGAATGGGATGTTTTCAAAAATAAAACTTGATGGTGGATCCATCACGACCGTGATGGGTTCAACATAGGACAAAGATGTACCTCTGCCAGGTACCAAACTTTGGGTTTTGAATGATTAAAACGAGACCGGGCGGGTGACTTGCACGAGAAGAGAGCTCGGTGTAGTGTCTCCGTCTGAGTCGATTAAGGACCATGTCGATGTAGGCCTGATGATCGAGGACCTTTTAACTAGTAACATGCCTCATCATGGGTGCTGCCTCGGGCAGACTAATACCAGAAAGGCCAACATGCAATGGGAGTGGAGAGATGGCGAGAGTAGTGTGTACCCTCCATGGCAAGAGGCTGGATGGTGGTGTATCTGTGCTCTCGGTTGGCGTGAACCCGGTCTGGTCTTAAGAAACCCGGTGGTGAGTTGACATATGCAAGGGTTAAGTGCTACATATGTCGTGTGATTGGAGATCCCCACCTGGGTATTAATCAATTCGGATCGCCGTTAATTCTCGGACATGAAGACTTGGTTAGTGACTTAAGCATTCCAGTAAACTTAAGTGTTGATAAAAGACGACTAGTGTAGGTCAAGTGCTTGAACTAGGGTAGAAAGAACTCTAGTTGTAGGTAATGACTCAACTTGATAATAAAATTGGATTTTTAAGGATCCACTGTTAGTAAGCATTTCTGCAAACAAAGTCTTTGAATCTTGAATAGCCTTACCTTGACTCCCTCAAGCCAACATATCCTTGAGAGTCTTCTCTTTATCGGATAAGACTTGTGAAAGTACACTCCGTACTCAGGGTTTTCGAACCCATGTTGTTGTAGGTGAGGAAACAACAGACTTTTGTTGTTTCTGTTCAAAGGTGGTACCTAAAGAAGAACCCAGCAGTGAAGTCGCGGGAGGATGTTGGCCTCCCACTTTAAAAACAATATACTTTTGTGCGGGAGGGTGTTTTGCCTCCCAGGTCTGTAATAATAATAGTTTATGCACTCATACTACCCTGGTATTGTAATAATAACAATATCTCTCTCTATATTGAATGAATGTAAATTAAGTTATTGTAATTTGCTTCTGCTTATTCTTTCCTCTGATGTGATGTAATATCTTCATGACGGGTGAAGAGCTCTTGGGTGAAATGATGATGATACAGTACCGAACTTGTCAAGTGATTATGTGCATCTACAGGGTTGTCCAAGCTCCTTAGGACAAGGACAACTGTAGGTGGGCCTAATACCTTGGGAGGTTCCGTCACAAAATCTACTGCAATTTTTGTAGAATGTTTAGAAATTTCTAGGAACTAAGTGTAGTTCAATTCCCCCCTTTAACCTTAATTAAAAAGAGAAGTGCATTAAAGAATAAACTAAGGTTAATTAAGTGACTTGAGCAAAATCCATCTAAACCTTGACTAAATCTTTAAGAAAGTATTTGAGTCTTAATCAAACCCCTTGCCAAGGTCCAACCTTAAACTAGAGCACTAGAATGCCAAATCCTTTAAGAACTTGCTTTAATAGTACAAATTCTTGCATATTGCTAGGTAACCTAGTGTTACTAAACCATGCATCACCAAAATGCACTTTAGTGTATCATAACATACATCTCTCATGCATTGCATTCGTTAGATTTCAACCTCACTAACGGAGAATACATGCTGATCTCGGAGCAAGGAGTTGATCAAGAGAAATTCCAGGAGCCTGCTCCTGAACGTGCTGTCGAGGACATCCCAGCAGCACCAACATTCGAAGGCAAAACCCGGTTTTATGCATAACCTATTATACGCTATTTTACTGCAATATTGTTTGTAGGTTTGTATTGTGCATTAAGTGCAGGAGTTGTTTGAAACCATAGATGCATGAACTCAGGTTCCTTTATGCAATGGATACTAGAATGCTAGGTCGAGTAACTGCTATGATAATTAAGGATCTCAATAGAACTCGAGTGATTTTTATAGCACTCACACGAGGTCAGAAATTGGTTGTATTCATTTTGATAATGGGATTATGATTGTCTAAGGACATGGAACCTGTAACACCCTGAATTTGAGGGTATAAAAGTTCTTCTCTAATATCTACCAAATTCAGGTGTTACCTCTTTCCCTCTCTGTATATATTTCTTTTATTTTCCTTTTAATAGTAGTTTTGTTTATTTATTTCAGAGATGTATTATTTCTTTATTATATTAAAACCTAGGGGAGACATGAATTGATGCATCATGCTGAGCTTAAACTTTGTTTTTGGTTGATGCACATGTTTGAAATATTTAAATTTGAATTTATGGTTTGGTTGGTTTTGAATTCAAAAGAGAAAACTAAAAGGAAAAGGAATTAGAAATTTAGAATAAAATAAAACCCAAATCAGCCTAGCCGCCCCTCCCCCTCAGCCTTTCGGCCCAAGCTAGCCCATCTCTCCCTCTCGCGCGCCCACTCCCTTCCCTCTCTACTTGGCGGGCCCACCCTATCGGTGCTGATCCGCTCGCCCGCGCTCGCTCCCTCCCCTCCCTCTCTGCCAGGTGGATCCGCATGTCGGCACTGGCCCACTCATTCGTGCGCCCCTCTCGCTGACCCGTGGGTTCCGTCGTTCAGTCCCGTCTCCTTCCTCGCAACTGCCGCACCTGCGCCCATGGAGCGCACTCCGTGCGAGGCAAACCGCCGCCCACGCCGCCACGACTTGCTCCGCGCACATCGCTCGGACATCAAGGTGAAGACCTTGGACCCCCTAGCACACCCATGCCCCTCATTCGCTCTCTCCCTGTCCCTTGCCCTCACCCAGCTCGCAGCACTGCCACCGCCATTGCCAAGCCATTCCGCCATCGTCGCTGGGCCTCTGCCATCGCCTCGGCCACGGTGAGCACCGCCTAAGCATGGTGCACCGAGAACTATTGGTCACTTGTTCTCAAATGTTGTGAATCAAGAACAAGGCAACACAATTGTTAAAGATTAAGGACCTTCGTCCTCTGAAGCATTATCTCCTTTGGGATATAATGATCTTCAGACGAAGGTCATGAAGGTCATACCTTCATCACTTATGAGAATAAGAGTTCAGAGAGATAACATATGTTATCTATTCATCCATTCATTCACATATTTATTTTGTAACATATATTTACACGAACATTAAAAGAATTTATATTACATTGATACATTTGGCTTGATTGAAGGTGTTGACGCGAGAGCAATTACAATCCAGCGTGAACAGTATGGTGCTACTGTTCACCTATTTATAGGCACGGGACGCAGCCCGGGGAAAAATACATTTATGGCCTTAACATGTGTTCATAATTATAACATAAATCATTAGGGACTATCTGGTCTTTTCCTCTTAGGCTCAGCATTATGCTTGATCTCCGACACCACTTTTAGCCGATGCTGCTGCTCTTCGGCTATAACTTCAGCGTTCATCATTGTCATTTTCGGGCTATATCTTGGTCTTAAAGACCTTCGACGGGGAAGAGAACTCCCATCATGAACCTTTGTTTATGGCAAAGCTCCTGCAATACTCGACGTTATGCTAGAAATAAATGGTTAGTCATGTTTTTGAGGACCTTCGGAAGAGGAAAGGCTCCCAACAGTTGCCCCTCGCAGTATTAGTTTGTTTCTTTGTAACAAATTCAGACTATGACATGAATGAAGGCCTTTAGCCGATGGTCCGATAAAACACCTTCCCTTCGCTAGAATAGCGAATCATTCTGAATCATGGGCCCCATCGCTCAGTGATGCTTTGTGTATATATATACAATTCTGACTGGGTGATAATATACTTCAAGCTTTTATGATCTGTATAAATGTGACAGATATTTCCCAGCAGATAGTGACGCCAAATTTTTAGGGCATGAACCACAGCAGCTAGCTCCAGATCATGAGTTGGGTAATGCTCCTCATGTCGGCGCAACTGCCTTGAAGCATATGCAATTACTCGGCCCTCTTGCATTAGCACACAGCCGAGTCCACTGCCTGATGCATCACAATATACATCAAAAGGCTTGGTTATGTCCGGTTGAGCCAATACCGGAGCAGTGGTTAATAATGTCTTCAATTGTTCAAAAGCTTCATCACACTTTGAAGACCAATTGAACTTAATATCATTCTTCAATAAACTTGTGATTGGCTTCATAAGCTTCGAAAAATCTGGTATGAATCTGCGGTAATATCCAGCCAGTCCAAGGAAACTTCGGACTTGATGAACAGTGGTTGGGGGTTTCCACTCCAAAATGTCCTTGACTTTGCTGGGGTCTACCGCAATCCCTGTGGCAGATAGAACATGTCCCAGAAATTGAATTTCCTCTAGCCAAAACGCGCATTTGCTGAACTTGGCATACAACTGATGTTCCCTCAGGCGCGTTAACACGATCCGTAAATGTTGGGCGTGCTCCTCTTCATTCTTGGAATATATCAAAATATCGTCTATGAAGACCACTACAAACTTGTCCAACTCAGGCATGAATACCGAGTTCATCAAATACGTGAAGTGGGCCGGAGCATTTGTTAACCCGAAAGACATTACCAGATATTCAAACAACCCATACCGCGTAGTGAAGGCGGTCTTTGGTATATCTTCGGGCCAAATACGGATCTAGTGATAGCCCGATCGGAGATCAATCTTTGAAAATACCCTTGCTCCAGTCAATTGATCAAATAGAATGTCAATCCTTGGAAGAGGGTACTTGTTTTTGATGGTGACCTCATTCAGGGGTCGATAATCCACACACATCCGTAAGGTTTGATCCTTCTTTTTGACGAATATGGCTGGACAACCCCATGGCGATGAGCTTGGCCGGATAAATCCTTTCTCCAGGAGATCTTGTAATTGAATCTTCAATTCTGCCAACTCATTTGGAGGCATACGGTACGATCTTCGAGAAATGGGAGCCGTACCGGGCTTTAACTCTATTACAAACTCTACATCCCGTTCAGGTGGCAATCCCGGCAAATCCTTGGGAAAGACATCGGAAAACTCGCATACTACCAGAATATCCTTGATTTCCGGTACCATAACTTCATAAACTCTGCCAGTAATTTTGTTTGGAATAGGGATGGGCAAAAGAATTTCTTCTTGATTATGACTCAACCTGATGGTTCTTTGATCAGTATTGAGTGTTGCTTTATGCTTGGCCAACCAATTCATACCCAAAATAACATCTATGTCTTGGCCTTTCAGGACGATCATATTGGTAGGAAAGTCCCGTCCGGCCAATGATACGGGCACTTGATAGGCCACTTCTCTAGTAAAGATTTGTCCCCCAGGTGAGTGTATTTTAAATCCCTCTTTTGATTCATGGCATGCAATGTGATGTTGCTCCACAAATTTCTTGCTAATGAACGTATGCAAAGCACCAGAATCAAAAAGAATGACTGCAGGATGATTGGCCACGAGGAACATACCCATCATTACCGGCTCTCCGTCCGATGTAGTGGCCACTTGTGTATAGTATACGCGTCCCGTCTTCTTGAAATTTTTGCCCTTAACATTTCCCTTGCTTTGAGATGAATTCCCCGATCCTTGCTGATTATTCGACTGGTTCTGCTTGGGATAGGGGCAATCTTTGATGAAATGCCCAGACTTGCCACAATTGAAACATCCAGTTGAAGAACTGGGCAAAGCAGGGAATCGAGTGCCTGGGGCACCCGGCTGACTTGGGGCAGTGGGGGCATTATTGGGACGAATAATTATTGGCTGCTTGAAAGGGAAGGATGGTGCATGTGAACGATTCGGGTTAGAAGGACGGAGAATAAACCGTTGCCTCTTTACCGGGCCCTGACTAGGCCTGTTTTCTCCACTCCCCTTGATCTTTCCAGAACTTGCATATTTCGCTTCTACTGCCAGTGCTGTACTGACAGCTCTTCCATAAGTCAAGTCAATGCAAGTAGCCATTTTTCTCTGCAGTCGATCATTTAGACCTCTCATAAAGCAATTCTTCTTTTTCAGATCAGTGTTTACTTGATCGATTGCATATTGTGACAGATGATTGAACTTATTGAGATACTGATTAACAGTATCCCCTCCTTGCTTTCGCTTCATGAATTTTTCTTGCTTCATATGTAGAACACCTTCGGGTATATAATGCTCGCGGAAGGCCACTTTGAATTCTTCCCAGGTTATTTGATGATTGACCGGTTGAACGGCCACAAAATTACCCCACCAAGTGCTGGCAGGTCCGCGCAGCTGCTGGGCTGCGAATAAAGGCTTCTGGATCTCCGAACAACGTAGAAGTCCAAATTTTTGTTCAATCACTCGAAGCCATTCATCGGCTTCCAATGGATCTTCAGCTTTAACAAACAAGGGCGGACGTGTCTCCGAGAAGTCCAGATAAGAAGTTTCGCGGGGGCCCTGTTGATAGCCCCGCCCACCTTGCTGCTGGAACTGTTGGCCCGCCATTTCTCTCAGAAAGAGGGTATTATCAGCAGTTGCGTTCACTAAGGCGGCAATCGCCTCAGCCAGTGTGGGAGGAACAGGAGGTGGATTCCCTCCCCCGGGAGGTACCAGCTCCGTCCTGTGCTCGAGTCTTGGAAGGCATCTGTGGCAACAACATTTGAAAACAATATGATATGCCAAAGAAAAAGCCATCCATTTTACATTACCAAAATTAATGTTACAGACTCAGACTCTTACAACAGGATACATTACCTATTATACAATAGCACTACCTATTCTACATTAGTACAACCTACAATACACTACTTCTACTTCTACTTCTACTATACCATTAGTCCTGCTTCCCGTTGCTTTTGGCGGCCTCGTCGTCGGGTGTGGGAGACCATTCGTCGACCAGCCTCATGGAAGGAGGGGGCTGAAAAAGGTCTAACTCACCACCAACCGCGTGTCCCGCAACATGCGAGGGTCCGGCTTCCGATTCAACAGGGTGCGAAGGTGCACTAGGGTGTAATTGCGAATACAGTACATGGACTTCCTCATGTAAAGTATTGCAATAGACCTGCAGGTTGTCGATAGCTGAGCTAAGTTCCTTGACTCGGGCTTGAGCCCTTGCCTCCTTAGCACAAGCCAGCAAACGGGACTGAACTGCCCAGTCGAGCGCCAAGTCCCGATCAGCAAGCTGATCCCGCAGGTGGCGGATGTCGCTTCTTAATTCATTTATTCTATCTCCATCCACAACCCATATGTTGGTCCTGTGTTGCAATTCCGCTTGAAGTTGATTTACTCGTGCTTCAAGATCCCCTATTGGATCATTGCTCCCGCTGCTACTATCCTCATGTCGAGGGGCAAGTTGATGCCGGGGCACACCGATTGGGCCAGTTGACTTGCGCGCCGTTTTCCTTGTGCGCGGCGGCATCTTTCTAAGGGGAAAAATTTTATTAGTATAATTCTTAGCATGATGCATGTGTAAGTACAGAATCAACCTTAGTTGATTCAACCTTCTATACATTGCACTCTTCCTATCTGGTCTTTAAGATAAACTCTTCATAATACTTAGGTAAGAAAGTAAGAGAGTTTCTAGGTAAGACTTTTAGAAAATCTTTTTGAAGATGCCTCATAATATCTGCAAAGAAGGGCTACGCTCCGATACCAGCTGTGACGGAACCTCCCAAGTAATTAGGCCCACCTACAGTTGTCCTTGTCCAACGGACCTCAGACAACCCTGTAGGTGCCCCTGAACTACTTGACAAGTTCGGTATCTTCTTTCTTACCTTTCCAGGAACGTTTCACTCGTCTTGCAGACATTACAGAACATCGGAGATATAGAAATGCGGAAGTTATTACATAACTTACACTTATTAAAAAGCAAGCTCAAGTGGTTTATTACAGACCAGAAATATAAACGAGTGCAGAGTAGTATTATTACATAACTGAGGGAGGCATAAACTCCTCCTGATAAGTTTTTCATAAAAGTTTTCTTATGGAGGACCATGTCCTCCCGCATCTTCACTCTTGTTTTTCCTTATGGGGAACCACCTTGGTACAGAAGCAACAGAAATCTGCTACTTCCTCACCTAAAAACAACGAAGGGATAAACCCTGAGTATGGGATTACTCAGCAAGTCTTACCCGACTAAGGAAAAGACTCTCAAGGGTATGCTGGATAAATAGGAATCAAGGAGAGGCTTTAGCAAAAATCAACTTATATACTTTTGCAGAAATAGCTTACTAAAGTGAGTCCTTACTTTCAACATTTTAACGCCAGATTAAATATTAATAGACTTTGTTTGCCTCTAGTCTAATTTCATCATCTCATCAATACCACATCATTTTTATCCATAGTGTTCACATCCTGACTTAGGTTGTAGGGAAGTGACCAAGTCTTCATAACCGCGAAGGTACAGCGATCCGAATCGGTTATACTTAGCTGAGGATCTCCAATCACACGACATATGTAGCACTTAACCCTTGCATATGTCAACCCGCCACCGGGGTTCTTAAGACCAGATCAGGTTCACGCAAACCGAGAGCACAGATACACCACCGTCCAGCCTCTTGCCACGGAGGGTACACGCTACTCTCGCCACCGCTCCACGCCCATTTCGTGTTATCTTATTTTGGCCTTAGTCTGCCCGAGGCAAGGCTTACCCATGACGAGGCATGTGACCAGTTAAAGGGTCCTCGATCAGCACGCCTACATACGCATTCAATCCTTAATCAACCTGGGTAGAACATCACTTGTTCCTAACCCAAGTCTCAATTTAAGTATTTCCATCCTTAGGATTGTTTCTGTTCCTTAGGATGAAAAGAGCATCACAGGGAACTTTGCAGTAAGATCCCACCATTGCTCCAAATGAAAATATTCTTGCAGGTAGAAGCCATCATTTCTCGAGCTAGGCTAAGGACAACCTCTATCCACAAGATCTAAGCAGGGCTAAGCATTTTTGTAAATCATATTTTGATACTTCACAGAAGTATCTATAAAGGTATGGATATCAAGGAAAGCAATGCATCAAAGGGTTCCAGTCATCTCCTATAAACCTAATGCACATTTCACTAGACTTAAAGTGTGCGAAAATTATTTAAAAACACAAGGAAAGGGGTTGCATGCACCGGGGCATGCCTTCGTTCGTAGGTGAGTCTGGCTCGGATCCACAAATATCAAAGTAGAAGCAGTTTCCTGCCTGAGAGTCCGAGGGTGGTGATGTCTTCTCTTCAGTGACTTCCACTTCTTCTTCGCGTTCTAATATAACCATATATATACATATATAAGAATGAATGTCATGTAATGCTCATGAGAGTGCGAAGATAATAAAGATTTATTATCTAAGTCTTGAATACAACTTTCCTTCATGGAACTCCGAGAACTTAGGGTTTCCGGAGTCAGTAAAGGAGTTCAAAGGGCAGGGGGGTTTTAGGTTCTAATTATCAAACAAGGTCCAAATCAATTCATACTCTACCCAAGGCTTCTAAATAATGTGGGGAGTTCATATAAAAATTTTGAACATTTTTGGCATTACTATTAATTCTCTAAAATTCCAGAACTATTTCTTTAAGCTATTTTAAATGCCTTAAAATTCCTTGTTTAAACTAAAAATCATGAAACTATTTTTATTAAATTCTAGGGAAAATAATAAGCCTAGGAAAATTGGTTTCACAATTTTACGAATTTTCTGTAATTTTCTACATATTTCTAAAGTTTTTCTGAAAAAGAAAATGAAAAAGTTTGAATAGTACTGGGCCAGAAGCAGCCCATATGGCCCAGCCACTCAGAGAAACGGGGCGCGCCCGCGCCCGCGTTGGCAGTCTTGCAGAAGGGCCCTCGGGGTTTTGGCTAATCTTAACTGGATTCTATTACTATTCACTGTGTCGCTGACGGATTACAGAAACACCCTCAGGTTTCTAATCCTTCATAAGGGAAGGTCCTCGACGGCGTCGCGTGGAGGATGAACTCCGGCGAGCACGCAGACCGGCCGAATTGCTCCAAGACCGGCGCCTAGACTACGACTAAACCAAATCCATGACCAGGGGAGTATTTCCCCCAACATAATTGCACTAATGATCAAGGGGTGTGCTCTGGCCACGGTGGCCGTGAACATCATGGCAATATCGTCGTGTTCCTAGCGATTGGCGGGCTCCTAGTTCAATTCAGTGGCTCGGCAAGCATCGTAGACTTAAGGGAAATCTTGAACGAGGGAGAGAAGGAGATGAACTGACCGGAATAAGGCTGGCCGCGGTGAGGTTGGGTTTCGGGTGGCGGAGAATGGATTTGGGGCGAATTCAAAATTCGCGAGCTCGGGCGAACAATTGCTAGCAATACGTGGTGGCTGGGTGGGTGATGATGTTGTGAAGCTCTCTGCGGGGTCAATTTATAGATCCCTGGGGCGGTGGCGCTTAATTTGAGCGGACAGTGTGGGCGGCCGGAGATGAGGAAGAACCTTGGCGCGGTGAATACGTGTCCAGTGGCGTGGCAGTAACTCCGGTGGTCGACGGGAAGTTAGAGGGAGTCACGGCGATGCGGTGGAAAGTGAGAGCCACGTGGCGGACAACGGCGACGGCACGACGGCGGTGAAAACCTTATCCCCGGGCGGTGAGCAAGGGGAGGAGTACCGCGGCTGACCGAGGTGGGTTCCAGCTCGACGGCGACGAAGATCTTTCTACCCCGAAGCATTATCCGGTTACCAGCGAGCGTGAATCCTAACGGCGGCGGCGCGAATCTTTGCGCAGGGAGGTCACCGGCGGTGAGGTCGTCGCGCTAGCGATCTGATCTATAACAGATCACTGTACCATCGGAGGCTTATTCAGTGTGTCTGACAAAGCATTTTCAAAGCAACTTTTCTCTCAAATCTTCATGGCAACAGGTCCAAATCTCTGCAGCAATATTGTAGTGCTATAAACCAGCTACAACTTTGCTATATGGTGTTGTCACAAAAAGGTAGCAGATCATGCATGAACTTGGTCTTGAAGTTGCTGTCAGTCCACTGTCAGTCTGATTTTCAGACTTAATCAGCCTGACAGCTAGAGTTTGAGCATGATTATCTCCAAATTTCTCACAAGAACATGGCTTGCACTCTTAAGCAAACTTGTTATCCATTAATAGGTCTATAAGTTTGATGTGGTGCCCCAGGGCAAAAACCCTATATTTTAAAAGTTGCAAGGCTCCAAAGTTGAGCTCATCAATCTGAAATTCAGACTTAGCATGAAATCACAACTAGGGGCCTTTTTGCAAATGAATCCAAATCTTAGGGTTTGGCTTCCAAATTCACACCTAAGTGAACCAAGTGACTTAAGATACTTTATTAACTTGGTTTTTGCACTTTAGTCCAAATGTCCATCAATTTTGCACATAAGCCCCTAGGTTTTAGTTTTAGGGTTTTCCAGGGTTCCAATTAGGGTTTTTGGTACCTTAGGGGTATAAAGGTGATTCAAGTTTATTCTTGGGGTCATTATATGACTATTTCCCTAAAGCCTTTAGGTTTTCTCAACTTGGGTTATGTTTTACCCCTTTAATCCCTATTTAGGGTTAAGTTCCCTATCTAGGGTTCTATTTGCAAAACACTAAAACAATACAACTTGTTTGAAATTTTTACCTAGTGAATGCACTCTAAGTGTGTCAGACATATGCAATGCCAATGCTTATGATGCCATGCTCAAGTTTTAGTAGCAGTAACACCAGGGGTGTTACATCTGGTGTGTTTCCGTTGTGGTGATGCGCATCGTCGTGCAGTGCCAGTGGAGTGGCAGGTGTTCTATCTGCAGTCAGGACCACAAGGATGTGGTGTGTAGGAGGAATCCTAATGGGAAGCTCAGATGGGAGCCGATGACTTCCTCCTCTTCTCAGGGCACTATCAACATGATGTCAAGTGCTGAGCAGCAGTTTTCAGTTCCACTTCCTCCGCAGCAGTTTTATGTGCCTAGGACTTCTCAGTTCGTGCCGATGCAGGGTTTTCCTCAGTATCTGGCTGCGCCTACTCCTGCACCGACTACTCCTATGTCGTCTCAGTTTGGAGCTCCGCGTCTGCCTCACCCGGCGGCTCCGTGGGGTTCTTCTGTTAATTTCACTCTGGGAGCTTCCTCTTCTGCGGGTATTTCCGGGGCTTATGTGCTACCCGCCGCGGATGGCAGAGAGCAACGAGATGTGGTGACATGTACGATTTCAGTTGATTTGTTTGTGGCCCATGCTCTTTTTGACTTTAGCACTAGCTATTCGTTTGTTTCGGAGGATTTTGTGTCCCGGGCTAGTCTTTCGGTGCAGAGGTTGGGTCACCCAATTTTGGTTAGTTCTGCTAATGGCTCCATTAGTAGTTGTTCAGTTTGACAGGGGTGTTCCGTCATTATTGCTGATGAGGTTTTTTTGGCCAATCTAGTTGTGATTTCCTTGGGGGCATTCGATGTTATCTTGGGTATGGATTGGTTATCCCAGTATAACGTAATTATATCCTATTTTTGGAAGATAGTGTTATTGCAGGCGCCGTCAGGTAGGGAGGTGGTATTCTTGGGAAGTTCCCCTAAGTTCACGTTATCCTTGTTGGCGCAATTGCTTCCGGATCGCCGATCCTGGAAGTCGAGAATCTTTTTCTCCATGGTGGTGGAGGGTGAGGCTGCCTTGTGGGTGCAGGACATCCGGGTGGTGTGTGACTTTGCTAACGTGTTTCTGGCAGAGCTTCCATGCATTCCTCCGGAGTGCGATGCAACTTTTGAGATTAAGCTGATTCCGGGTACGTAGCCCATTCATAAGGCTCTGTATCGAATGGCCCCAAAGGAGCAGGTTGAATTGAAGCGGCAATTGGATGATTTGCTGGCTAAGGGTTTCATTAGGTCTAGCAGGTCTCCATGGGCTTCCCCAGTATTGTTTGTTGAGAAGAAGGATAAAAGCAAGCGGCTATGTGTGGATTATCGCGCTTTGAATCAAGTGACTATCAAGAATAAATATCCACTCCCCGTATTGGGGTTCTCTTTGAACAATTGAGGGGTGCCCAGGTGTTCTCCAAAATTGATTTGAACTCTGGTAATCATCAACTGAGGATTCGTGAGGAGGATATTGAGAAGACCGCTTTTTGCACCAGGTATGGGCATTATGAGTTCATAGTCATGTCTTTTAGCTTAACTAATGCCCCTGCTGCTTTTATGGAAGCAATGAATAGGATGTTGCATGAGTTCTTGGACGACTTTGTGGTCGTGTTCCTGGATGACATTCTGATTTATTCTAAGACCGAGGCTAAGCATGAGCAGCATCTCCGTCTCGTTCTGGGTGCCCTAAGGGAGAATCAGTTCTATGGCAAGTTGAAGAAGTGTGCATTTTGGCTGTCCGAAGTGGCTTTCCTGGGGCATGTGATTAATCAGCAGGGCATTGCGGTTGATCCCAAGAATGTTGCGGTTGTGGTGGAGTGGAAGAGACCCTCTAGTGTCTTTGAAATTCGAAGTTTCTTGGGGCTCGCTGGATATTATCGGCGTTTCGTACCAATTTTTTCCAGCATTGCTAAGCCCTTGACTAGACTCTTGGAGAACGGTGTTCTCTTCATTTGGTCCAGCGATTGCGATGTCAGTTATTAGACATTAAAGAGAAAGTTGGTGGATGCCCCTATCCTAGCTTTGCCTAAGAGCTGTAAGCATTTCACAGTTTATACGGATGCTTCGCGTATTGGTCTTGGCTGTGTGTTGATGCAGGAAGGCAGAGTGATTGCTTATGGCTCAAGGCAGTTAAGAAAGCATGAGGGGAATTACCCAACTCATGATCTTGAATTGGCCGCGGTGGTTTTTGCTCTAAAGTCATGGAGGCATTATCTTTATGACGAGGCTTGTGACATTTACACCGATCATAAAAGTCTCAAGTATATTTTTACTCAAAAGGAGCTAAATTTGAGGCAGCGTCGATGGCTCGAATTGATTAAAGATTATGATTTGTCTATTCATTATCACCCGAGAAGGCAAATGTGGTGGCTGATGGCCTTAGCAGGTCCGGGGTTCCAAAAGTGGCCTTGTAGTTGATTGCTGATCTGGACTGTTTGGGGATCGTCTTGTGCTATGTTGGCACCGCTAGTGAGGAGACTTGTATGCTTATTCAATCTTCCCTCATGGAGAAAGTGCGTGCGGCTCAGCAGTAGGATCATTTATTGCAGGAAGCTCGAAAGAGGGTTGGCGATGGTAAACCCTGAGAGTTCTCCATCGATGAGAATGATTTGGTTCGTTTCAGGGGTCGCCTTTGTGTGCCTCAGAAATCAGAGGTGAAGATGGATATATTGAGAGAAGCTCATAAAACGCCTTACACCATTCACCCTGGCGAAACCAAGATGTACTGAGATCTGAAGCAAAACTTCTGGTGGAAGCGGATGAAGGTTGATGTTTCTAAGTATGTGGCCGCATGTGAAGTATGTCAGTGCGTGAAGGCCGAGCATAAGCGGCCTGCAGGTTTACTGAAGCTATTGGAAATTCCGGAGTGGAAATGGGAGCATATCACCATGGATTTTGTGGTGGGTTTACCTCGTTCTCCTCGGGACAGAGATGCTATTTGGGTGGTAGTGGATCGCTTGACTAAGTCTGTGCATTTTATTCCCATGAAGACCACAAATTCAGCTTCAGATTTGGTCCCCTTGTATATGAAGGAAGTAATCAGGCTTCATGGGGTACCTAAGTCCATTGTTTCTGATCGAGGCTCCAAATTTGTATCCAAATTCTGGGAGAGTCTTCACAGTGCATTGGGCACCAAGATTTCTCTTAGTGTCGCTTTTCATCCTCAGACTGATGGTCAGTCAGAGCGAACGATCCAAACCTTGGAAGATATGTTGCGCGCTTGTGTTCTGTCTTGGAAGGGTAGATGGAAAGATCATCTTGCATTGGCAGAGTTTGCTTATAACAACAGCTACCAGGTTAGCATCAAGATGGCACCATTTGAGGCTTTGTATGGCAGGCGATGTGTCTCCCCTCTGTGCTGGGAGACCTTGGGAGAGAGATCCCTGGTTGGTCCTGATTGGGTACAACAGACTTCTGAAAAGGTTCGGGAAATTCGTTAGAATATTTTGGCCGCTCAGAGCTGTCAGAAGAGTTATGCTGATGTGAGGAGGCGGGATTTGGAATTTGCAGTGGGTGACCAAGTCCTTCTCAGGGTATCACCCACTAAAGGAGTTGTTCGGTTCGGTGTCTCCGGAAAGCTTATCCCGAGATATATTGGACCGTTCACTATCTTGGCCCGGGTGGGCAACTTGGCTTATCGCTTGCAATTGTCGGATTCCATGGCAGGGGTAGACCCAGTTTTTCATGTCTCTATGCTGAGGAAGTTCTTGCAGGATCCGGACCATTAGATTGAGATGGAACCAATTGCGGTGCAGTAGGATCTGACCTTGGAGTGTCGTCCGGTGCGTATCTTGGAATCCTCGGAGCGTGTTTTGAGGAAGAGATCAATTAAGTATGTCAAGGTCTTATGGACTAATCAGTCTGAGCGCGAGGATACGTGGGAACTTGAGGAGCTGATGCGGCAGAAATATCCGGAACTTTTTGTTGTGGGTAAGTGTTGTTGATTCATTAATTTTTTCCCTTTTGTCGTTCCGATAGAAACGTCAGAATTCAAGGTCGAATTCTTTTTAAGGGAGGTAGAGTGTGATACCTGGTTTGCAAAGAGGAGAAGTGGAGGTTATTCTTTTTGTTCTTTTTTCTCTTTCAGGTGATGCGCTTTGGGAATTTGGAATTTGTGGAAAATATTCACCTGTAAGACAGTAGAATTTCTTTGGTTAGTTGTTTGCGACGAGGTCGGGAGCTGTCACATGGGCGAGTTGGGCCTTGAACCTTGATCCGGCCCATTAGTCTCCCCTAACCCTAGCCGCCCCCCTTTCCCCTTGGGATTTTTGCAGCCGCCCCCTTCCCCTCCCCTTCCTCTTGGACGTCACCCCTCCCCCCCTCTCCCATCTTCTTTCTCCTCAAACCTTTGCAGCCCTCACCACCCAAAACCCTAGCCGCCCCCCCCCCCCCATTTCTCTTCCCCCCCTCCAAGGTGCAGCCCTCCCGCGTGTTCTCCGTCCTGTGGCTGCGATCTCAATTGGAGTTTGGAGGGAGGAAGAAGGAAGGAGGAAGGGAAGAACCCAAGGTGAATTCATGTTTAACTTTTGTTGTTTTTGTGCTGCAATCAATTCGATTATGCGTTTATCTTTGCTAATCGGTAGAGGTGCTGTCCAGGAATTTTGTGAGTGGGTGGACAACAGTAATTCTAGGGATTTCTGTGAATTTTCGTGGATTAATTAGTGGTAATCGCTGGGATAATCATGTAGAGCTTTGTCATACCTTTCTAACAAGTACTTATGCGCTCGATCTGGAGTTATAATTTAGGAGATATCATTGTTTGAATCCGGATATGTTGCTGTCCAAAAAAACAGATTTTTCAGGTGGGTGAACAGAAGTAGTATTAGCAGTTTCTGGGATTTTTTCATGAGTAATTAGTTATAACCAGTATGATAATCATGTAGGGCGTTGTCTTATCTTTCCAATGAGTACTTATACGCTTGATTTGGAATTATATTTTAAAAGATATCGCTGTTTGAATCCGGGTATGTCGCTGTCCAAAAGAGAAAAAAATAGATTACAGGGTTTATCTTGTAGACTATTTTGGACTAATTAGATGTTGGAATTTTATTATAAATTGTATACAAAACTTGTGGAGAATTTGATGTAGATGCCTCTGGAGTTTTTGGTTATCACCACTGCTGTCATAATTTTAAAGTTATGAAATTATTAAGCAGCGCCGCTGCAGTTTGGTGGGTGCAGAGAGAATTGTTACCCGTGGCGGGGTTTGAGATTGTGCGTAGGTGCGGCGTCATTTATGAGGCTTATTATGTGAAATTGGTGCACTAAGGTGTGTGTCAAAAACAGGTGGTGGACTTCCGGATCGTACTTAGGGATTTGCCCAAACTTCCGGTGAAGGCAAGTAAAACAGTGATTGTTATTCCGTCTGTCGAATGAAGAGTCTTATACTTGATTATGTTTGTGCTATTTGTGTTCGTATTCATATTTCTAATTGAGTACCATCGTTGGAAGATATTCATGTTTTATTGATTACATATGTTGAGTTTGTGGTTTGATCATGTTACCCATGTGGTTTATTATGTGGAATGGGTGGAAGTATATGTCTAGCACATTTTGTTTGGGAATAACTCATGTTGTTGACTTGCATAATGCATTCATCATCCATTGCATTGAAGTTTCGTCGCGATCTTATGGTCCGACCGTATCGGTACAATGAGCATCATATGTTGCCCGAGAAGGGGTATGATGCAGCTTCATATCCTTAGAGATATGAAGGTAGAATTCATTACTGCATCTGTAGCCATGTGCATTCATGGGAGAGGTGTGGAATCTGTTATGTGGATGTGGATAGTGTGCATCTTTACATTGTGATTCATCTTGGCATTAAGTAATCAGTTTCTTGCTTACTTGCTGCAAATTAATATTCAAGAAGGAAGTTTTGAACTACGTGGTTGTTTAAGCACGGTTGGTTTACATTGTCCAATTGTTGTTTGCTCTGTTTACTTGCTAAGATGTGTCATCTCACTCTTGCATTGTCTGATGCAGGCACCTGATTTCTGCTTTGGGAAAGAAGGGATGTAGCAGCACGACCACTACACCTTTAATAAAGGAACCACTGCTTAATAATGTTGTTAATCAGGGAGGGTCAAGTCTAGGGAATTATTATGTTCTAGCCTTTCATGGTAGTTGAGCTGATTTTTTTGGGGTGGGCTGAGTTACCCATTTTTTTAATTGGTCATGAATGTGCTTTACTACTTTTGCATTTTGATTATACTATGTGAATTATCTGTCTTTTATATCCTGCATGAACTCTATGTTCCCCCCTTGTTATGCTTCTTTCAAGGGAGGTGCTGCCGGATTTTGCAATATTTTCTCTCTTTATTTCATTTCTTGTGTTGCATAAGTTTAGTGGGAAGGGTATTTGGTAATATCCATTGTGTGGATTAGTGGGGGTGTTACATCCGCACGCCCTCGACCCCTTTAGGGCCCGCACCCCGCTCGCCCACTTTTCCCAGCTCATTTGCGCCCTCAGCCGAGCACTCTCGCTGTCGCCGAACCTCCCAAGTTATCGGGCCCACATGCACCTGTCCTTGTCTCAAAGACCTCAGACGGCTATGCGTGTGCACCAAACAACTCAACATGATCTGTTCGAGTGTTCCAAGGACCCTGAATAAACCACTTACCGCCAAGATCGTAGGATTAAGTAAACACAACTCACATACAAACATTTGCAGCGGAAATAAATTCTTTATTACAACATGATTATGAGTTACAATAGTTACAAGTTATAGCAGGGTTACAATATATATCATCGGAGTTGATTACAAAAGAAAGTGTTTCAAAAAAATTACACTTTAAAATGTATAAAACATTTATAAGTTTTAAAATACATGCTAGCTTATGTGACAATCCTTAATAAAGAACTATAGATGAGATATACTTATACATATGAGAAGGCCGAGCCCACCGACACTTAGCACCATCCACAACAGAACAAAGTTATAACCTGAAAAACAACAGGGAATAAAATCCTAAGTACGCAATTACTCAGCAAGACTTACCCGACTAAAGAAAAGACTCTCAAGTGTATGATGGTTTTAAAAGGATTCAAGGTAAGGCTCATCAAGTTTCAAAGACTCATTTTTGCAAAAAAGCTTACTAGTAGTGGATCCTTATGCCAAAATTTTACTTCACAAGTTAAGTACTTTTCCTGAATCTAGATTTGCCTAATCTAGAGCATTCACTTGTCCTACACTAGCTTCATTTTAGCAGCTTTAGTTTCACTTGTTATCTACGATGAGGGTCGAAGATATAGTCTTCATATGCGAGAAGGTCGACGATCCGAATCAATTAATACCTAGCTGGGGATCTCCAACCACACGACATATGTAGCACTTAACCCTTGCATATGTCAACTTGCACCCGGGTTTCTCAACACCAGAACAGGTCCCCGCCAACCGAGAGCTTAGTACCCCACCATCCAGCCTCTTGCCAGGTGGATACACGATACTCTCACCATCTCTCCACTCCCATTGAGGGCCAGCCTTTCTAGTATTGGTCCAGCCGAGGCTAAGCTTACCCATGACGAGACATGTGGCCAGTTAAAGGGTCCTAGATCAGCAGGCCAACAATCATGCGGTCCTTAAGCGACACAGACGGGTGACCTTTCCTACTCAGTGTCTGGTCTAGATTTATTCCAACCATTTTCCCATTTTTGGTACCCGGCAGTGGTACTCTTTTCCGAATGATGAACCCACTCCGGATGAAGGGGAATCATCACCATAAGTTTGCTTTGATTTTTGAAACAAAAAGTCCATAACAGTGTTCCACAACATACTTTTTTAAAACAAACGATTTTTCAGTTTCTAAGCAGGGATAAGCGTTATCAGTTCTTTTTATAAAACATGTATCAAGGAATAGTAATCGAATTCTAAGGAAAGGTGATGCATCAATTGTTTATTCACACAACTCCTATCACCTAATGCGGCATATAAGTGATAAAGCATTTAAATAACAAGGAAGGGGCAAATGCACCAATGCTTGCCTAAGATAACACTATGTTTGTGTTGTTAGATGACACTCACATGGCGAGCATCTCCCATTCCTGCATGATCAGATCATTCAACTTTGGGTTCATTCATCAGTCCCACCTTGAGATCATTCCAGTTGTTGTCCTCCACATTATGTGATCAATGAACGTACCTATGTGATATGCAAGATGCACATGAATGAGCACGAGTATAAATAGCACGAGCTAGATAATGCTACCTGAAGTAGATTAAGCACTTAAAGCAAGACATTTCAACTTTACTTAGATGCTTTTGCCTTACACAAACATGACCTTCAAGTCAAATGGACCTAAACCAAACATCTAGCAACATGTTTTACTTGGGTTCTATATTCTCCTAGGATTAAGGATTCATCGAAAAACTAGTAACCTTAGGTTCTTCACTAACATACATCTAGAAGAAAATATGGATAGAAGAAATCTATTAACTTTCTAAACCACCATGTCCAAATAACTTGAATCATACACTAGCTAAGACATCACAATTGTGAGCTAGCAGGTAAAGCATCCATCACATAAATATTCACTCAAACAACTAAATCATCACAGTAACCTCGAGACCACTTACCTACAAAATATTGAAATTACTAACTTACCACTCTACACATAATTGGCATTTCAACCTAAACTCCTCATGCACATCTAGTACCACATAGATTTCATACTTTACTTGGATTAGACTTATCGGTGCTACTTGATCCTAGATACTCGAAATAGAAATCAACAACAATTGATGACTTATTAACGCCAGTGATTACATAGAAGACAATACTTCCTAAGACAAGGCATCAATGTCACTAATTCAAATGCACTCACCAAAGTATTTACTTCATTCCCAATTACTAAAGTCTAGATCAAACAGTAAGAACGAAATGAATTACTCCAATATAACAAGGCATTTCGATAAACACTTCAGAGGCAACAAGTTGTCATCAATCAAGGATCAAGAATGGACAAATCCTACCTAGCCAAATAAGAATGACTCCAAGCAATCAATTTAACACATGCAGATTTTCTGGACAGCAGCGCAGCGGTTAATTGTTTTATTCATAACTCACAAAATATGCATCCAAAAATAGTAAACTAGGACATTCTGAAAAGCTTATAAAGTCCTCTATAACTTTTTACTATCACAAAAAGATTCGACCTTTAGAAAGGTCAAACAGTGCTAAACATAAATTCTGTCCAGATTTGGACAGAATTCCACTACTCACTTCAAAAATTCATAACTGGAATTTCAGGCATCTAAATCAGGTGATGCTAGACTTTTTAGAAAGCTAATAGAAAAAGGGTGATCTAAGACTTTTTGGAAAGATTAGAAACAGTACTATAATTCTTCTATAATTACTAAGGGCTGATTCTCAGTTTAGCTTAGCTAACCAATCCAATTTTCCAAACCTGTATAGAATTTGGACAGATTTTGATATTGCACTTGTGAGACGCATAACTCCTGAACGATCAGACTTATGGCTGTCAAATTTTAACACAAGCAAGATAATAAATTTATCTACAACTTTTATATATGACTATTCTACAGAAAACATAATTTAGTTCATCAATCAATTGGCACGACAAAAACAGTACATGCAGCCCAAAACAGCAACTATTTTGTTTTAGTTCAGACTTAGCTCCTACACATTATTTAACTAGTTCTCTAAATCATCTATATAGATTTCTTCTACTTTATAACCATGAATCCATTTTCTACAACACATATTTGCCAAACATAGATGATAGAGTAATAATTTATAGTATAATGTGAGGATCAACCAACATAAATATTGGTCGGACTCCTTCCTTAGACAACCGGTTTATAGAAACAGTGCCCGGTGCTAGGAAGGTGATCGCCTGATTGGGACCTTGACATGTGTGTACACTGGAGTAGTGGCTGCAAGCCTTACACCAGGGAATGGAATCAATCTACGTACGCAGGAATATTGGCATGCAAGCCTTGCACCAGGGAAAGGAATCAACCTAAACATAGTAATCCAACACCCCCCTTGTAGGATGAACTTGGTCAGCCGCACTGAAGAACGTTCAGACTGGACTTGTACTCAGTGAATACAGACGAAGGCAATCCCTTGGTGAAGATATCAGCATACTGAGAGGAGGTAGAGACATGCAATACTCGAACTGTACCGACCGCGACTCGTTTGCGAACGAAGTGTAGATCGATCTCAATGTGCTTCGTACGCTGATGATTCATTGCGTTCAAGGAGAGGTAGATTGCACTAACATTGTCACAGAAGATAATAGTGGCGTGCTTCAGGGTAATATGCATTTCGTGTAGGAGCTGACGAAGCTAGGTGGTCTCAGCAACTGCATTTGCCACCGCATGGTACTCTGCTTCAGCACTAGAGCGGGATACAGTAGGCTGACACTTGGATGACCAAGAGACAAGGTTATCACCAAGAAAAATAGCATACCCAGAGGTCGACCAACGGGTGTCAGGACAACCAGCCCAATCAGCATCAGAGTAGGCAACCAATGTAGAGACATCTGTGGGACCAAGATGTAGGCCATGATTCAATGTCCCATGCAGATAGCAAAGAATACGTTTGATCAACATGTAATGTGGTTCCCGAGGATCATGCATGTGAAGACAAACTTGTTGAATAGCATAAGAAATGCCAGGCCGAGTGAAGGTGATATACTGCAGTGCACCGGCCAAACCCCGATAGTGAGTCGGATCAGCAACAGGTGGCCCTTTAGTACCAGAAAGCTTGCTACTCGTGTCAATAGGAGTAGAACATGGCTTGCAATCTGTCATACCCGCACGTTCAAGAACCTCAAGAATATATTGCCGCTGGGAAAGATAAAACCCATCAGGCTGTTGTGTCACCATGAGACCAAGAAAATGGTGCAAAGGGCTGAGATCTGTCATACAAAATTCTTGTTGCAGAGCTGCAATCACCCACTAAAGTAGGGAGTCTGAAGATGCTGTCAACATAATATCATCCACATATAGAAGTAAATAAATTGTGTCATGGCCATGTTGATATGTAAACAAAGATGTGTCAGATTTGGCACTCACAAAGCCAAGAGAGAGAATGTGAGTGGCAAAACGACTATACCAGGCACGCAGAGCTTGTTTCAACCCATAAAGAGACTTGTTCAGACAACATACATGATCAGGCCGAGAGATATCAACAAAACCAGCAGGTTGCACACAATAGACAGTCTCATCAAGGGTGTCATGCAAGAACGCATTCTTCACATCAAGATGATGGACAGACCAACTATGGAAGAGAGCCACTGTAAGCACTGTACGAATGGTAGCAGGTTTGACAACTGGACTGAAAAGTCTCATCAAAATCAATTCCAGGGCATTGAGTGAAACCACGAAGAACCCAGCGTGCCTTGTACCACTCTAGGGAACCATTGGAACGAAACTTGTAACGATAAACCCATTTGCCAGTCACAATATTAGCACCCGAAGGACGAGGAACAAAGTCCCAAGTGTTATTCTTTTGTAGTGCAAAAAATTCCTCAGACATAGCAGCCCTCCAATTTGGATCAGCCAATGCCCCACTGTATGATTTTGGCACGGGAGACAAAGGAGCAGCATGCAGATCAAGCAATACCTTTGGTTGACGAAAACCCCGTTTGCCACGCGTCAGCATGCTGTGGTCATTGGCTGGAGGCTGAACAGCCACAACATGGGGAGGCGATGCCCGCTCGAGAAGAGGTATCGTGTCGTGCAGAGCTGCGCTCCCATGCACGTCGCCTGAATAAGCACCAGTGGTGCTGGCCGAACCAGGCGCCGTAGGGGCAGCGCTCCCATACGCGTTCCCAGTAGGAGCACGGGTGATGTGTTCCTCAGCAGGCTCCGGAGAGGCAGCAGTGGCTGGAGTAGACGAGGTCGAGGTGGTGGTAGGTGTGGAACTAGGGTACGCAGGGGCGGACACGCTAGATGGAGTGCAAGCCACCCTTGTGGACGCCGAAGCCGGGAACTGTGTGGTACCGCTGGCAGCAACCTAGGGCGAGGGGCCAATAGGGCAGCAGTATGTCGAGCCGTTGTACCTGAAATATTGAGATTCCAGGAGAAATAACAGGTGCATCATCAAACTCCGATAGAAAGTCAAAGTCAGATGAAGGAGGTGAAGAGACTTCAGAGAAAGAAAATGAAGTATCATAAAAATAACATGACGTGAGATTATAATTCGATTGGTAGAAAGATCAAGACAACGATACCCTTTATGATCGGAGGGATAGCTGAGGAAGACACAGGCAGCTGAGCGTGGGGCTAGCTTGTGTGCAGCAGTGAAGGAGAGATTAGGATAACAACTACATCCAAAGACACAAACATGGTCATAGGAGGGTTGTGCTTTGAATAGTGCCAGGAAGGGTGTGGCGGAGGCCAAGGTTTTAGTGAGATGGCGATTGAGAAGATATGTGGCAGTATGAAGGGCCTCGACCCAGTAGGACGGGGGCATGCTGGCTTGGAATAGGAGCGAGCGAAGGATATTGTTGGTGGTGCGAATAATTCGCTCAGCCTTTCCATTTTGTGGCAAGGTATGGGGACAAGACATGCAGAGAATGACATCATGTGTAGCAAAGAATGTGCGGGAGGAGGAGTTATCAAACTCACGACCATTATCGCACTGGATGCTTTTAATGGTGACGCCAAACTAAGTGGAGACATAGGCAAAAAATGAGTAAGAGTGGAAAAAGTGTCGGACTTAAGACACAAAGGGGAAGTCCAGAGGAAGTGAGAGCAATCATCAAGAATGACTAAGTAATATTTGTAGCCAGAAATACTAGGAACAGGGGATGTCCAAAGATCACAATGTATTAAATCAAAATTATTGGTTGCTCTCGAACTGGAGGTGGGAAAGAGAAGACGCACATGATGACCTAATTGACAGGCATGACACAAATGATCGGAATCACTCTTATTACAAGTAATAGCGCATGATGACACTAGACTAGACAAAGCCTCATGACCAAGGTGTCCAAGACGCACATGCCAAAGAGTGGAAGAAGAGATGCCGGCAGCGAGTGCTAAGGGTCGAAAGACCGATGACAGAAGCGAATATAGCGGACCGGAGCTATTGCACCTGATGATCACGTTCCGAGTTTCGAGGCCCTTTACAGAAAAACCAGAAGGATCAAATTCAACAGAACATTTATTGTCAATAGTGAATTGTCGAACAAAAATGAGATTCTTAATGAGGTGGGGAGAAACAATAACATTATTTAGGTGTAGAGGACCACATGCTGCAGGAAAGGTGACAGAGCCGGTGTGAGTGACAGGTAAAAGAGAACCAGTGCCAACGACAATATTGGATGGAGTAAAAAAGGAAGGAGTTTGAAAGGTGCAAAGATTAACGGAGTTAGATGTCATGTGAGTTTCAGCACCTGTATCCATATACCATTCGTGAGTTGGTGGTGGCTGAAGTGTCATCATGTTGAAGTTGGAGGCCAGCATGTTGGAATCCCAGGAGAAGCCGGGATGCAGCCACCCTTGTGGTGGTGGGCCGGCGTCGAGGAAGCCTAGTGCAGGCGGCAGAGACGACCCAGGCGAGGCTACCGGTGGAAGGAACGGCCCTAGCAAGGGCACCATCGGGGGCGGCCCGGACAGCATCGGAGGCGGCCCAAGAAGCACAGAAGGCCCACTGTAAAACGCCTGCGGTGTAGAACCAGGGGCACGGGGCTAGACTCCTGGTGGTCCAGCCCAATACGCCTGGAACATGCCAAAGGCAGGCTGGCAGGGCATTGGTCGTGATGGATGACCAGCCCAAGGTGCAGTGACTGGTCTAGGGCCGGAACCGTGACCGCCTCCATGGGTTTTCTTACCGCCGCCATGCCTGGACGGCTTGCGGCCACCGCCGAATCTGCCGAAGTTGTCCGATGGCAGCATAGGAGGATGAGGAGTTGAGGCAGCAAAGGCCTAAGACGGCTAGGCAGTCTTGGCAGTCATGTTGATCTCGGCAAGGCGAAGATTGGACTTCACTTCAGCGAATGTCTGGAACGGACGTTGACGTTGAATCAGCGTGCCGAGGTAGGAGAACCGATCGTTGAGGCCGCAAATGACGTTGAGCACCAAGGTGTGGTCACGAACAGGTTCGCCAAGATCCACAAGTTGGTCAGCCATGGACTTGAACCAGTGGCAATAGTTAGAGATGGACAGGCTGCCTTGGACGAAGGTGTGGAACTCGGCATCGAGAAGAAGAGCACGACTCTCCTTGTTCCCAATGAACTGCTGCTCCAGTCCAAGCCACACAAGGCGAGCAGTGGGAGGACCATCGTCCCGGTTCATGACAACCTCGAGAAGCTCGGGATTAATCGTACCATAGAGCCAGGATAGGACGGTGCAGTCCATGCGCTTCCACATGGCATCATTGGAGCGATCATCGTCGGAAAGCACATGATCAACGAGCGCATAGCGCTCGAGAGTGTTGAGGAAGAGGCCACGCCATCTGTTGTAGTGGGGCGACGTGAAGTCAAGGACGATGGGGACAAGAGACTTGACGTTGAGGATCGCCGCAGCTTCAGCATGAAGCGCAGCAGTAGCCGCGGCAACCTCACCGGTGACGACCAGCACATGGGCATCGGCGTCGCGTCTTTCCTGCTCCAAGCGCGCGGCCTCCTAGCGCGCAGCTTCTTGGCGAGCAGCCTCACAGCGTTCTTCAGCAGTAAAGCCAGCAACACGCTGCTCCAAGGCATGACGAGCAGCGACAGCGGCAGCGTCGTTGGCCAAGGCGACGAGGTGGCAGGGTGGCGTGGCTAGAAAATGCGGAAGTTGTGGTTCGGAATGAACCTCTGTGATACCATGACAGAGTAATAATTCATAGTGTAATGTGAGGATCAGCCAACATAAATATAGGTCGGACTCCTTTCGTAGACAACCGGTTTATAGAAACAGTGCCCGGTGCTAGGAAGGTGATCGCCTAATTGGGACCCTGACATGTGTGTACGCTGGAGTAGTGGCATGCAAGCCTTACACCAGGGAATGGAATCCATCTACGTACGCAGGAATATTAGCATGCAAGCCTTACACAAGAGAAAGGAATCAACCTAAACATAGTAATCCAACAATAGAACTTATTAAATCACACTCAACCTTTATATTCGCTAACACTCCTTCCCGAATAAGCACTTCAAGCCTAAACCCCACAACACAAATGCAGGGAAATTACTTTAATCATGAAGATACTCATAGCACATACATCAAATAAATTTAATCTAGTGGGGGTGATTATTATCAAATAACATAAAATCCCATGATAGTATTTTTATTAACCAAAGACTTAATGTATTGATGTGCATTCCTTTTAGTCATGAAATTTCTAGATTCTAACTGGAATAGACTTGTTGATGTTATTCACTTTTAACCACTTAGGGTAGTATGCAACCTTCTCCACGGCACGCAACCGATCACTAAATCTAGAATATAACAATTACTTGAGCAAGACATCGACTCATTAACCAAATTTGAAACACAAAATCTATTATGTGCATCACCAATGCACCACACTCTACATACAAAGGACCTAATTAATCATACTAGACATGAACACCCATATGTGAATGCCCCTCAGCCGCACACATCTAAACATACAAGAAACAAGAGATTTATCAAGAAATTACTACCCAAAAGCTAAAGTAAAGAAGTGAGACAATAGCAAGGAAAACTTGATGACGATGAACAACAAAGGGATAGCAGGACCTTCAATGATGGCAGGGTCGAGGTTGAGTCGGAATCCTGGACTAGACTTTTTGTCGAACACCTGCTGCGCGATGCACAACCATGATGAACAACAAGGTCAAAGGAACAGTTATAGGTGGTGGAAATCGACGGCGTTGTACACGTGCGGTAAAGATTAGCCATCCGTGAGCATGAGCAGGTTGCCGGTGACCCGGATGAAGGGGCGCCGAACCTAGAGCCCGACATCGTGAGCCAAGGGAGATGCAGGGGAGATGGGGCTGGGCGAGCTCAGCTGAAGGAGGAAGATGAAGCGATTGCTGGCATGCAGAGGTGATGCAGGGAGTAGGGACACAGCGGCTAGGTCACGGCTTGGGCGAGCTTTAGGGCAGTTGTCCAAGTTGCAGAGATGAGGGAGAGAGGAGCAGGGAGGGCGCCGTATAGGGGGCAGGGCACAGAGGGAGGGCAAGCTCACCATGGGAGCAGCTGGAGCGGTGCCCACCAGGCAGTGGGCGCGCGGGGTGGGAGCCCGAGCGGCTGGAGAGAACCTGGAAATCGGCATGAGGCATGGTAAAGGAGACATCCACGAATGAACCAGCAGGGTGCGGCTGGCGTACTTGAGTGGAGAAGCGTGGGGATAAGGGAGCAGATGCATGCATGGATGGAGAGGATCAATATGATGAAAAGATCTGGCATCTGAGTTAGGAGCCTTCTATCAACATCGCTGACTATTCCACAAGCTCAAGGCTGAGGATGACCTGCAAGCGGTGATGGAGATAAGGCCATGAGCCATGAGTGACCAGAGATAAAGTTGAGAGGATAATCGATACAGAATAAAAATAGGATTTTCCTTCTTCTCTATTTTTGAACAAAAGCATACAAATATTTATGGGTTCTGGGATTTAAGCTTGTACGAGATCTAGAATAGACCAAACCCAAATAATATTGGGAACACTATTTGATATAATAGATATTCCTAAAATCAGATAATTTTTTACTAGATACCTATAACCAAATATTTGAATCTGGGCGATATGCAAATGGATCGAACCACACCATCGGCCATACTATTTTAAATTATGTTTGATACGGCTTAAGATTAGATGACTTCATCTGCAACTTGATACTTCATCCCTTGTCAAGGATAATTTGCTGGAAACCAACTATGATTATAAATCCTCGGACATGATGTCTAGGTTGACGAGAGGGGACTAAATTATTTTATACCCAAAAACTTTGTCGTCGACTTCTAATAAATCTTGTTTGGGACAAAATCGTGTAACACCCCAGGTGTTACCATGGCTAGAGCACACCTTGGCACTAAGGACTGTGATCATATGTGGTAGAGGCTTAAGGCAACACATAAGAACTTTGGAGATCATGTGTTAATCAAAGTTGTCAATGACCTAAGAAGCATTACTCTAATCCTTGCACACTTACTACCTTGGATAAGAGGGGAGAAAAACCCTAGACCTCTCTTAAACCCTATCTCCCAAAACCATGGATAAGAAGGGAAAGAGAGTGAGCAAATGTGCAAAACATGAGTAATCTTTACCCAAACGTTAAGCAACCTTATAACCAGCAATTAGGGGAGGGAAATATTGCAAAAAGACCCCTGGAGAAACCCCAAATCAAATCTCCAAGTGGAGAGAGAGCTAGAGCTCTCTATTTCTCTCTAAGTTAAAAACTACACCTACACTAAAGATCAGTCGTGTTCACCTCGAAGCTGGCACCAAATCCACCTATGTCCTATACCAAAAATGTGGCATACCACCCAAGGCACCCACTGGAAAAAGCTGAGCCCAAGACTTGGACGTTTGACATGCCTTGGCAAGGTTTTTGTCGCGAAGTGGGCAGTGTGACACACCCGATTTGGCGACCAGAGATCTCCCTACCTAGGCCATATCTGCCATGGCAGCTCACGGATGAGAGACAGCCCTAGGTGCCAGGAAAAGACTCGCGCCGGATTTTTGCCAAGATTCGCACGTTTGCGACTTGGGTGAGCTGTGGAACACGGGCAGAATGAAAGCTCCACGTGTTCGACGCGCTCTGTGTGCGCCAGAGCACGCCCGCGCGCGCCCCGCGTCGCGCCAACGGCCAGCCGGCACCCTGTCCCGCGCCCGCGCCTATAAAGCCCACCCAGGCGTCGGCTACACTCTTCCGCGCACGCTCAAACCTCACCGGAGCTCAGTTCACCGCCGTTTGCCCGTGCGCGACGTGCCCGCGGCCACCCGAGCCACCGCCGCCGTAGACCGGCCAGCCCAGCCTTTCCCAACCCCGTCCGACCCTCGGAGACAAGTGTACACGCCCCAGTGAAGCTCCCCGAGCGAGGAATCGAAGCCTACTTCGCCGGAGAGGCCAGTCCACGGTCGCCGGAGAGGCCAGTCCACGATCGTCGGAGTTCACAACCCCGCCGGAGTGCGTGGACCGGGTAAATCACTGAGCCATTTCTCGATTCACTGCACAGATAGCCTCTACATCACCCCAGGAAGCTCACCGTGCCGTTGGATTGGACTAGGTCGCCGTGGTTTGGCCGGTACACTCGCCGCCGACGAGAACACCCGCCTGCGCACGAGGACCGAGCGATTCCGGCCATCCCCGCCGTCGAGCCGTACAACGCTGTGACCGCCAGAGCCTCCCCGAGCCAACCCTGCCCTTCGCCGGACCTATCTCGCCACCGGTAAGCCGCGCCACCCTTATCTTTCCCGTGGATACTGTTTGCATTGGGGGAAGGACTGCGGGTGAGAGGGAGAGAAGGTCAGGGGGCTTTTTGAACTGTCAGCGACTCAGGGGAATAGTGGCACAAGGGTAGAACTGCGGAGATTGATTTAGCTTTAACCCAGGGACCTCGGTGTAAACTGTTTTTCCAGGAAACTCTTATTAAATCTGTTTTTAATTTGAACAGAAACTTTAAAAACTCATAACTTCTGTTTAGTTCATCCAAATTTGGTCAAACCAATTTTGCCAGACTCTAATTAATGTGACCTACTTAAGAAAAATATAAAACCCCCTAGGTACTATAGAAAACTTGAAGGTTCTGATTTAATTTAAGTTTTAGCCAAAAGCTCAATAATAGAAAGAAAAATAGTTGTGCTATTTGACTAGGGTTAGAAAAATTTGGAGAAGTTTATATCTACCTACTGACCTGTTTAAAAATGTTAAACCTCTCTGTCCACTCCATTAAGTTAGTTTTTACCCCTTATTCTATAATATGCTTAAGGTTAAGAAAAATAGAAAATGTGATTTAAATAATGAACCAGAGGGCACCCCTATTTTTGTTAAGGTACTTATTCAATGTAGTTCACTGGAAAAATCTATCATACCCTGGTTTAGTATAAAATAAGTGGGATAACTTTTATTTAAATAAAATAAGGAAAACTTAGAAAAACCCTACAAAAATAACCCCAAGGTGAAAACACCCCCACTCTTGGGATAGTTAATGTTTTGTTATTAAGAACTTAGGAAAAATATGAAATCTGCTGTTTGACATTTTTCAAATGATAAGGTAGTAGAAAGTGCTTTTTTGACATTAAACTTTAGAAAATCATAACTAAATAACCACCCCTTAGCCTTCTGTGGATTTTGGCACAGAAGCCTATTATTACTGTTAGATACCAACAAAAATAACCCTTTGGGCAGACCCCACTTCTAATTAAGAGTTGTAGTACAAAGTGGCTCATTTACCCAATTTTTATTCTTTTTGTCTTAAGCATAGCCTTTATATGTTGAGCCTCAAATTCTTAAAACAGGCTAGGATAGCAAATGGCAACCCACTGTAATTTTTACAGAATTTTTGGAAAATATTAAACCACTGTCGTAGTTCAAACCTACACTAGAAACCATAAGGAGAAATTAAAGAAAGGAAAAATGAATAATGGTAATTAGTGTCATCCTAGTAACCCTTGTAATTTGTCCACTGAAATGTATAAAGAGAATACAAATCCACTATGTTATCCTCAATGAAAACCTAAGCCTAAAAAGTAATAAGCATCACCCACTGGAAGCCCCGCATGACTAAGAAACCCTAAGTTACTTCTTGACTTAGCCTTTTTTAGCATAATGTTATTAAATCCTGCATAATCATGACATACATGTTCATTGCATTCGATAGACTGTAACCTTGCTGACGGAGAGTACGTCCTCGTGCCGGAGCAAGGAGCTGCTCAGGAGGTAGCCCCGGATCCAGCACCAGAGTCTGCACTAGAGGACCTGCCTGCCACTGCTTTGGAAGGCAGGCCCCAGTTTTATGCATAACCTGTTATTTATGCTATTTTACTTCACTTAATGATTGTAGATTTGATTGTGCACTTAGGTGTAGGAACTGTTTGAAACCCTAGTTGCATGATCTCAGGAATCCTGTTGAGATGAATACTAGTATGCTAGGTCGAGTAGCTGCTTTATTAATTAGGATCTCGATAGAAGACGAGTGATTTTTCTAGCACTCGCGCGAGGTCAGGAAATTGGTTGTATCCACTTTCTTATCATAATGAGGTTGGTTGGTGAACAACAATCCATGGGGATTGGTTGTTCACGGGATAAAAATTGGAATAAGGATTAAGGTGTGGTACCGTGTGTCAAGCGTTTGAACGTACTAAACACATACCGAGAAATATGGTAAATCGGTAAGCCTAGTACCTGAGTGAACCTGCCTGCAGACTTTACCCCTCACGCGACCTGAGACGTGGTCTCCCATTCCGGTTATGGTGGGTACAAGTGCGGTCACTGCACGACGGCAGTCGGGGTCAGTGAGGCATTGTACGCCAAGGCGGTGAGCCCTGATCTGTTGCCAGGGAATTGATGGGGACGGTTGATGTGTGTGTGGGGACGGAGTGCCCCTGCATGTCGTGTGTTTAGGTTTACCTTGGAAGGATAAAAACTCGATTCGAATCGTCTGCTTCTCGCAGCTAATGAGACTGCTTGGTCCATGCTGCTACATTGAGTAACAAGTGGAAATGTGATGAGTTGATATAAGCTGTTGATTGCTAATAATGCTTGCTACTATGTATGAGTAGATAGTACACTTTTAGCCTTAAGAGAGTCACACTTAAATTGACAAAGTTAAAACTTGACTTAGAAACTCAGCTAGTGCTTTTGGCAACCAAACCCCACAGCCAAACAGCTGCATGTCTAGAGGCAGAGGAGTAGACTCCTCACACCGGGTAAGTCTAGCTGAGTATTAGTATACTCAGCCTTGCTTGTGGCATAATTTTACAGGTTCTCTGGAGGACATGGTTGCTGGAGTGACTTGGCCGTCCATCTTGCCACCGGGTTGGACTGTCGAGTGAGACCCTACCTCGGCTGAGGAGGAGCATGAGGAGTGATGGGACAGGCTTCCCCATCTCTCTGTTTATTTATCGTTCGTTTTATTCCGCTGCACTTCGAACTATGATGACTACTTTTGCAAAACTCCGATGGTGATGTAATAATTTAATACTCCATGTATGGTTTTATGCTTTATTGTATTTGCTCTGTGACTCACCTTCGAGTGAGATTGTGGTACTTGATCCTGTCAGTGGCCGTGTCGGACTAGATCCGAGGGATTGACAGATTATTCCCATTTAAGTGTGGTCTAGCCTCTAAGGCAGGGCTCAGGCACTTAAGTTGGAATGATTCGGGCGGTTCCGCCACAAATCGGAGGACTGAACTAAATTTCTAAATTCGTATTTTAACAATTGAATTTTACATAATCACAAGACTCACTAATTTTTGGAACAAATACGTTCTGAATTTCGCAAACCATTTAGATTAATCCAAATGGGCAGAAATGAAGACGATACCAAAATCGTGATAAGTTAAGATGATTAGGTCATAGAGGCCAATATTCTCACCGATAATTCTTTCTTAAATCCATACTCGTGATCAAACGAGAAATAAACACCTGGGGTGTTACACTCGCTCTCTCTCGCCCTGCGCGCGCGTCCAGGAAACTTCGCCGCTCGCCGTGGTTCCGCCGCCGTTCTATGGTCGCCATCGAGCCCCCGCCGTGTCTGTTGCCTCGATAAGTCCGCCTTATCGCCCACAACCTGGAACGCCCCTAGGCTCACCCTCTCCCCCTTCGGTTTGCCTGGTCCGCGCTCACCGGAGCGTTTCTTGCGCAGCCGAAGAGCCGCCGCCATTGACCCGCGTCCTCGCCGCGCCCCAGACGCCGTCCGTGAGCTCCTGAGTCTCCACTCGAGGTAACCATCCCAACCCTGCCATTAGTTTTCCCCTGTCTTGCACTTTCTCACTCGTAATTGCTCGCCGGAGTGCCCCTGGTCCACTGAGGACCTCCCCTCCGTCGTCCCGTTGCCTCACCCCCGTTCCTACTACCCCAATCTCGCTATAGTGTTTGCCAGGTCCTCCCTAACCTCCGTGGTTACTCAGACCAACCCTAGCACCCCTAGGAGCCCCAGTCCACTTCGTCACCGGCGGCTACACCGTCGCGGGTGCGAATGGCGCCGCCCCTGGTTGGCCGGAGAGGACAAAGTCCCTTGGGCCTGATCCTAACCGTTCAGCCTTCATCGGATGGTCCGGATGCGTGGATAACTTTTCGCGTGGACCGTGGAGCCAGGACACTTGATCAATGATCTAGTGGCCAGCGCATCCCGCTCTCTCGCACCCAGCTGACCCGTGGGCCCCGTGCGCTAGTGCCTCAGCTCTTCTCTGCCCCACCTATCAGTCGCGCCTGCGCCCCCGCGCCTGCGCGCTCGCCCGTGTGATTTAATCTCAGTCGTTCGCTTGTGATCGTGGTGTCAAGATTACCCGATACCCCTTCGCGTGGTGGTTTTGCTTAAGAGAACCTTGGGTTTCCGATAATCAACCCACTGTCCCGTGTTTTAGCGCGTAGACCCCTGAACTCTTATAAACAGACCCCTGGCTTTTTAAATAATCACATATTTGGGCTTAGTTTCATATTTCAAACTTCAAAACTTGTTTTATTTCATATATTTTTCATATGAACTCCAAATTTAGTGGTTCAAATTGCAAAATGTTCATAGAAATATTCTCTATCCAAATAAATTATGTTCATCCAAAGTATGAGTACTCTAATTTTATGCCTAGACTAAAGACTAAGTTTAAGTAATAATGTATTGGTTTAAGAAAATAAATAAAAAGGAAATACTAATGGCACTTAGATGTTTAATTTTGCGAGATCAATAAAATGTTGTGCATGAATTGATCCCTGGTATAATTTTGTGTCTCACTAAAATTAGTAGCACTAAACTATATAGTCCATAATATCTAGGGAATCCCTGATCTCTAAATATATTAATCCCTAGCATTTAAGAATACCCTTTATGTTCATAGTGTTTTAGCAAACTTGTGTTCACTTGGTTGTACATGTTTGGTGTGCTGTTCATCTGTACTTTTCCAAATGTATTGAATGTATGATCGGTTTATTTAAACAACGAGCAACCCGTGGTTCTTGAGTGTGTTGCCGAAGATCTTCCTGAGCAACAACCTGGTGAAGGCATGTGTCCTCTGACCCATTATGTCCTACATACTTTATAATTCATTGTCCCGCATTACAATATTGAAACCTAAGTTTTGACTAGTCTGTATTTACTTATCCTTGTTTACCTTTTGGGTTATCATGGTTAGCTTTATGCAATTGCTTTAACTTAATCAGTGAACATGATGTGAATATTTATGATACGATTATGTTATCCCGATGATGATCTTGTGATACTTTAGGGGACTCAGGCCATTCTCCTGAGTACCTCTCTGTAAGGACCTATTTGGGGAGTGATAACCTGAGATAACAGTGCAACCATGAGGGTGGAATAGGATGCCCTTAGCTGATTAATTAGAGGAACTAGAGGAGTAGTTGGCTTCGCCGTAGGGCCGTCAATGGGGTCCGGGCACAATACTTGCTCTGCTGAGGCTAGTTGCAGAGGTTCTTGATTTGGTTTTGTTAGTTACCCTTCCTTTGGGGAGAGGTATTGTATTTATCAAACTGGAGAAACCTGACGGGCAGCTATGACCTCTGGAAAATCTTTGTAAAGGCTACATAATGATACCCTGCCAGACCACCTAGGTAGTGGTCAATGTAAATTGGCTCTTTCCGGGCAGAACGGGAATCACGGCTTCTAGGTAAAGTGTGCGACCTCTGCAGATTGTTAGAATTGGTATATCAGTCGTGCGACGGTTAAGAGCGGCCTTGGGATCCTCTTTGATTAGAAGAACTTTGGTTACTTTTATGATGATGGTTAATAATGATGGTTATAATTATGATCTCTGGTACTTCCTCTTAGAGGGAGTACATTTGGGTAATCATTGAGTTTATTACTAAAACTTGGCTCTACTAATAGTAATAAATACTTGACCAACTAAAAGCAACTACTTAACCTTAACTCCACATACAGCTAGTCCACCTTAGCCAAATGGGACATTTGTTGAGAACGTTGATGTGTACTCACCCTTGCTTTACCAACCACCCCACCCCAGATTGTCCCCACTGTACTCAGTGCTTAGGAGAAGATGCTAGCAACATGGAGGACTTTGAGGAGTTCCAGGACTACGATGAGTTCTAGTTTATCTTAGTGGCAAACCCCCAGTTAGCTGCCTATGAAGGCCTTATCTTCTACGTTTCATTTTTCCGCACTTTGATGTTAATGACTATTGTCGGGGACCATAATTAGGGGTACCCCCAAGACTCCTAAACTCGGCTGGTAAACACCATCAGCACAAAGCTGCAAAGGCCTGATGGGCGCAATACAGGACAAAGCTCTGTTCGCTAAAGGGACATGATCTCGCCTCGACCGAGCCCAGCCTCGGGCAGGAACAGTAGACCCAGGCAGATTCACGCCACGCCCGAGGACCTCCTCAAGCAACGGGCGCACCTTCGACTCGCCCGAGGCCCAGCTCGGGCAGGCTTCGCGGAGAAGCAACCTTGGCCAAGATCACCTCGCTAGCCGACCGGATCGCAGGAGCATTCAATGCAAGGATCGCCTGACACCTTATCCTAACGCGCGCTCTTCAGTCGACAGAGCCGAAGTGACCGCAGTCACTTCGCCCCTCCACTGGCTGATCTGACAGAAAAACAGCGCCGCCTGCGCTGCTCCGACTGCTGTGCCACCCGCCAGGGTGAGGCTGACAGCCGCCAAGTCCGGCCTCAGGCGCCATTGGAAGCTCTGCCTCGCCTGACCCCAGGGCTCGGACTCAACCTCGACCTCGGACGACGGTCTCCGCCTCGCCCGACCCCAAGGCTCGGACTCAACCTCGACCTCGGACGACGGTCTCCGCCTCGCCCGACCCTAGGGCTCGGACTCAACCTCGACCTCGGACGACGGTCTCCGCCTCGCCCGACCCCAGGGCTCGGACTCAACCTCGACCTCGGACGACGGTCTCCGCCTCGCCCGACCCCAGGGCTCGGACTCAGCCCCGACCTCGGAGGAGTCTCCGCCTCGCCCGACCTTGGGCTCGGACCGACCACATCGCAGGGGGGTACATCATTACCCTACCCCTAGCTAGCTCCGGCTACGGGGAACAAGACCGGCGTCCCATCTGGCTCGCCCCGGTAAAACAAGTAATGATGGCACCCCGCATGCTCCATGACGACGGCGGTTCTCAGCCCCCTACGAAAGTAAGGAGACGTCAGCAAGGTCCCGACAGCCCCAATAGCTGTGCTTCTACAGGGTTTAAGTGCTCCTCCGACGGCCACGACATCACATGAACAGGGCACCAACACCTCTCCAACAGCCACGTCGGCATGTACATAGGACTCTGGCTCCTCTCTGCTAGACACGTTAGCACTTTGCTACCCTCCCCATTGTACACCTGGGCCTTCTCATTACATCTATAAAAGGAAGGTCCAGGGCCCTCGTACGAGAAGGTGGCCGCGCGGGAGCACGGGCTGACGAACAGGCTCTCTCTCTCTCCCTCGCGAATGCTTGTAACCCCCTACTGCAAGCACATCCGCCCTGGGCGCAGGACAACACGAGCCGCGGTTCCCTTTCTTGTTCCCCCTTGTGTTCCGTCTCGTGCCGACCCATCTGGGTTGGGACACGCAGCGACAATTTACTCGTCAGTCCAGGGACCCCCCGGGGTCGAAACGCCGACAGTTGGCGCGCCAGGTAGGGGCCTGCTGCGTGTTGACGAACAACTTCCCGTCAAGCTCCAGATGGGTAGTCTCCATCAACCTCTCCAACCCGGGACACTGCTCCGTTTCGGGAGTCTCGAGTTCATGTCCCTCGACGGCAGCTACGACATGGTACTCCTTCCTCCGCCGCGCGACAACGACAATGGCAGCCGTCAGCCCGCCCGCTGGCGGCGGAATCGACGACGTCTTCCCCCCATGGCGGAAGAGCGGCATCCAGGTCTGTCCCGTCACCTTCCCCGTCGTAGAAGGAGGAGGCGGGGCAACCATGGCCAAGCAGGAGGCAGCACCTCGTCGGCTGTCGAGTGAGTCGACGACGCCGGCGCCCCAGCGGGGGACACGTCGGGCGTCGACCTCGCGTCTGAGACGAAGACGGGCGTCGTTTCCCCGCAACACGCCAACCCCAAGCGGACGGATGACGCCAACACGCTTGCGAAGGACTTGCTGGGCGTTAGCCTCGTACCCGAGACGACGGTGCAGTCTGTCGCCGACGCGACTTCGTCACCACCCGTCGATCAAGAGGTACCGTCCGTTTTCCACCCTGTGCCTTTTAGATTCAGCTTCGACCCACCAAGCGACCCCGCTTCGGTGGACGCTTTCATAAAGGCATATCCGAACCTTCCAGGGTACCATATGTGGTCAACCTGGGACCGACTGACTGCCGTCTCGACCAACGGACCCCCGGGTTCCAGGGAAGATGACGAGCCCGACTCTGGTTGGGATTTCTCCGGGCTCGATAACTCCAGTGCCATGCGGGACTTCATGACCGCATGTGACTACTGCCTCTCCGATCGCTCCGATGGTAGCCACAGCCTCGGCGACGAGGACTGTGGCCCAAGTCGCGAATGTTTCCACGTCGATCTAGGGGGTCTCGACGAAGGCAACCACCTTGGTATGCCGGAGGACGGCGATCCCCCTAGGCCTGCGCCTCGCGTTGACATCCTTCGGGAGCTAGCTGTGGTCCCAGTCCCTGCAGGGGGTCAGGATGCACAGCTCGAGCAAATCCGCGAGATGCAGGCTAGGCTCGACGAGGAAGCAGGACAACTTGTGCAGCTCCGGCAGAACATCGGGCAGGAGTGGGCAGGCCGAGTACCGACCGGAGAAGCACGTCATCTGCCCCAGGACGTCCAGCACCACATCGCTGACGATGCTAGGGCAAGGCTGCCCCCGGCTTCCAGTGGGGTCGGCCAGAACCTGGCTGTAGCAGCAATACTACTCCGAGCGATGCCGGAGCTATCCACCACCGAGGGGCGGCGTATCCAGGGAGAACTCAAGAATCTCCTGGAGGATGCCGCGGTCTGACGGGCCGAAAGCTCTGCCTCCTGAAGGCAGGGATACCCCCTGGAGCATCGCGTCGCGACTTGCCATTTCATGCGGGAAGCCTCGGTCCACACCGGGCGCACGCGGGCCGCAGCGCCTGCAGCCCCGGGTCGCCTCGGCAACGAGCACCACTGCCGCGACCGTCGAGCCCAACTCGACGAAAAGGTGCGCCGAGGCTACCACCCCAGGCGTGGGGGACGCTACGACAGCGGGGAGGATCGGAGTCCCTCGCCCGAACCACCCGGTCCGCAAGCTTTCAGCCGGGCCATATGACGGGCGCCGTTCCCGACCCAGTTCCGGGCCCCGACTACCAACACCAAGTACTCGGGGGAGACGAGGCCGGAACTGTGGCTCGCGGACTACCGGCTAGCCTGCCAGCTGGGTGGAACGGACGATGACAACCTCATCATCCGCAACCTCCCCATGTTCCTCTCCGACGCCACCCGAGCCTGGCTGGAGCATCTGCCTCCTGCGCAGATCTCCAACTGGGACGACCTGGTCAAAGCCTTCGCCGGCAACTTCCAGGGCACATACTTGCGCCCTGGGAACTCCTGGGATCTCCGAAGCTACCGCCAGCAGCCAGGAGAGTCCCTGCGGGACTATATCCGGTGATTCTCGAAGCAGCGCATCGAGCTGCCCAACATCACCGACTCAGATGTCATTGGCGCGTTCCTCGCCGGCACCACTTGCCGTACTGTCCGAGACCAAAATCCGCTACCCACAAATTCAGAAGCTACTATACGCGATAATTCTGACGCGGCGAAAGTTGCGACACTACTTCGAGTCTCATCCGGTGACTGTGGTGTCATCCTTCCCCCTGGGGGAGATCATCCAGTGCCGAGAGGCCTCGGGTAGGATCGCAAAGTGGGCGGTGGAGATCATGGGCGAGACAATCTCGTTCGCCCCTCGGAAGGCCATCAAGTCCCAAGCTTTAGCGGACTTTGTGGCTGAATGGGTCGACACCCAGCTTCCAGCAGCTCCGATCCAACCGGAACTCTGGACCATGTTTTTCGACGGGTCGCTGATGAAAACAGGAGCGGGCGCGGGACTGCTCTTCATCTCACCCCTCGAAAAGCACCTCCGCTACGTGCTGCGCCTCCATTTTCCGGTGTCCAACAACGTGGTCGAGTACGAGGCCCTGGTTAACGGGTTGCGCATTGCCATCGAGCTAGGGGTTCGGCGCCTCGACGCTCATGGCGACTCGCAACTTGTCATCGACCAAGTCATGAAGAACTCCCATTTCCACGACCCGAAGATGGAAGCCTACTGCGACAAGGTTTGGCGCCTGGAGGACAAATTCTACGGGCTCGACCTCAACCACGTCGCCCGACAGTACAACGAGACTGTGGACGAGCTGGCTAAAATAGCCTCAGGGCGGACAACGGTCCCCCCGGACGTCTTCTCCCGAGACCTACATCAACCCTCTGTCTGGGTTGACGAGAGGGGACAAAATTATTTTATACCGAGAAACTTAGTCATCGACTTCTAATATATTTTTTGGGAAGAAATCAGAGGACTGAACTAAATTTCCAAATTCGTATTTGCGCGATCGATGAATTTTAAATAATCACCAGACTCGCCGATTTCCAGAACAAATACGTTCTCACTTCCCGAAACATTTAGAACAGGCCAGATAGACAGAGATGAAAATGACGTACAAATTATGATAGGTGATTATTAGAACATAGAGATCATTACTATTTCCAATATCACGTGTTTGAGTCCATAAGCACATTTTAATAGGAGGTAAACACCAAGGGTGTTACAGTTGCAGTATTAAGAACACTGTTATCTTTTATCAAACTCCGATTTGTGTAATAACTCAAGTACTTCTATTTGTGGTTTCATGTTTATTGCATTCTCTCTGAGTCTCACCATCGTGTGAGCTAATGGTACTCGATAATTAGTAAGTGGCCTTATCGGACTAGATCCAAGGAATTGAGAGGTTATTCCGATTATAGTGTGTCGCTGCCTTCAAAGCGTGACTCGAGCACATAAGCCGGAATAATCTGGGCGGTTCTTCCACAATCGGATACCAATTCACGTTAGTTCGTTAAACCCGAGTCCTTGAATTCCCATCCAACGGCGTAGCACCCGCGCCCTCAGCACACCATGGCCCCTAGGCCTCGCCTATCATCCACCCAAGCCAGCGTGCTCGTGCGCCCGCCCCACCGGTCTAATCTCGAGCATTGATCCGAGATCCAACGGCCGAGGGAGCCCGATACCCCTTCGATTGACAGTTTTGTATAAGAAACCCTCGGTTCCCTAGAATTAGAACCCGCTGTCCATTATTCTCTTAGCTGAGCCTCTGGATTCTTACAGAAAGAGCCCTAGGCTTTGGTTTAATTAATATAAGGTGTCTGATTTAGGGTTTTGATTTCCAAAACTTGCAAATTTCATAACTTTTGCATATGAACTCCAAATTGGGTGGTTCAAATTGCAAAATGTTCATTATATTATTCGCTATCTATTTAAATTATGTCCACCCACTGTTTTCATGTCTCAGTTTTTGTGGTTAATCTCTAAGTTAGTGTAAAGTTATAGAATATTTATTAGAGATAAAATAAAAGGGTAAAACCCTAATGAATAGTCAAGTGCTTAACTTTGTAGACTAATCCCCATTTAAGGTATGATCCCATCCCAGGAATAACTTTATGTAAGTAAGTAATTCACTAAGATAGACCTAGTTAGGTAGGTAATCTACTGAGATAGGTTTAGTTAGGGAGCAATAAACCCTTAGGCATAATGAATCTACCCTAGAACCTAGATTTCGCCTGTGGGCCTCTACCTTTCTATTGAAGTTGTGTTCACTCAGTTGCATATGTATGGTGTATTGTTCTTCTATTATTCCCCAAGTGTGTTGAATGAATGATTACTTTGCGTAGACAACGACTAGTATGTGGTTCCCGAGTGTGTTGCAGGAGACTTCCCTGAGTAGCAACCTAGTGAAGGCAAGTGTCCTCTGACCCGTTATGTACTACTTACTTTATAATTCATTGTCCCGCATACCATGATCAACCTAAGGATTGACTAGTGTTCTGTTTTTCCTGTCCTTTGTTATCCTTTGGGAATTGGTCACTATGTTTAGTATTATGCTACTACTTTACTTTAGTCAATGAACATGATGAGAATATTTATGATACGATGATGTCATCTTGATTATGATGATGAACTTGTGATACTTTACGGGACTCGGGCTGTTTCCCGAGTACCTCTCCGTAAGGACCTGTTCGTTGGATGACCACCCGAAAAAACAGTAAAACCATGAGGGTGGTATGGGACGCCCTTAGCTGATTAATTAGAGGAACATGAGGTGTAGTCGGCTTCATCGTCGTGTCGTCAATGGGGTCTAGGTACAGTACTTGCTCTGCCGAGGCTGGGTGCCGAGGTTCTTTCGTGTTGCTTTTGTTAGTCACCCTTCCTGTGGGGAGAGGTACTGTGTTTACCAAACTGGAGAAATCAAATGGGCGGTTATGACCTCTAGGGAATCTTCGTAAAGGCTACGTAGTGAATCCCTGGCTATTCACCTCGGTAGTGAAGATCGGGTATGTACAACCTAGGCCGGGAAGGGACCATGACTCGTGGGTAAAGTCTGCAACCTCTACAAAGGGTTAGAAACTAGTATATCAGTCGTGCTCATGGTTACAAGCAGCCTTGGGAGATCCTTTGATTAGAGTTACTCTGGATACTTTTATGATGATGCTTAATGATGGTGATTATAATTATGAATTCTGGTGTTTCCTCTTGGAGAGAGTACTAATTGGGTAATAACGTGGGATTATTGATAAAACTTGGCTCTCTACATGTAATAAATACATGACCAACTAAAAGCAACTGCTTTGAGCTTAACCTCACATACAGCTAGTCCACTTTAGCCAAACATGACATTTCCTGAGTACGTTGATGTTTATTCACCCTTGCTTAAAAACACCAAACCCATGTTGTCCCCATTGCAACTAGTGTTCAGGAGAAGATGAAGGCAACATGGAGGACTTTCTGGAGTTTGAAGACTTCGACGAGTTCTAGATTACATTAGTGGCAAACCCCAGTCAGTTGCCTGTGATGGCCCTATCGTACTGCGTCTCGTTCAACACTTTGATTATGACTTAACTTAATGACTTTGTGGATGTTCCAGACATCGTGATGTAATAAAGTACTTAGTTCCGCTATTATTTTGAGCAATGTGTGATGATGTCTAATTATGTAATCGTTGTGTACGTGAATTTTTTATCCTGACACGTACATGGTTCGCATTCCAAATCCGGGTGTGACATAATTGGTATCAGAGCCTTGCTAACTGTAGGACCGCTAACCTAGACTAGAATGGTCGTTCTAAGGACTATAGACCCATATTCTCACCTTGACCCTTGGTGTTACTTCAAAAGTTGGTCATGTCGACCAATTCTATGTTATACTCCTATATATATACTCACCATACAAAAAATTGTCTTATTCTTCTGTTGGTTTACTTGCTGGTCATACAGTTCTATTCTCACTCTTGTGCTTATGGCATCTTTTATAGATGGCCGGTCTTATATGCGTCACACGTGAGTCGGTGATCCCTTTCCTACCCTCTCGCCTTGCGGAGTTTCCACTGCGCTGCACGGTGACAGGACAGTCGAGCCACCTACACGAGGAGCAGGAACGCCGACGCCAGGAGCAAAAGCAGCAGGACTCTTCCCCCTCGCCTTAGCAGGAGGTGGAGTCTAGGAGGTAGCCCTCCTCTGTTCCTCAGCGAGAGGTGCCCCTACACCACCATAGGGCACCCCAGCTGCTGGAGGAGACCCCAACGGAGATGACGATGGTGGTAGTTTGATCCACAACATGGAGGCTTCGGAGGAGCAGGAGCCAGAAGGATGGGTCGCCCGACCCATCACTCATGATGCCGCTCACGGTTGTCATTTCGATGACGCTCTCAACACCTTACTACACAGGGCCTTTGACCGACACACTTGGTTGATCGAGTACCACTGTGTAGTCTACCAGCCCAGTCGCGGGTAATACTCGGACCAATGGGAGGCTACCTGCTTGGTGCGCCGTCTAGACGATGATCTCCGGGGTGCAGAGGCCTACTTATAGCATTATTCTATCACTGAGCGGGACACTACCGAGGCAGCCATGCAGGATGCTGCACCGCGTGCACTTTCACAGTACTGTTCGTTGTTTAGTGGGGTGGTTGACGATCTCGACCTGAAGTACTACCCCTGCCACTCGATTGGCAGTACCGGAGGTGTGATCGTCTCACCCGTTGGTGAGGGCAATTCTAGATTGAGCAGCATGGTCCACCTGGTCGACGTGCTCAACACCGAACTAGACCATGCCCTTGACGAGTTGGGCAAGGCTCAGACGGAGATTGTGGAACTACGTGCTGAGCGTGCAGAGCATCGCGTGAGGAGGATGGTTCCCCCACCCCTATTGGGTCTCAACACCCTTACCACTCACTACCTCGTGGTCGTTATGCTTATGGCACACCTGACTACAGGACCTGGATAAACTTGCAGCCCTAGGTAACTTATGTCGAAATTTGTAATAAATGTTTAAGTCATATGTCTTATTCTTAGTCAGTCATAGTTAGACAGGGTAGTTCGCTTGTCATATGTTTCTATGTTTGTCATGGTGAACTCATGTTGAATTTGGATCTTTGTAATGATTGTCACCAAAGTGTGGGTGTCCCATGAAATTTGGTGTAGTTATTAATAAAGTTTGTCATTTAGTTCGGCAACCTTTTACTTCCACTTTCCCCTTTATCTGAGAAGCGGTGTTTGGCTGTGTTGAGAGTCAGTGAAGATGCTCATTTATTTAGTATTATGAAGTCTTCTATGTATCTTTCCTTATGCTGAAAGGTTGCAAGGTCAGTTCTGATGTGTGAATGCTTTCTATAGATGTCTAACAACAGGCACCGAGGCGGGAGGCGTGCCCAGCAAGAGCATCAAGCCCCGCAGGATGAGGTACCCCACCAGAAGTTGCCTCCCCTGCCACCTCCAATGACAATAGAGAAGATATTTCTCATGCAGACTCAAGCAGTTGAAGCAATTAGGCAGACCTGGCAGCCATGCAGCAAGTGCAAGTGCAGATGTGGTAGATGCCAAGAGACAAGCGTAAGCAGAACCCATGGACGCCGAAGATTGGTTGAGCACCATGGAGTGGGAACTGCACACTGCTCAATGCAACGACAGAGAAAAAGTTATGTATGGTCCCCGTCTACTAAGGGGGGTAGCCAGTCCTTGTGGGAATTCTACTTGACCACCCATGCCGACCCTAAAGCTATCACTTGGGAGCAGTTCAGATACAACTTCTGTCGGTACCACGTTCCAGAAGGTTTGATGATAGTGAGGAAGGAAGAATTTCTAGCACTAAAGCAAGGACCCCTGTCTGTCAGTAAGTACAAAGACAAATTTCTGCAGCTGTCTCATTATGCACCCGAGCATGTCAACATTGATGCCAAGAGGCAGTACAGGTTCATGAGTGGTTTAGTTGACCCCCTGCACTATGAGTTGATGAACCATACATTCCCTACCTTCCAGCATCTGATTGATAGGGCAATAATGACTGAGAGGAAGCGCTGGGGGATGGAAGACCGAAAGCGTAAGATTGGTGGACCCCAAACTGGAAGCAGCAGACGTCCCCATTTCTCAGGCAATCCACCCCAGCAGTTCAATCAGAGTCACCCTCAGGGACATCAGCACCAGAACCAGCGTTCGCATCAGCAACAATTCCAGAGGTAGTTCCCTCAGCAGCAGCAGCAGTACCGTCAGCACAACCAACAAGGAGGAATCCAATATTAGAGGAAGAGCAGTTAGGCACCTCGCCTTTCTGTTCTAGCAACAAATCAGAACAACCAGGAAGCACCAGCGTAGGGAGGAAGCCGAGGATGCTTATAAGAGCAAGGTCACTGGCGATGCAATGCTCGAAGAATGCAGCCCAGCATTAGCTAGTTTCCAACACCCCAGCAAGACAAGGAGCACCACAGCAGGCTTCAGGAGGTCGTGGTCAGGCCTACAATCGTGGGAAGGTGAACCACATGGAGGCCGAAGCAATCCTGGATGCACCAGATGTGGCAGTAGGTATGTTTCTAGTCGCATCCCATCCAGCAAAAGTACTATTTGATACTGGTGCTACACATTCTTTTGTTGCTACATCATAGGCATAAGCACATAACATCCCCGTAGAACCAATGATTCCACCTCTAAGGGTTAATTCAGTTTGGGAAAATGTTCAATCAGATAAGATGTGCTTAAATCTAAGGATTGAAATAAGGGGGATAAATTTCCCCGCTAACCTAGATGTAATGGGTACTCGAGGCTTAGATGTCATCCTAGGGATGAATTCGCTACATAGAAATCAAGCAACTGTCAGCTGTGACAAGAGGACAGTAAGGTTAGTGTCCCCATCCGGGAAGAGGTAGTAGCTAAACTGACCATGCATGATCTAGAAGAAGGAGCCTATCACCATATGTCTGTGGATGATAAAGAGGCCAACCTGCTTGAGGCCATTAGAGTTGTGTTAGAGTTTCCTGACATGTTTCTTGAGGAGTTATCAGGCATGCCACCCGAGCGTAAAGTCGAGTTTGACATACAGCTTGAACCTGGCACTGCCCCTATTTCTAAGAGAGCCTATAGGTGTGACACCCTGGGTGTCTATTTCATGTTATGTCGGGAGATTTGTCCCAAGCTCAAATCATCAGCGGAAATTTCTATTTCTCGATCGCGTCTATCTCATTTTATCAAGTTACTCATGAAAGTTTCACCAAATTTGGAATTATTCGATCTCAAGAACAGCCAAATTTAGAGCCTGTTAAAAACTTTTATTTCTTGAAACGAATGTAAATGAACGTCAATCTCGTATTGTCAATCTCGTCTAAAGTTCATTTATCCAAACCCTCGACAGTTGTGATCCGATTTGTATCTGAATCCAATTTCTTGATATTCGGTCTTTGTCCAAATACGTAATCCAAATCTGCATTCTCCAGTAGAATCTCTATTATGTCAACCTCTAACTAGTTCTTATGCAAATTGACTTGTTATCTCTATATCATCATCTCTATCTATCAAGTGTATTCTAAAGATTTCTCGAAGTTGAATCAAATATTCGTATGAAATTATAAATCCTATGCTTGCTTGGAATTGCTCATTTGAACAAATGCGGATTTTGAAATTCAACCAAGCCTTGCCACCTTGCTCAAACAACTCTATATGAACTCTACAACAAAAGTTATTAAGGGTCCATGCCATGAAAATGTCGAGAAAATACCCCGATTGCCTTAAAAATATAATTTGAAGTTTTATAACAATACTACTTTGACCAAAGTGAAACTTCGATTTATATTAAAGGTACTAGGTTTTACCTTTAATAAAAGTTGTAGAACCTGTGTTATAAAAAAAATGTTTCTGCCCGAAGGTGGTGCCAAAGCAGAAGGAAAATCAGTAAACTTGTTGGCGGGAGGATGTTTTGCCTCCCAGTTATGCAATTTTAAGTGTTGCACTCAAACACCAGTTATGTAATAAATACTCTCTATATATATTTCATATGACTGTAAATTATGTTATTGTAATCATTTCCCCTTATTCTTTACTCTGATTATGTGTGTAATGTCTGCGTGATGGGTGAAGTGCTCTTGGGCGATTAGATGAAGATACAGATAACCGAACTTGTCGAGTGATTATGCGCACCTACATGATTGTCTGAGGTCCTCAGGACAAGGACATCTGTAAGTGGGCCTAATACCTTGGGAGGTTCCGTGACAATGGATAATTCGTAGCATTTTTCTCTAGAATCCCAAAGTTCTTGAATATTTTTCTGCACTCGTGCCGTTTCCGTTTCACTTATTTCTTTTTTCGCCTTCACAACTTCAAAATCTTCATTCATTTCAGCAAGTTTCTTCTTTAAACCTTCAACCTCGACTTTGTGAGCTTCGGCTTGTGCATTCATCTAGGCTTCACTGGTTTTTAGCCTATCCACCAAGGAGAGCAGTATTTTGTCTTTTTCAAGAGCTTCATTCCTTAGTGTAATAACTTATGATAGAAGATTTCCATGCGCTAGCTGGCAGCTTTCATCTTCGGCTTTCTTCTAGGACTTTAAAGCCTTCCTCAGAATTAAGCCCTATAAGAATAAAGGATGAGCACATACTGAAAATTAAATAAACTACAAAAACAATCTGTTTTCTAACAAGTTAAAGTGTTCCCACCTTCAGATTGTTATAGGCAAGGCTATATACGAGTTGGTCCTTTGTCATTGCAGACAAACCCAACTCAAGCTTCGGGTATCCTACATTGTCTGCCATCTCCCGACAGACATGAATCTCTTTATTGTCAGATAGACAATAAAGGAAGTCATCTTCATCATCCCCACTAAACACCAAGGACCCTCGAGGGTACTGCAGATCTCTGGCATAATGCTACGCTTCGACAATTTGCTCATTTGATAATTTTTCCCTAAAGCATGACGCACTATGAAATCCAATTCTTCCGTAGGGGCTTCAGGGTTAGGGAACTCAGATTCTTTGGTAGCACCCTCTTTTCTTAACATTGATGGTCCCTCAACAGCCTCCAAAGTCTTTGCTTCAGCACCCTCCTCAGCAGCCCCCGAAGGTCTTGCTTTGGCGAGGGTTGAGGGCCTAGCCTCAACCGCAGCCTGTGTTGTGCCAGCTTTAGCTGATCACTTTACAATCCTCCCCTGTGCAGCAGGCGCTGAGGAAGGAGTTGACACCTTCACTGATTCTATAACAGTGTATAATACACTGGCCATCCTCCTTCTCTTCGGAGTTACTGAAGCAATCTTTTGTACCTTCGGCAGTTCTATTTCTTGCAATGAACTCAAGGCTTTCGGCTGCTTCGTTCCTATCTTTGGTTTTGGCTCTTCGACCGACTTTGTCTTAGCTTCGGTAGGAGCGGGGTAACTTGGCTCAAAAGCAAAAGACCCTTCAGTAGGCCTCGGCTTTTTGGCTGTCTCAGTGCGTTTGGGGCGATGTGTCAAAACTTTAACCTTTTTCGGCTTCGGCATAGTAGAAATCGTCGAAGCAGCAGCTCTTCTTTTCTTTCCTTGCTTTCGTGAAGGATAGTAGTAATCTGGGTATACGAAACCAATAACATCAAAAATCCTATTCAACCTTTTCTTGCCTTGACCTCCAAAGGCCGCTGTCATGGCATCATCTTTGGCCCTTGAGTAGGCACCAAGCAACTCATCGCTGGTTGCATCAATGGCATCTAGCCAGTCGTCGTTTGGCTCATAAAATTGTCTCTTGTATTGTAAATCAAGCCACCTTGGCTAGAACTAGCAGCAGCCTCCTTCGGCATCTCCCACCCACTCCCGAGTGGCCACACTTTGTAGGCAATGTGCTCCTGGACTATGTCCCTGATGCCTATGTAAGTGCATAATGTGTTATAAGCAGCTTGGCATGCTTGTATGTCGTTCCCAAGGTCAAGGGATGGTCTCCTAATGCCAAAGTGAGACCAAATAGGATGTTGGATAATCCCCTTGATGTCTTCTCTCTCAACCAGATTGTTCTTCACATAGAACCTTTCTTGCATCTAGGCTCCCAGCCATCTCTTGCGGAATGTTGGAACTGGGTTGTTTACCTCAGAGCGGGTTACAAAGCCATAGCAACCAAAATTATTGTGATATTGCTCTTTCCTGGTGGCCTTCGTGTCATAAAATAATTCATGCATGTTGTAGAATCATTTAACATTTGGTTCTAGTCCTTGGCTCGTCATGGCCAAAACATAAACCCCTATCTTGATGATGGCTTTAGGGGTAAGCTGATGAAGGTAGACTTTGAAGGTTTTCACCACTTCAACCAGCATACTATCCAAAGGAAACCGAAGCCCCACTTTCATGAAACTTCTATAGACAACCACCTCATCAGCTTTGGGCAGAGGGACATTACTCTCCCCTCCAGCCCGCACAATAGAAATGTCATGAAAGTACCTTCCCCTCATGGCATCAATTTGTCCTTGTTTGATTGTTGACATTCCGAAGACAACATGACTTGGCCTCCAGGGTCGGCCTTCGACACCCTCATTCTCACTTTCTTCATCAAAGTCTTCACTGTCACTAGAACCATCAGATATCCCAGCTAATGTCTCATGTGCAATCTTTTCTGCATTGGTCCTCTCCATAGCTTCGTAAAACTCAGACAGCAACGGGTCGACAGTCTTCTCACCCGCCATCAAATCAAAACTTGTTGAAATGCTGAAGCTCAAAGTCGCAGAAAAACAAGAGAGTTTAAAATGGTGAGCACAGTGTAAGCAACTAAAATAGCACATGAAACGCTTTCAATACGAGCTCATATTTATATGCATAGAGCCCCATGGCTTGGTGGGTCTGGCATGTCAGTGTTGATTGCTATTCTAGCGAAGGGAAGGTGTTTTTTCGGACCTTCGGCTGAAGGCCTTCGTCCACGTCCCAGTCTAAATTTATTACAAGGAAACAAATTAATCTGTGAGGGGCTACTATTGGGGGCCTCCTCTTCCGAAGGTCCTAAAAATGTGACTAACCATATGTTCTCAACATGATTATGAATAGTTACAGGAAGCTTCGGTATCGAGATGGAGAACTTCGGCTGAACATGTTGACGAAGTTAGAAGCCAAAGGACTTCGGTTGAATATGTCGACGAAGCTAGAAGCATGATAACGATTGGAGAAGAATAAAGACCATATGGTCCTTAACAATCCTTGTTAAGATTATATATAGTTGCCAGGGACATAAATGTACTTTTATCCGGGCTGCGTGTCGTGCCTATAAATAGATGAACAGTAACACTGTACTGTTCACACTGGATTGTAATCTCCCTCGCGTCATTCTCAGTCTCTCACCTTTTGACAAGTCGAAGTTATCTTGTAATATGAATATTGTTAATATTTATTCATGTTTGGTGAAGATAATAATAAATGAATCATCAATATATGACAATTATTATCTTCATTCACCTGTGTTCTTTAACTTTCTTATTTATATTCATGCATATGTGATAAAGTGATGAAGGTGTGTCATTCATATCCTTCATCTAAAGATCATCATATCTGAAAGGAAATGATGCTTCGGAGAACGAAGGTCTTTAACCATTAACGATTGTGTTGTCTTGTTCTTGATTTATAGCATTTGAGAACAAGCGACAACATGTATCGACTGCATAGAGAATTTGTCAAGGATTCCAAAAAGTACTGATTTACCTCTTTACGATTTTCTACGGATTTCCAAAGTTTGTCACATAAGTTGTAAATTTGTGCACCTTCACACATGCCAATGGGGCCCACTTGTCAGAGAAACCAAGGGTCTTCTTCTCCACTTCAGCACGTACATAGCAGGAAGCTCATGGCTGTTGTCCAAAACCAGAGCAGGGCGTCCATGGGGGAAATAGGAAGGGTTTGAGCTTCTCCATTGGGGAAGACACGCCATGGGAGAGGGAATCCTTGTGGAGCTCGGCCATCAAGGTTGGCTGGCTGGTCATGGAGATGGAGGCGTGGCCCTGGAGGAGCTCCCTGTGCCATGCACTGGGAAGGAGTCGAGCGGCGCTTGATGCCTGCGTGCTGTGATGGGGAAGGAAAAGGAGAGGCTGCTGCTACGTTTTGGAACAGAGAGGAGGAGAAATGGCATATGGGGGAAGGGAAGGAGAGGGGTTGGCTGCCATTTATAGAGCAGGAGCTCCAGAGCATGCTAGCCATAGGTCATGGTACAAGATATTTTCCTGTTTGGATTCGGATGGATGTTTTTGGCGTTTTCTGTTTGGATTCGGATATCGGTCATGGTACAAGATATTTTCCTTGATCTACACTCTACAAATTTTGTACAGAACATGAGGTCATTGGTGCACAGGTTAGAGAGTTGTAGATCCATGAAAACTGGTTTGCAGTGCTATGGAAAATAGTGAAAACTGAGTGTCAAAATATGTCAAATTGAATCGGATGAATGTCATCTTTTAATATGTTGTGCCTCTATCAGTTATTAACAACTTTTATATTTGAGGAAACTCGAGTTGTTCAACAAAAAATTGGGAACGCGAGAAGTCAACCTGATCGACACTAATTCCAGACTTGGAAGGATTCGAATCCTGAAATCAGATTTTTATTCTGTCTTGAGGGCACTGTTTAAGATACTTTAGGATTGAATCAAGGCTAGGTGTAATTGTAACATTTGTTTTATAACACTTGTCTTATTCTGGTATTAGTCTACCCGAGGCAAGCTTACCCATGATGAGGCATGTGACCAGTTAAAAGGTCGTCGATCAGCAAGCCTACATCGAGACGGTCCTTAATCGACTCAGACGGAGACACTACACCGAGACTCTCTTCTCGTGCAAGTCACCCGTCCGATCTCAGCTTTATCATTTCAAACCCAAAGTTTGGTACCTGTCAGAGGTACATCTTTTTCGATGTTGAATCCATCACGGCCATGATGGATCCACCATCAAGTTTTATTTTTGAAAATCATCCCTTCCCACTTGAAGCATCATCTTTTGTTGAAAACAAAACATTTTGTTTTTCTAGATCAAGACTAAGCATTAGAAAAACCTTTTCATAAAACAGGTGATCAAGGAAAGATAGCCAATCTTCCAAGGAAGGAAATGCAGCTAGTGTTTAGCACACAACTCCTATCACCTAATGAATCAAGCAAGTGAAAAAGATTTTAAAATAGCAAGGAGGTGGCAAATGCACCGGGGCTTGCCTTGTGTTATAGGAGAGTCGGGATCTGCTCCACAAAAATTGAAATAAAAGTAGTCCCCGGCAGGTGGGTCTTCAGGTGGTTGTGTAGCTCTTTCTTCTACTACTTCTACTTCTTCTTCATTTTCTATATATATCATATATACAACCATGAATGCTCATGTAATGCTTATGAAAATGCAAAGATAATAAAAGTTCATCATATTAGGTCTTGAATACAATTTTCCTTCACGGTACTCCAGGAAACTAGTGTTTTTGGAGTCAGTACTGTAGTTCATAGGGCAGGCATCACTAGAAGATTAGGGTTTTGGGGTTTAGGTACCAAACATTGTCCAAACCATACCAAACTTTACCCAAGGCTTCTAATATCATTTTAAGCTTATCCAAAAAGTTTAGTGATTTGTGGAGTTATTAATCAATTTCTAAAATTCCAGGAGTATAGGTTTTGGCTATTTTAAATACTCCATAATTCCTTATTTGGACTAAAAATCATAAAACTATTTTTATTAAATAGTAGAGAATTTTAGGAGCCTAGAAAAATCGGTCTGATATTTTTATCATTTTTCTACATTTTTCTAGAAATTCTATAATCCTGGAAGAAAAAGAAAAAGGAAAAGCATGAATAGTATTGGGCTGAAACTGGCCCAAATCAGCCCGTGAACAGGCAAACGCGCCCGCGCGTGCACCCGCGGTGGACAGTTTGCACCGAGGTCCTCAGGGGTTTGAATAACTAGCGAAGAACCATGCGCACTATTTGTTTCAGTCACTGACATTTACACCGAGGTCCTCCACTTTCTAATTCTTCACAAGGTGAAGTCCACGACCGTGGACAGCGGAGCAGGAACTCCGGTGAGCTTGCACTAGCCAGGATACGCAATGACCGATGCTCTAACTTGGCTGATACCTAATTCAACATCTAACAAACGTTTCTCCTCGCTCAATTGCATGATCTGAGCTCTTAATCACACTGTCCACGGTGATAGCACAAACTACGGATGAACAGAGGTGTTCCCGATGATCTAGCGCGGTCTAGCTTAATTGAACGGGTCGAGGAGCATCAGGAGAACATAAGGGCAATGAAACGGGAGAGCAGAGAGCATGAACGGACCTGTAGCACACTGGCCACAGCGAGCTCACTTCGCGTGGTGTTTTGGACCGATTTGGGGGAAATCCCAAATTGGGGTTCTCTGTTGAACGATTTGGGACACGAGTGGGTGCGCTGAGTGCTTGAATACCTAGAGGAGCTGAGGGCACGCTCAATTTATAGGATTCATGAGTGGTGGCGGCTAATTTGGGAAAACACGCGCGGCGGCCGGAGAGAATGGGGTGCACTGGCACAAGCAATTGGTGGCTTTCACCGTGGCGAACTCACCGGCGATCACCGGATATGCATAACACGAGCTACTGCGATGTGGTAAGACACCAAGGCACGTGGCGCACGATCGTTGAGCGGCTAACACCGGCGAGGATGATTTCGACCAGTCACGGTCCAAGTGGGTACGGCGGGCACAACGGTGAGCGAGCCCGAGTAATCCGAGCGCCAAGATTTTTGCCCTTCTTTGTTATCCATTTGCGCTGGGCATGAATCACCGCGGCTGGCGCGAATCCGGGCGCATGGCTCATCGGAGGCGAGGTTCAGTGGATTGGGGATACTTTCAGTGCACTGTACCATTGGATTCTCATTCAGTCAGCATGACAGAGCAACTTGCAGGGAAATTTGCTCCTAATTTCATGTAGTGACTCGACCTGCTCTCTGTGTCAAAGTTTTAGCCCTATGATCCAGCTATAACCTTGCTATAGTAACCATAGCCAAACAATTACTGGATCATAGTCAAATCCTAGCTCAAAGGTTGCCTAACTTCACTATTATACAACATTAGTCTCTGAATTATCTGACAGCCAGACTTCAGACCCATTTAACTCCTAATTTTGTACAATACCAAGGCTTAAGTACTTAATCAAATTTGTACTCCTATAATAGCTCTACAAGTTTGATGTGTTGATCCTAGGAAAATTCTTCATATTTTTAGAAGTACAGAGCTCCAAAGTCAGCCATGTTCACTGGTTTTGGACTTAGGCATAAGAGAGGGGTAGAGTGGCTTTTTGCAAATAAGCCCAAATCTCATGATTTGATTTGAAAATCCTCAAATATGTGAACCATAAGATTTGAGGTACCCTAATACCTTGGTTTTTGCACTTGGATCCAAAAGTGTGCAAAATTTACACATAACCTCCTAGGGTTTCAATTTGGGGTTTTCTAGGGGTTTGTTTAGGGCTTTTGGCACTTCTAGGGTTTGGGTGCCACTTAAGTCCATTAAATGTGATATCTTATGATTATTTCTCATGAGTTTTGACGTTTTCTCATGCTTGGGCTTTATTATCACTCCTAAGCTTGGTTTAGGGTTAAGTACCCTACCCTAGGGTTTCACACATAACAAGTCACATCAATACAACTTGTTTGAAATTTTTACCTAGTGAATGCACTCTAAGTGTAACAAACACATGATATGCTAATGCTCATGATATGCTCAAGTTTTAGTGACAGAAACACCATGGGTGTTACACGTATCGCGTTCCGCAATTTCCTACTGCACGCGATTAACTTCTACTAATAGTTCAGCAATGCGGCAGCTATCGCGTGCACGCTCCCTACTCTCGTGGTGTAACTCTAACATAAATCACGCCACCCTGGCCTCCAAATCCCCTATTGGGTCGTTGCTTCCACTACTGCTTCCTTCATGTCTAGAGGCCAGCTGATGCCGGGGTACACCATGAGGTCCGATTGATTTGCGCTGGGTGGTCTTGGTTTGCGCCATACCTCCATAAGAGGGGAAAATTTATTTAGTGTAGTTCAAACATGATGCATGCATAACTTAATAATCATGGAATCAACTTTTCGTTGATCCTCTATTTCTTACACATACTATTATTTAGCACTCTGTTACCCGACTTCAAAAGGTAAGTTACTACCAGAAAATGGTAAGGTAAGAATGAAAGAATGTTTCAAGATAAGTATTTAAAAATTCTTTTTGAAGTACTACGTAATGTTCGAAGAGACGGGCTTCGCTTTGATACCAGCTGTCACGGAACCTCCTAAGGAATTAGGCCTACTTATAGATGTCCTTGTCCTAAGGACCTCAGACAATCATGTATGTGCGCATAATCACTCGACAAGTTCGGTTATCTGTATCTTCATCTTATCGCCCAAGAGCACTTCACCCATCACGCAGACATTACACACATAATTGGAGTAAAGAATTAGTGGAAAGGATTACAATAACATAATTTACATTCATATGAAATATATAGATAGAGTATTTATTAATAACGGGTGTTTGAGTGCAACATTTAATATTACATAACTGGGAGGCAAAACATCCTCCTGCCAACAAGTTTACTGATTTTCCTCCTGCTTTGGCACCACCTTCGAGCAGAAACAGCAAAACTCGGCTGTTTCATCACCTACAACAACATGGGTTCAAAAACCCTAAGTATGGAGTGTACTTTCGCAAGTCTTACCCGACAAAGGAAAAAGACTTCTCGAGGATATGCTGGCTTTTGGGAATCAAGGTAAAGTTGATCAAGAATCAAAGACTCTGTTTGCAGAAAAAGCTTACTAATAGTGGATCCTTAAAAATCCATTTTTTATCAGGTTAAGTATTTACCTACATCTAGGGTTCTTTCTATCCTAGTTCAGGCACTTAGCATATGCTAGCCGTCTTTTATCATTCCTTCAGTTCACTGGATTGCTACATGTAGGGCAGTGACCAAGTCTTCATGTTCGAGAAGTAACGATGATCTGAATCGATTAATACCCAACTGGGGATCTCCAACCACACGACATATGTAGCACTTAACCCTTGCATATGTCAACTCGCCACCGGGTTTCTCAAGACCAGAATGGGTGTTGGGGACTTGTTCTCAAATGCTATGAGTTAAGAACAAGGCAACAAAAAATGTTAAACGTTAAAGCCCTTCGTCCTTCGAGACACTATTTCCCTTAAGATATAATGATTTTCGGACGAAGGTTATGAAGGACATACCTTCATCAACACAACATATCATAATGAAGCAGGAACCATATATAAAATAAAGGATAACATAAACAATTATGTATGGTTATCAACCATAATTATGCATTATTATTATAGAAAAATAAAAATGATATCAAATTACAAATGTACCTTCGGCTCGAAAGAAGGTAAAAGTACAAGCGTGACGCAAAAGTAAATGCCAAGTCAGCGTGAACAGTACGGGAGCACTGTTCACCTATTTATAGGCACGGGACACAGCCCATGTAAAATTACATCCATGTCCTTTACATTTGGTAGTAATTCTATAGTAATCCACCGAGGTCTGAATAGTCTTTTCATCTTTAAGTCGGTTTCCTTTTCTGCTATAGTCGCTTTCCTGCTTACAGCTTCGGCGCTGTGTCAACCTTCGTACTCTTTGGGATTCTCCCACTGTGGTACCGATTCGAATCCGAAGATACCTGTTCACACATTATACTCCAGAAACATTGTTAAATCATGTTTTTGAGGACCTTCGGAAGCCGAAGGCCCCCAACAGTAGCCCCTCGCAATATTAATTTGTTAGAATGATAAATTTAGATTGCGACATGGACGAAGGCCTTAAGCCGAAGGTCCGAAAAAACACCTTCCCTTTGCTAGAATAGCAACATTCACTGACAAGTGGGGTCTTCCAATTTTTAATGCACTGGGCGTATAAATAAGAGCATACCACGAGCTCATTTGGTACGCTTTCTTGCCATCTGCTTTTGCTTACTCAATTTTTAGCTCTTGTGCACCAACACTTGCTTGGCTTTTTAAGTTTTTAAGCTTCAGCTTTGAAAGCAATTTTTCAGCATCTTCGAAGATGTCTGAAGATAAAAGGGCTGCTGTCGAGATGAAGCTGAGTCTATCTGAAGAGAAAAACCTGGGGTTTCTTGAAGCAATGTCAAAGACAAATACAGAAAAGATCACCAAAGAGATTTTAGAAGGTTTATCTGAAGATACTGATGATAGCGACAGTTATGATGTGGATAGTGGTGGTGAAGACTCCGAAGATCGCCCTTGGCGACCAAGCCATGCGGTTTTCGGCAAATCAAGTATCAAAGAAAATCATCTTGTCAGCATGAGGGGAAGATATTTCCGGGACTTGTCCGTTGTGAGGGCCGACGAAGGAGAGAAGACTAGTCCGACTCCTGAGGAAAATGAAGTCGTAGTGTTCCGAAGCTTTTTGAAAGCTGGACTACGATTTCCCCTGAGCAGCTTTGTCGTAGAAGTACTGAAAACTTTCGAAATCTATCTTCACCAACTTACCCCCGAAGCAATCATAAGGATGAATATCTTCGTGTGGGCCGTGAGAAGCCAAGGTCTGGAACCTGATGCGAAAAGTTTCTGCAACATACACGAATTGTTATACGAGACAAAACCCTGGGGTAAGGAACAGTATCACAATAATTTCGGCTGCTACAGTTTCGTCTCTCGGTCCGGGTCAAGCTGTCCCGTGCCAACCTTTCAGAAGAGATGGCCCGGCGACTGGATGACAGAATGGTTTTATGTGAAGAATGACCTGAAAACACGGGAAGATATTAAAGGTATAATTATGCACCCTATTTGGCAATGCTTCGGCCTGCGGAAGCCGAAGGTTGAAATGAACGAAGCTGCCGAAGAATGCCAGAGAGCCTTCGGAATTATTTGCTCTTTTATTGGAACGAGAGATCTGGTTCAAGAGCATATTGCCTTCAGAGTATGGTCGCTTGCAGAAAAATGGGAAATGCCGCAAGAGACCATAAAGGAGGCTGACGAAGGTGGACTTATCAGGCTGAAGTATACTTTCAAATTTGGAGATAAATTCGTTGAGCCAGATGATGACTGGCTAAAAAGCATTGAAAATTTAAGTGATGAACTACTTGGGGTTTATTCAAAGGCCGAAGATACTGCATTGTCAGCAGCCTTCGGAGGCCGGAAAAAGAAAAGACTGAACCGAGTGTTTGACGCAATTGGGTTCGTGTACCCCGACTACCACTATCCAGCGCGGGGCCAAAAAAGAAAAAACGCAACTTCTGCACAGGAAACTGCTTCAGCCGCTCCCAGCGAGCCAGCGCCGAAGAGACAAAGGGTAAAGGTTCTCACACATCGGCCACGCTACATTGAACCAGCTACAGTGCCTGAGTTCGCCGGTGAAACCTCTTCGGCCACCGATATTAAAGAACCAACTTCAGTGTCGAAGATCGAAGAAAAAACTGAAGCACCCTCAGCAAAGAAAGCAGAAAAACCGAGAACTGAAGGAACGAAAATATTGGAAATTTTAAGTCCTTCAGCAAGTGTTGAGACAATAAAAAATCAAAAGGGCCCAGCGGTGACCCCAAAAAGAAAAAGAATGGTCAATGTGCTAGATGTTCTAGAGACAATTAAGTCCTCAAGCACGACTCCGAAGAAGACTGTCGAAACTTCCGAAGCGGAAACTGAAATCTTTGATACTAAAGCTCCAAAACAACAAACTAAGACTGAAGCTGGGCCTTCAGAGCCCACGAAGGTAAAACCCTTGGAAACCAAGGAAGAAAAAATGCCGGAGCCAATTCTTGTTGAAGAAGTCAGTGCTGTTGCCCCCGAAGCATCCCCCAAAGTCCTTGATTATATAGTTCGACATGCTTCGGGGAAAAAATTATCAGAAGAAGAAGTTTTTGAAGCTAATTACTATGCCAAAGAATTGAAATATCCGAAGGGGGCACTAGTGTTCAATGGTACAAATGAAGAAGATTTCCTATACTGCCTCCCGGATAACAAAGAATTACTCGTCTGCTGGGAAATGGCCCGAAGCATGGGGTTTCCGAAACTGGAGGCTGGCCTCTACGCGATGTCAAAGGACGATCTTGCGGACAGCCTTGCGTATAATAGCCTGAAGGTACGAGATCTGCGCATTTGGAAACTTTATGATTTGAAATCTATTCTTTTATCTTTATACTAACTCTTTTTTTATATAGGGTTTAATACTAAGCAACACGCTGAGAGCGCAAAAGAATGCCGAAGACGAGAGCTATGAAATTGCTTTCAACAACCTTCGAACAGAGGTTATCAAACTAAGAAACGAAGCCTTGGAAAAGGACAAAATTCTAGTTACATTGGTGGATAAAATAAAGGAGGACGAAGCTGCCTCTAAAGCACAAGCTGCAGCTCAAAAGAACAAGATTGACGATCTTCGGAAGCAATTAGCCCGAGTTAAAGAAGAACGCATACTTGAAGAAACGAAGCGAGAACTTAGCGACCAATGGGCAAATCATTTAGAAGGAACTATTGAAGAGCTTCGTTCGTCCAAGAAAAGATGCTATGACAAATCTATAGAATGTGTTAAGAAAATGAAAGCCAGCTTCGCCAGCGTTGGCGCATTCTCGAGCGAAGAAAACTTTACAAGAGGCAACTCCGAAGGTCCCATCGAATGGATTAATCACGAAGCTGAGGCCTTTGAGGAAATTTTAAATAGCCGCGGAGACATATGCGCTTTTTCAGGAGCTAGGGGGATTGCCACCATTTTGGAGAGAAAGGGCTGTGAGCATATAAAGATTTTAGCGCAATCTGAAGCTACTTTGTCCTTTGAAGATGCAAAAGATCCTTCAGCCGAAGCTAGCATGGTTGGTGGAAAATTTTTCACCGATATCTGGGACAATGGTGGTCGAGAAATGGCCTGAGAAATTATCCAGAAAAGCGAAAAAGGCATCCATGACGCTAGAAAAGTAGCGAAGGCTGCTGAGAAAACCGCAGAGCCCGAAGGGCAAATAGGTATTAACTAATGGTTTTTATTGTGTTATAATTTTTGATTTTAAACTTCGTTCGCAATTTGTAATAGCAATGTAGCCGTATCCTGTCCTCCCTCAGATCCTACTAAAGCGCCTCCGGGCCCTCACCCGAAAGATGACGATGAAATTAAAAAGATGGCTAAAGCTATCATGGATCAAGTTGTCAATCAACTCCTGAACGAAGCTGCGGAAGTAGTACTTAGGGAAGACTAGGTGCTATTGTAAAAACATCTGAAATGTAATATGTGTAATATCTTGTAACCCTGGATGTAATATACTTGTTTTTTATGGTTCAATTCTTTACGATGCATGAAATTTACATACATACCGTTTTTGAGTCTTTGACGAAAAAACACCTTCCCTTCTTTTCATGCTTCGTGAAGAAGAATTTTCATTTGTCACAACGATATCCATAGTGTTCTGATGAAGAATATCCAAGCTTCGTGAAAATATTTTCCGAAGCTACACTCTGACGATCAATATTGTATCTCCTTGTGACTTAGCATAATTTTCCCTTTTTCAAAGCATTCTTCCGAAGATCAATATTGTGTCCCCTTCTTGTGCCATATGCAGCATGATGTATGATGCTTATGCTATGCGAAATGATATGATGATGTTATGCTATGTAAAATGGTATTTATTCCGAAGATACACGCACATCCCTGCAATAAAACACATAATCTTTTTAAATCAGCGTTGACTTTTCGCTGTAAGCCTCCCTTAGGAGCTTCTTCGCCTTTTACTTCAGCGGATATCGCGTTGACTTTTCGCGCTTCGCCCTTTACTTAGGCGGTATCAGCGTTTATTTTTCGCTGTAAGCTCTGCATTCCCTTTGGAACGACTTTTGAGCAGAAAACTTACACTGCACTCCCTTTGGAACGGCTTCTTGTAACTTCAGCAAACTTACTCTGCGTTCCTTGGAACGACTTTTTGTTGCTTCGAAGAATTCATGCCGTGCCTTTTAAAATGAACTCTTGATAATTCGAAGGTCCTTCTTGTTGTCGCAAATCTTTAAGCTTCAACAACTTAAGCCTGTAGAGGAGATATATTTTCCTTGTGGCAGACAACGAAACCATTACGTGAGATTTAAAAAGTGTCCTTTATTACACAGAAAATAAAACTGAATGGAAAAGACTACTATCATGGTAGGATATTTGTCAATAAATGTGCTTCGACTCTGGCACAGTGTTATTGACTGTGCGAGCTTCGGACTGTTCTCTGAAGTCCCTTTGGTGTTGAGCATATTGGCCCCTTCTGGCTGCTGGCCTTGTTGCATCGGTGGTGGAGGCGGAGGCTGTTGCCAGGAAGCTTGAGGTTGACTCGCCGAAGCTACAGAAACTGCAGGGTGGTTGCCTACATATTCTGGGATATAAGGCGAATGATACGAAGCAGTGTGCATGATCTGCTTCGGCTGACCCTGTTGTGCTGCAGCTTCGGCTATCTCCTTTTGCTTTTGGATGGTAACATGGCACATCCTGGTGGTATGGCCCTTGTTTTCACAACAGAACAAACAAAATGTTCTCCTTGGTTGATCTCCAAATCTCCCGCCGAAGCCCCTGGCACCTCTGCCTCTTGGAGCTGGCGGCCGGAAGGAGGTTTGCTGTTGTCCCGAAGCCTGTGAGGAGCACTGTGGCCTTTGCTGCTTACTCCCCTTATCATCATTTTGAGTAGAGTTGTGAATTGACCTGACATGCCTCGGATAAAATCTTCCTCCGAAGCCCCTGGTCATTTCGGAAAACCTGAAAGCCTCCTCCCTTCTTTGACGAAAATCATTGTCGGCCCGAATATACTCGTCCATCTTCTGGAGCAGCTTCTCCAAAGTTTGAGGAGGCTTCCTAGCAAAGTACTGAGCTGAAGGTCCTGACCGAAGTCCCTTGATCATGGCCTCAATGACAATTTCGTTGGGCACTGTTGGCGCCTGTGCCCTCAAACGCAAGAACCTCCGGACATATGCCAGATGGTATTCTTCATGATCCTGGGTGCACTGGAATAGAGCTTGAGCAGTGACCGGCTTCGTCTGAAACCCTTGGAAGCTGGTTAACAACATGTCCTTCAGCTTTTGCCATGAAGTGATCGTTCCTAGTCGAAGGGAGGAATACCAGGTTTGAGCAACACTCCTAACAGCCATAACAAAAGATTTTGCCATGACTGCAGTATTGCCACCATACGAAGATATTGTTGCTTCGTAGCTCATCAAAAACTGCTTCGGGTCTGAATGGCCGTCGAATATGGGAAGCTGGGGCGGCTTGTAGGACGGAGGCCAAGGTGTAGCCTGCAGCTCAGCGGACAGAGGAGAAGCATCATCAAAAGCAAAATTTCCATGGTGGAAATTCTCATACCAGTCATCTTCGTTGAAGAAATCCTCCTGATGAAGATCTTTGTGCTGAGGCCTTCGGTTCTGCTCATCCTGAGTAAGATGACGAACTTCTTCAGAGGCTTCGTCTATCTGCCTTTGCAGTTCAGCTAGCCTGGCCATCTTTTCCTTCTTCCTCTGCACCTGTTGATGAAGCATCTCCATTTCTCTGATTTCTTGGTCTAGCTCATCCTCTTGTGGTGTCGGGCTGACAGCCTTCCTCTTCTGGCTTCGGGCCTCCCGAAGGGAGAGAGTCTCCTGATTGGGGTCCAGCGGTTGCAGAGCTGCAACCCCAGTTGCTGAAGCTTTCTTCGGCGCCATAGCGAAGGTTTATGATCGCCGAAGGTGTTCAAAACTCAAAGAGTGGAAGTGAGTTCACCGGAGGTGGGCGCCAATGTTGGGGACTTGTTCTCAAATGCTATGAGTTAAGAACAAGGCAACAAAAAATGTTAAACGTTAAAGCCCTTCGTCCTTCGAGACACTATTTCCCTTAAGATATAATGATTTTCGGACGAAGGTTATGAAGGACATACCTTCATCAACACAACATATCATAATGAAGAAGGAACCATATATAAAATAAAGGATAACGTAAATAATTATGTATGGTTATCAATCATAATTATGCATTATTATTATAGAAAAATAAAAATGATATCAAATTACAAATGTACCTTCGGCTCGAAAGAAGGTAAAAGTACAAGCGTGACGCAAAAGTAAATGCCAAGTCAGCGTGAACAGTACGGGAGCACTGTTCACCTATTTATAGGCACGGGACACAGCCCATGTAAAATTACATCCATGTCCTTTACATTTGGTAGTAATTCTATAGTAATCCACCGAGGTCTGAATAGTCTTTTCATCTTTAAGTCGGTTTCCTTTTCTGCTATCACGCCGAAGCTTTCCTGCTTACAGCTTCGACGCTATGTCAACCTTCATACTCTTTGGGCTTCTCCCACTGTGGTACCGATTCGAATCCGAAGATACCTGTTCACACATTATACTCCAGAAACATTGTTAAATCATGTTTTTGAGGACCTTCGGAAGCCGAAGGCCCCCAACAATGGGTTCACGCCAATCGAGAGTACAGATACACTACCGTTCAGCCTCTTGCTCGGAGGGTACACGCTACTCTCGCCATCTCTCCACTCCCATTGCGTGGTGGCCTTTCTGGTATTGGCCCGACGAAGGCAAAGCTTACCCATGACGAGACATGTGGCCAGTTAAAAGGTCCTCGATCATCAAGCCTACATCGGTTCAGTCCTTAATCGACCAAGATGGAGACACTACACCGAGACTTCCTTCTCGTGCAAGTCACCGCCCGATCTTGTCTTTATCATTTACAACACAAAGTTTGGTACCTGACAGAGGTACATCTTTTCAGATGTTGAACCCATCATGGCCATGATGGATTCACCATCAAGTTTTTTTTCTTTGAAAACTTCCCAATCCATATGTAACATCATCTTTTGTTTAAAACAAAACATTTTGTTTTCTAAAGCAAAGCTAAGCATCAGAAAACTTTAAGTAAAATAGGTATCAAGGAATGGTAACCAGTTTCATGGAAGGAAATGCAACAATTGTTTAGCACACAACTCCTATCACCTAATGCATCATCTCAAGTGATAAAGAGTTTAAAACAACAAGGAAAGGGATAAATGCACCGGGGATTGCCTTGTGTTGCAGGAGGTTCTGGGTCTGTCCCACAGATGTCAAAATAGAAGTTGTTCTCAACCCGTAGATTCTCAGCTTGCGGGACAACTTCTTCCTCGACTATAGCCTCTTCTTCGTTTTATATACATAAGAATACATATACATGAATGCTTATGTGATGCTATGAATATGCAGTTATAATAGAAACACATTAAGTTGTATCTTAAATACAACTTTCCTTCACGGTACATACTAGTCACTAGGGTTTCCTGAGTTAGTATTCTATTAGGGTTAGGCAATTATACCCTAGGAAGCTAGTGTGTGGGTTTGGGACCAAACAATGTCCAAAGCATGTCAAACTCTACCTAAGGGTTTTAAATCATCAAACTAAGATGACTCAAAAAGTTTTATGATTTTTGGAGCTACCAAATTAATTCTAAAATTCTAAAAGGCTCGGTTTAGGCATCTTTAATTGCTAAATAATTCCAGGTTGGAACTAACAATCTTGGAACTATTTTTATTAAATACTAGAGGATTTTAGGAGTCCAGCAAAATTGGTCTCATATTATTACCATTTTTCTAGAATTTCCAACAATTTTCCAAGTCTGGCAGAAAAAGGAAAAAGGAAAACTATGAACAGTACTGGGCTGATTCTAGCCCAAGTCAGCCCACAACCAGGCGAAGCGCGCACGCGCTCGCGATTTTGCGCCGAAGTCCTCGGCTATTCGAAATACAAGTAAAGAATCCTTGTTTCCTATTCACTCGTGTCTCTGACATGTGCATTTAGGCCCCTCCCTTATTTCTTCTTCGCAAGACTAGGTCCCCGACCATGGACGACAGCGTGGGTGCTCTGGTGAACTTGTACCGGTCACAATAACCAATAATCAATGCTTGACTTCGGTCTACGCCTAATTCTACCCTTGGCGCTCCACTAGGCATCACTAATTGAGCACGAACGCCGCCCTAGAGCTCGGTCTACGGGCACCCACGGAATAGAAGCTTTCCCGGCTTGTTCCCGGCAACAAAGTGCAGTAACATACAAATTGGGAGCATGGTAAGCTTTAGCAACTTACCAGGACTCAAGAACGGCGGCTAGGAAGGCGGGTGGAGGGCAGGACGCTGTGTCGACGTAGGGGGTGTTCGCGGTGATGCGGAGAACTGATTTGGGGGAATCTGAATTAGGGCGCTACGGTGGACGATCAGAAGCAAGGAGTGGTTTACTGGGTTCATAACAATTAGGCGGAACAGACCGAGGCATCAACTTATAGAGGATGGCCACGAGGAGGGCGAATTTGAACGGAGAAGCGCTCGCGGTGAGAAGGGGGAAGAGTCACCGGAGTTCGCTATTGTGGTGTTCACTGGTTAACGGTCTATGGCGGTCACTGTCGAGTCTTCATTGCTTGCGGCGACGTGGTGAATCGAATGAAGGCGTCGTCGGTGCAAGTGGGTATGGTGACAGGGCAAAACAGTGCCCCATGTTCATCCTCACGCGAGATCTTTTCACCGTCTACCATTATCCGCACGTTAGAGCGCACGAATCGTAACGCCAGCGAGGACCGTGGCGCGGAGTTCACCGGTGGCCACGTTCACTGCACCTGTGATCTTTTGCAGATAATGTACCATCGCGTTCTTCATTAGTCGTTCTGACAGAGCGAATTGAAGAGCTTTGTTCTCCAATTCTCATGTGACAACCTACTAATCTGTTTGTAGCAAAGTTAATCTCCTACAAACCAGCTTTGATTTTGTTATAGCAACCTTAATCAAACATCCACTGGATCTTATTCAAAATCTCTCATCAGGGTTGACTGACAGCCTGACTTTAATTCCATTTGTCTCCCATTTTCATACAACACAAATGCTTAGTCTCTTGATCAAACTTGTACCCCTATAGTACCTCTATAAACTTGTTGTAGTGACTTAGGGCAAAATTTTCATGGATTGAGAAATATAAGGCCCCAAAGTCAGCTCAATCACCCTGATTTCAGAGTTAGCCATATGGGTGTCCTTGTGGCTTTTTCACAAATTAGTCCAATTTGTTCCACATTACTTGAAAATCCTCCAATGTAAAAGTTGTTTAGTTTTTTATGCTTTACCACCTTGATATATGCATTTTGGTCCAAAAGTGCCTAGAACTCAAAATCACTTTATAGGGCACAAATTAGGGTTTTCAGGGTTCTCTTTAGGGTTTTGAGTGCTCTAGGGTTTGTGTGCCACTCCAATTCATCAAACTTAGTCTCTTGTGAACATTTGCAATAACTCTTGAGATAATACTCAATTTGGCCTTACACACACCCATATACCCCAATCCCATGGTTAAGTACCCTACTCTAGGGTTAAGAAGTATTTCAAAACACCACATCACACTTGTTTTGAAGTTTTAGCCTAGTGGATGCATTCTACGTATAACAAAGATAATGACATGTCAGTGCATATGATGCCATGCTCAAATTTTAGTTCTGGTAACACCAAGGGTGTTACATCCATGGATTGTGTGAGGAAACTAAAAGATTGTTTTGCAAAGGTGGGTGCGTACTCGTCAGAGCAAAAAGTTATCCGAGGCGATCCCGAAGGAATTATTCAATGGATCGGCGAAGAGGTCGAAGCCTTTGAAGAAATACTCAGCGACCATGGGGATTTTTGTGCCTTCGTTGGTGCCCACAGGGTTGCAGTAGTTTTGGAGAAAACTAACTGTGAACATGTCAAGGCTGTAGCCCAGGCAGAAGCCGTCTTTTCTGTAGAAGATACAAAGGAACCTTCAACCAAAGCTACTTTGATGGGCAGGAAATTCTCTTCCGATGTTTGGATGAAGGGCGGCCAAGAGGTGGCCGATGAAGCTATAAAAAAGAGTGAGAAAGAATCTCACGATGCTCGAGTGGAGGCAAAGGAAGCTGAAGAAGCTGTTGAACGTGCAATGATTATAGGTATTCTTTTAAAAACTTTTTTGTTTTTGTTGTTTGTTCAAAATTCACTATTATGCTCTTTATACAGCCGGCCTTTCACCACCACCGGAGCCATACAACCCTGAGGCGGATCCAATAATGAAAGAGGCTTTAGATGTAATGAAGATTGCCAACGAAGTTGTTGACGAAGGCGTCGACAAAATTTTACATGAAGCCACTGAGAGGATACTGAAGAAAGAATAAATTCTTGCGTAATAGGAAATTTAATATTTGTATATGGGTCAAACATCAAATATTTATATGTATATTAATGTAATATATTTCTTTGTGATGCATGAAACTTGTGTACATACCATTTTTGAGCCTTCGATGAAAAAACAACTTCCCTTCTTTTCATGCTTCGCAATGAAAAATTGCCCCCTGTATTGATTGAATACCTCTTACTTTGTCACGGCTGTTGTATAATAACATTGCTGACGAAGATTTCCCTATTGCGTAGGATAGTTTCTGCCGAAGGTATACTTTGTGCTTCAGCACATTATTTCATAATCCATCGAATATTTTCGGAGGATCATTTTTCCTTTTGCACAATTTTCTTGCTGATGCGATATGATGTATGATGTAATGCTATGCGAAATGATGTGATGGTATGATGCAATATGATGTTTATGTCGAAGATAAGCAACCACACAAAAACACATCCAGACTCTGCATTCCCTTAGGAATGACTTTGGAGTCTCTTCACCTTTTACGTATGTGGTATTTTAGCTCTGCATCCCCTTAGGAACGACTTTGGAGCTAAGCTCTGCATTCCCTTAGGAACGACTTTGGAGCTTCTTCACCTCTGATTTAGGTGGTATTTAAGCTCTACATCCCCTTAGGACAGACTTTGGAGTTTCTTCACCTTTGATTTAGGTGGTATTTTAGCTCTACATTCCCTTAGGAACGACTTTTGAGGTTCGGAACTTACTCTGCGCTCCCTTAGGAACGGCTTTGTAGCTTCGGAACTTACTCTGCACTCCCTTAGGAACGACTTTGTAGCTTCAGAACTTAATTCTGTCACACTCGATGATGTAACGATAATATTATTACATCAAGTTGAAAGTTTATCCCTCCTGTATTTTTTTCTTTCAAGAAAATATAAAAGGCAGAAAGAGCTAAGATACATCAAATCATCATAGTCCTTGGCCGAGCCACTGTAGTCCTTTTAGTAAATATGCTTTGACTCAGGCACAGTGCTGTTGACTGTGCGAGTCTCGGACTCCTCCTGAAGGTCGTGCTGTTGCTGAGTATGATTGCGCCCTTCTGGCTGTTGATTGTGGATCAGTGGTGGTGGTGGTGGCAACTGGGGCCAGGAAGGTTGGGAATGGCTTGCCGAAGCAACAAAAGTCGTAGGTTGTTGATTGCCTACGTATTCTGGGATGTATGGAAAATAACACAAAGCAGTGTGGAGGACTTGCTTCGGCTAACTCTGCCGCGCCTCAGCTTCGACAATTTCCTTCTGCTTCTGAATTGTGACCTCGCATGTTCCTGTTGTGTGGCCCTTGTCCTCGCCACAAAAAAGATTGTACAGCTTTCTAAGATGATTGCCAAACCTTCCTCCACTGAAACTTCGTCCTCCTCTGCCTCTCGGAGCTGGTGGTCTGAAAGAAGTCAGATGTATGCTCGAAGACTAAGAACTGTGATGGCTATGCTGAACATTGCTGGCCCTTTCATCATTGGCATTAGAGTTATGAATTTACCGAACATGTCTGGGATGAAGTCTCCCTCTGAAGCCCCTGGTCATTTCAGAAAACCTGTAGGCTTCCTCCCTTCTTTGGCAAAATTCATTATCGGCCCGGATGTATTCATCCATCTTCTTAAGAAGCTTCTCCAGAGTTTGTGGAGGCTTCCTAGCAAAATATTGAGCTGTAGGTCCTGGGCAAAGCCCCTTGATCATGGCCTCAATGACAATTTCATTGGGCAATGTGGGCGCTTGTGCTCTTAGGCGCAAAAACCTTCAGAAATATGCCTGAAGATATTCCTCATGATCTTGCGTGCATTGAGACAAGGCCTGAGCAGTAACTGGCTTCGTTTGAAAACCTTGGAAGCTAGTGACTAGCATGTCTTTGAGCTTCTACCATGATGTAATTGTTCCTAGGCGAAGAGAGGAGTACCATGTTTGGGCCACGCTTCAGATTGCCATGACGAAGGACTTTCCCATGAGAGCGGCATTACCTCCATATGAGGATATTGTTACCTCGTAGCTCATCAAGAATTGTGTCACACCCGGGTTTAAAGGAGAAAGCTAGGTGCATCTCATATATGCGCCAAAGAAGACAACACATATAATAACAGAGTGTATAGAGATAAATGTAACAATAACATCATAGTACTTATTACATTGCAGAAGTTTTAAAAAATAAAAGTTAAATATAAAACAAACTAAAATCCATCTTTGGCGCCAATAAGTCAAATTGGAGACGCCACCTAGATCAGATCAAACTCCTCGTTGTGTGGCTCCTCCTGAACCACCTATTCTTCTCCTGTGGGGGGGTGAGACATCAAGGGTGAGCTCACACATATTCATCGCTCAACAAGTTGTGGGGAATAATGTGCATGAACTCACCAAAGGAGGGTGTTCATGTGAAGTGTAAGGCTGATCAACAATAGGGGTTAAAGCTGAGCATTGCTTTTAATAAGTTGGTCAAATTTTAATAGAGTTACTAAATGTAAGTAAATACCAAACCATAATAAATAATAGAACAAAATTAATGAATAATCCCATGCAATGCAAATGACAATTTGAATTTAAGTTCCATAAATTAATCATGCGAGATTCCTGAGCTTCTCAGGACCGTGAATTCGGCTAGTATACCAGTTTTACACTCTGCAGAGGTTGTGCCATGTACCCACAAGTCGTGTATACCATGTCGCCAGGGTTTGCAAGGCCCTTAGACACTACCAAGGTGAATGGCTAGGGATCCACTATGAGGCCTTTACAAAGTTCCACTAGCTTCCAAAAACCCGCTACGGTGTCACACCCAGATTTAAGGGACGAAGCCGGGTGCATCTCATATATGCGCCAAAGAAGACAACACATATAATAACAGAGTGTATAGAGATAAATGTCACAATATCATCAGAGTATTTGTTACATAACGGAAGTCTTACAAAATAAAATATAAATATAAAATGAACTAAAGTCCATCCTTGGCGCCATAAGTCAACTAGGAGACGCCACCTAGATCAAATCAAACTCCTCATTGTGTGGCTCTTCTTGAACCACCTATTCTTCTCCTATGGGGGGTGTAAGACAGCAAGGGTGAGCTCACACATGATCATAGCTCAACAAGTTGTGGGGAACCAGTGTGCATGAACTCACTAAAGATGGGAGTTCATGTGATGTGTATGGCTGATCAACAATAGAGGTTAAAGCTGAGCATTGCTTTTAATAAGTTGGTCAAATTTTATTAGTGTTGGGGACTTGTTCTCAAATGCTAAGAGTTAAGAACAAGGTAACATAAAAAGTATTAAATGTTAAAGTCCTTCGTCCTTCGAGACATTATTTCCCTTCGGATATAATGAATTCCGGACGAAGGTTGTGAAGGAAAAACCTTCGTAAGCACAATAAATGATGAGGAAGAATTCATATGCAAGATATGAAAAATAACATAAACACTTAAACATTATTATCAACTTCTTTTTATTTGCATTACCATATCGACAATAACAAATTATAAATGTACCTTCGTTTGAAGGAAAGCAAGGGTACAAGCGTGATGCAAAAAGCGAATGCCGAATCAGCGTGAACAGTACGGGGATACTGTTCACCTATTTATAGGCACGGGACGCAGCCCATGTAAAATTACACCCATGCCCTTTACATTTGCTAATAACTCTATAGTAATTCTTCAAGGTCTAATTTGCCTTTTCATCTTTAAGTCGGTTCCCCTTTTCTGCTGCCACGCCGAAGCTTTCCTGCGCACAGCTTCGTGATTACCTTGTCCTTCGTCATAATCACCTTTCGTCTCGCTCAGGCTTCGTCCTGACCATGCTCTGTATGCTCATGATCCGAATCCGAAGATACCTGTTCACATATTTCACATGGAAAACATTGTCAAATTAGGAACAAGGCAACACAAGAAATGTTAAACGTTAAAGTCCTTCGTCCTTCGAAGCATTATTTCCCTTAGGACATAATGATTTTCGGACGAAGGTTATGAAGGACATACGTTCATAAATTCAACATATAATAATGAAGAAGGAATCATATGAGACACAAAAGATAGCATAAACCATTATGTATTATTATCAACTCATTTCTGTATTATTATTATAGAAAAGTAGAAATAATATCAAATTACAAATGTACCTTCGGCTTGAAAGGAGGCGAAAGTACAAGCGTGACGCAAAAACAAATGCCAAGTCAGCGTGAGCAGTACGGGGGTACTGTTCACCTATTTATAGGCACGGGACACAGTCCATATAAAATTACATCCATGCCCTTTACATTTGGTAGTAATTCTATAGTAATCCACCAAGGTCTGAATAGCCTTTTCATCTTTAAGTCGGTTTCCTTTTCTGCTACCACGCCGAAGCTTTCCTGCTCACATCTTCGGCGCTGTATCAACCTTCGTATTATTTGGGCTTCTCCTACTGTGATATCGACTCGAGTCCGAAGATACCTGTTCACACATTATACTCCAGAAACACTGTTAAATCTTGTTTTTGAGGACCTTCGGAAGCCGAAGGCCCCCAACAGTAGCCCCTCGCAATATTAATTTGTTAGAATAATAAATTTAAATTGCGACATGGACGAAGGCCTTAAGCCGAAGGTCCGAAAAAACACCTTCCCTTTGCTAGAATAGCAACATTCACTGACAAGCGGGGTCTTCCAATTTTCAACGCACTGGGCGTAAAAATAAGAGCATACCGCGAGCTCATTTGGTACGCTCTCTTGCCATCTGCTCTTGCTCACTCAATTTTTAGCTCTTGCGCACCAAGACTTGCTTAGCTTTTTTAAGTTTTTAAGCTTCGGCGTTGAAAACAGTTTTTTAGTGTTTCCGAAGATGTCTGAAGATAAGAAGGCTGCTGCCGAGATGAAGCTGAGTCTCTCTGAAGAGAAAAACCTGGGGTTTCTTATAGCAATGTCGAAGACCAATACAGAAAAAATCACCAAAGAGATTTTAGAAGGTTTGTCTGAAGATACTGATGACAGCGATAGTTATGATGTGGATAGTGGTGGTGAAGACTCCGAAGATCGCCCTTGGCGACCAAGCCATGCGGTTTTCGGCAAATCAAGTATCAAAGAAAATCATCTTGTCAACATGAGGGGAAGATATTTCCGGGACTTGTCCGTTGTGAGGGTCGACGAAGGAGAAAAGACTTGTCCGAACCCTGAAGAAAATGAAGTCATAGTGTACCGAAGCTTTTTGAAAGCTGGACTACGATTTCCCCTGAGCAACTTTGTCGTAGAGGTGCTGAAAATATTTGAAGTCTATCTTCACCAACTTACCCCCGAAGCAATCATAAGGCTGAACATCTTCGTGTGGGCCGTGAGAAGCCAAGGTCTAGAACCTGATGCGAAAAGTTTCTGCAACATACACGAATTATCATACGAGACAAAACCCTGGGGTAAGGAACAATATCACAATAATTTTGGCTGCTACAGTTTCGTTTCTCGGTCTGGGTCAAGCTGTCCCGTGCCAACCTTTCGGAAGAGATGGCCCGGCGACTGGATGACAGAATGGTTTTATGTGAAGAATGACCTGAAAACACGGGAAGATATTAAAGGTATAATTATGCGCCCTATTTGGCAAAGCTTCGGCCTGCGGAGGCCGAAGGTTGAAATGAATGAAGCTGCCGAAGAATGCCAGAGAGCCTTCGGAGTTATTTGTTCTTTTATTGGAACGAGAGATTTGGTCCAAGAGCATATTGCCTTCAGAGTATGGCCGCTCACGGAAAAATGGGAAATGCCACAAGAGACTATAAAGGAGGCTGACGAAGGTGGACTTATCAGGCTGAAGTATACTTTCAAATTCGGAGACAAATTCGTAGAGCCAGATGATGACTGGCTAAAAAGCATTGAAAATGTAAGTGATGAACTACTTGGGGTTTATTCAAAGGCTGAAGATACTGCATTGTCAGCAGCCTTCGGAGGCCGGAAAAAGAAAAGACTGAACCGAGTGTTTGACGCAATTGGGTTCGTGTACCCCGACTACCAGTATCCAACGCGGGGCCAAAAAAGAAAAAGCGCAACTTCTGCACAGGAAACTGCTTCAGCCGCTCCCAGCGAGCCAGCGCCGAAGAGACAAAGGGTAAAAGTTCTCACACACCGGCCACGCTACATTGAACCAGCTATAGTGCCTGAGTTCGCTGGTGAAACCTCTTTGGCCACCGAAATTAAAGAACTAACTTCAGAGCCGAAGTTCGAAGAAAAAGCTGAAGCACCTTCAGCAGAGAAAGCAGAAGAACCGAGTACTGAAGGAACGAAAATATTGGAAATTTTAAGTCCTTCAGCAAGTGTTGAGACAACAAAAAACCAAAAGGGCCCAGCGGTGACCCCAAAAAGAAAAAGAATGGTCACTGTGCTAGATGTTCTGGAGACAATTGAGTCCTCAAGCACGACTCCGAAGAAGACTGTTGAAACTTCCGAAGCGGAAACTGAAATCTTTGATGCTGAAGCTCCAAAGCAACAAACTGAGACTGAAGTTGGGCCTTCAGAGCCCACGAAGGTAAAATCCTTGGAAACCGAGGAAGAAAAAATGACAGAGCCAATTCTTGTTGAAGAAATCAGTGCTGTTGCCCCCGAAGCATCCCCCAAAGTCCTTGATTATATTGTTCGACATGCTTCGGGGAAAAAGTTGTCTGAAAAAGAAAAGCAAGAGGCCCAGTTTTACGCCCAAAAACTGAAATATCCAAAGGGGGCGTTGATATTCAACGGCAACGGAGAAGAAGACTTCTTGTATTGTCTCCCTGACAGCAAGGAGATTTCTGTCTGTCGGGAGATGAGCAAGAGCTTCGGATTCCCAACACTTGAAGACGGGCTCTCGTTGTTGTCGAAAAACGAGCTGGCCGACAGCTTGGCGTACAATAGCTTAAAGGTGCAAAATAATGAGGTCTTTGTATTTTTTCTTGAAACCAAAATTTTTCGTTTGCTTAAATTTATTGACGCACATACATTTTTCTTTGCAGGGCCTTATACTTAGTAATGCCCTTAGGGCCCAAAAAGATGCCGAAGATGAAGGGTGTGTTATGGCCCTGAGCAACCTTCGTTCCGAAGTAATTGAACTAAGGAACGAAGGTCTCGAAAAAGATAAAATATTGCATTCATTGATAAATAGAATAAAAGAAGACGAAGCTACTTTTAAAGGTCAAGCTGAGGCTCAGAAGCGTGAAATTGAAGATCTTCGAAAACAACTAGCCAGAGCTAAAGAGGAACGCATACTTGAAGAAACGAGGCGAGAACTTAGCGACCAATGGGCAAATCATTTAGAAGGAACTGTTGAAGAGCTTCGTTCGTCCAAGAAAAGATGCTACGACAAATCTATGGAGTGTGTTAAGAAAATGAAAGCTAGCTTCGCCAGTGTTGGCGCATTTTCGAGCGAAGAAAACTTTACAAGAGGCAACCCCGAAGATCCCATCGAATGGATTAATCACGAAGCTGAGGCCTTCGAGGAAATTTTAAATAGCTGTGGGGACATATGTGCTTTTTCGGGTGCCAGGGGGATTGCCACCATTTTGGAGAAAAAGGGCTGCGAGCATGTAAAGATTTTAGCGCAATCCAAAGCTACCTTGTCCTTCGAAGATGCAAAAGATCCTTCAGCCGAAGCTAGCATGGTTGGTGGAAAATTTTTCACCGATGTCTGGGACAATGGTGGTCGAGAAATGGCCCGAGAAATTATCCAAAAAAGCGAAAAGGGCATCCATGATGCTAGAAAAGTAGCAGAGGCTGCTGAGAAAAGCGCAGAGCCCGAAGGGCAAATAGGTATTAACTAATGGTTTTTATTGTGTTGTAATTTTTGATTTTAAACTTCGTTCGCAATTTGTAATAGCAATGTAGTTGTATCCTGTCCTCCCTCAGATCCTACTAAAGCGTCTCCGGGCCCTCCCCCGAAAGATGACGATGAAATTAAAAAGATGGCTGAAGCTATCATGGATCAAGTTGTTAATCAACTCCTGAATGAAGCTGCGGAAGTAGTACTTAGGGAAGACTAGGTGCTATTGTAAAAACATCTGAAATATAATATGTATAATATCTTGTAATCCTGAATGTAATATACTTGTCTTTTTTTTATGGTTCAATTCTTTACGATGCATGAAATTTTACATACGTACCGTTTTTGAGTCTTTGACGAAAAAAACACCTTCCCTTCTTTTCATGCTTCGTGAAGAAGAATTTTCATTTATCACAACAATATCCGTAGTGTTCTGATGAAGAATATCCAAGCTTCGTGAAGATATTTTCCGAAGCTACACTTCCGAAGATCAATAGTGTATCTCCTTGTGACTTAGCATGATTTTCCCCTTTTTCAAAACATTCTTCTGAAGATCGATATTGTGTCCCCTTCTTGTGCCATATGCAGCATGATGTATGATGCTTATGCCATGCGAAATGATGTGATGATGTTATGCTATGTAAAATGGTATTTATTCCGAAGATACACGCACATCCCTGTAATAAAACACATAATCTTTTTAAATCAGCGTTGACTTTTCGCTGTAAGCCTCCCTTAGGAGCTTCTTCGCCTTTTACTTCAGCGGAATCAGCGTTTATTTTTCGCTGTAAGCCTCCCTTAGGAGCTTCTTCGCCTTTTACTTTCAGCGGTATTCGCGTTGACTTTTCGCGCTTCCCCTTTTACTTAGGCCGTATCAGCGTTTATTTTTCGCTGTAAGCTCTGCATTCCCTTTGGAACGACTTTGGAGCAGAAAACTTACACTGCGCTCCCTTTGGAACGACTTTTTGTAACTTCAGCAAACTTACTCTGCGTTCCTTAGAACGACTTTTTGTTGCTTCGAAGAATTTTTGATAATTCGAAGGTCCTCCTTGTTATCGCAAATCTTTAAGCTTCAACAACTTAAGCCTGTGGAGAAAATATATTTTCCTTGTGGCAAACAACGAAACTATTACATGAAATTTAAAAAATGTCCTTTATTACACAGAAAATAAAACTGAATGGAAAAGACTACTATCAAGGTAGGATATTTGTCAATAGATGTGCTTCGACTCTGGCACAGTGCTATTGACTGTGCGAGCTTCGGACTGTTCTCTGAAGTCCCTTTGGTGTTGAGCATATTGGCCCCCTTCTGGCTGCTGGCCTTGTTGCAGCGGTGGTGGAGGCGGAGGCTGTTGCCAGGAAGCTTGAGGTTGACTCGCCGAAGCAACAGAAACTGCAGGGTGGTTGCCTACATATTCTGGGATGTAAGGCGAATGATACGAAGCAGTGTGCATGATTTGCTTCGGCTGAGCCTGTTGTGCTGCAGCTTCGGCTATCTCCTTTTGCTTCTGGATGGTAACATGGCACATCCTGGTGGTATGGCCCTTGTTTTCACCACAGAACAAGCAAAATATTCTCCTTGGTTGATCTCCAAACCTTCCGCCGAAGCCCCTGGCGCCTCTGCCTCTTGGAGCTGGCGGCCGGAAGGAGCTTTGCTGTTGCCCCAAAGCCTGTGAGGAGCATTGTGGCCTTTGCTGCTGACTTCCCTTATCATCATTTTGAGTAGAGTTGTGAATTGACCTGACATGCCTCGGATAAAATCTTCCTCCGAAGCCCCTGGTCATTTCAGAAAACCTGAAAGCCTCCTCCCTTCTTTGACGAAAATCATTGTCGGCACGAATATACTCGTCCATCTTCTGGAGCAGCTTCTCCAAAGTTTGAGGAGGCTTCCTAGCAAAGTACTGAGCTGAAGGTCCTGGCCGAAGTCCCTTGATCATGGCCTCAATGACAATTTCATTGGGCACTATTGGTGCCTGTGCCCTCAAACGCAAGAACCTCCGGACATACGCCTGAATGTATTCTTCGTGATCCTGGGTGCACTGGAATAGAGCTTGAGCAGTGACCGACTTCGTCTGAAACCCTTGGAAGCTGGTTAACAACATGTCCTTCAGCTTTTGCCATGAAGTGATCGTTCCTGGCCGAAGGGAGGAATACCAGGTTTGAGCAACACTCCTGACAGCCATAACAAAAGATTTTGCCATGACTGCAGTATTGCCACCATACGAAGATACTGTTGCTTCGTAGCTCATCAAAAACTGCTTCGGGTCTAAATGGCCGTCGAATATGGGAAGCTGAGGCGGCTTGTAGGACGGAGGCCAAGGTGTAGCCTGCAGCTCAGCAGACAGAGGAGAAGCATCATCAAAAGCAAAATTTCCATGGTGAAAATTCTCATACCAGTCATCTTCGTTGAGGAAACCCTCCTGATGAAGGTCTTTATTCTGAGGCCTTCGGTTCTGCTCATCCTGAGTAAGATGACGAACTTCTTCAGAGGCTTCGTCTATCTGCCTTTGCAGTTCAGCTAGCCTGGCCATCTTTTCCTTCTTCCTCTGCACCTGTTGATGAAGCATCTCCATGTCTCTGATTTCTTGGTCTAGCTCATCCTCTGGCGGTGTCGGGCTGACAGCCTTCCTCTTCTGGCTTCGGGCCTCCCGAAGGGAGAGAGTCTCCTGATTGGGGTCTAGCGGTTGCAGAGCTGCAGCCCCAGTTGCTGAAGCTTTCTTCGGCGCCATAGCGAAGGTTTATGATCGCCGAAGGTGTTCAAAACTCAAAGAGTGGAAGTGAGTTCACCGGAGGTGGGCGCCAATGTTGGGGACTTGTTCTCAAATGCTATGAATTAAGAACAAGGCAACACAAGAAATGTTAAACGTTAAAGTCCTTCGTCCTTCGAAGCATTATTTCCCTTAGGACATAATGATTTTCGGACGAAGGTTATGAAGGACATACGTTCATAAATTCAACATATAATAATGAAGAAGGAATCATATGAGACACAAAAGATAGCATAAACCATTATGTATTATTATCAACTCATTTCTGTATTATTATTATAGAAAAGTAGAAATAATATCAAATTACAAATGTACCTTCGGCTTGAAAGGAGGCGAAAGTACAAGCGTGACGCAAAAACAAATGCCAAGTCAGCGTGAGCAGTACGGGGGTACTGTTCACCTATTTATAGGCACGAGACACAGTCCATATAAAATTTCATCCATGCCCTTTACATTTGGTAGTAATTCTATAGTAATCCACAGAGGTCTGAATAGCCTTTTCATCTTTAAGTCGGTTTCCTTTTCTGCTACCACGCCGAAGCTTTCCTGCTCACATCTTCGGCGCTGTATCAACCTTCGTATTATTTGGGCTTCTCCTACTGTGATATCGACTCGAGTCCGAAGATACCTGTTCACACATTATACTCCAGAAACACTGTTAAATCTTGTTTTTGAGGACCTTCGGAAGCCGAAGGCCCCCAACAATAACAATTTTGGCTGTTATAGCTTCGGCGCCCGCTCTGGGTCAAGCTGCCCCATGCCGACCTTTCGGAAGAGATGGCCCGGGGACTGGATGAAGGAATGGTTCTATGTAAAAAATGATTTGAAGGCACGAGAAGATATTAAAGATATCATCATGCGTCCTATTTGGCAACGCTTCGGCCTCCGAAAGCCGAAGGTGGAAATGGATGAAGCAGCCGAAGAATGCTAGAGGGCCTTCGGCGTGATTTGCTCGTTCATCGAGACTAGGGACTTAGTTCAAGAGCACGTGGCCTACAGGGTATGGCCACATGTAGAAAAGTGGGAAATACCAAAGGAAACCATCAGCAAACCTGACGAAGGTGGACTGGTTAGGTTAAAATACACCTTCAAATATGGAGATAAGTTCGTCGAGCCAGATGATGACTGGCTGAAAAGTATTGAGGCCATAAGCGATGAACTACTTGGATCATACTCGAAGGCAGAAGATACTGCACTATCTGCGGCCTTCGGAGGCCGGAAGAAGAAAAGACTCAACCGAGTATATGATGCCATTGGGTTCGTCTACCCTGACTACCGTTATCCAATACGGGGACAAAAAAGAAAAGATACAACTTCTGTGAAGGAAGTTGCTTCAGCCGCTCCTAGTGAGCCGGCGCCGAAGAGGAAAAAGATGAAGGTTCTTACGCACCGGCCACGCTATATTGAACCGGCCACATTGCCCGAGTTTGTCGGTGAAACCTCTTCGGCCACCGAAGCCAAGGAACCGACTCCCCTACCAAATGTTGAAGAGCCGGTCATAATGCCGGAGATGGAGAAAATAGAAGAACCTAAGGCTAGAGAAACAAGGACATCTGAAATTTTAAGTCCTTCAGCAAAAGTTGAAGTACCAAAAAGCCAAAAGGGTCCAGCAATGACCCCCAAAAGAAGAAGGATGGTTAATGTACTGGATGTATTGGAGACAATAAAGTCTTCAAGCACTACTCCGAAGAAAATTGCCGAAACTCCCGAAGTGCAAATTGAAGCCTTTGGTGCCGAAGCTTCAAAGCACCAAGCTGAGACTAAAGCTGGGCCTTCAGAGCCCGCCAAGGTGAAATCCTTGGAAACCAAAGAAACAGAAGTAGCAGAACAAATTTTAGCTGAAGAAACTGGCACTGCCGCCCCCGAAGCATTTTCCGAAGCTTTCAATTATATTTTACGACATGCTTCGGGGAAAGAGTTGACTAAAAAAGAAAAGCAAAAGGCTCAGTTCTATGCCCAAAAACTAAAATATCCAAAGGGGGCATTGATATTCAACGGCAACGGAGAAGAAGACTTCTTGTATTGTCTCCCTGACAGCAAGGAGATTTCTGTCTATCGGGAGATGAGCAAAAGCTTCGGATTCCCAACCCTAGAAGACGGGCTCTCAGTGTTGTCAAAGAACGAGCTGGCCGACAGCTTAGCGTACAATAGTTTAAAGGTGAAAAAATTGAGATTTTTGTATTATTTCTTGAAACCAAATTTTTTCATTTGCTTAAACTTATTAACACACATTTTTTCCAGGGCCTTATACTTAGCAATGCCTTCAGGGCACAAAAAGATGTCGAAGACGAAGGGTGTACCATAGCCTTGAGCAACCTTCGTTCCAAAGTAATTGAACTAAGGAACGAATGTCTCGAAAAAAATAAAATATTACACTCGTTAGTGAATAAAATAAAAGAAGACGAAGCTGCTTTCAAAGCTCAAGTTGAGGCTCAGAAGAGCGAAATTGAGGATCTTCGGAAACAGCTAGTCAGAGCTAAAGAAGAGTGCACACTTGAAGAAACAAAACGAGAAATTAGTGAACAATGGGCCAATCATTTAGAAAAAAACGTTGAAGAGTTTCGTGCATCCAAGAAAAAGTGTTATGAAAAATCTATAGAATGTGTTAAGAAAATAAGAACCAGCTTCGCCAGCGTTGGCGCATTCTCAAGTGAGGAAAACTTCATAAGGGGTGACCCCGAAGGCCCAATTAGATGGATCAGCCACGAAGCTGAAGCTTTTGAAGAAGTTTTGAATAGCCGCAGAGACATATGTGCCTTTTCGGGTGCTAGGGGGATTGCCACTATTTTGGAGAGGAAAGGCTTTGACCATGTGAAATCCTTGGCACAATCCGAAGCCGCCTTATCTTCTGAAGATATAAAAGACCCCCCGGCCGAAGCGAGCCTGGTTGGTGGAAAATTTTTCACTGACATTTGGGAAAATGGTGGCCGGGAGATGGCTCAAGAAATTATAAGAGGAAGAGAAAAAGGCATTCATGACGCTAGAAAAGTAGCAGAGGCCGCTGAGAAAAGTGCGGATCTCGAAGGGCAAATAGGTATTAACTACTAGTTTTTGGCTTTTTGTTGTAACCTTTTGATTTCGAACTTGTTTACACTTTGTAACATAGCCGCACCTTCTCTTCCCTCAGAGCCTGCCGAGCCATCGGCGGACTCCCACGTGAAGGGGGACGACGAAATTCGAAAAATGGCCGAAGCCATCATGGATAAAGTTGTTAATCAGCTACTAAGCGAAGCTGCAGAAGTAGTTCTAAGGGAAGATTAGATGTTATTGTAAAAACATTTAGAATGTAATGTTTGTTGAGCAACATGTGTAATATTTTGTAACTTTGAATATAATATACAAGCTATTTATGGTTCTATTCTTTACGATGCATGAAACTTCACATACATACCATTTTTGAGCCTTCGGCGAAAAAACACCTTCCCTTCTTTTCATGCTTCGTAAATAATATTCGTATTTTCATAAAAACATCCAATCCTCGTAAAATCAGTAACCAATAGATATTTTCATTTCAGAGTTTGATGAAGGTATAGTTCTTCAATAACTATTTTTGTGCCCTGGCACTATTTCTTCGAAACAATCTTCAAATATCAACACTGAAACCCCCTTCTTGCGTCATTGATGCAACATGATGTATGATGTTATGCTATGCAAATGATGTGATGATGTGATGTTATGCAAAATGATATTTGCCGAAGATCGACGTTTTTTCACTTCAAGCCTCCCTTAGGAGCTTCTTCGCCTTTTACTTCAGCGGAATCAACGTTTATTTTTCGCTGTAAGCCTCCCTTAGGAGCTTCTTCGCCTTTTACTTTCAGCGGAATCAGTGTTTATTTTTCGCTGTAAGCCTCTCTTAGGAGCTTCTTCGCCTTTTACTTCCAGCGGAATCAGCGTTTATTTTTCGCTGTAAACTCTGCATTCCCTTCGGAACGACTTTTGAGCAGAAAATTTACGCTGTGCTCCCTTAGGAACGACTTTTTGTTATTTCGAAGATTCACCCCGTAACCATAAGTTCTTATGCTTCGGCAACTTTTTGGACTCCGTTATTCTATGGAGAAGGTATACTTGTACTATAGCAAAGGCGAAGCTATTACAAGAAATTGAAAACGATAAAAAACACTTAGACTTTCAATAATTATTCCTTATTAAAAAGAAAATGATACTGAATGCAAAAACTGTTGCCAAGGTAGGATATTTGTTAATAAATGTGCTTCGATTCTGGCACAGTACTATTGACTGTGTGAGCTTCGGACTCTTCTCTGAAGTCTCGTTGGTGTTGAGTATGCTGACTCCCTTCTGGCTGCTAGCCTGGTTGCATTGGTGGTGGAGGTGGAAGCTGTTGCCAAGATGCCTGAGATTGACTTGCCGAAGCAACAGAAGCTGCAGGGTGGTTACCCACATACTCTAGGATATAAGGCGAGTGGTACGAAGCAGTATGCATGACTTGCTTCGGCTGGGTCTGTTGGGTTGCAGCTTCTGCTATTTCCTTTTGTTTCTGGATGGTGACATGGCACATCCTGGTGGTGTGGCCCTTGTCCTCATCACAGAATAGGCAATAAATTTTCCTTGGCTGATCCCCAAATCTTCCTCCGAAGCCCCTGGCACCTCTGCCCCTTGGACCTAGAGGCCGAGGATAACTCTGCTGCTGCCCCGAAGCCTGGGAAGCCTGGGAGGAATATTGCGGCCTCTGCTGTTGGCTTCCCCTGTCATCAGTCTGAGTGGAATGAATCGATCTGACCTGTCTAGGATGAAACCTCCCTCCGAAGCCCCTGGCTATTTCGGAGAATCTGTAAGCTTCCTCCCTTCTCTGTCGAAAGTCATTGTCAGCGCGGATGTATTCATCCATCTTCTGAAGCAATTTCTTTAGAGTCTGAGGGGGTTTCCTGGCAAAGTATTGGGCTGAAGGTCCCGGCCGAAGCCCCTTAATCATGGCCTCAATGACAATTTCATTGGGCAATGTTGGCTCTTGTGCCCTCAGGCGTAAGAACCTTCAGACATACGCCTGAAGATATTCCTCGTGATCTTGGGTGCACTGGGATAAAGCTTGAGCGGTGACCGGCTTCGTTTGAAACCCTTGGAAACTAGTGATCAGCATATCCTTCAGCTTCTGCCATGATGTGATCATTCCTGGCCAAAGAGAAGAGTACCAGGTTTGTGCAACATTCTTGATAGCCATAACGAAAGACTTCACCATGACTGCAGTATTGCCACCATAGGAAGATATTGTTGCTTCGTAGCTCATCAGAAACTGCTTCGGATCTGAATGTCTGTTGTACATGGGGAGTTGAGGTGGCTTGTAAGACGGAGGCCAAGGTGTAGCCTGCAGTTCTGCTGACAGAGGAGAAGCATCATCAAAAGCAAAATTTCCATGATGGAAATTCTCATACTAGTCATCCTCGTTGATGAAGCCCTCCTGATGAAGCTATCTGTGCTGAGGCCTTCGGTTCTGCTCATCTTGAGTAAGATGGCGAACTTCTTCAGAGGCTTCGTCTATCTGCCTCTACAAGTCAGCTAGCCTGGCCACCTTTTCCTTCTTCCTTTGGACCTGCTGATGGAGCATCTCCATATTTCTTGATCTCTTGATCCAAGTCGTCCTCCTGAGGCGTTGGACTGTTGGCCTTCCTCTTCTGGCTTCGGGCTTCCCGAAGAGAGAGGGTCTCCTGGTTGGGGTCCAACGGCTGCAGCGCGACAGCCCCTGTTGCTGAAGCTTTCTTTGGCGGCATGACGAAGGTCTATGCTTGCCGAAGGTGTTCGAAACTCAAAAAGTGGAAGTGAGTTCACCGAAGGTGGGCGCCAATGTTGGGGACTTGTTCTCAAATGCTAAGAGTTAAGAACAAGGCAACATAAAAAGTATTAAATGTTAAAGTCCTTCGTCCTTCGAGACATTATTTCCCTTCGAATATAATGAATTCCGGACGAAGGTTGTCAAGGAAAAACCTTCGTAAGCACAATAAATGATGAGGAAGAATTCATATGCTAGATATGAAAAATAACATAAACACTTAAACATTATTATCAACTTTTTTTATTTGCATTACCATATCGACAATAACAAATTATAAATGTACCTTCGGTTTGAAGGAAAGCAAGGGTACAAGCGTGATGCAAAAAGCGAATGCCAAATCAGCGTGAACAGTACGGGGATACTGTTCACCTATTTATAGGCACGGGACGCAGCCCATGTAAAATTACACCCATGCCCTTTACATTTGCTAATAACTCTATAGTAATTCTTCGAGGTCTAATTTGCCTTTTTCATCTTTAAGTCGGTAACCCTTTTATGCTGCCATGCCGATGCTTTCCTGCACACAGCTTCGTGATTACCTTGTCCTTCGTCATAATCACCTTTCGTCTCGCTCAGGCTTCGTCCTGACCATGCTCTGTATGCTCATGATCCGAATCCAAAGATACCTGTTCACATATTTCACTTGGAAAACATTGTCAAATTATGTTTTTGAGGACCTTCGGAAGCCGAAGGCCCCCAACAATTAGCAATTACTAAATGTAAGTAAATACCAAACCATAATAAATAATAGAACAAAATTAATAAATAATCCCATGCAATGCAAATGAAAAATTGAATTTAAGTTTCATAATTTAATCATGCAAAAGTCCTGAGCTGCTCATGACCGCGAGCACGGCTAGTATACCAGTTTTACACTCTGCGGAGGTTGTACCCTATACCCACAAGTCGTGTATCTCATGTCACTAGGGTTACCTAGACCCTTAGACACTACCGAGGTGAATGGCTAGGGATCCACTACGAGGCCTTTACAATGTTCCACTAGCTTCCGAAAACCCGCTATAGTTTATGGGAAGAGCACTTGCAAGAATCCCTCGTCTGACTGCCATCGCAGCAAAATCAACCCGAGAACCTCCCTACGTGCAACTCCCCTACTGCCCTTGACGCTTTCGGGTAAGGTAGTCTTCCACTAGCTTTTCTAATTAGTTAGCCAAGGGGTCCAATTCCTCCCTTGTGGTGGCACGTGTTTCTCAAGTTAAGCTCCATGTTCCAATTAAAGATAATGATCTTGACATGAACATAAATAAAATAGCAGAATAATTGGAACATGGATATGATGAAATATTAACCCAAAACCATATAAAGCAATAGCAGAACTACCCAAGTGATTCAGGGGTAAATAAGGTAAAAGATAATCAGACTAGGGTGACTTATTGGGTCCCAACAAAATTAAACCTACGCATTGAATAATGATAATAAAGAACATTATTGGGTAACTGAAAGTGATCAAGGGCACAACTTGCCTAACACTTGAGATTTCAAGTACCAGGATGATTCATCAAATCCTCGTGACCTCACTGCTAGTCGTATCAATACAAACAAACATGGTATAGATAAAATTAACATCACACCAAACATAAGTACAAACTGAATAATAATCTACACGTCGCTACGAGATTGCGGGATCGAGAACCACTAAAATCGGAGTTACAATTAAGGAGTTATGATTTCATAGAGGATTTATTTGATTAAAATGTTAAACTATATTATAAATTAGTTAATATAAATCATATAAGAGGTTATTCTATAAATAATTATCTCAACTTTAATTTAATCTAAGTTATAAATTTAACTAAAATTATATTTTGGTGGATAATGATGAGCACATTAACAAGACTAACCAACATAAGTTAATTAAAGATCTAATTAGAAAAGAATGAGACATGGTATAATAAATGTTGTTACTGCGTAGTAAATACTTATTTGAGACTAACACAACTAGAATGGATCAAATCGGAGTTAAAACAAAAGAGTTATGAATTTCTGAAGGTTTTATGTATTTTGTACAAGATTAAATAGGATATAAATTTTAATGTGACTTTCATGTCAAAATAGTGGCACTAAATGATATACAATAATATTATCAAATTATAGAAATTGGAATGGATTGATTTGAACTTCATATGAATTTTATATGAATTAAACAAGTTCTAGGGATTTGTTTTTACATTAAAAAAACCTTTTCTAATTACTTTTCTGGATTTTTCTAATTCCCAGGACTGGGCGCACAAAACCAGAGAACTGGAGGGGCTAACCCGAAAAAGTCTCAAGACTCAGTGTATAGAATAATGGAATGCCGGTTGGTTACTTGATTCTACAGGGGCTCTTTAGCATAAATGCCAAGGCGAACAGGTATCACGCGACCACTGTTGTTCGATCTCCATTCAACGCGCCAGATTAGATAGCCAAACTGGAATATTCCTACGCCATCACAGCCACCCGCGGCAAGATCAACGACCCTAATCTAATGTGTGGGAGGGAAAACACAGACAACCGATCCAGCCATCTGTTTCGATCTCGACGGCCACGATCAACCTAACGCAAACCGTTACGCAGTCCTAATCCTGACCGCACAATGAGATCGAATGGCCAGGAACCGATTCCCACTCCAGTGACGACCAACCGGCGGTGGCCAGCAGGCCACCCACGGTGGCGTGCCATTAACGGGCTTCGCCGCAATGCCCTACACCACCAAAACTTCAATTCGAGATGCCCTACGCGACCAGCGAAGGATGGGAAACTAAATGAGGACCTTCTCACCTGCAATCCGGTGACGATATGAGATCGGTCGACGCAGCGCGGTGGAGTTTCACTGTCGGTGTGAAATCGAGGGTTTCTCCGACCCTAGTTCCGCCCGCCAAAGCTCTGTGTAGGTTCACGGCAACCAGGCGGAGCTCCTCAACTAGCTATGCCCCCCAATTTTATGCACACGCGGAGTTTACCTCAACCCGGCAACCCGCTCTGTTACTCTTCTCTCTGTTTTCCTCATGGACAATTACGGAAGCCGACATTTATAGCCCCAGGAGTTCGCATGGTGGCGCAGCTGTCGGGTGAGGCGGTTGCAACAGCCCTCCGAGATTACTGGGGAGGATTTGTTAGGATCCCGCGGATTCCACTCGGATTTTTACTCACGGACGAGTCCTTCTCCTCGGAGAAAAAGGGCATGACGATGCGGGCCATGGAGGCGAGACTCCCGCAAAGAATAGGCCGACAGCGACCGACCGGCGGGCCTAGGGCGTCGGCGCCACTGCGCGGAGATGAGGACTGGGTCGCAGTGGAGGGATGGCCAGATGGGCCGGCTAGGACAAATCGGACCAAGAGAGGCATTCCCATTTCCCCTTTTCTTTTTATCTCCTATTTTATTTTCTTTCAAATTTCAAACTTTATTTTAAATTCAAACTTTGTGGCACATTTGTACTTAGAATAAATGTTTTATTGATCATACCCAAAATATGATGAAGTCATTCATTTATAAATTTATTTTATATTGTATGATATTTCTCTCTTTCCTTTTCTTTTTCTCATTTTGTTTTCTCTTTTTCATTTCCAAATCTAGGATTTGAATTTCAAATTTTTGAAGTATAATTTGTTCTCAAATTAGGTTTTCATCTTGAACATACTAGTGGGGTGAACTTATATATTTATAAATTTTATCTTGTCTTTTATAGTATCCAAATCTAAGTTTTAATCCAAATCTCCATCTCTTTATTGTATTCCCCTATTATTCCTTTTTGACATTACAAAATTTCAATTCCAATCTAAGTTATAGTTTAATAATTCAAATTTAATACCCACTAAAATTCAATCATGATGAAGTAGATATCTATTTATCCTACTTAATTTATTTGTTTGATAAAAATGTTTGAAATATAAGACACACTCACATTGTTTTTTTTTCTATTTAGAACAATAGTATTTTGAATGTGGAATGAGAAGTAAGAGTTACTTCAAAATTAGTTATTCATGTAAATAAATGATTATGGTGCATCATTTAATGATATGCATAATTATTTAGTTGAATATAAACCTTTTCTACTACTTCTTTTCTAAAATAAATTATTGTTTTTCAAAATTCAGTCCTCAATTTTCATCACTCAGGTATAATTTGAGGGATCTGAATTTACTATTTCATTTCTTCATATATTTATTTTGTTATTATTAACTTTTTTCTTATACGGATTTTGGGCATTACAAATCCTACCCCCTTAATAGAAATCTCGTCCTCGAGATTTGTAAGGAAAGGGTGTATACTCATATTGTCTCAACACATATGCACAAACAAAAATCTCAGCATGATGCATAATGTATTAGCAACTCATGGGGTCAAATAGGCCTTATTATTCCTCCTAAAATAGTATCATACCAACTACTAACTAAGTAACATTTAGATCTTACAAATAGTAGTAACATATATATATGTAGCTTGGTGGAGCTGGTGGTGGTGGTGGAGGTTGTTGTTGTCTTTCCAATTGTGCTTGCGTTATTTCTCGACGTATCTCCAGCCGGTCCTGACATATTTCCTTGTGTTCTTGTCTTATCTGATTTTGCAGTTCGGTAACCATGTTTGCCATTTGTTGTATTACCATTATTTGGGTGGCAACCACTTGATCGATTCCAACCGGTGGAGGATCTGGAGGATTCATTTCTGTTTGCCGTTGCCTGATAATCTTCCCTTCCTGGTATTTCAATGGAAAGTATTTGGTAAGCAAAATGAATAGGTTGGTGGCTGTTTTTGATCTGAAGATTCTTTAGCAGGGCTTAGTCTTTGTTTTATACCAAGCTTGGGATAACTAGTAGTATAAGATGAATGTCCAAAGGTACGATAGAATCTGCCAATATGGGATAGATATGGGTGGGATAGACTACATGATGTAGGTCAAAATTTTGTTTGAAGCTAGGTAGGGACAGATAATTAATCAATTCCTCATGACAGTACTATTGGTTGGGTTAGCTCATGGTTGAGTTGATCCAATGTGCTAAGTTAAGTTAATACATGGCTAGTAGGGTCTAGTATCTTTTAAGTAGACCACATTAGATTAGATCATATTAGATTCTTATCTTTACGAGGGTCTAGTATCTTTTTTTTTCTAAGTGGAATTTCCAATTAGTATATATTTTCTTTATACACCTAAAATTTTCATGCCATTAGCAGGTGTGGCATAGAAAACAAGGGTACATCAGATTTTAGCTATTAGGGGAGTGTAGAGAAGATTTGGGGGTAAAAAGAAAGTTAGGTAATGGAGACTTTTATTCCAGGTCGTGGATCTTGATTCATCTGAAAATCTGTTTCTACCCATATTCTTCATTGATGAGATTACCTTCTTCTTGGGTCTGTTTTATGGACCATGGGTTGTGTTGTTGGATGCCTTTATCTGAGTTGGGATAACCACTGCGGTTACATGGGATAGGTAGATTAAAGAGAGTTTTACTTTCTTGGATAAATGTGTTGGGCAACCAATAACATAGGCTAGGTTGTGGTTTCTCGGGCAAGTTGGTCTAAGACACTAGTTTAGATTTAAAACTCATTTATAAGAGTAGGATCCAATCTTATTTTACCTGTATTATCTAACATGTTTGTCCATTAGATTAGATCTAATCAGGTTAGATGGGATCAGAATTAAGTAGGTGTAATCAGAGATTAGACTAGATAAGATCTAGGATATATTGATATGACTGGTCCAGTCTAGATAAGGTCAAGTTAATTTGAATTAGATCATGATTGTTACATTATTATGAGATAAGCAAAGTGGTGAGGATATGTATGCTTATTAGAACATGATAAACCCAACAGGTAGAAGGGTGTCCGATCTTTCGATGAGAGATGATAGAGGTGGAAAACTTGTGGGAGAACAACGTTGGCTGCCCGACTACCACAACCAAGATGGTGTGGCGCCTTGAGCGACAGGTACACCGTCTCCTGATAACTACGATTTGGGGTGGAGGTCGACGTTGTGCTATCCGACTACAACAACCACAAGGGTGCTGCGCCTTAGCGATAGTTACACCGGCTCCTATTGTTGCTGCTCTTGCCGTGCTAAGAACAGCCTTGAACCTGCAAGCAATCGAGAACAAGCAAGAACAAGATAAAAAGCAGACACTCATGGATCTGATAGAGTTGGGGTTCTGTTTCAAGTATCCGGGTGGTCTAGCCGACACACGCGTTTACAAGGAAGTAGCAAAGGCTAAACTTACATCAAACAAAAACCCGAGTTCTTTGGTGGCTGCTAGTTTCTTAAATAGAGGAATAGAAAAAAAAGAGTTCTGGTGGAGTAACGAAACTCTCTCGCCAGTTCCTGAACGCCTCGTTTCGTATCTCGCATTGATTCTTGATTCTCGAGAAAGAAGACGAAGAGAGCTTTCCAACCAGTACTTATTTGCATTAAACGGCCTTGGGAGTTGAAAGATATGCTCCATTTAATTTAGTGCTTGCAGTTACGAAATCACTCGGGCTTGTGGAGTCATGAAGTTGTCTCGGCCGTTCCTGGATGCCTTGGATGCGTTCTCTCCTTTACTCTTGATCTACTAGAAAGTAGACAAAGAGACCTTTCCAACAAGTGCTTATTTGCATTAAACAACCTTGCGAGCTGAAAGATATGCCCTCTTAAACTTGCATTTGTTGTAGATTCGAAATCCCCTCAAGTGGACCATCTTTTATTGCCTTGTTGCCTTCTCAAATTCTAGATGGTTCACCTCCCAAACACCTTAGCATTATAAAGTAATCACAAGGTATTAGTGCCTCATTTAAGGAATGATTAGCTTCAACAACAAGGAACGAGTTCACCTGATAATTAAATTTACGTGCACGGACTCGTTTCACTGGTCCATGATTAAATGGTGAAGGGGGTCACTGGTGTGGTTGTATTGATGGCAGTGATGTCCTCATCATCCTCCCCTTCTTTTAATAGAGTCGCCCTCGACTCTAGTGTGTGCTCCTCACCCAAGTATATCTTCAAATTTGATGATGTGCTTGCTTGGTTGGAAATGTTGGAAATATCATTACTTGGTCCCCAATCAATTTCTTTGTTCCTCAATGTCTTTGTAGCAGGAGCCATTAACATGGTCGTATCTGTGCAGTTTATGTTCTCATCATTCTCCCCTTTCTTGACAGCAAACCGTCCTCGGTTTTGCATCATGATTGATGTTGATGACTAAGATTTTATCAATGTCTTTCAAATATAAACCTGAAACTTCTACTAAAGTACATGGAAACAAGAGATTCTTTTCTTCTTGAGAACATACCAATATCTTATTTGCACAAAGTGAAGAAACAACATATCTAGATGAAATAGAAATTCTATGCACAAGAAATTGTCCTATGTTGTTGTACTTGCCAGCAATGTAAAATATAACATGAGAAGGACAAGGTATAGTTGATATAGCAAATAAAATATTTTCCAAATTATCGAGCTCAAAAAGATCATCAAACTCAATATAGCCCCAAGTATTTAAAGAAGAGAGCAAATTTATTTCTTCAGTTTCATTTGCAATACAAATTACATGTTCCTTTTTAGCCAAAATGTTTGGTTCAATAACAGATGTAACATGTTCATTTACTAGTTGTTGCCTTAGTACATGGGTATCATTATCCCACAAATCTTCACTATCACAAGTGTCAGCAATCAATTCTTCTTGTGATGATGGAAAAACAACAGCTGGTTTCATTATTTTGTGTTCTTGATCAGCATGTAGAGAAGATGCAAAAGATGAACTATGGCTCACATGTTCAGTGCTTGTATAATTGTATAATAGAATCTCATTTTCAGCTTTACATGCAAGCAAAAACAAGTGAGAAATGTGTTTGTATGCTTCATGCATGACTATAGTTTGAATTTTAGAATTGAGTCCTTTCATGAACCTAGTCATTACATCTTCCATGCATTCATCTAAACGAGCAAACATGGTACAAATTTTTAAATCATAATAATAATCTTTCATAGTCCTAGCACCCTGCTTTAAGGTGTCTAATTTAGAAAGCAAATGATCAGCATAGTATGCAAGAATGAATGCATCTCTAAAATGAAGTTTGAAGTCTTCCCAAGGTTGTGGAACTTTGTTGTGCCTACAAATGTATTTCCATTCCATCAATGCGTGCTCAGTAACAAATTAGAGGCAATATAAATCTTTTGTTTTTGAGATAGATCATGCTTATCAAATTCCTTATCTACCTTTAGCTCCTAATCAATGTATGCATGAGGATCGAATTTACCGGCATATGAAGGCAAGTGTCGATTGATGCCTTGAATATAATGTTCGGTTGGCTCAAAAATCTCCATATCACCTGCCATGTTTAGTAAAGACAAGAAAACAATAAAAAAATATCTTTGATCCTATAAACTACTAGGAATCATTGTTGTAATCTCTCATTCTCAAATTGGTTAAGCAAGTTCTTACAAATTCTCACCGGCATATGAAGGCAAGTGTCGAATGATGCCTTAAATATAATGTTCGGTTGGCTCAAAAATCTCCATATCACCTGCCATGTTTAGTAAAGACAAGAAAACAATAAAAAAATATCTTTGATCCTATAAACTACTAGGAATCATTGTTGTAATCTCTCATTCTCAAACTGGTTAAGCAAGTTCTTACAAATTCTCACCACGCAATACAGGAGGTGCCGGCAAACAGCAAGAACAACAACAATGGTGGCAGCTTGCACAACCTGATGGTGTTGTAGAAAAATTTGTAGATTTATAGTTAGCTGCAATTTCAATAGTTCCAAGGAATAGCTAGTACCACGTTAGCCACAACAAGTTGAATAAATGTTCTACAATGGTGTTGTGCTAGTCCTAGTCCATACTGTAATAGAGACGCGAGCCGTTACACAAATAGTATCACCAAAGCTCAGAACAACAATCTGATTTCTGTAACTATAAAAAGAAGACACACAAACTACCTTTTGTTTTGTCGCACTTACAAATTTTATCTACCAAAATTCAGAACTGGTTTTTTTCTCGCTACTATTTTTTTGCACGTGTCTTTTTTTTGTTTTGCTGATTAGTGCGGCTTTTTTTATGCACTCGCCTTTTGCTTTCTCTTCTTTTTTGGTTGAATTGCAGCAAGAGGTCTAAACTGGTGATTGAAAACAAGGTGGCGCGAACTCGAAACTCTAGTGGTAAGAAAACTTTAGACATGCAACTCGACCCAAATGCAGCAACCATGAATTCAACAAGTCAAAAACTAAGTAGTACAACAAAGGCTCAAACTGTTTTTAGGTGAATTTTTGCGCTAAATATATCTTTGGGCAAAAGTGGACCTTAGGTAAATAAAACAAGGAAGATTGAGATCTCTCACCGAGCAACCTAAAATTTGATACCACTTGATAAACCCAACGGGTAGAAGGGTGCCCGATCTTTCGATGAGAGATGATGGAGGTGGAAAACTTGTGGGAGAACGACATTGGCTGCCCGACTACCACAACCAAGATGGTGTGGCGCCTTGAGCGACAGGTACACTGTCTCCTGATAACTACGATTTGGGGTGGAGGTCGACGTTGTGCTATCCGACTACAACAACCACAAGGGTGCTGCGCCTTAGCGATAGTTACACTGGCTCCTATTGTTGCTACTCTTGTCGTGCCAAGAATAGCCTTGAACCTGCAAGCAATCGAGAACAAGCAAGAACAAGATAAAAAGCAGACACTCATGGATCTCATAGAGTTGGGGTTCTGTTTCAAGTATCCAGGTGGTCTCGCCGACACACGCGTTTACAAGGAAGTAGCAAAGGCTAAACTTACATCAAACAAAAACCTGAGTTCTTTGGTGGCTGCTAGTTTCTTAAATAGACGAATAGAAAAAAAAGAGTTCTGGTGGAGTAACGAAACTCTCTTGCCAATTCCTGAACGCCTCGTTTCGTATCTCACATTGATTCTTGATCCTCGAGAAAGAAGACGAAGAGAGCTTTCCAACCAGTACTTATTTGCATTAAATGACCTTAGGAGTTGAAAGATATGCTCCATTTAATTTAGTGCTTGCAGTTACGAAATCACTCGGGCTGGTGGAGTCATGAAGTTGTCTCGGCCGTTCCTGGACGCCTTGGATGCGGTCTCTCCTTGACTCTTGATCTACTAGAAAGTAGACAAAGAGACCTTTCCAATAAGTGCTTATTTGCATTAAACAACCTTGGAAGTTGTAAGATATGCCCTCTTAAACTTGCACTTGTAGTTTCGAAATCACCTCAAGTGGAGCAGCTTTTATTGCCTTCTCAAATTCTAGATGGTTCACCTCCCAAACACCTTAGCATAACAAAGTAATCACAAGGTATTAGTACCTCATTTAAGGAATGATTTGCTTCAACAACAAGGAAAGAGTTCACCTAATAATTAAATTTACGTTCATGGACTCGTTTCACTGGTCCATGATTAAATGGTGAAGGGGGTCGCTGGTGTGGTTGTATTGATGGCAGTGATGTCCTCATCATCCTCCCCTTCTTATAATAGAGTCGTCCTCGACTCTAGCGTGTGCTCCTCACCCAAATATATCTTCAAATTTGATGATGTGCTTGCTTGGTTGGAAATGTTGGAAATATTATTACTTGGTCCCCAATCAACTTCTTTGTTCCTCAATGTATTTGTAGTAGGAGCCATTAACATGGTCATATCTGTGCGGGTTATGTTCTCATCAGAATAAGAGGAGTCTCTAAGATTAAGATAGAATCTTTTGAGACAGATTAGTTAGATCTATTAGGGTAAGATATATATATATATATATAAGATGGATCTATTAAGATAAGAGAGAATCTTTCAAGATAAGATGAATCTATTAAGATAAGAAAGAATCTTTTAAGTTAAGATGGATCCATTAAGATAAGAGAGTGTCTCTTAAGATAAGAGGATAATCTAAGTTGTTTAGTTATCTCATTAAATTTATTTATTTATATTTATGCCTATATGTATATGCAGACGTAATTGTGGACACTACTCCACAACTAATCACACTCAATCAAAGACCTAAATTAGACAAATATCATAAGAACAAACACTCAAGCTTATAGATACCTATAAAAATAGTTTTGTTTTTGTTCCTAAGAGTAGGTGTCCTATTCATAAAGATCACTTTAGGCACAAGATTTCAAAAGTGTGGAATCCAAATTTGTCTTTAGACGGAAAAGGTAAGAATAATCAGAGTAAAGCGGAAATAGATGAGTGTTGGGGGCCTTCTTCTCCGCCAAAGGTCCTCTAAGCAAAAACACCTTCGGTAGGACGATATGCAAACAGATACGACATGAAGACATATGCCGAAGCTACAATTGAAAGAGCTTCAGCATGATGGCGTGCCTAAGACGAAGGATGGCACCGACTTAAAGAGGAAAACTCCATGTAGTCCCCAACAATTTGTACTATGATTATAATTAGTTATCAGGGGCATGAATGTAATTTTATCCGGGCTGCGTCCCGTGCCTATAAATAGATGAACAGTACCCACGTACTATTCACACTGACTTGTAATCACTCGCGCGTCACTCCTGGATTTTTACCTTCTGTGAAGCCGAAGGTACAAATGTAATTTAAATATCATTATTGTTGTCTGTTCATGATTATATAATAATAATGTGAATAGCCTAATGATTTAAAATGATTATTCATATTCCTTTTGTGTTTAATATGTCCCTGTTTATATCCTTGCATATTGAAATGATGAAGGTATATCCTTCATGACCTTCGTCCGAAGATCATTATATCCTAAAGGAGATAATGTTACAAAGGACAAAGGTCTTTAACTATTAACATTTGTGTTGCCTTGTTCTTGATTCATAGCTTTTCGAGAACAAGTGACCAACATTGGCGCCCACCTCCGGTGAACTCACTTCCACTGTTATGACGATGGCTTCGTGCAACAACCAAGCTGTGGCACCTTCAGTCACGATGCTGGTGCTCCCAATCATAGGTGGTTCAAGCTCAGAACCAGCTAACAAGAAGCAAAAGAAGGAAGCACAAAGAAGAGTGCAGCATGTTGGGGTGCAAGGACCCTTCATCAGATCCAAGTGGTCTCACATCCCAATCACCTTATCCCAGGAAGATCTTCAGCTTAAAGATTATCCTCACAATGATGCCATGGTTATATCTTGTTTCATCAAGGGATTTCTAGTCCACAATGTTCTGGTTGACACAGGCAGTGTAAAAGACATCATCTTTGCAAAGGCCTTCAGACAGATGCAAGAGCCAGAAGACAAGATACATGATGCAACACACCCTCTTTGTGGCTTCGGAGGAAGACAGATTATGGCACTTGGCAAAATAACCATGTCAGTTACCTTCGGTTACGTCCATAAAACAAGAACTGAACAAGTTGTCTTTGACATTGTTGACATGGAGTATCCATACAACGCAATCATTGGTCGAGGGACGCTCAATGCCTTTGAAGCAATTCTTCACCCAGCATATTTATGCATGAAGATACCTTTGGAACAAGGGCCCATTGCTGTTCATGGGAGTCAAGAAGCTACCAGGAAGGCCGAAGGGAGCTGGACGGATTCAAAGGCTATCCATAACATAGATGAAGCCGAAGCTTATCAGCAGTACAAGCACAGAAGAAAGAAGGCTGCTTCAGCAGATCAATCGAAGCCTATGCTCCTGTGTAAAGACATAGCAGACCAAAAGGTACTACTGGGATCTCAGTTATCTGGTGAACAAGAAAAGACTTTGTTAAAATTTTTGTTCAACAACAAAGATGTCTTTGCTTGGACAGCTAATGATCTCTGTGGTGTTAATACAGATGTCATTGAGCATTCACTCAATGTGGATCCACCTTTCAGGCCAAGAAGGCAGAGACTTCGGAAAATGTCTGAGGATAAAGCCGAAGGTGCTCGAAATGAAGTAAAGAGACTTCTTAGTGCTGGTGTCATCAGAGAAGTAACGTATCCAGAGTGGCTAGCTAACACTGTTATGGTAAAGAAGGCTAACGGGAAATGGAGAATGTGTACTGTTTTCACATACCTCAACAAGGCATGTCCGAAGGATGAGTTCCCTTTACCAAGAATAGACTCCCTTGTAGATGTAGCAGCTTCTTCGGAACTCATGAGCTTGTTGGACTGCTACTCGGGCTATCACCAAATTTGGATGAAGAAAGAGGATCAGCCAAAGACAAGCTTCATAACTCCCAGTGGTACTTATTGCTACCTTCGGATGCTCGAGGGGCTCAAAAATGCTGGAGGAAGCTTCAGCACAATGACTGCCAAGGTTCTTCACTCTCAGATAGGCAGAAATGTGCTAACTTATGTTGATGATATTATAGTAAAAAGCACAAAGCAAGAAAATCATGTTGCCGACTTGCAAGAGACATTTGCCAATTTTAGGCAAGCTGGTCTCAAGTTGAATCCAGAAAAATGTGTCTTCGGAGTGAAGAAGGGCAAATTCCTTGGCTGTCTCGTATCAACAAAGGGTATCGAAGCTAATCCAAGCAAGATTGAAGCTATCCTTCGGATGGAACCTCCAAGTTCAAAGAAAGGGGCTCAATGGTTGGCAGGAAGGCTGGCATCGTTGAACAGATTTATATCAAGATCAGCAGAAAGAAACTTACCAATCTTTGAAATACTGAAGTCAGTCGAAGTCTTTCAATGGGGTCCGGCTCAACAGATAGCCTTCGAAGAGTTAAAACAATATCTGATAGATTTGACAACTCTAACTCCACCTTCATCAGGAACTCCATTACTCCTGTATGTGACTGCCTCCCATTCTGCAGTTAGTGCAGCACTGGTACAGGAGAAGCAAGATGGCCAACTAAAAAGACAAGCACCGGTATACTTCGTCTCCGAAGTACTCAGTTTATCAAAGAAAAATTACACAGAGTTGGAGAAGGTATTGTATGCTGTGTTGATGGCCTCCAGAAAACTTTGGCATTACTTTCAAGCATATCATATAATAGTACCTTCATCACAACCTCTGAAGGATATAATGAGAAACAGAGAAGATACAGGGAGAATTGGAAAATGGGCTGCGGAGCTTAATGAATTTACTATTGATTATGTACACAGATCCTCAATTCAATCTCAGGCGTTAGCAGATTTCATTGCTGATTGGACGCCAGGGGCCCAGGGAGAAGAAACAACAAAAGATGTCGAAGCCTGAACGGTATTCTGTGATGGCTCTTAGGGAACCTTTGGCGCAGGAGCGGCTGCTGTTCTAGTAGCGCCCTCTAGAGTTAGGACATGTTATGCAGTAAAATTGGACTATACTTGTACAAATAACATTGCCGAGTACGAAGCTCTTCTTTTAGGGCTTTGGAAACTAAAGGCAATGGGAATAAGAAGGGCAATCCTTAAAACTGATTCTCAAGTTATTTGTGGCCATATAGACAAAAACATCAAGGCAAGGGATCCGAAGCTTGAAAAATATTTGAATGCTGTTCGAAGATTGGAAGCTTCTTTTGAAGGGTTTTCTATAAAAAAATATTCCAAGGGGGAAAAATGAGCATGCGGATTTGCTAGCCAAGTCAGCGGCACAGGGGCTCCCTTTGCCTTCGGAAGTGTTCTTTGAAACAACAAAAGCACCTTCAGTCGAACTTATGGAGAGGGCAGTGCTAGCAATATCACATGTACATAGTGAAGACTAGAGGACTGAGATTATATCTTTCCTCCAAGGCAACTATCTTTCGGATGACGAAGTTTATAATAAAATAATGGAAGCAAGAACAAGACCATATGTGATCATAGAAGGGGAGTTATATAAGTATGGAGTCTGTTCTCTATTGCTCAAGTGTTTGTCCAGAACCGAATGTTAGGAATTGATGAAAGAAATACATGCAGGATTATGTGGGTCTCATATTGGGTCTAGGTCTTTGCTCGGGAAGGTTTTCAGACAAGGATTTTACTAGCCGAAGGCAGCTTCAGATGCAGCAGACTTGGTTCAAAAATGTGAAAATTGCCAAAGATGTGCAAAAGACCAGAAACAACCTTTGTCTTTAACCCAGCTAATACATCCAACTTGGCCACTGTAAAGATGGGGTCTGAATTTGTTAGGTCCACTTCCACCAGCATAAGAAAATTTGAAATATGTCGTCGTGGCAGTGGAATATTTCTCTAAGTGGATCGAAGCAAAGCCCTTAGCCACAATAACTTCGACCACAGTACAGAAATTCTTCTGGCAAAACATTGTTTATCGCTTCAGTGTGCCGAAGGCAATAACCGTTGACAATGGAACTCAATTTGATGCCGAAACATTCAAGGATTTTTGTGATCAAATTGGTACAAAAATTCATTTTGCATCAGTAAGACATCCAGAATCAAATGGGTTGGTAGAGAGAGCAAATGGAATTATAACGACAGGAATAATAAAAGTAATCTTCAACCAGCCTAGAGAAAAGTGGCCAGATGAGTTGATCAAAGTGGTGTGGAGCCATAACACAACCATATCAAGATCAACATGTTTTACACCTTTCAAGCTCCTGTTCGGTGACGAAGCAATAACACCTGAAGAAGCAAAGACATGATCAATAAGGACAACAACTTCAGCGGAGGACGAAGCTGATTCTCAAATAACAAAAGACATTATAGAAGGGACCAGACTTCAGGCCATAGAACACATCAATAAGTATCAGGCCGAAACAATAAAATGGTGTGATAGGAAAGTTCGATTGAAAAAAATCAAGCCAGGTCATTTGGTGCTTCGGAGAGTATGCAACCCAGATATAGTGGGCAAGTTACAGCTAAAATGGGAAGGTCCTTTTCTAGTAGTATCTTCGTCAAGACCCGGTTCTTACAGATTGAAGGATATGGATGGCAACGACATACCCAGATCTTGGAATGTGGGTGAGCTTCGGTGATATTATGTGTAATTGATGTAATCTTTTTCATTTTTCCTATGGCACCCTTTTCCTTTTAGAAGGGGAGAAAGGTTTTTAATGGGGCCATAGTTTGTAATTTTTTATTCTTATTAAGCCCTATGCAATACAAGGGCCAAAATCCCCCAAAGATGTAACATGTAATATCAGAGCCTGCACCATCGAGTGCAAAAGAAAATAGGGAAAAGTTCAAAAGACGTCTGTAAGAGGATGCAGAGCTGTAATCACCCCAAGGATGACGAAGCTGGAAAAGTCGTTCCGAAGGAAGTGCAGCGTAAGTTCCAAAGCTGAAAAAGTCGTTTCTAAGGGAGCGCAGCGTAAGTTCCGAAGCTCAATAGTCGTTCCTAAGGGAATGCAGAGCCAAATACCACCGAAATAGAAGGTGAAGAAGCTCCAAATTCGTTCCTAAGGGGATGCAGAGCATAAATGCCACTGAAATAGAAGGTGCAGAAGCTCCAAAGTCGTTCCTAAGGGGATGCAGAGCTTAAATTCCACCGAAATATAAGGTGAAGAAGCTCCAAAGTCGTTCCTAAGGGAATGCAGAGCTTAAAGACTCCAAAGTCGTTCCTAAGGGGATGCAGAGTCTGGGTGTGACTTCGTGTGTGTTTGGGACATTCATTTGCATATTACATTACATCATTCATTGCATTCATACAAACATTCATTTAGACATTCATAGGATCATTATCATCATGACATAAAGCACGAATAGAAATACTCCAGCTTTGATGAAACGAAGAAGCTTCATTCCAAACATACAGACATTTCATGCAAGGAAATGCTTCGATGTGTACGAAAAGAAGGGAAGGTGTTTTTCGCCTTCGGCTCAAAACATATGAATTTCGTCCACAACAAAGAAATTCATACATGGATGAAAAGGTAAAAATATATTACAAGGTATGGACAGATATACACAGTACTGAGTTTAATTCTTGATTACAATTTTTTGCAATGATAATGCAAATATTTCCTTAACTCTATACAGGAAGGCTTGAAGGGAAGCTTCATCTCAGCAACCTTCGGAATGTGCTTTGGGTCATCAACCTTCGGCATCGCTATCCTGCAGACAAACAATGGTATAAGGTAAAAGTGATTATAAGGATCAAGGAAAGAAACAAGTATAAGCTCCATACTGGTTTAAGCAGACTTCGGGCTTCGTCTCCAACCAACTCCCGTCCACCCTTAGCCCAAATCTCAGTAATGAATCTGTTTCTGATGCTTCGGGCTTCACTAGGAATATCAATCAAATTTGATGGCGACAGACTGAAGGTTGGTCTATTTACTATCTTCGCATGCGTGCATCCAGCCTTCAAGAATGCAACAGCTGTGCCGCGAGAAGCTAGCAGAGCACAAAAGTCACCATGCCTAGCTATCACTTCATCGAGTGCATCAACTTCATTTTCAATATGCTTGAAGGTATCTAGTATATCTTCAGCCAAAGGGGTAATATCTTCAGAGCTGGCCCCAACCGAGCTGAAGACACCTTTCAACCGTTGCACGCAGCGGCTACCAAATTCCAAGGATGTATTCCAAAGGTCCTTCAGAGATTTTCTGCAGCTTTGTGTTTTTATTAGCTTCGGCTTCATATTTTGCTTGCAGTTCATTCTTTTCTTGTTCGAAGCTCTCTGATTTCCCTCTTAAAGCTGCTTGAGTTTGGAGAAGCTCCTCGCTTAATCTAGCATTTTTAGCTTAAAGTTCTGCAAGGGAACCCTCTGTAGCCTGAAGCAAGAAGTCCTTCTTCTCAAGGGAAGCTTCGCAATCCTTAATTTTACTCTCCAAGCCCTCGATTATGATTTCATTTTTCTTGTCCTCGAGGTCTTGTTGCATCCTCAATGCTTTACTTAGTAGCATACTCTGTGGAAATAAGCTAACATCAGAAAATTTTGATTCATTACAAAGATAACGGAAACCTAGGCAAAAAGAATTTTACCTTGAAATTGGAGTAAAACAGACTGCCGACGATATGTTGTCGCTGGTAGCCGCTAATATCAGCCTCAAGCTTTGGGAAATCGTCGCTCTTTGATAGAGTGCCGATTATTTTTGCCCTGGCGCGATCGTGAATACATCCTAAGGCTCCTTCGTCAATTCCACCGAAGAGCATAGCTCCTGGCTGGTAGCCACATGATATCCCATATTCCTGCAGCTCCTTCTTCTCAGCCTCGGACAATTCTTGATCCACCAGGTTCCGAAGGTCAAAGTCCCTTTCTTCTGAAGAAGCATCATCAATCTTTTTTTCCTATGTCAGACACTGCGGCCATGACCTTCTCTGCAGCCGCTGCTGTCTCTTCTGCAGCCATATCCGAAAGAATTTTATCAATTCCTGACAATGTACTTTCAAGATTGGCAGCTTCGGCAGAAGTTTTAGCTTCGGTAGTGGCCTCGGCACTTGCAACAGGCATTATTTTGGACGCCGTGGCCAGCGGTGTTGTCCGTTCAATGGCTTGCATGACATTAACAATTCTTTGTTTTTTCTGATAGTCAGCCTTCTCCTGTGTAGCCGAAGGCTCACCCTTCTTCTGTAAAAGTTTCGTCAGTTCTGGTCCCATAGGACTTAGCAGCTTGATGGGTAAAGATTCAGTCATTACCTTTAAAATTTCTGCTATTTCAGCAGCAGGAGGCATCGAAGGAGTCTCCTCTGTTGCCTCAATTATCTTCGGCTCCGGAGTTTCAGCCTTCCTCTTCTTCGAAACTGTCGCCTTCGGCTCAGGAGTGGATTTTCTCTTCTTTGAAATTTTTTCATCCTCCTTTACCATTCTAGCAGCTTGTCTGCTTAGAATACTGACAACCCTTTTTCTTTTTACCCCTTTGGCCCCTTTGTCAAGTTTTTCATAATCAGGGTATTCAAATTTCAAGGCGTCCATTACCCGGTTCAACCTTCGTTTCGGCCGGGTACCGAAGGCTGCGGTCATCAATTGATCTTACTTTTGGTATAATTCCCAAGTATCTCGTTGCACATGGTCTCAATCATGTCTATCCATTCTTTGCAAGGCTCCTTGAATTGTTTTTCAAATTTGAAATGGTAAGCAAGACGAACAAGTTCATGCTTCTTCCCCGATTCTTTCTTCTTCGGCATTCCCCAGCCACTTGACGTAGGATATGTTCTGTTTGCCAAGTATTCTTGCACCAAGTCCCTAGCACTGATCTTCTCAGGTACCTCTCTAAATTTCACTTCAGCCAATTGACAGGGTGACCCCAGTTGCATATTGCATAAAGGCGTGGTCATTCCGAAGCTTAAACTTAGAGGACTCATAATCATGGTCATCAGCTTTTCCCTCTTTTTCTCATCAGCCTTCATATAGAACCACTCATTTTTCCAACCAGTCGGCCACTTCGTGCGGTAGCTGAGGACTGGTGCCTTTGTATCCTTTCGACACGCTAAATTGTAACAACCAAAATTTTCATGAAGGCCATCTGTCGTGGCCTTCGTCTGATAGTGCAGCTCGTGCACTCGGCAGAAAGCTTTGGCATCTGGGCTCATCCCTTGGCTTCGAAGGGCCCAGATATAGACGCTGAGCCTAACAATAGCGTTGGGAGTCAGCTGATGAAGATATATTTCAAAGTTCTTTAAAACTACCCATATCATCTCATTCACGGGGAATCACAACCCTGCTCTGAAGAAGCTCTTGAAAAGGACAACTTCATCCTTCTTCGGCTCTAGGATAGTCTCTTCTCCAGCAAATCAAATAAGCTTACTCTCAGCCTCTCCAAAATAGCCCAATTTCATCATCATAGGCATGTCATCTTCCGTCAAAGTAGATTTTTCAAAATCTAGGTGACTAGGCTTCGTTGGGATCAGAATGTTGTAGTCTTCTTTACTCTCACCAACACCTTCACCCTCAACCACAGTTTGTTCAGCTTCGGCATTAGAAGCACCTTCGTCAGCCACAACCAGACCTGATCGCTTCATTACTTATGAAATCGGTTCTATTTCGGCGACCTCAATTTCGTCCCCCTCACGAGACACTCTAGCAGCTGACCGCACTCTGGCCATTTCAATGGTTTTTACCGTTTGATGAAGCTAACCTGTCTGACGAAGTTAACCTTAAACGATGAAGCGTTTTCTCAAAAGCACAATGCAGAAAGCTTCGGCTATGGTTAAATTTTTTAACAGCACAATAGTGCAATGGCAATGAATGATGTGGTAACTCCTCACCAACCCATCTGTTTATATAGTGCTATAGGGGGGGAAGGTGAACCGCCAGGCCGCTTACACTCGCTAAATGGTGGACCGCTCGACGCCTGGAATATTATAATCGTTTCTCGGCAACGAGCTCAGGGAAGGTGTTTTCGGACCTTCGGCATTCCGAAGCCTTCGAGTTTTTCGTGGATCGAGCTCGTTACGAAAAACGATATAGCACCGCGAAGGGCTACTGTTGGGGGCCTTCTCCGCCGAAGGTCCTCTAAGCAAAAACACCTTCGGCACGACGATATGCAATCAAATACGACATGAAGACATATGCCGAAGCTACAATTGAAAGAGCTTTGGCATGATGGCGTGCCTAAGACGAATGATGGCACCGACTTAAAGAGGAAAACTCCATGTAGTCCCTGACAATTTGTACTATGATTATAATTAGTTATCAGGGGCATGAATGTAATTTTATCCGGGCTGCGTCCCGTGCATATAAATAGATGAACAGTACCCGCGTACTGTTCACACTGACTTGTAATCACTCGCGCGTCACTCCTGGATCTTTACCTTCTGTCAAGCCGAAGGTACAAATATAATTTAAATATCATTGATGTTTGTTCATGATTATATAATAATAATGTGAATAGCCAAATGATTTAAAATGATTATTCATATTCCTATTGCGTTTCATATGTCCTTGTTTATATCCTTGCATATTGAAATGATGAAGGTATGTCCTTCACGACCTTCGTCCAAAGATCATTATATGCTAAAGGAGATAATGTTACGAAGGACGAAGGTCTTTAACTATTAACATTTGTGTTGCCTTGTTCTTGATCCATAGCTTTTTGAGAACAAGTGACAAACAATGAGAAAAGATTAAGATAAGTTTAGAAAAGAACTAGAGTAAGGTAAGTAGGTAAGGGTTTCTCCATTTCTATCTAGGTTTCATCCTACAGTCAACATTCCTCTGATACCACTTTTGTCACACCTGGATTTAAGGGACAAAGCCGGGTGCGTCTCATATATGCGCCAAAGAAGACAACACATATAATTATAGAGTGTATAGAGATAAATATCACAATATCATCAGAGTATTTATTACATAGTGGAAGTCTTACAAAATAAAAGATAAATATAAAACGAACTAAAGTCCATCCTTGGCGCCATAAGTCAACTGGGAGACGCCACCTAAATCAAATCGAACTCCTCGTTGTGTGGCTCCTCTTGAACCACCAGTTCTTCAACTGTGGGGGGTGTGAGATAGCAAGGGTGAGCTCACACATGATCATAGCTCAACAAGTTGTGGGGAACCAGTGTGCATGAACTCACCAAAGGTGGGAGTTCATGTGATGTGTAAGGCTGATCAACAATAGAGGTTAAAGCTGAGCATTGCTTTTAATAAGTTGGTCAAATTTTATTAGCAATTACTAAATGTAAGTAAATACCAAACCATAATAAATAATAGAACAAAATTAATAAATAATCCCATGTAATGCAAATGACAAATTGAATTTAAGTTTCATAATTTAATCATGCGAGAGTCCTGAGCTGCTCATGACCGTGAGCACGGCTAGTATACCAGTTTTACACTCTGCAGAGGTTGTACCCTATACCCACAAGTCGTGTATCCCATGTTGCCATGGTTAGCTAGACCCTTAGACACTACCGAGGTGAATGGCTAGGGATCCACTACGAGGCCTTTACAAAGTTCCACTAGCTTCCAAAAACCCGCTACAGTTTATGGGAAGAGCACTTGCCAGAATCCCTCGTCTGACCGCCATCGCAGCAAAATCAACCCAAGAACCTCCCTGCATGCAACTCCCCTACTGCCCTTGCCCCTTTCGGGTAAGGTAGTCTTCCACTAGCTTTCCTAATTAGTTAGCCAAGGGGTTCCATTCCTCCCTTGTGGTGGCACGTGTTTCTCAAGTAAAGCTCCATGTTCCAATTAAAGATAATGATCTTGACATGAACATAAATTAAATAACGGAAAAATTGGAACATGAATATGATGAAATATTAACCCAAAACCATATAAAGCAGTAGCAGAACTACCCAAGTGATTCAGGGGTAAACAAGGTAAAAGATAATCAGACTAGGGTGACCTACTGGTTGTGGACTTGTTCTCAAATGCTATGAATTAAGAACAAGGCAACACAAAAATAGGTTAATGGTTAATGTCCTTCGTCCTTCGAAGCATTATTTCCCTTAGGATATAACGATCTTCAGACGAAGGTCATGAAGGACGTACCTTCATCATCACAGTACATATTGATGAAAGACGAAGCATATGAAACATCAGAAATAACATGAATAATTATATGACATTATTTAGATATCTTTATTATATCATCATGAATGAATAAGAACAATATTGAATTATATTTGTACCTTCGGCTTGACAAAAGGCAAAAGTCCAAGCGTGTCACACGAGCGAGTACAAGTCAGCGTGAACAGTACAGGGGTACTGTTCATCTATTTATAGGCACAGGGCGCAGCCTGGGTAAAATTACATTCATGCCCTTCATGTTCACTATTAACTTAAAAACTATCTGTCGGGGACTAGATAGCCTTTTCCTCCTTAAGTCGGTTCCTTTTTCTGCTACTGAGCCGAAGCTCCCTTGTGCAGCTTCGACACTGGTTCAACCTTCATTCTGACCCTGCTCTCCATATTCTGTACAGCTTCATCCCGAGTCCGAAGGTTCCTGTACATATATCATGCTTGGGAAACATTGTTAATCATGTTTTTGAGGACCTTCGGAAGACGAAGGCCCCCAACAGGTCCCAACAAAATTAAACCTATGCATTAAAATAATGATAATAAAGAACATTATTGGGTAACTGAAAGTAGATTCTAGGTACCAGGATGATTCTTCAAATCCTCGTGACCTCACTGCTAGTCGTAGCAATACAAACAAACGTGGTATAGATAAAACTAACATCACACCAAACATATTTACAAACTGAATAATAATAATCTACACGTCGCTACGAGATCGCGGGATCGAGAACCACTAAAATCGGAGTTATGGTTAAGGAGTTATGATTTCGTAGAGGATTTATGTGATTAAAATGTTAAACTATATTATAAATTGGTTAATATAAATCATATAAGAGGTTATTCTATAAATAATTATCTCACCTTTAATCTAAGTTATAAATTAACCATAAAATATATTTTGGTGGATAATGATGAGCACATTAACAAGACTAACCAACATAAGTTAATTAAAGATCTAATTAGGAAAGAATGAGACATGGTATAATAAATGTTGTTACTGTGTAGTAAATACTTATATGATACTAACACAACTAGAATGGATCAAATCGGAGTTAAAACAGAAGAGTTATGAATTTTTGAAGGTTTTATGTATTTTGTACCAGATTAAATAGGATATAAATTTTAATGTGACTTTCATGTCAAAACAGTGGCACTAAATGATAAACAATAATATTATAAAATTATAGAAATTGGAATGGATTGATTTGAACTTCATATGAATTTTATATGAACTAAACAAGTTCTAGGGATTTGTTTTTACATTAAAATCCTTTTTGTGACACCCCAGTGTCACCTAGGGTTTCTCTCAAATACCAACCCAAGAACCATTATTTCATGTGAATCAAAGTAAGCATGAGCATCAAATTAACTTAAGAAATAAAGGATTCACCAAGCATATATACTTAAAAGTATCATGATCAAAACAATTGAGTCTTTTAAAAAGATTGGAATGTGCAACCCTATAAAAACCCTAAGTGAGCCTTATAAGCAAAATGCAAGAGAATAAGAAAAAGGAAATGAAAAGTTTAAAATTACGACTTGAGCCATTATAAAAATTAAAGTATATTTAATGAGCAACAAGAAAGGTTGAGAAGGCTTAGCCAAAATAACTCAAATAAATCCCCAAATCAGCCCTTGAACTATGAACCCTTAGAGAAATTCAGATTTCTGAATTTCTGAATTTCAGACCTCTTCTCAAAGATCATCTGCGTTCTATGTTTTTCGAAACTCAAAGCCAGGAGATCCAAATATCAAAGTTGTGCCAAATTCCCTTGAACACGTCCTGGAAAAGTTTCAACTCAAACCAAATTCATTTGACATGGTTTTGGCGCAGTTTGACCTCGGGACCAGGCATTCTGACACTGGCACCTTGGTGACGCTACAACTCCCTGTCCCTAGCCTAAAACCGCGCGACGTCCATACACAAAAGACAAAGCTTGGTCAGGTGAACAAATCCTTCACAGCGATCTTGCCCAAATTCGCGAAGATTTGCTCCCAATCGGCGCTTGAACAGGGGCAGAGGCAACGGGAACACGTGTTCGACCGTGGCTGACACCCCCGGTTCACGCCCGTTCGCGCACCGCACCTCCCAGTGCACGCCCGCGCGCACTCACTGGTCCACAACCGCCCGTGCACCACGCCGTGCCTATAAAGCCTTCCCAGGCGCGCCCCACTTCGCCACGCACTCACCCTCACCGGCCAGCCACTTTCCCTTAGCTCCAGCGAGCTCAATTCCGCCCGCCATTGCCGCCAGAGCTTCGGCCATCGTGGCCAGCCCACTCCAGCCATCCTCTGGGCAAGCCAGTGCTTCGGCTAGCTCCGCCAGTAGCCTGTGAAGCTTGCCAAGCCCTCGGACCCGACCGGCCTTCACCGGAGGCCCGAGATCGACCTCACCGGACTTCGGTCTTCCGCCGCTGCGCGTGGACCGAGCTATCTAGTGAGTCTCCGCCCAATTCCTTGCGCTTATGTCTTCTCTGGCACCCCGTGAAGCTCTCTGACCCATCCAATTGCCCTATCTCGCCGTGACCAGGCCGGACTCCTCGCCGCCGACGAGCATCCCTGCCTGCGCGCGTGGACCGACCAACTTCGGCCATCTCCGACGGTGACCCGCACACCGTTGTGATCCCCGAGACCTCCCCTACATCCTCAACCACTTCACCGGAGCCATCTCGCCGCCGGTAAGCCCCTCCGCCCTTTCTACCGCCGCGGTTACTGTTTAAGTTAGAAGAAGGACCTCGGGTTAGGATTTGTAGAACCCGAGGGGTTTTCTGTAACGTCAGTGACTCATGTGAATAGTAGCTTAAGGACTGATTCGCGAAGAAAACTTAAAACACCCGCTAGGGACCCCAGTGCAAAGTAGTTTTCCATTTAATCAATTCTGTTAATCTTTTTAAATAACCAGAGAACTTATAAAATCCATAACTTGATGAATTCTTAATCAAAAGTTGTCAAACTAATTTTGCTAGATCTTAAATATTATGAACTATCATCTAAAAATGATAAACCCTATGCTTTATGTTCTAAATTTTAGAGTTTAAAATTAAAAACAGAAACCCACCAAACCTTGTTTAATTAAGGAAAATTAGTTTTTCTTCTGTGCTGAACTTAAGAAAATTTATAGATGTTCAAACCTCATTTAGACACTGTTTAAAAATAGTAGGAACCCCAGCATTAGAAATTATGGTGTAGTTATTCATTTAAAGCTATTTTGTCCAAAACTTAGAGAAAATCAAAAAGGCATTAGAAATTAATGAACAATGATTAAGATTATTTTTCCTAGTTTACTTATGTAACAGAGAACCTAGGAAAAATACATAGACCATTAATTTGGACCAGTTTTAAATTACAATGATTTATTTAGCCTTATTTGGACTGAGAATCAATTATTAGAGTAGCAAAACTATAACCAAAATGATTAATAAAAACCCAGTGGATTTACAACCACAAGAGCCCCACTACAAAAATACAGAGCACCCCAGCCCAACTTTTTAAGTAAGGGAAATAAATACAAAGTGATAATGAGGCATTTTCCAAATAAATCATGAACAACCCCTATTAATGTGATAATGGGCAACCAAAAATTAGTTAAGTCCATGATGAGATAAACTACCTGAGAAAAATGCAAACCCATGAAAAAGAAGCAAACTCATACCAATTGCTAATGATTTAAGAGAAAGACCACTTAATTCAAATAATGCATACCACAACTTCCCTTAAGCAAAAAGAGGCCAAACTTCAAAATGATTGCTCTTGCACAAAATAATAACCAAGAAAAATATGAACTCTGTTGTTTGATGTTTTTCAAATATAGTAGTAGTAGAAAGCACCCATTTGGCTAGAAACTTGAGAAAACCATAGAAAAATAATTAAAAGGTATTAATGATTAGAAATTTGTATCAAGTCATGTTATAACACCTAAAAGCCAGCAAAAATAAGTTTTGGAGAATTGCCCACTGTTAGACAATAGTTGTGGTTCAAAGCACCCCTTCTGCCCTAGGATTTAATAATTTTGTCCAGAGAAAACTATTCACTTTCTGATTCCCAAATTTTGAGACAGAGAAACATATACCACTACCCAGCCACTGACATTTTTGCAGAATTTTTAGAATTTTATAAAAGCAACTTGTAGTTCAAACCTACTCCAAAACATTAAAGAGAATAAAAGAAAAGGAAAGGAGAAGTAAACCTCACCCCAATAAGTCTAACTTGAGTACATACCAATTCTCACTAAGACTTAAAAGGAATTCAGTGGAACCCCAAAATTTTAATCTACTTACCTTAGCTAAGTTTAAACCAATTTACCAAGTATACCACCCAAGGGTCTTGCATGAGTAAAGTTAACCTTGTTTAACTCAAGAAAAATCATGCACCTTTAAAGTTGTGATTTCTAAAAGCACATGCCATATCATGCATATATCTTACGCATTGCATTCATTAGATTGTAATCTTGCCGACGGAGAGTACGTGCTCATCCCCGAGCAAGGACCTGTCCAAGAGGAGGACCAGGAGCAGGCTTCAGAGGCTGCTATTGAGGATCTACCCGCAGCCCCAGCAATTGAAGGCAAGCCCCGGTTTTATGCATAACCGTATTATTATATGCTACTTTACTACACTTAATGCTTGTAGGATTGAAATGTGCACTTAAGTGTAGGAGTTGCTTGAAACCTCTAGTTGCATGAGCTTAGGAATCCTTTATGAGATGAATACTAGTATGCTAGGTCGAGTAGCTGCTTGCTAATCAGGATCTCGGTAGAAGTCGAGTGATTTTTCTAGCACTCGCGCGAGGTCAGGAATTGATTGTATTCATCTTGATAATGGGATATATGTTAGTCTATGGACTTGGATCCAGGGAGGATGCCTTGTCCATGAGACGGGAAAAATGAATTAAGGATTAATGTGTGGATACCTGAGTCAAGCTTTTGAACGTACTAAGCACATGCCGGGAAAAATGGTAACCGGTAAACCTAGTACCTGAGTGAAGCCGGGCGCGGACTTTATCCCTCATGCGACCTGAGACTGGGTCTCCCATGCTAGCTATGGTGGGTACAAGTGTGGTCACTGCACGGCGGCAGCCGAGGTCAGTGGAGCATTGTATGCCAAGGCGGTGAGGCCTGGACGCGAACGGGGAATCGATGGGGACGGTTGTCATGTGTGGGGTCGGAGTACCCTGACATGCCGTGTGTTTAGGTTTACCTTGCAAGGTTAAAAACTCGATTCGAATCGTCTGCTTCTCGCAGCTAATGAGACTGCTTGATTCCTTGTACTGCATCGAGTAAGAAGTGAAATGTGGTTACCTGAGATAATTTGTTGATTGAACTAATTGATTGTTACCATGTATGCTTAGAAGGAGCAAATCTAGCTAAGTTAATGATGATAGAAATTGAAAAGCTAAAATTTGCTTTTAGAAACAGCTAGTGCTTTTGGCAAACCAAACCCCTCAGCCAAACAACTGCATAGTCTAGAGGTAGAGGAGTAGACTCCTCACACCGGTTAAGTCTAGCTGAGTACTAGATCTGAGGGACTGACGGGTTATTCCGATTTAAGTGTGTTATGGCCCCTGCGGCGTGACTTAGGCACTTAAGCTGGAATAATTCGGGCGGTTCTGCCACAGCTGGTATCGGAGCAAATTCCACCACAGAGAAGGACAATAAACCATGAATACCAATTTTCAAAATCTAAAACTTGCCTAGAAACTATTATGGATCGTCAGGACTAGACCGCTAGACCTAGGACGAAAGGCCTTAGGCATAGAGGGAGAAATAGGTGGCTAACTAATTAGGCCCCGTGGGCCAATACTTATATTTTAAGGATGCCCTAAAAAGCACCCTATTTTCTTTCGAGAGGCAGCGTTTCTTCTAGCATGCATGCATTATAAAACACAAGAAGGAATTAAAATTTTGAGCTAACCCCCTTTCTTTAAAACCATCCAGGCTTTCTTTTTCTTTTTCCTTCCACCATAATCTTTACCTTTGATTCCCTTCCGCAGATGAATTCACCCACCCCCGCCAGTGGAGGAGACTCTCGTTTCAGTTCTGACTTCCTTTCTCGCGATGGCTTTCCTTCCATCTTGTGGGAAGTGCTTAACTCTGCCGGTTACCCTACGCCCCCTTTGTACACGGTGCAGTTGTATGAGGAGCATCGGGTACCTCGTTGTCGGGTCTGGTTGACTTTGGAGGCTCATCCCCTTCAGCCGGGTTGGCGTTCTCTTGACTCTGAGACGATTGGACTCAGGACGGACGACACCGTTGAGGCAGCAGCCATGAAGACTCTGACGACTTTCTGTGGCTACCACCCCCTGGAGATGGTGATGCACCCCTTGGGACTCTTCCCTGCTGAGAAGAAGGATGATCCCATGTGGTGTAACCGCGTGAGCCATGTAAAGGATGTGTGGGCGATGTATCCTGACTTGGTTGGGAGGGTCACCGTTCAGTGCATGAGTGCGTTGTACCGCCTTCAGGCCCTTCAGAGCGATGCTATGACACTTCTTGCTAACACCGCTCAGACTGTCAAGCTCACTCTCGACAGTCGGGAAGATTTTGTGGTCGACCTATCCACGGAGTTGGTGGAGAAGGATCTGCAGGTGGAGAGGCTGAGCCAGCGCATTGCCACCCTAGAGCAGCAGGTGGAGATCCGAGACAACACTATTGATGTCTTGGAGAACCAGCTTCACGATGTGCAGAGGGAACTCGAAGAAGCAAATGACCACTTGGACATGCACCACCTGGAGATGGAGGCAATGAAGCAGGAAGCGAGGGAGAAGAGGCTCCCGAGGAGCTAGGACCAGCCCCTGGTGCCAATGGGACTACCTCCGCGATGCCTCCTTCACCCGTATCCAGTGTCGCTTCCACCGCTCAGGGTTAAGCAGTTGCTTCGACACTTTTAGGCGGATAGAAACCTATGCGAGCTTAGTTAATGTCAGATTTTGGACTAGGCTTATTTGTACTTCCCCCTGATTGATGTAACCCTGTAAACTTTTGAAATCTGTGGGATCTTTGTCACCATGTTATCTTCCTTTCGAACCTAATATTATGATTATGGCATTTTTCGTTCCATATGAGATGATATCTTGTCGTTCGAAACTGTGAGTTGGGATAACAATGGAGACAATCTCTGTTTTCAGATGGCAGCTAGGCAGCATCGCGGGCAGAACGAGCAGGTTCCCCCGCCACCTCCTCCAGCTCCCACAGTGCAGGAGCTGATGGCCCAGCAGAATGAGATTATGCGACAGCTCTTGCAGCGTCAGCCCCACCCTCAGCAGCATGGTGGAGGCCAGCATCAGCGACCTCCGGCTATGGCAACTTACCAGGAGTTTCTGAGCACGCAGCCGCCCTTGTTCAGCAAGGCAGAGGATCCGTTGGACGCCGACGTGTGGCTTCGCGTCGTTGAGTCCAAGTTTCCCCTCCTCACGGGAGACTGCCCTGATGAAGCCAAGGCTCGCTTCACCGCACAGCAGCTTCGCGGCCCTGCTCGGACTTGGTGGGATCACTTCCGTGCTATGCTCCCCGCTGATCGTGAGGTATCTTGGGAGGAATTCAAGACTGCCTTCAGAGGACACCACATCCCAGCTGGCATTCTTGATCGGAAGTTGAATGAATTTCTGGCCCTTAATCAAGGAACCCGCATGGTACTGCAGTATGCACAAGCCTTCAACGACTTATGCCAGTATGCAGGGTATCATGCTGATTCTGATGAAAAGAAGAGGGATCGCTTCCGCAGGGGTCTCAATACCAAGCTGCGGGAACGACTCAACACTGTCCGGGCTGATAGCTTCAATGAGTTGGTCAACATGGCCATCTCCCAGGAGGATTGCATTGTTGCTCACCGGGCAGAGAAGAAGAGGAAGGCACCAATTGCAACACCATCCGCTCAGGCTCAAAGGTTCCGGATTGTTTCTCACAATTAGAGCAGGGGTTTTCAGCAGCAGGCAGGCAGATGGGTGATCAGGCCACCTCAGCAGCAGCAGCAGCCGGCACCCAACTGCTACCCAGCCCCCGCCCCAAGGAACAATCAGCCTCCGCAGCAGCAGCAGTTCCGCCAGGGCAATGGGAACAAGTGTTTCACTTGTGGCAATGTGGGCCACTATGCCAAGAATTGTCCCAGGAACCAGTAGAGGCAGATGCCAGCACCAAATCAAGACAAGGGAAGAAAGCAGAAGGTGCAAGTCAGGCAAGGGAAGCTCAACTTCACTACTCTGGAGGAAGTACCTGAAGGAGCTTCTATCATGACCGGTATCTTTTCAGTTTATAATCAACCTGCTTTAATTCTGTTTGATTCTGGTGCATCTCATAGTTTCATTAGCCAAAAGTTCAGTGCTAAATGCAAACTGCCATTCTCTCACTCAAAAGGGTCATTCATGATTGTCACACCTGGGGAAAAAAATTCAACTAATCAATTAAACCAAAGTGTGCCTATTCAACTGGGAAGCCACATTGTCAAAACCACTCTTCTTGTGTTAAGATTGGAAAATGTGGACATTATTCTAGGAGCAAATTGGATGACCTTGCACCAAGTTGTGCTTGATGTAGCCAGCCGTACCGTGGAAGTTAATTCTCCATTCTGCGGGAATTTCACTTTAATTCTGCCTAGTCAGGGTTCTTCTCAGTCATGTGCTTTCTCTATGACGGAGTTACCTCTGAAGAAGATCCCAGTGGTCTATGAGTATGCAGATGTCTTTCCTGATGAGTTGCCAGGAATGCCACCGGACCGGGATATTGAATTCGCCATCGAGTTGCAACCGGGAATGGCCCCAATTTCCAAGAGGCCCTACCGAATGCCACCCGCAGAGTTGGCAGAGTTGAAGAAGCAGTTGCAAGAATTGCTGGATAAGGGTTTTATTCGCCCAAGCACTTCGCCTTGGGGATGTCCAACACTATTTGTGAAGAAGAAAGATGAAAGCTTGAGGCTGTGTATAGATTACCGCCCTCTTAATGTGGTAACTATCAAGAACAAGTATCCTTTGCCTCGTATTGATGTTCTTTTTGACCAGTTGGTCAGGGCCAAGGTGTTTTCCAAGATAGACCTTCGCTCTGGCTACCATCAAATCAAGATACGAGCAAGTGATATTCCGAAGACGGCATTCTCAACCAGATATGGGCTATATGAATTCTTGGTGATGTCATTCGTGCTGACAAATGCACCAGCATACTTCATGTATCTGATGAATTCTGTTTTTATGCCGGAATTGGACAAGTTCGTGGTGGTTTTCATCGATGATATTCTGGTGTACTCAAAGAACGAAGAAGAACATGCCGGGCATTTGCATGTAGTGCTTCAACGTCTGCGAGAGCACCACCTTTATGCCAAGTTATCCAAGTGTGATTTTTGGCTAAAGGAAATCAAATTTTTGGGTCACACTATCTCTCAGGCTGGAATAGCTGTTGATCCTGATAAAGTGCAAGAGGTGGTGAACTGGAGGCCACCAACAACTATTCGCCAGATTCGGAGTTTTCTGGGATTAGCTGGTTATTACCGAAGATTTATTCCGGACTTCTCTCGAATTGCAAAGCCTATTACTGAGTTGCTGAAGAAAGAAGTCAAGTTTGTGTGGAGTCAGAAGTGCGAAGATGCCTTCCATGCATTAAGGCAACATCTGAACACAGCACCAGTATTGGCGCAACCAGACAGCAACAAGCCTTTTGATGTGTATTGCGATGCCTCGGGCACCGGGCTAGGTTGTGTCTTGATGCAAGACAACCGAGTCATTGCTTATGCCTCAAGAGCACTCAGGCCTCATGAGCAAAATTATCCCACTCATGACCTCGAGTTAGCAGCAGTGGTTCATGCATTGAAGATGTGGAGGCACTATCTAATGGGAACCCACTGCAACATCTTCACTGATCATAAGAGCCTTAAGTACATTTTTACTCAGGCTAATCTCAACATGAGGCAGAGAAGATGGCTAGAGCTGATCAAGGATTATGACCTGGAGGTACATTATCACCCAGGAAAAGCTAATGTGGTAGCAGATGCCTTGAGTCGGAAGTTGCAATGCAATTGTATCCTGATGGATTCTCGCATTAGCACCTTGTGTGATGAGTTGAGCAAGATGCAAATTGAAGTGATTCCTTCTGGTTCTTTGTCTCACATTTCTGTTGAGCCAGCTTTGCAACACCAGATTATCATGGCCCAGCTCAGTGACAAGGGAGTGCAGATTATCAAGAAGAATCTCCATCAGAAGGTTGAGAAGTATAATTGTTTCCGCCAGGATGAAAAGGGTGTGTTATGGTTCAAAAGCAGATTGGTGATTCCTAAAGACCAGGACCTCAAGAGGAAAATTTTGGATGAGGCTCATCTCTCCAAATTCTCTATGCATCCGGGAAGCACCAAGATGTACCATGATTTGAAGCTTTTATACTGGTGGACCAGAATGAAGAGGGAGATAGCCTAGTATGTATCGGAATGTGACACCTGTCAGAGGATAAAGGCAAGCCACTTGAAGTCAGCTGGAGCTTTGCAACCACTGTCTGTACCTTCGTGGAAGTGGGACGACATCAGCATGGATTTCATTGTGGGTCTGCCCAACACCTCTCGTCATCATGATTCAATTTGGGTTATTGTGGACCGATTGACGAAAGTGGCACATTTTCTTCCTGTGCACACCACTGATAAGGCTCAGAAATATGCAGAATTGTATATTGACCGGATCGTGTGTTTGCACGGATTACCTCGGACCATTGTTTCTGACCGAGGAGCCCAATTTGTTGCCAGATTTTGGGAACAAATGCAAGAGTCTTTGGGAACCAAGCTAATCAGGAGTTCAGCTTACCACCCACAGACTGATGGTCAGACGGAAAGGGTAAACCAAATTCTGGAGGATATGCTGAGAGCTTGTGCGATCGATTGTGGCAAGAACTGGGATAAGCACCTCTCCTTGGCAGAGTTTGCTTATAACAATAGTTATCAATCCACCCTAAAGATGGCACCTTTTGAAGCTCTCTATGGAAGAAGGTGCAGGACACCACTCAATTGGTCTCAACCTGGTGAAAGAGAAGTTTTTGGACCTGATTTAGTGACTGAAGCCGAAAGGAAGGTCAAGTTAATCAGGAAGAATCTAGAAGCTGCTCAGGCCAGGCAGAAGAGCTATCATGATAAAAGAAGGAAACCTCTCCAATTCGAGGTGGGAAGTTTTGTATACCTCAAGGTATCACCCACCAAGGGAGTGCAGAGGTTTGGGATCAAAGGCAAGCTAGCCCCTCGTTACATTGGACCTTATGAGATCATAGAAGCATGTGGACCCGTGGCATACAAGCTGAAGTTACCTTCATAGATGTCTGCCATTCACAGTGTTTTCCATGTATCTCAGCTGAAGAAGTGTGTTCGATTGCTGACCGAGATCATAGCAGAGCCAAAATTGGAGATAGAGCCAGATCTATCGTACCAAGAGTACCCCTCCAAGATTCTGGATTGCAAAGAAAGATCGACTCGGGCTAAATCGATCAAGATGTACAAGGTCCAGTGGAGTAATCACTCAGAGGAGGAAGCTACTTGGGAAACCGAGGAATTCTTGAGATCCAACTTCCCCGATTGCCTACCTAAGGAAGCTGGTACGTAATCACCCCCAACCCCTCCTCCTGCCCTTCGAATCTAATTTTCAAAAATATGATCTTAATTCAGAATGAAGTAAAACTTAAAAGGACTTCCTTCTGAAGTTGCAAGGAGAATGACATTCGAAGAGCAGTTTTACCCTGATAATAGCAACACTCACCCATTTCCTATAAGTCTCACCCTTCGCTTCACCCTGGGAGGACTCTGGCCTGAATCTCGGGACGAGATTCCTTTAAGGGGGGAAGGCTGTGACACCCCAGTGTCACCTAGGGTTTCTCTCAAATACCAACCCAAGAACCATTATTTCATGTGAATCAAAGTAAGCATGAGCATAAAATTAACTTAAGAAATAAAGGATTCACCAAGCATATATACTTAAAAGTATCATGATCAAAACAATTGAGTCTTTTAAAAAGATAGGAATGTGCAACCCTATAAAAACCCTAAGTGAGCCTTATAAGCAAAATGCAAGAGAATAAGAAAAAGGGAATGAAAAGTTTAAAATTATGACTTGAGCCAATTATAAAAATTAAAGTATATTTAATGAGCAACAAGAAAGGTTGAGAAGGCTTAGCCAAAATAACTCAAATAAATCCCCAAATCAGCCCTTGAACTATGAACCCTTAGAGAAATTCAGATTTCTGAATTTCTGAATTTCAGACCTCTTCTCAAAGATCATCTGCGTTCTCTGTTTTTCGAAACTCAAAGCCAGGAGATCCAAATATCAAAGTTGTGCCAAATTCCCTTGAACACGTCCTAGAAAAGTTTGAAGTCAAACCAAATTCATTTGACATGGTTTTGGCGCAGTTTGACCTCGGGACCAGGCATTCTGACACTGGCACCTTGGTGACGCTACAACTCCCTGTCCCTAGCCTAAAACCGCGCGACGTCCATACACAAAAGACAAAGCTTGGTCAGGTGAACAAATCCTTCACAGCGATCTTGCCCAAATTCGCGAAGATTTGCTCCCAATCGGCGCTTGAACAGGGGCAGAGGCAACGGGAACACGTGTTCGACCGTGGCTGACACCCCCGGTTCACGCCCGTTCGCGCACCGCACCTCCCAGTGCACGCCCGCGCGCACTCGCCGGTCCACGACCGCCCGTGCACCGCGCCGTGCCTATAAAGCCTTCCCAGGCGCGCCCCACTTCGCCCCGCACTCACCCTCACCGGCCAGCCACTTTCCCTTAGCTCCGGCGAGCTCAATTCCGCCCGCCATTGCCGCCAGAGCTTCGGCCATAGTGGCCAGCCCACTCCAGCCATCCTCTAGGCAAGCTAGTGCTTCGGCTAGCTCCGCCAGTAGCCCGTGAAGCTTGCCAAGCCCTCGGACCCGGCCGGCCTTCACCGGAGGCCCGAGATCGACCTCACCGGACTTCGGTCTTCCGCCGCCGCGCGTGGACCGAGCTATCCAGTGAGTCTCCGCCCAATTCCTTGCGCTCATGTCTTCTCTGGCACCCCGTGAACCTCTCTGACCCATCCAATTGCCCTATCTCGCCGTGACCAGGCCGGACTCCTCGCCGCCGACGAGCATCCCCGCCTGCGCGCGTGGACCGACCAACTCCGGCCATCTCCGACGGTGACCCGCACACCGTTGTGATCCCCGAGACCTCCCCTACGTCCTCGACCACTTCACCAGAGCCATCTCGCCGCCGGTAAGCCCCTCCGCCCTTTCTTCCGCCGCGGTTACTGTTTAAGGTAGAAGAAGGACCTCGGGTTAGGATTTGTAGAACCCGAGGGGTTTTCTGTAACGTCAGTGACTCATGTGAATAGTAGCTTAAGGACTGATATGCGAAGAAAACTTAAAACACCCGCCAGGGACCCCAGTGCAAAGTAGTTTTCCATTTAATCTATTCTGTTAATCTTTTTAAATAACCAGAGAACTTATAAAATCCATAACTTGATGAATTCTTAATCAAAAGTTGTCAAACTAATTTTGCTAGATCTTAAATATTATGAACTATCATCTAAAAATGATAAACCCTATGCTTTTTGTTCTAAATTTTAGAGTTTAAAATTAAAAACAGAAACCCACCAAACCTTGTTTAATTAAGGAAAATTAGTTTTTCTTCTGTGCTGAACTTAAGAAAATTTATAGATGTTCAAACCTCATTTAGACACTGTTTAAAAATAGTAGGAACCCCAGCATTAGAAATTATGGTGTAGTTATTCATTTAATGCTATTTTGTCCAAAACTTAGAGAAAATCAGAAAGGCATTAGAAATTAATGAATAGTGATTAAGATTATTTTTCCTAGTTTACTTATGTAACAGAGAACCTAGGAAAAATACAGAGACCATTAATTTGGACCAGTTTTGAATTAAAATGATTTATTTAGCCTTATTTGGACTGAGAATCAATTATTAGAGTAGCAAAACTATAACCAAAATGATTAATAAAAACCTAGTGGATTTACAACCACTAGAGCCCCACTACAAAAATACAGAGCACCCCAGCCCAACTTTTTAAGTAAGGGAAATAAATACAAAGTGATAATGAGGCATTTTCCAAATAAATCATGAACAACCCCTATTAATGTGATAATGGGCAACCAAAAATTAGCTAAGTCCATGATGAGATAAACTACCTGAGAAAAATGCAAACCCATGAAAAGGAAGCAAACTCATACCAATTGCTAATGATTTAAGAGATAGGCCACTTAATTCAAATAATGCATACCACCACTTCCCTTAAGCAAAAAGAGGCCGAACTTCAGAATGATTGCTCTTGCACAAAATAATAACCAAGAAAAATATGAACTCTGTTGTTTGATGTTTTTCAAATATAGTAGTAGTAGAAAGCACCCATTTGGCTAGAAACTTGAGAAAACCATAGAAAAATAATTGAAAGGTATTAATGATTAGAAATTTGTATCAAGTCATGTTATAACACCTAAAAGCCAGCAAAAATAAGTTTTGGAGAATTGCCCACTGTTAGACAATAGTTATAGTTCAAAGCACCCCTTCTGCCCTAGGATTTAATAATTTTGTCCAGAGAAAACTATTCACTTTCTGATCCCCTAATTTTGAGACAGAGAAACATATACCAGTACCCAGCCACTGAAATTTTTGCAGAATATTTAGAATTTTATAAAAGCAACTTGTAGTTCAAACCTACTCCAAAACATTAAAGAGAATAAAAGAAAAGGAAAGGAGAAGTTAACCTCACCCCAATAAGTCTAACTTGAGTACTTACCAATTCTCACTTAGACTTAAAAGGAATTCAGTGGAACCCCAAAATTTTAATCTACTTACCTTAGCTAAGTTTAAACCAATTTACCAAGTATACCACCCAAGGGTCTTGCATGAGTAAAGTTAACCTTGTTTAACTCAAGAAAAATCATGCACCTTTAAAGTTGTGATTTCTAAAAGCATATGCCATATCATGCATATATCTTACGCATTGCATTCATTAGATTGTAATCTTGCCGACGGAGAGTACGTGCTCATCCCCGAGCAAGGACCTGTCCAAGAGGAGGACCAGGAGCAGGCTTCAGAGGCTGCTATTGAGGATCTCCCCGCAGCCCCAGCAATTGAAGGCAAGCCCCGGTTTTATGCATAACCATATTATTATATGCTACTTTACTACACTTAATGCTTGTAGGATTGAAATGTGCACTTAAGTGTAGGAGTTGCTTGAAACCTCTAGTTGCATGAACTTAGGAATCCTTTATGAGATGAATACTAGTATGCTAGGTCGAGTAGCTGCTTGCTAATCAGGATCTCGGTAGAAGTCGAGTGATTTTTCTAGCACTCGCGCGAGGTCAGGAATTGATTGTATTCATCTTGATAATGGGATATATGTTAGTCTATGGACTTGGATCCAGGGAGGATGCCTTTGCCATGAGACGGGAAAAATGAATTAAGGATTAATGTGTGGATACCTGAGTCAAGCTTTTGAACGTACTAAGCACATGCCGGGAAAAATGGTAACCGGTAAACCTAGTACCTGAGTGAAGCCGGGCGCGGACTTTATCCCTTATGCGACCTGAGACTGGGTATCCCATGCTAGCTATGGTGGGTACAAGTGCGGTCACTGCACGGCGGCAGCCGGGGTCAGTGGAGCATTGTATGCCAAGGCGGTGAGGCCTGGACGCGAACGGGGAATCGATGGGGACGGTTGTCATGTGTGGGGTCGGAGTACCCTGACATGCCGTGTGTTTAGGTTTACCTTGCAAGGTTAAAAACTCGATTCGAATCGTCTGTTTCTCGCAGCTAATGAGACTGCTTGATTCCTTGTACTGCATCGAGTAAGAAGTGAAATGTGGTTACCTGAGATAATTTGTTGATTGAACTAATTGATTGTTACCATGTATGCTTAGAAGGAGCAAATCTAGCTAAGTTAATGATGATAGAAATTGAAAAGCTAAAATTTGCTTTTAGAAACAGCTAGTGCTTTTGGCAAACCAAACCCCTCAGCCAAACAACTGCATAGTCTAGAGGTAGAGGAGTAGACTCCTCACACCGGTTAAGTCTAGCTGAGTATTAGTATACTCAGCCTTGCTTGTGGCACAATTTTTGCAGGTACCATTCAGGATATGGTTGATGGTGTGACTTGGCCTACCACCCTGCCACCGGGTTGGACGGTCGAGTGGGATGTTGCTCCGGCAGGAGAGGAGCACGAGGAGTAGTGGGCTAGGCCTTGCCCGATTCCTCGATACCGACGACATCGATTATCCGTTGCACTTAATTTAAGAACTTTATTTACTACGCAAAAACTCCGATTTATGTAATAACTCAGCACTTAATTTGAGGTTTCCTGTTTTATTGTATTTCTTCTGTGACTCACCTTCGAGTGAGATTGTGGAATTTGATCCTGGTTAAGTGGCTATATCGGACTAGATCTGAGGGACTGACGGGTTATTCCGATTTAAGTGTGTTATGGCCCCTGGGGCGTGACTTAGACACTTAAGCTGGAATAATTCGGGCGGTTCTGCCACACTTTTCTAATTACTTTTCTGGATTTTTTTAATTCCCAAGACTAGGCGCACAAAACCAGAGAACTGCAGGGGCTAACCCGAAAAAGTCTCAAGACTCAGTGCATAGAACAATGGACTGCAGGTTGGTTACTTGATTCTACAGGGGCTCTTTAGCATAAATGCCAAGGCGAAGGGGTATCGCACGACCACCGCTGTCCGATCTCCATTCAACGCGCCAGATTAGATAGCCAAACTAGAATATTCCTACGCCATCACAGCCACCCGCGGCCGGATCAACGACCCTGATCTAATGTGTGGGAGGGAAAACGTAGACAACTGATTTGGCCATCCGTTTCGATCTCGACGGCCAGGATCAACCTAACGCGAACCATTACGCCATCCTAATCCTGACCGCACAACGGGATTGAACGGCCAGGAGCCGATTCCCACTCTGGTGACGACCGACCGGTGGCGGTAGGTCACCCACAGCGGCGTGCCATTAACGGGCTTCGCCGCATCGCCCTACACCACCCAAACTTCAATTCGAGATGCCCTACGCGACCAGCGAAGGATGGGAAACTAAATGAGGACCTTCTCACCCCCAATCAGGTGATGATGAGGTAGGTCGATGCAGCGTGGCAGAGTTTTGGCGTCGGTGTGAAATCGAGGGTTTCTCCGACCCTAGTTCCGCCCGCCAAAGCTCCGTGCAGGTTCACGGCAACCAGGCGGAGCACCTCACTAGCTATGCCCCTCAATTTTACGCACATGCGGAGTTTCCCCCAACCCGACGGCCCGCTCTATTACTCTTCTCTCTGTTTTCCTCGCGGACAGTTAGGGAAGCCGACAATTATAGCCCCAGGAGTTCTCATGGTGGCGCAGCTATCGGGTGAGGCGGTTGCAACTACCCTTCGAGATTACTGGGGAGGATTTGTTAGGATCGCACGGATTCCGCTCGGATTTTGACTCACGGACGAGTCCTTCTCCACGGAGAACAAGGGCATGACGATGAGGGCCCACATGGAAGCGAGACTCCCGCAAGGAATAGGCCGACAGCGACCGACAGGCGGGCCCAGGGCGTCGGCGCCACTGCGTGGAGATGAGGACTGGGCCGCAGTGGAGGGATGGCCAGATGCACCGGCTAGGCCAAATCGACCCAAGAGAGGCATTCCCATTTCCCCTTTTCTTTTTATCTCCTATTTTCTTTACTTTCAAATTTCAAACTTTATTTTAAATTCAAACTTTGTGGCACTTTTGTACTTAGAATAAATGTTTTATTGATCATACCCAAAATGTGATGAAGTCATTCATTTATAAATTTATTTTATATTGTATGATATTTATCTCTTTCCTTTTCTTTTCTTTTTCTCATTTTGTTTTCTCTTTTTTCATTTCCAAATCTAGGATTTGAATTTCAAATTTGTGTAGTATAATTTGTTCTCAAATTAGGTTTTCATCTTGAACATACTAGTGGGGTGAACTTATATATTTACAAATTTTATCTTGTCTTTTAGTATCCAAATCTAGGTTTTAATCCAAATCTCCATCTGTTTATTGTATTCCCCTATTATTCCTTTTTGACATTACAAAATTTTAATTCCAATCTAAGTTATAGTTTAATAATTCAAATTTAATACCCACTAAAATTCAATCATGATGAAGTAGATATCTATTTATCCTACTTAATTTATTTGTTTGATAAATGTTTGAAATATAAGACACACTCACTTTGTTTTCTTTCTATATAAAACAATAGTATTTTGAATGTGGAATGAGAAGTAAGAGTTACTTCAAAATTAGATATTCATGTAAATAAATGCTTATGGTGCATCATTTAATGATATGCATAATTATTTAGTTGAATAGAAACCTTTTCTACTACTTCTTTTCTAAAATAAATTATTGGTTTTTAAAATTCAGTCCTCAATTTTCATCACTCAGGTATAATTTGAGGGATCTGAATTTACTATTTCATTTCTTCATATATTTATTTTGTTATTATTAACTTTTTTTCTTATAGAGATTTTGGGCATTACATACAATTTATGGGAAGAGCACTTGCAAGAATCCCCGTCTGACCGCCATCGCAGCAAAATCACCCCGAGAACCTCCATACATGCAACTCCCCTACTGCCCTTGCCCTTTTCGGGTAAGGTAGTCTTCCACTAGCTTTCCTAATTAGTTAGCCAAGGGATCCCGTTCCTCCCATGTGGTGGCACATGTTTCTCAAGTTAAGCTCCATGTTCCAATTAAAAATAATGATGATCTTGACATGAACATAAATAAAATAACAGAATAATTGGAACATAGATATAATGAAATATTAACCCAAAACCATGTAAAGCAATAGCGTAACTACCCAAATGATTCAGGGGTAAACAAGGTAAAAAGGATAAACATACTAGGGTGACCTATTGGGTCCCATCAAAAATAAACCTATGCATGAATAAGTGATATTAAAGAACTTTATTAGGTAAAAAGTGGACAAAGGGACAACATGCCTTCAATGAGCTCCTGCTCAGCAACTTCTATCTGCTGAACCCCAAAATCCTCATCCACTGGCTCTTCTACTCGCCACAATACAAACAAGCACAATATATGGAGAAAATTAACATCACACCAAACATGTAAACAAAATACATAATAAAAATCTATACATTGAAATAAGATCCTAGGAACAGGAATCATTAATTTTGGAGTTATAGATTTTAAGTTATGAATTTCTAAATATTTTATGTGTTGAATATAAGATTAATTAGGATATAAATTTTAATGTGGCTTTGATGTCAAAATAGTGACACTAGTTGATAAACAATAATATTACAAATTTTTAGAAAACTTGAATGGATCAATTTGGAGTTCATATGGATTTTCTATGATTAATACAAGTTCTAGCATTTATTTTTGCACTAAAAATCCATTTCTAATTTATTTTCTCTGATTTTCCAACTATCTGGACTGCGCACCAAAAACTAAGAAACGCAGGGGGCTCGGTGCAAGAATTCCTAAGACACAGAGCGCACAGGACTGGACTGCGGGTTAATTCCTAAATTCTTAGCGGTTTCTTGTGTAAAGTTTACACCGCGAAGGGGTACAAGTGCTTCACGCCGTCGGATTAAATTCCACGGCCACGATTAGATCGGCCTCAGTAACGAATCGGTATCCGATTCCGACCGTAGGATTGAAGATGTGTGGCTCAGATTAGATCTTCGCCCACGCGATCCGGTATGGCATGGTGACCGCAGGATCAAGATCAAATGGTGGCGGCACACTCCTACTACCTCCGTGCGCCGGACATGGCGACGTGCACCCAGAGTGACAGAGGCACACCGGCGAACGCGCCCTACGGTGACCCTCGTCCGATTCACGCACCCGACTTGGTTTTCATGAACGCTCGACCACTATGAAACTCATGGCTAACCCCCATCCATGAAACGATGCGCCCAGGCCCCTGCCCACGGCGAAGCACCGATTCATGACGACGCTGACCTCGCCAGACGGGATTCGCCGGCGAGCCACAATCCCATGCTCTAATTTCGATTTCCCGAGGTGTAATGAGGTCGACTCGAACACAATAGAAGGTTTTCTTACCTGTTTATGATGTGAAGGTGGCGATGCCCCGCTGCTACGACTGCCGCCTTCGTTCCCCCTGATCTCCGGCGACAATAACACACGGCGCGCAAGGAGTTCTGAATGCGGCGGCGAAGGTCTAATGGGCTAGGGCACAAAGGTTTGCGACTACCTTAAATCTTCCCTTGGGTCAGCGAGCAAAGGGGGGGCGGCAACCGATTTCTACGGCGCCAATCGCGCACGATCTCCGTTGATCCGTTGAGACGAAGGCACTTGGGCTCATTCATCGGTGACCCCACGAGTCCCTAGCCCAAAGGTCCCACGGTTCAGAGACCCGCGCCTCCATGTGATCCACCAGCACGCACAGCCACAAATAGGGATGTCAATGGGGTTGCTCCTCGCCGGGGACTGCTCTCCGTACCCGTCCCCGCCAAAATAAAAATTCCTCGTTCCCCGTCCCCGTCCCCGCCCGCGGGGAGAAATTTTCCCCGTACCCGTCCCCATCAGATATACGGGGATCCGATGGGGAAAATCCCCGCCAACAGCCGAGCAGCCGATGCTCACGTGGCCGAGCAGCTAGTGCCGACAGCTGGACGCTAGAGGAAGAAGTAGATGCCGACTAGATCCACGTGGACGCAGGACTCCTGGCCGCCTGGGGGTGTGCTCGAGCGCAAGGGGCGGTCGCCTAGGGATCTGCTTGTGGACGCAGGGGGCTGGCCCGAGCAGGATGTCTAGCCCAACCGCCCGAGTAGGGAGCAGGCAGCGGAGCAGGGGGCCGATGGCGGAGCAGGGCTACCGGCAGCAGGGGACCGCGGTCCGCGGAGGGAGGGAGGGAGCAGGCTGTAGGCGAGCGGCGTTCTGGTGATGAAGATTCCTATTTCCTCGGGAGTAGCCGAGCAGCCGCCACCCACGCCAAAGTGCCTAACAGAAGCTAGGGTTAGCGTTCCTTGGGCTGGGCTGATTGGAAATGAGGATCTGGTATTCCGCGCTGAGACATTTGAGACACTCAGGTAATGGTCCACATGTCATATCGGGTCCCCGACGGGTAGCGGGTATGGGTGGCGGTAAACTGTACCCGGCCCCGCCATCCCCGATGGGGATTGATTTTTGCTCATTTCTTTCCCCGCGGGGAGTATTATCTCCCCATCCCCGTCCCCTAATGGATGAATTCCCCGCCGGGGATCGGGGAATGGGGCCCCATTGCCATCCCTAGCCACAAAGCAATGCCACCAGGACCACCAGTCAGCAATAGCGAGCCAGAACGCTAGTGAAGGGGTTTGACTAGCACGTGGGCCCGCACCTTCAGTGTAGGCGGGTGGAAAGGAGTGTTGCGCGGAAGGGAGATGACAGTGGGCCGAATGGGTGGAGTTTGGCCGAGTGCAGGGTTTTTCTTTTTCTTTTATGTTTTTCTTTTTCCTTTTCACTTTTCCCTTTTAATTTCTATGATTCAAATTTGAATTCAATTCTATTTGTGAGCTTGTACTTATTTTAAATGTACATATTGAACCCAATAATATGGAAGGTCCAATTATTTTTATATATTTTTCTTTATTTTTGTATAGCATTTTCCTTCTCTTCTATAAACCTTAATTTGCAAGTTAGGATTAAATCTCCAAATTTGGATTTTAATATATTTCTTTTTACACTATTTTTATATTGTCACAAAATGCACACAAAATAAAATCCAGCATGATGCACAATTTAGTGGCATATCTTTTATTAATTATTTGTTTTTTAAATATGGTGTTCACATGTGATGGTAAATAGATATAACACACACATATAAATAAAGGAAATAATTTTTCTCCTTTTATATTATCTCTTACAAATTTGGTATTACAAATCCTACCCCCTTAACAAGAATCTCGTCCCCGAGATTTAGGAAGGACTAGGGAAAAGATGGGGAAAATCTATGCGAAGCACTTCTTCTCTCTCCCAAGTAGCTTCATCTTCTCCATGATGACTCCATTGCACTTTGCACATCTTTATCACCTTATTCCTTGTAACTCGAGTCAAAGTGTCAAGAATTTTGATAGGATATTCTGTATAAGTCAAATCACCCTGAACACTGAGTTCCTCCATTGGTAATTGTTCTTCAGGGACACAGAGACACTTCTTAAGTTGAGACACATGGAATACATTATGCACATCAGATAGATTATCAGGTAGCTTGAGTTGGTAAGCCATCTCCCCAACTCGCCTAAAAACTCTAAAGGGTCCAATAAAGCGAGGGGACAATTTGCCCTTAACTTTAAATCTGCTTATTCCATGAAGTGGTGACACCTTGAGGTAAACATGATCACCTTCCTCAAAATCCAGTGGTCTTCTATTATCAGTGTAGCTCTTTTGCCTGGTCTGAGCTACCCACAAATTCTCCAGTCTGTTGAATAAGTTCAGGCCCAAAGAACTGTCTTTCTCCAGCCTGATCCCAGTATAGAGGAGTCCTGCACTTCCTGCCATACAAAGCCTCGAATAGTGACATCTTCAGGCTGGCATGATAACTATTATTATACAGCATATGGTAGACTTTTATCCCAACTTCCTCCATGTTGAAGGGCACGAGCTCTCAACATATCCTCTAGTACTTGATTAGTCCTTTCAGTCTGTCCATTAGTCTGAGGGTGATAAGCTGTACTAAAGTTCAACTTTGTATTCATATTCTCATGAAAGCTTCTCCAGAATTTGAGGTAAACTGTGAACCTCGATCAGACACGATCTTATTTGGTACTCCATATAAACACACAATTGGAGCCATATATAACTCTGCCAGCTAAGAGCCTTTATAATTAGTCTTGACCATAATGAAATGTGCCACTTTGGTTAGTCTATCCACAATCACCCATATAGAATCATATCCCTTTGGGGTGGGATGCAATCCGGTAATGAAATCCATGCCAATTTCTTCCCACTTCCATTCGGGTATCTTCAACGGGTGCAATAATCTAGCTGGCCTTTGATGTTCAGCTTTGACTCTTTGACACACATCATACATAGCCACATGTGCAACCACATCTCTCTTCAACCTATACCACCAGTAATTCTGCTTCAAATCCTGATACATCTTAGTGCTACCAGGGTAAATAGAGTAATCAGAATCATTGGCTTCCTTCAATATAGTCTCACGAAGGCTATCAATATCAGGAACACATATCATGTTCTTGAACCATACTATGCCTTGCTCATCCTCCGTGAATTCTGGACCTCTACCTTCAGTAATCAGATCCTGGATCTCTTGAATCTTAGCATCACCAATTTGACCCTTGTGAATTTCTTGGTCCAGGGTAGGTTCCACATCAATAGTAACTCCTTCAGTCTGAGCAACTATCCACAAGTTAAGTGTTCTGAAGTCCTCCACAATCTCATCAGGTAGCTGGGCCACAATAGCTGAATGAATGTGCTCCTTTCAACTCAAGGCATCAGCAACTAGATTCGCCTTGCCCTGTGATAGTGAATCTCCAAGTCATAATCATTTGTGAGCTCCAACCATCGGCGTTGCCTAAGGTTGAGATCCTTCTGAGTGAATATATACTTCAAACTCTTATGACCCGTGTACACTTCGCACTTGGTTCCCATAATATAATGTCTCCATATCTTAAGCACATGCACTATGGCTGCCAGTTCTAAGTCATGAGTGGGATAGTTCAACTCATGTTTCCGCAATTGACGAGACGTGTAGGCAATCATGTGTACTTCTTGCATAATCACTCATCCCAAGCCACAGGCATCACAAAAAATGTCAAATCCCTTCTGTAGATCTGGCATAACCAATATTGGGGGTGACATCAATCTCATCTTCAATTGATCAAAGCTATCTTGGCACTTTTCGTCCCACTTAAACTCTCTCCCCTTCTACAGAAGTGAGGTTATAGGCTTAGCAATCTTGGAGAACCCTTCAATAAATCTCCAATAATAGCCTGCAAGTCCCAAGAAACTCTGAATCTCTGTAACTGTAGTGGGTATGCTCCACACCATAATCTCCTTGACTTTAGTAGGATCTACTGATATCCATCCATTAGAAATGATATGTCCAAGGAATGGCACCTCGTCAATCCAGAACTCGCATTTGCTATACTTGGCATAGAGTTGATTATCTCGTAGCTTCTGTAGCACCAATCTCAGATGTTCCTCATGATCACTATCACTCTTGGAGTAAATAAGAATATCATCGATGAATACCACGATGAATCTATCAAGATACTCAATGAACACCTTATTCATCAAATTCATAAAATAAGCTAGTGCATTAGTTAGTCCAAATGACATAACTGTGAACTCATATAATCCATATCGGGTCGAGAAAGTCGTCTTGGGAATATCGGATGGTCTAATCTTCATTTGATCGTAACCCGATCAGAGATCAATCTTCGAGAATACCCTAGCACCTCTCATCTGATCAAATAAATCCTCAATGCAGGGTAACAGATACTTGTTCTTCACAGCAACATCATTAAGGGATCTATAATCCACATACATCCTTTGCGATCTATCTTTCTTCTGTACAAACAGAACCAACGCTCCCTAAGGTGAGGAACTCGGACGAATGTACCCAGCCTCCTGTAATTCTATTAAGTGCTTCTTAAGTTCCTTTAGTTTTTCTACGGACATCCTGTATCGCCATTTAGAAATAGGAGCAGTCCCAGGTAAGAGATCAATGACAAACTCAACTTCCCTATCTAGTGGCATCCCTGGTAACTCCTCCGGAAAGACATCCAGAAAATCCCTAACCACACGGATGTTGTCTCCAACAAACTCCACATCTATGAAGAATGCCGCACGTCTGGTAGAGGTAGTTAATGTAATTTAAACGTCAAATCTTTCTTCTTTAGTGCTGGTGAGTTCTACTGTACCCCTACCACAGTGTATAATGGATGTTGCCTTTCTTAACCATGACATACCAAGGATTAGATCATGCTGCTTTCCTCTAATACTATAGGGGTAGCCCAAAATTCTCTTCCCATAATTGTGAATGTCAATTTATGTGTCATATAATTTGCCTCAACAGGCCCTTTGAGTCTAATTACTATCATTAGTGTTTTCATAATTTTCAGTGGTAACTCATTTGTGTTGACATATCGAGCAGACATAAATGAATGTGTAGCACCAGAATCAAATAATATTGTTGCACGAATTGCATTAATATAAACCATACCAAGTGCGATGTCATCCCCATCAGGAGTAGCATCAGCGCTGACTTGATTAACCCTGGCAATAGAGTATCCCTTGCCAGATCCTGGAGTCTGCTGTTTGTTCTGAACTGGGGTAGTAGCAATCCTCTGTGGGCAAACATTTGCATAATGTCGAGTCTTCCCACACTTGTATCAAGTAGTGCCTGCACTCTGTCCTGAAAATTTCGTCGGGGTGCCAGTGGGGGCAGCCTGATGAGTCGGTGGAGTCCCCTTAGGTGAGTGCTGAGCTGGGCGCTGGCCTCCTCCAGTGCAAACTGGTGTACCCTGGGGTGAGCCGTAGCGAGGACGAACGCTGCTGCTTCCCTAACCCTGGGATATAGCCTTCCTCTTCAGATCTCCTAGCTGAACACGCTTGTGTTCAATAGCTAGGGTCTTGTCAAGCAGCCTCTGGAATGATGGAAATGTATGTGCCACTAGAGCATACTGCAGAGGTCCATTGAGTCCTTCAATAAAGTGCTCCTGCTTCCTCTCATCTTCAACAACTTCATCCGGTGCGTGTCTGGAGAGCTGAATGAACTTGTCGTGGTACTCGCTGACTGACATGCTTCCTTGCTTCAATGATAGAAATTCCTTCTTCTTAATCTTCATCAGTCTAGCGGGAATATGGTACTTTCTGAACTGAGTAGAAAATTCCACCCCTGTGATAGTATCAGCAGCATCGTGGGCAGCAGTGTATGAATCCCGCCAATCAGCAGCAGGACTAGTCAAACGACCCAAAGCATAAAGAACATTCTCCCGGTCGGAGCACTATGCAATCATCAGCATCTTCTCTACATACTTCAGCCAGTCTTCAACATCCAGTGGATCAGGAGAGTTATCAAATATCGGTGGCTTGTGGCTCATAAACTACCGGTGCTTGTCCCGGGGTGGAACTGGTGGTGGAGGTGGTGGTGGCAGTGGTGCTTGTTGCTGTTGCTATTGCGCCCTTCGCTCCTGGTGTATCTCCTTTCGCTCTTGGTGCATCTCTTGGCGTTCTTACCGCATCTGTGCGTTCATATCCGCCATGGTGTCTACCATCTGTTGCATTATCCACATCTGGGCTGCAACTGCGGGATCAGCTCCGGCTCGTGGGGGCTGTGGAGGATCCATCTCAGCTTGTTGTTGTGGTTGTCTAAATATCCTCCGAGTGTGTCGATTGGGAGGTAGATCAATTCGACCACCCTTCCTGGTATTGACCATCTGAGTTAGAAACATATGGTAAGAAAGAAAGGATTGTAGACAAGGCAGGTAATTACGAGGCATGTTACTTTGGTGGATTTATTAGCTAAGTAGCTTAATGTTTTACCTACCAAAGCTAATTCATTACCTTATGGTGGTACATGCTAGGATGTCCATTTATAATATCTTAATCAATCAAAGAAGCAAATCAGGCATTTCTCATCAGAACAATCAACCAACATTTTTAAATAGAGAAAATAGTTTTAATTTTGTCTTAGGTTTCCTATCTCTTAAAAAGATCATAAGTGTAGGATTCCAAGGTGTGAAATCCATCATGTCTTGGAGTAGAAAAGATAAGAGTAATCAGAGTATGACAACAAAAGGTGAGACAAGATCAAGATAAGGTAAGTATAGAATGATTCAGAGTAAGGTAAGTAGGTAAGGGTTTTGTCCAGTTCTATCTAGGTTTCGTCCTACAGTCAACATTTTCTCTTATACCACTTCTGTCACACCCGGGTTTAAAGGACAAAGCCGGGTGCATCTCATATATGCGCCAAATAAGACAACACATAAAATAACAGAGTGTATAGAGATAAATGTCACAATAACATCAGAGTACTTATTACATTGCGGAAGTCTTACAAAACAAAAGATAAATATAAAACGAACTAAAGTCCATCTTTGGCGCCAATAAGTCAACTGAGAGACGCCACCTAGATCAGATCAAACACCTCATTGTGTGGCTCCTCCTGAACCACCTGTTCTTCTCCTATGGGTAGTGAGACAGCAAGGGTGAGCTCACACATGTTCATTGCTCAACAAGTTGTGGGGAATAATGTGCATGAACTCACCAAAGGTGGGAGTTCATGTGAAGTGTAAGGCTCTCAACAATAGGGGTTAAAGCTGAGCATTGCTTTTAATAAGTTGGTCAAATTTTAATAGCAGTTACTAAATGTAAGTAAATACCAAACCATAATAAATAATAGAACAAAATTAATAAATAATCCCATGCAATGCAAATGACAATTTGAATTTAAGTTCCATAAATTAATCATGCAAGAGTCCTAATCTGCTCATGACCGTGAGCTCAGCTAGTATACCAGTTTTACACTCTGCAGAGGTTGTACCCTGTACCCACAAGTCGTGTATCCCATGTCGCCAGGGTTTGCAAGGCCCTTAGACGCTACCGAGGTGAATGTCTAGGGATCCACTACGAGGCCTTTACAAAGTTCCACTAGCTTCCGAAAACCCGCTACAGTTTATGGGAAGAGCACTTGCAAGAATCCCCCATCTGTCCTCCATCGCAGCAAAATCAACCCGAGAACCTCCCTGCATGCAACTCCCCTACTGCCCTTGCCCCTTTCAGGTAAAGTAGTCTTCTACTAGCTTTCCTAATTAGTTAGCCAAGGGGTCCCATTCCTCCCTTGTGGTGGCTCGTGTTTCTAAAGTTAAGCTCCATGTTCCTATTAAAGATAATGATGATCTTGACATGAACATAAATAAAATAACAGAATAATTGTAACATGAATAGATAATGAAATATTAACCCAAAACCATGTAAAGCAATGGCATAACTACCCAAATGATTCAAGGGTAAACACGGTAAAAAGGATAAACAGACTTGGGTGACGTATTGTCTACCATCAAAATTAAACCTATGCATCAATAAGTGATATTAAAGAACATTATTGGGTAAAAAGTGGACAAGGGCACAACTTGCCTTCAATGAGCTCCTGCTCGGCAACTTCTATCTGCTGAACCCCAGAATCCTCAGCCACTGGCTCTTCTACTCGCCACAATACAAATAAGCACATTATATGGAGAAAATTAACATCACACCAAACATGTAAACAAAATACATAATAAAAATCTACACATTGAAATAAGATCCTAGGAACATGAACCATTAATTTTGGAGTTATAGATTTTAAGTTATGAATTTCCAAAGATTTTATGTGTTGAATATAAGATTAATTAGGATATAAATTTTAATATGGCTTTCATGTCAAAACAGTGCAACTAGGTGATAAACAATATAATTACAAATTTTTAGAAACTGGAATGGATCAATTTGGAGTTCATATGAATTTTCTATGATTAATACAAGTTCTAGCATTTATTTTTGCACTAAAATCCATTTCTAATTTATTTTCTCTGATTTTCCAACTATCTGGATTGCGCACCAAAAACTGAGAAACGTAGGGGGCTCGGTGCAAGAATTCCTAAGACATAGAGCGCACAGGACTGGACCGCGGGTGAATTCCTAAATTCTCATGGGTTTCTTATGCAAAGTTTACACCGCAAAGGGGTACAAGTGCTTCACCGCCGTCGGATTAAATTCCACGGCCACGATTAGATCGGCCTCAGTAACGAATCGGTATCCGATTCCGACCGTAGGATTGAAGATGTGTGGCTCAGATTAGATCTTCGCCCATGCGATCAGGTATGGCATGGTGACCGCGGGATTAAGATCCAATGGTCGCGGCACCCTTCTACTACCTCCCTGCGCCCGACACGGTAGCACGCACCCAGAGCGGCGGAGGCACACCGGCGAACGCGCCCTACGGTGAACCCCGTCCAATTCACGCACCCGACTCAGTTTTCAAGAATGCTCGACCACTATGAAAATCATGGCTAACCCCATCCATGAAACAATGCGCCTAGGCCCCTGCCCACGGCGAAACACCGATTCACGGCGACGCTGACCTCGCCAGACGCTATTCACCGCCGAGCCACAATCCCATGCTCTAATTTTGATTTCTCGAGGTGTAATGAGGTCGACTCGAACACAATAGAAGGTTTTCTTACCTGTTTACGATGTGAAGGTGGCAATGACCCGCTGCTACGGTTGCCGCCTTCGTTCCCCCTTGATCTCCGGTGACAAAAACACACGGCGCGAAGGGAGTTGTGAATGCGACATCGGAGGTCTAATAGGCTAGGGCACAAAGGTTTGCGACATCCTTAAATCTTCCCTGGGGTCAGCGAGCAAAGGGGGGCGGCACCCGATTTCTAATGCGCCAATCGCGCACGATCTCTGTCGATCCGTTAAGACGAAGGCACTTGGACCCATTCGTCGTTGACCCCACGAGTCCCTGGGCCAAAGGTCCCACGGTTCAGAGACCCATGCCTCCACATAATGCACCAGCGTGCACAGCCACAAAGCAATGTTGTCGGGACCACCAGTCAGCGATAGCGAGCCAGAATGCTAGTGAAGGGGTTTGACTAGCACGTGGGCCCGCACCTTCGGCGTAGGCGGGTGGAAAGGAGGGCTACGAGGAAGGGAGATGACAGTGGGCCGAATGGGGGGAGTTTGGCCCAATGCAGGTTTTTTCTTTTATGTTTTTCTTTTTCCTTTTCACCTTTCCCTTTTAATTTCTAGGATTCAAATTTGAATTCAATTCTATTTGTGAGCTTGTACTTATTTTAAATGTACATATTGAACCCAATAATATGGAAGGTCCAATTATTTTATATATTTTTCTTTATTTTTGTATAGCATTTTCTTCTCTTCTCTAAACCTTAATTTGCATGTTAGGATTAAATCTCCAAATTTGGATTTTAATATATTTCTTTTTACACTATTTTTATATTGTCACAAAATGCACACAAAATAAAATCCACCATGATGCACAATTTAGTGGCATATCTTTTATTAATTATTTGTTTTTTTAAATATGGTGTTCACATGTGATGGTAAATAGATATAACACACTCATATAAAAAAGGAAATAATTTTTCTCCTTTTATATTATGTCCTACAAATTGGGTATTACAAATTGCTTTAGGTCCGAATGCCCATCGTACATGGGCAACTAGGGTGGCTTGTAGGATTGTGGCCATGAGATAGCATGCAATTCTGCTGCCAGAGGAGAAGCATCATAAAAGTAAAATTACCATGATGAAAGTCAATGTACCATTCATCTTCATTGAATGAGCTCTCCTGACGAAGCTCCCTGTGCTGAGGCCTTCGGTCCTGGTCATCTTGAGTACGATGACGCATTTCTTCAGCGGCTTCGTCAATTTTCTTATGAAGGTCGGCCAGTCGGACCATCTTCTCACTTTTCCTTTGCACTTGCTGGTGAATGGCCTCTAGGTCCCTGATTTCCTGATCAATTTGCTCCTCCTGAATAGTTGGGCTGTTAGCCTTTCTCTTTTGGTTCCTGGCCTCTCGGAGAGAGAGAGCATCTTGACTTGTGTCAAGTGGTTGCAGAGCAGCCCCTGGTAGAGTTGCCTTCTTCGGCGGCATGTCGAAGATTGATGCTCTTCCGAATGTTGTGAAAGTGAGTTCACCGGAGGTGGGCGCCAATGTTGTCGCTTGTTCTCAAATGCTATAAATAAAAAACGAGACAACACGATCGTTAATGGTTAAAGACCTTCATCCTCCGAAGCATCATTTCCTTTCAGATATGATGATCTTTAGACGAAGGATATGAATGCCACACCTTCATCACTTTATCACATATGCATGAATATGAATAAGAAAGTGAAAGAACACAGGTGAATGAAGATAATAATTGTCATATATCGATGATTCATTTATTATTATCTACACCAAACATGAATAAATAATAAAAATATTCATATTACAAAATACCTTCGACTTGTCAAAAGGTGAGAGAGTGAGAATGACGCGAGGGAGATTACAATCCAGCATGAACAGTACAGTGTTACTGTTCATCTATTTATTGTAACACCTCACGTGTTACCATGGATAGAGCACATCTATGCACTGATGACTGTGACCACATGTGGTAGAAACTTGAGAAGAACATAAGAACCTTGGAGACCATGTGTTAATCAAGATTGTTAATGACCTAAGAGCATCACTCAAGCTTTTGTGCACTTACTACCTTGGGCAAGAGGAGAGTAAACCCTAGCCCTCTCTTGAGCCCTATCTTCCAAAACCATGGTTGAGAGGGGGAGAGAATAAGCAAATGTGCAAATCATGAGTTAATCTTTAACCAAACTTTAAGTAACTTTATAACCAGCAAATATGGGAAGGTAATGTTACAAAAAGACCCCTTGAGAAACCCCAAATCACTTCCTTAAGTAGAGAAAGAGCTAGAGCTCTCAAATTCCCTCTAAGTCAAAAACTACACCTACACTAAAGATCAACCATGTTCACCTTGAAGATGGCATCAAAACCACCTAAGTCCTATAACAAAAAATGTGGCATACCACCTAAGGCACCCACTGGAAAAAGTTGAGTCCGAGACCTTGACGTTTGACATGCCTTGGCATGGTTTTTGTCGCGAGGTGGGCAGAGAGACATACCTGATTTGGCGACCAAAGATCTCCCTACCTAGGGCATATCTGCCATGGCGACTCACGGATGAGAGACAGCCCTAGGTGCCAGGAAAAGACTCGCGCTGGATTTTTGCCAAGATTCGCACGTTTGCGACTTGGGCGAGCTATGGAACACGGGCAGAAGAAAAGCTCCACGTGTTCGACGCGTTCTGTGCACGCCAGAGCACGCCCGCGCGCGCCCCGCGTCGCGCCAAAGGCCAGCCGACTCCATGGCCCGTGCCCGCGCCTATAAAGCCCACTCAGGCGTCGACCACACTCTTCCGCGCACACTCAAACCTCACCGGAGCTCAACTCACCGTCGATTGCCCGTGTACGGCGTGTCCGCGACCACCCGAGCCCCTGCCGCCGTAGACCGGCCAACCCAGCCTTTCCCAACCTCGGTGAAGCTCCCCGAGCGAGGAATCGAAGTCTGCTTCGCCGGAGAGGCCAGTCCACGGTCGCCGGAGTTCACAACCCCGCCGGAGTGCGTGGACAGGGTAATCCACTGAACCATTTTCCGATTCCTTGTGCACACAGTCTCTACGTCACCCCGTGGAGCTCACCGTGCCATTGGATTGAGCTAGGCCGCCGTGATTTGGCCGGCACACCCGCCGCCGACGAGGACACCCGCCTGCGCTCGTGGACCGAGCGATTCCGGCCATCCCCGCCGTCGAGCCGTACATCGCTGTGACCGCCAGAGCCTCCCCGAGCTAACCCCGCCCCTCGCCGGACCTCTCTCGCCGCCATTAAGCCGCGCCGCCCTTTTCTTTCCCGCGGGAACTGTTAACATTAGGGGAAGGACCTCGGGGAAGAAGAAGGAAAGGTCAGGGGGCTTTTTGATCTGTTAGTGACTCAAATGAATAGTAACGCGGGGGTATAACTGAGAGAGTTAGTTTGGAAATAACCTAGGGTCCTCGGTGTAAACTGTTTTTCCAGGAAACCTTTATTAAATCTGATTTTAAATTTGAACAGGACTTGAATAATTCATAACTTCTATTTTATTAATCCAAATTTGGTCAAACCAATTTTGTCAGACTTTAAATAATGTAAACTACTTAGGAAAAAATATAAAACCCTTATGTACTACAGAAAACTTTAGGGTTCTGATTTAATTATTGTTTTGGCCAAAAGCTAAATAATAAGAAGAAAAATAGTTACACTATTTTACTAGGGCTAGGAAAATTTGGAGAAGTTTATATCCACCTACTTACCTGTTTAAAAATGCTAAACCTCTCTGTCTACCCCATTAAGTCAGTTTTTGCCATTTATTTTACAATATGCTTAAGGTTAAGAAAAATAGAAAAGGTAATTTAAATAATGAACCAGAGGGCACCCTTATTTTTGTTAGTATACTTATTCAATGTAGTTTACTAGAAAAATCTATTATACCCTGGTTTAGTATGAAATAAGTAGGATCCCTTTTATTTTAAGAAAACAAGGAAAACTTAGAAAAACCCTACAAAAATAACCCCAAGGTGAAAACACCCCAACCCTTAAGATAATTAATGTTTTGTTATTAAGAACCTAGGAAAAATATAAAATCTGCTATTTGACATTTTTCAAATAGCAATGCAGTAGAAAGTGCCTTTTGGGCATTGAATTTTAGAAAATCATAACTAAATGACAATTCCTTAGCTTTCTGTGATTTTTGGCACAGAAGCCTATTATTACTATTAGATGCCAACAAAAATAACCTTTAGGACAGAACCCACCCCTAATTAAGAGATGTAGTGCAAAGTGGCCCATTTTACACAACTTTTGTTATTTTTGTTTAAAGCATAGCCTTTTTATTTTAAACCTCAAATTCCTAGAACAGGCTATAATGACCAATGGCAACCCACTGTAATTTTTACAGAATTTTTGGAGAAAGTTAAACTACTGTTGTAGTTCAAACCTACACTAGAAACCATAAATAGAAAATAAAGAAAGGGAAAAATGAATAAGAGGAAATTAGTGTCATCCTAAAACCCATTATAACTTGTCCACTGAAATATATAAAGGCAATACCAATTCACTATGCCTATCCCTAGCAAAACCTAAACCTAGAGTGATAAGTATAAACCACTAAAAGCCACGTATGACCCAGAAACCCTAAGTTACTCATTAACTTAGTTTTTCTTCTCTTAGCCTAATATTATTAAATCCTGCATAATCATGACATACATGTTCATTGCATTTCGATAGACTGTAACCTTGCTGACGGAGAGTACGTCCTCGTGCCGGAGCAAGGAGCTGCTTAGGAGGTAGCCCCGAATCCAGCACCCGAGCCTGCACCAGAGGATCTGCCTGCCACAGCCTTGGAAGGCAAGCCCCGGTTTTATGCATAACCATTATATATATGCTATTTTACTGCACTTAATGTTTGTAGGCTTGTAATGTGCACTTAAGTGTAGGAGTTGACTGAAACCCTAGTTGCATGCATGATCTCAGGAATCCTTTTGAGATGGATACTAGTATGCTAGGACGAATAGTTGCTTTATTTAATTAGGATCTCGGTAGAAGACGAGTGATTTTTCTAGCACTCGCGCGAGATCAGGAATTGGTTGTACCCACTTTCATATCATCATGATACTAGTGTGTGGACAACAATCCATGGGGATTGGGTGTCTACGAGATGGAAAAATTGGAATAAGGATTAACGTGCGGATACATGTGTCAAGCGTTTGAACGTACTAAACACATACCGAGAAATATGGTAAATCGGTAAGCCTAGTACCTGATTGAACCTGGCACTAGACTTTGCCCCTCACGCGACCTGAGACGTGGTCTCCCATTCCGGTTATGGTGGGTACAAGTGCGGTCACTGCACGACGGCAGTCGGGGTCAGTGAGGCATTGTACGCCAAGGCGGTGAGCCCTGATCTGCTGACGGGGAATCGATGGGGACGGTTGATGTGTGTGGGGACGGAGTGCCTCGCCACGTAGTGTGTTTAGGTTTACCTTGCAAGGATAAAGACTCGATTCAAATCGACTGCTTCTCGCAGCTAATGAGACTGCTTGATCCATTGTACTGCATTGAGTAACAAGTGGAATTGGGATGAGATGATACAAGATGTTGATTGCTAAAAATGTTTGCTACTATGTATGAGTAGATAGTACACATTTAGCCTTAAGAGAGTCACACTTAAATTGACAAAGTTAAAACTTGATTTAGAAACTCAGCTAGTGCTTTTGGCAACCAAACCCCCAGCCAAACAGCTGCATGTCTAGAGGTAGAGGAGTAGACTCCTCACACCGGGTAAGTCTAGCTGAGTATTAGTATACTCAGCCTTGCTTGTGGCATAATTTTACAGGTTCTCTGGAGGACATGGTTGCTGGAGTGACTTGGCCGTCCATCTTGCCACCAGGTTGGACTATCGAGTGGGACCCTGCCTCGGTCGAGGAGGAGCATGAGGAGTGATGGGACAGGCTTCCCCATCTCTCTGTTTATTTACCGTTAGTTTTATTCCGCTGCACTTCGAACAATGATGACTACTTTTGCAAAACTCCGATGGTGATGTAATAATTTAATACTCTTACATGCATGGTTTTATGCTTTATTGTATTTGCTCTGTGACTCACCACCGAGTGAGATTGTGGTACTTGATCCTGTCAGTGGCCGTGTCGGACTAGATCCGAGGGATTGACGGGTTATTCCCATTTAAGTGTGGTCTAGCCTCTAAGGCGGGGCTTAGGCACTTAAGTTGGAATAATTCGGGTAGTTCCGCCACAGCTGGTATCGGAGCTTGTACCACCATAGAGGAATCAATAAAATATAAATACCATCCTTTTGTCGAAATAAAACTTGATAGAAACAATGTTGGATAGATCGTAGGACGATCAGGATAGATCTAGGACGTGAAGCCTTAGGAGGGTAGAAGGGTAGCTAGGTGGCTAAGTGACTAAGCCCTACAAGCTACTATAAGTGATGGGAGTTCTTCCCTATTTCCCTTTACATTGCTGTGAGGTCGTTCCGGACGAGCATGCATGCATTCTTAAAATTAAATAAATGGATAATTGAGTAAAGATTTAAATACAAAATGATGACCAACTAAGTTCCCCAAATACCATTTTGTTTTGATTAGAGAGAAGCTGAGTCTTATTTTTCTTGTTCTTTTATAATTCTTTTTCTTTTACTTACGCTTAACCGTACACAGATGACTTCCCACGGATCCTCAGACGACGGAAATGCACTGTCCCACACTGACGGGCTTGCACGAGAGGGCTTTCCCCGCATTTTGTGGGAGGTACTTCCGGGGGCCGGATACACGACGCCTCCTCAGTATGCGGTGCAGCAGTTTGAGAAGCATCGGGTGCCCCGCTTTAGGGTGAGGATGAGCCTGGAGCCTGATCCCCTGCAGCCAGGCTGGCGTTCACTGGACTCTGAGTCCTTTGGATACCGGGCTGAGGACACGATCGAGGCGATTGCTCTGCACGGGTTGACCACTTTCTGCGGATTCCATCCCTTGGAGCTGTCTACCCACCCCATTGGCTTGTTCCCCGCGGAAAGGGAGGATGACCCAATGTGGAAGGATCGGGTGGAGCACGCCAAGGACATCTGGGCTATCTACCCAGGTCAGACTGCGCACTTGACCGTACGGTGCATGAATGCTCTGTACCGTCTGCAAGTGATGCGAGGTGAGGCGATGTCCCATCTGATGGCACTATAGGAGGCGACAAAGATCTCCTTGGACAACAGAGAGGAGCTTGTGGTTGATTTGTCCACTGAAATGGTGGAAAAGGATTTGCAGTTGGAGCAGCTATCCAATGAGATCCAAGAGTTGGAGGAATTAGTGGGGACCAGGGAGAACACCATCGAGGTTCTCGAGGATCAGCTCATTAACACCCAGCAGCAGCTTGCCGAGGCTAATGAGCACCTGGATATGCATCACCAGGAGATCCAGGACATGGAGGCCAACGAGGACGTCGACATTGAGGGAGGAGAGGAGCCTGCCTCCAGCGTGGACACTGCTGGCTCAGGGAGACCACCTTCCCCCAAGTCGAGTGTTGCCTCGTTCGCTCACTAGGTGTCAGGGATAGAGATGGAAGACAGTGATGGTAAGACTCCTCGCAGCTAGCTTAGCTTTTGCACCCTTGGGGTTCTAGGCTAGATAGAGTTGAGTCTTTTTGGGACCCTTGATGTAATCGTGATAAACTCTTTTGGAAGCATGGTTGATGGATGCTGTTAGTTTTAATTTGGAAGGAAAGTTTATGCCTTTTGAAATCCTTTTTGTTTATGTCGGAATCTATCAATTCGCCTTTAACTCCTTCACCGCGATTAAACCTTAAACTTGAAGATATGGTATTAAGAATATATGTGATTTTTCAGATGGCCGGGAGACAGCGTCGTGGCCAGAATGAGCGCGTTCCTCCACCGCCGCCACCGCCTCCCACTCTGCAGGAGCTAATGGCTCAGCAGAATGAGATCTTGAGGCAGCTAGCTCAGCGTCAGCCACCACCTCAGCACTATGGTGGTGGGGACCATCAGCGTCACCCCGCGGCAGCTACCTACCAGGAGTTCCTCAGTACCCAGCCTCCATTGTTCACAAGGGCAGAGGACCCACTTGATGCAGATGTGTGGTTGAGAGTAGTGGAATGCAAATTCCCTCTACTCCATGGAGCTTGTTCAGAGGTCACTAAAGTCAGGTTCGCCACCGAGCAGCTTTGCGGACCCGCGAGGAATTGGTGGGACCATTTTCTTCCCATGCAGCCAGAGGACCGAGAGGTGGAATGGAGAGAGTTCAAGGCAGCTTTTAGGGGACACCACATACCAGCCAGGATTATGGACCGAAAGCTCAACGAGTTTCTGGCACTCACTCAGGGCAACAGGATAGTGTTGCAGTATGATCAGGCTTTTAATGACCTATGCCAGTATGCTGGATATCATGCAGATACGGACGAGAAGAAGAGAGACAGGTTCAGGAGGGTGCTCAGCACTAAGCTCCGTGACCGTCTCAACACCGTCAGGGCCAACAGCTACAATGAGTTGGTCAACATGGCTATCTCCCAGGAGGACTGCATCACAGCTCGACAGGCACAAAAGAAGAGGAAGACCCCTGTGGCAGGACCCTCAGCTCAGCCACAACGCTTTAGGATTGTGTCCGACACTCAGAACAGGGGACCCCAGCAGCAGCGAGGGAGATGGGTGATCCGACCACAGCATCAGCAGCAGGCACCCAACCGCACCCAGTTGCCAGCTCAGAGGAACAATCAGCAGCAGCAGTATCGCCAGGCAAATGACAACAGGTGTTTCACTTGAGGCAACGCCGGACATTATGCCAAGAATTGCACCAGGAACCAACAGAGGCAGGGGCAGAATGTTAATCAGAATCAAGGCAAGAGACAGAAGGTGCAAGTGAGGCAAGGCAGGCTAAACTTCACCACCATGGCTGATATTCCAGAGGGAGCACCCGCCTTGACTGGTATCTTTACAGTTTTGAATAATCCTGCTATTGTTCTTTTTTATTCTGGTGCATCACACAGTTTTATCAGTACCAAATTTAGTGCCAAGTGTCAGTTACCCTTCCTTCACACCAATGGGGGTATTACAATCTCAACACCAGGAGGCAGGGTTGCCACCTATCAGATCAATAGACACGTACTAATTAAGCTAGGAAGTTTCATTTTCAAAACCACTCTCTTGATAATAGGATTGGATAGTGTGGATATCATCCTAGGGACTGATTGGTTATCGCGACACCACACGGTGATTGATGTCGCAGCCAGAGCCATAGAAATCCACTCCCCTTTGGATGGCGAGATCACCTTATATCTACCCGACCAAGGTTGTACCCGTTCCTGTGCCTTCGTTATGATAGAATCCCCAGTGGAAAAGATCCCAGTGGTCTGTGACTACCTAGATGTTTTCCCAGATGAATTGCCAGGGACGCCACCTGACTGAGACATCGAGTTCGCAATCGAATTGCAACCCGGGACTGCTCCTATCTCCAAGAGACCCTATAGGATGCCTCCCGCGGAATTGGCAGAACTGAAAAAGCAGTTGCAAGAGTTGTTGGACATGGGGTTTATTCGCCCAAGTACTTCACCATGGGGATGTCCTGCCTTGTTCGTGAAGAAAAAGGATGAGAGTTTGAGAATGTGTGTTGACTACCGCCCTCTTAATGCGGTGACCATCAAGAACAAATACCCACTGCCCCGCATTGATGTTCTGTTCGATCAATTGGTGGGAGCCAAAGTGTTCTCTAAGATAGATCTTCGCTCAGGTTACCATCAGATCAAGATCCGTGCCAGCGATATTCCCAAGACGGCCTTCTCAACCAGATATGGGCTTTATGAGTTTTTGGTGATGTCTTTTGGGTTGACAAATGCCCCGGCTTATTTCATGTACTTGATGAACTCAGTATTCATGCCAGAGTTGGACAAGTTCGTGGTCGTTTTCATTGATGATATTCTGGTCTATTCAAAGAATGAAGACCAACATGCTGAGCATCTTCACATCGTGCTTCAGCGACTACGCGATCATCGTCTTTTTGCTAAGTTGTCTAAATATGAATTCTGGCTGAAGGAGATTAAATTCTTGGGTCACACAATTTCTTAGGATGGGATATCAGTTGATCCTGAGAAGGTACAAGAAGTAATGGATTGGAAACCCCCGACTACAGTGAGGCAGATTCAGAGTTTTCTGGGATTGGCAGGGTATTATCGACGATTTATTCCGGATTTCTCCAGAATTGCCAAACCAATGACTGAACTGTTGAAGAAGGGAGTCAAGTATGATTGGAGCCAGAAGTGCGAAGATGCCTTCCATACTTTGAGGCAGCATTTGACAACAGCCCCAGTGCTGTCTCAACCTGACAACACCAAGCCATTTGAAGTTTATTGTGATGCTTCTGGTACGGGATTGGGATGTGTCTTAATGCAAGATAACAGAGTCATTGCTTATGCTTCCCGAGCACTCAGACCCCATGAGCAGAACTACCCTACACATGATCTGGAATTGGCCGTTGTGGTTCATGCTCTTAAGATATGGAGACACTATTTGATGGGAACTCACTGTAACATCTACACTGATCATAAGAGTCTCAAATACATCTTCACTCAGGCAGATCTGAACATGAGGCAGAGGAGATGGTTGGATTTAATCAAGGATTATGATTTAGAGGTGCATTACCATCCTGGTAAAGCCAATGTTGTGGCAGATGCCTTGAGCAGAAAGGCCCAGTGCAATTGTATGAGCGTGGATGCAAGAGTTACCACCCTGTGCGATGAATTGTGCAAGCTGAACCTGGAAGTTGTTGCTTCAGGTGACTTAAGTTATATCTCGGTAGAGCCCACATTGCAAGAGCAAATAGTCAGGGCACAAATTGAGGATAAGGGTGTTCAGGTTATCAAAGACATGATCAAGCTGAAGGCAGAAAAATACAAGTGCTTCCGTCAGGACAGCAAGGGAATTCTATGGTTTGGAGATCGATTGGTTGTTCCCAAGGACCCTGAGCTCAGAAAGAAGATACTGGATCAAGCTCATCTTTCAAAATTCTCCATGCACCCAGGCATCAACAAGATGTACCATGATCTCAGATCCTTATACTGGTGGACCAGGATGAAGAGGGAAATTGCCAAGTATATATCCGAATGTGACACCTGCCAGAGGATCAAGGCTAGTCATTTGAAGACAGCAGGCCCTTTGCAACCCCTTCCCATACCATCTTGGAAGTGGGAAGACATTTGCATGGATTTTATCATAGGATTGCCCAATACCTCTAGGCACCATGATTCCATTTGGGTTATTGTGGACAGATTGACCAAGACTGCTCATTTCTTACCAGTGCATACCACCCACAAGACAGAGAGAAATTTATGTTGATCAAATAGTGTGATTGCATGGTATTCCAAAGACCATTGTATCTGACAGAGGAGCACTTTTTGTGGCACGCTTTTGGGAGCAGCTCCAAAAATCACTTGGGACCCAGGTAATGCGAAGCTCAGCATACCATCCCCAAACCGATGGCCAGACAGAGCGGGTAAACCAGATTTTGGAAGACATGTTGCGGGCATGTGCACTACACTACGGAAAGGATTGGGACAAGTGTCTTTCTTTGGCAGAGTTTTCTTATAATAACAGCTATCAGTCCAGTCTAAAGATGGCACCTTTTGAAGCTTTATATGGGAGAAGATGCAGAACCCCGCTGAATTGGTCTCAAGCAGGAGAAAGGGAAATATTTGGGCCAGATTTGGTACTTGAAGCAGAGGAAAAGGTCAGAGTTATTACAAAGAACATAGAAGCTGCTCAGGCCAGGCAAAAGAGCTATCATGACAAGAGGAGGAAGCCTCTACAGTTTGAAGTGGGAGATCATGTTTATCTTAAGGTATCACCCACCAAGGGTGTCCAGAGATTCGGAATTAAGGGCAAGTTAGCTCCTCGCTACATTGGACCCTATGAGATCAAAGCAAGTTGTGGACCCGTAGCCTATCAATTGGAATTGCCACCTCACATGTCAGCAGTTCACAATGTGTTCCATGTATCTCAGCTGCGGAAATGTGTTCGCCTACCCACTGAAGTGCTACCGGAACCGGGCATTGAGATAGAACCAGACTTGTCCTATCAAGAGTACCCCGTCAAGGTATTGGATCAGAAGGAGAGATCAACACGGGCAAGGTCAATCAGAATGTATAAAGTTCAGTGGAGTAACCATTCAGTAGAAGAAGCTACATGGGAGACTGAGGATTTTCTACGCTCTCGCTTCCCCGACTTTCTGCCCAAAGGAGTCGGTACGTAACCCCAAAACCCCACCCCCCACCTGCCCTTTGAATACAACTATAAGAAAAACTTAGATAACAAGGATAGTCTAAGTTGTGGATTTAACTTAAAAAGGACTTCCTTCTGAAATTGCAAAGAGAATGACATTCGAAGAGCAGTTAACTAGAGAAACTTGAACAAAAGAAGGAACATCACACCAACGTGCCTTCGTAGCACCCCTCTAGAGGACTCTGCCTAAAATCTCGGGACGAGATTCCTTTAAGGGGGAGGGCTGTAACACCTCAGGTGTTACCATGGATAGAGCACATCTATGCACTGAATACTGTGACCACATGTGGTAGAAACTTGAGAAGAACATAAGGACCTTGGAGACCATGTGTTAATCAAGATTGTTAATGACCTAAGAGCATCAATCAAGCTTTTGTTCACTTACTACCTTGGGCAAGAGGAGAGTAAACCCTAGCCCTCTCTTGAGCCCTATCTTCCAAAACCATGGTTGAGAGGGGGAGAGAATAAGCAAATGTGCAAATCATGAGTTAATCTTTAACCAAACTTTAAGTAACTTTATAACCAGCAAATATGGGAAGGTAATGTTACAAAAAGACCCCTTGAGAAACCCCAAATCCCTTCCTTAAGTAGAGAAAGAGCTAGAGCTCTCAAATTCCCTCTAAGTCAAAAACTACACCTACACTAAAGATCAAACGTGTTCACCTTGAAGATGGCATCAAAACCACCTAAATCCTATACCAAAAATGTGGCATACCACCTAAGGCACCCACTGGAAAAAGTTGAGCCCGAGACCTTGAAGTTTGACATGCCTTGGCATGGTTTTTGTCGCGAGGTGGGCAGAGAGACATACCTGATTTGGCGACCAAAGATCTCCCTACCTAGGGCATATCTGCCATGGCGACTCACGGATGAGAGACAGCCCTAGGTGCCAGGAAAAGACTCGCGCCGGATTTTTGCCAAGATTCGCACGTTTGCGACTTGGGCGAGCTGTGGAACACGAGCAGAAGAAAAGCTCCACGTGTTCGACGCGCTCTGTGCACGACAGAGCACGCCCGCGCGCGCCCCGCGTCGCGCCAAAGGCCAGCCGACGCCATGGCCCGCGCCCGCGCCTATAAACCCACTCAGGCGTCGACCACACTCTTCCGCGCATGCTCAAACCTCACTGGAGCTCAACTCACCGTCGTATGCCCGTGCACGGCCTGTCCGCGGCCACCCGAGCCCCTGCCGCCGTAGACCGGCCAACCTAGCCTTTCCCAACCCCGTCCAGCCCTCAGAGAAGACTGAGCACACCTCGGTGAAGCTCCCTGAGCGAGGAATCGAAGTCTGCTTCGTCGGAGAGGCCAGTCCACGATCGCCGGAGTTCACAACCCCGCTGGAGTGTGTGGACAGGGTAATCCACTGAACCATTTTCCGATTCCTTGTGCACACAGTCTCTACGTCACCCCGCGGAGCTCACCGTGCCATTGAATTGAGCTAGGTCGCCGTGATTTGGCCGGCACACCCGCCGCCGACGAGGACACCCGCCTGCGCTCGTGGACCGAGCGATTCCGGCCATCCCCGTCGTCGAGCCGTACATCGCTGTGACCGCCAGAGCCTCCCCGAGCTAACCCCGCCCCTCGCTGGACCTCTCTCGCCGCCGGTAAGCCGCGCCGCCCTTTTCTTTCCCGCGGGTACTGTTTACATTAGGGGAAGGACCTCGGGGAAGAAGAAGGAAAGGTCAGGGGGCTTTTTGATCTGTCAGTGACTCAAATGAATAGTAACGCGGGGGTATAACTGAGAGAGTTAGTTTGGAAATAACCTAGGGTCCTCGGTGTAAACTGTTTTTCCAGGAAACCTTTATTAAATCTGATTTTAAATTTGAACAGGACTTGAATAATTCATAACTTCTGTTTTATTAATCCAAATTTGGTCAAACCAATTTTGTCAGACTTGAAATAATGTAAACTACTTAGGAAAAAATATAAAACCCTTATGTACTACAGAAAACTTTAGGGTTCTGATTTAATTATTGTTTTGGCCAAAAGCTAAATAATAAGAAGAAAAATAGTTACACTATTTGACTAGGGCTAGGAAAATTTGGAGAAGTTTATATTCACCTACTGACCTGTTTAAAAATGCTAAACCTCTCTGCCTACCCCATTAAGTCATTTGTTGCCATTTATTTTACAATATGCTTAAGGTTAAGAAAAATATAAAATGTGATTTAAATAATGAACCAGAGGGCACCCTTATTTTTGTTAGAGTACTTATTCAATGTAGTTTACTAGAAAAATCTATTATACCCTAGTTTAGTATGAAATAAGTAGGATCCCTTTTATTTTAAGAAAACAAGGAAAACTTAGAAAAACCCTACAAAAATAACCCCAAGGTGAAAATAGCCCAACCCTTGGGATACTTAATGATTTGTTATTAAGAACCTAGGAAAAATATAAAATCTGCTGTTTGACATTTTTCAAATAGCAATGTAGTAGAAAGTGCCTTTTGGGCATTTAACTTTAGAAAATCATAACTAAATGACCATTCCTTAGCTTTCTGTGATTTTTGGCACAAAAGCCTATTATTACTATTAGATGCCAACAAAAATAACCTTTAGGACAGAACCCACGCCTAATTAAGAGATGTAGTGCAAAGTGGCCCATTTTACACAACTTTTGTTATTTTTGTTTAAAGCATAGCCTATTTATTTTAAACCTCAAATTCCTAGAACATGCTATAATGACCAATGGCAACCCACTGTAATTTTTACAGAATTTTTGGAGAAAGTTAAACTACTGTTGTAGTTCAAACCTACACTGGAAATCATAAATAGAAAATAAAGAAAGGGAAAAATGAATAAGAGGAAATTAGTGTCATCCTAAAACCCATTATAACTTGTCCACTGAAATATATAAAGGCAATACCAATTCACTATGCCTATCTCTAGCAAAACCTAAACCTAGAGTGATAAGTATAAACCACTAAAAGCCACGTATGACCCAGAAACCCTAAGTTACTCATTAACTTAGTTTTTCTTCTCTTAGCCTAATATTATTAAATCCTGCATAATCATGACATACATGTTCATTGCATTTCGACAGACTGTAACCTTGCTGACGAAGAGTACGTCCTCGTGCCGGAGTAAGGAGCTGCTCAGGAGGTAGCCCCGGATCCAGCACCCGAGCCTGCACCAGAGGATCTGCCTGCCACAGCCTTGGAAGGCAAGCCTCGGTTTTATGCATAACCATTATATATATGCTATTTTACTGCACTTAATGTTTGTAGGCTTGTAATGTGCACTTAAGTGTAGGAGTTGACTGAAACCCTAGTTGCATGATCTCAGGAATCCTTTTGAGATGGATACTAGTATGCTAGGTCGAATAGTTGCTTTATTTAATTAGGATCTCGGTAGAAGACGAGTGATTTTTCTAGCACTCGCGCGAGATCAGGAATTGGTTGTACCCACTTTCATATCATCATGATACTAGTCTGTGGACAACAATCCATGGGGATTCGGTGTCTACGAGATGGAAAAATTGGAATAAGGATTAACGTGCGAATACCTGTGTCAAGCGTTTGAACGTACTAAACACATACCGAGAAATATGGTAAATCGGTAAGCCTAGTACCTGATTGAACCTGGCAGTAGACTTTGCCCCTCACGCGACCTGAGACGTGGTCTCCCATTCCGGTTATGGTGGGTACAAGTGCGGTCACTGCACGACGGCAGTCGGGGTTAGTGAGGCATTGTACGCCAAGGCGGTGAGCCCTGATCTGCTGACGGCGAATCGATGGGGACGGTTGATGTGTGTGGGGACGGAGTGCCTCGCCACGTCGTGTGTTTAGGTTTACCTTGCAAGGATAAAAACTCGATTCGAATCGTCTGCTTCTCGCAGCTAATGAGACTGCTTGATCCATTGTACTGCATTGAGTAACAAGTGGAATTGGGATGAGATGATACAAGATGTTGATTGCTAAAAATGTTTGCTACTATGTATGAGTAGATAGTACACATTTAGCCTTAAGAGAGTCACACTTAAATTGACAAAGTTAAAACTTGATTTAGAAACTCAGCTAGTGCTTTTGGCAACCAAACCTCACAGCCAAACAGCTGCATGTCTAGAGGTAGAGGAGTAGACTCCTCACACCGGGTAAGTCTAGCTGAGTATTAGTATACTCAGCCTTGCTTGTGGCATAATTTTACAGGTTCTCTGGAGGACATGGTTGCTGGAGTGACTTGGCCGTCCATCTTGCCACCAGGTTGGACTGTCGAGGAGGAGCATGAGGAGTGATGGGACAGGCTTCCCCATCTCTCTGTTTATTTACCGTTAGTTTTATTCCGCTGCACTTCGAACAATGATGACTACTTTTGCAAAACTCCGATGGTGATGTAATAATTTAATACTCTTACATGCATGGTTTTATGCTTTATTGTATTTGCTCTGTGACTCACCATCGAGTGAGATTGTGGTACTTGATCCTGTCAGTGGCCGTGTCGGACTAGATCCGAGGGATTGACTGGTTATTCCCATTTAAGTGTGGTCTAGCCTCTAAGGCGGGGCTTAAGCACTTAAGTTGGAATAATTCGGGCAGTTCCGCCACATTAATAGGCATGGGACACAGCCCGGATAAAAGTACATTTATGTCCCTGACAACTATATATAATCTTAACAAGGATTGTTAAGGACCGTATGGTCTTTATTCTTCTCCAATCGTTATCATGCTTCTAGCTTCGTCGACATATTCAGCCGAAGTCCTTTGGCTTCTAACTTCGTCAACATGTTCAGCCGAAGTTCTCCATCTCGACACCGAAGCTTCCTGTAACTATTCATAATCATGCTGAGAACATATGGTTAGTAACATTTTTAGGACCGTTGGAAGAGGAAGGCCCCCAACAATACATAAGTTGGAATGTTTCAGTAGAAATATTTGGCAGTAGAAATTCGTATTTGAAACTGGTTTAGAAAATAAATGAACTTGCTTCTCTCCATGGTTTTAATTTTTAAAAATCCAAAAATGATGAGACTTGTTTTGTTAGTTATGGTGTCATAATCTAGCTAAGAAAAATATAAAACCCATATGTTGTTCTGTTTTCTTGGTTTATTAGTTAAATCTTGATAAATAGGAAAAAGATGATTGTTTTGCTTGTTATTTTTGGATCTGTAGCTCTATTGCCCCAAATAGATTGAAATGTTTACAATAAACTCTTGGTGTGATTCTTGGTGACTTGTAAAAAATTCATGATTTGTGGTGCATGTATCACTGAGTTAGTGATTTAACTATTTCGGTGCACATTAAATAGTTTTAAATAGTTTATAAATAATATATGGATGTAAAAATGGAAAATGGTATTCCACTGTCTTTACATGATGTTGTAGTAGCCTAATAAAACTTAATATGGTCATGCATTCACAGAAAATAATTAGTTTTAGATTTAACTTACTCTCACATGCTTTATTGCATTAACAATTAGTTATTTTTGTAGTAAATAAAATATAAAACCTAAGCATGTGAAATGTATACATTAGTAATAATTTGTTATTACGTATGCCTCAAAAAAATTCCAGCCCCAAATTAGATAGTTTCATATGGTGCTAAAATAATACCCATTTTATAATTATAAGAAAAGTTAGTGAAAAATTAGAAGTAAACAAAAGCGTGCATGTTTCTTGAAATGCTTAAGTGTCTCGATATAAATTCAAACATGATAACTAAGTCATAATGATTTAAACTTGAAAAATTGGTGGTATTGTCTCTCCATGATTTTGATTGCTGATAGAGTTGAGTGCTCTTATGCTAGCAAGATGAAACTTCCTACATGTACAGTTTTGTTTGTGCAATTAATCTAGTAAAGTAAAATGTCCTTTCTGTAGACATAGCAAAGTTCTAGCTAACTTAGATGTCTAGCCTGCCCTAAAATTTCATGAGCTAAGAATTAATGGTTTAGAAGTTATGCTTTTCACAAGTTCAGTACCTGAATCTGTCCAATTTCTGTACAGATTTCAAAGATTGCAATGTTTGTTCATGTTGAGCATAGAATCAGTTCTTGTCAATCATAAGTAAATTGTAGATACTTTCTTATCTTGTTGGTGTTAAAATTTCATAACCATAGACCTGATAGTTTAAGACTTATGAATTTTACAAAATGATTGTTGTGTTTTGTCCACTGTCTGGACAGATTTTGAAAACTGTTTTGTTTTGGTTGATTAAAATTTGAACCACTTCTTGATGATTATAAAACATATGTAGTACATTTACTATGTTTTCCAAAAACTCATGGATCATCCTTTTTGGTGGTCTAAAGGTCTAGATATAGCTGTTTGAAGTATGAAGACTGAATCTGTCCAATTCTAGACACCAAAGCCTTCATAGTGTCTTTTATCCTTGATAAATATTAAATCAACCTGAGATGTTCATAAATAATTTTTAAAAAAATTCATTATTTTTCCAGAAAGTCTAGGATCAATTTATTTGGATGCTTGAGTCTCTAGTTATGAAGTTTTGAAGTCACAAGTCTGAATCTGTCCAAATCTGGACAAAGCTATCTTTTATTACTATTTAACCTTGTTAAGTGTCTGATCACATTGAGATGACAATACCAAAAATGTAGAGCATTTTTTAAAATTTCCAAAAAAGTATTTGTTCACTATTTTTGGATTAATATCTTCTGAGTTATGACTGAAACAAGTAATTATTGTGTTGTTGTCCTAAATATATTAGTTGTGATTGATTGTTCCACTCCAGTGTGCTTGTCTTGAGTCGACTACTTGTTTGCTTTGGATTTTGACCGAACATGAGTATTGGTCACTTGTTCTCAAATGCTATGAATCAAGAACATGACAACACAATTGTTAAAGATTAAGGACCTTCGTCTTTAAAAACATTATCTCCGCATGGGTATAATGCTTATCAGACAAAGGTTAAGGACATACCTTCATCTTTTAATAATTGAATAGGAATGTAAAAAGGCAAAAGATGGTAACTGCATCTCATTAATTCATTTATATTTACATTTCACCAAGCATATATGAATATTAACAATATTAATATTACATTCATACCTTCTGCTTGCTCATAGGCATGGATGCGAGAGAGTGATTACAATCCAGCGTGAACAGTATAGTGTTATTGTTCATCTATTTATAGGCATGGGACACAACCCAGATAAAATTACATCCATGTCCCTGATACTCATCTATTTTCATAACACACAACATTAAGGACTAAGTAGTCTTTGTCCCTTTTCGGTCATCGTCATGCTCGGCCTTCATCAATACATCAAAACCGAAGCTCCTTGGTTACAGCTTCGTCGTCCATTCTTATTACCTTCGGGTTTCATCTTTACCTTGCTATATAATAGAAACCTTCATCCCGAAGCCGAAGCCACCTGTAACAATCCATGTCATACTAAAAAACATATGGTCAGTTACGTTTTTGAGGACCTTCGGAGGAAGAAGGCCCCAAATGTAGCCCCTCGCAGTATTGATTTGTTTCTTTATAACAAATTTAGACTGTGACGTGAACAAAGGCCTTTAGCCGATGGTTCGGAAAACACCTTCCCTTCGCTAGAATAGCGAATTACACTGACCTGCGGGACACACCAATCTGTAGGATTCTGACTATATAAATAGAAGCATGTGTTGTGAGTATTTTTTGAGTTGCTTGCATTGTGTTTGCCATTTTAACCTTCCTTGCTTCGTGGAGTTTAATTGGATTTTGAACTTCGACATTCTAGCAATCGTTGTCCAAATGGCTGATGAGAGGAAGATCACTGATCCGGCGCTGGTCAGATTTTACGAATCCATGGAAAAAACCAACATGGAGAAGATCGCCAATGAGATGTTAGCTGGAATATCTGAAAACTCTAGCGATATTGAGAGCTTCGATGTGAAAAGTGAAAATGAAGATGCCAAAGATCGGCCATTGAGATCGAGCCATGTTGCCTTCGGAAAATTGAGTATTAAATAGGGGCAGATCGAAGCAATGAGAGGAAGATACTTTCTTGATATTTCAATCGTGAGAGCCGAAGGGGAGAATAATATTCCTCTTCCCGAAGCTGACGAAGTGGTGATTTTCAGAAGCTTCATGAAAGCTGGACTTCAGTTCCCTCTAGACAAAATATTGGTCGAAGTTCTGAAAACTTTTGAAATTTATCTTCACCAACTTACCCCCGAAGCTGTTGTCAAAGTAGGGGTTTTCATATGGGCCATGAGAAGCCAAGGATTAGAGTGAGATGCCAGGTGTTTTTGAAATATGCACGAGAAGGCAACCGGGAAAGAGCAATATCATAACAATTTTGGCTGCTACAGCTTCGTACATCGCGCCGAGGCCAACTATCCTGTGCCAACATTTCAGAAAAAGTGGCTAGGCTCCTGGATGCAAGAATGGTTTTATGTGAAGGTTGATCTGAGTGAGAGAGAAGATAAAAAAGAGATCATTCAGTGGCCTATATGGTCACGCTTCAGCATCAGGAGGCTGGCCATTGTAGTTGGAAATGGCGTGCAAGCGTGCAAGACAACTTTCAATATGGTGTTTACTTACATTGTCACAAGAGACTTGGTCCAGGAGCATATTGCTTACAGAGTGTGGCCACTTGCTCATGGATGGGAGATGCTGAAGGAGGCTGCCACTGGCTCCAACCAAAATGGTTTGGTGTATCTGAAGTATACCTTTCAATACAGGAGCCAGTTTGATGAACCGAATGATGACTGGCTAGATGCCATAGAGGCGACTAGTGATGAGTTGCTCAGAGCATATTCAAAGGCCGAAGATGAAACCATGACAACTGCCTTCAGAGCTTGGGGCAAAAAGAGGCTGAATAGGGTATTTGATGTCATCAGGTTTGTGTATCCAGACTACTGTTATCCTTCACGAAAACAAGGGAAGAAGAGGAAAGCTGCTACCTCGGTGACTTCTAGTGCGTCGAGGTCAAAAAAGGTTAAAGTTTTGACGCGTCGGTCTAGGCGCATTGAAATGGCTGATGTGCGGAAGCTAATTGAGGGGGCCGCTCCTATTGAAGAGCCAAGTCGCTCTGTGTCAGTCAAAGCTAGGACAAAACCGGTTGAAGAGCCGACTCTGGAGAAAGCGGCAGAGCAGTTTAAAGCATTGAGTCCACCATGCACAACGGAACTGCTAAAGCCATCAAGCATCCCCGCTGCAACTCCAAGGAAAAGAAGAATGGCCAGCATGCTAGATGTTGTTATGGAGTCTGTAAAATCATCAACTCCTTCTTTTGTCGAAGTGCCTAGCACAGAGGGTAAAGTTTTGAAGAAATTTGAGGAGGTCGGCGTGATGGAGGCTATTTATGAAGCTGGACCCTTAGAAGTTCCCGTCGAAGCTAGACCTTCGGAAAGCGCTCCGATAATCCTGAAGAAAGAGGGCGCTTCTAAGAAATCCAAATCTCTTGCTCCTAAAGCTCCTGGTAAAGAGCTGGAATTCATTGTGCGACATGCTTCAGAGAAGCAATTATCAGAAGAGCAAATTGCTGAAGCGCAACATTATGCCAAGGATCTGAAGTACCCCCGAGGTTCCTTGGTGTATGGTGGCGATGACGAAGATGATTTCCTTTATTGTCTACCAGACAATAAAGAGATAAATGTCTGCCAGAAAATGGCGGACAATATAGGCTATCCGAAGCTTGAACTCGGCTTATCTGCGATGTCGAAGGATCAGCTTGCTGACAGTCTTGCTTACAACAGCTTGAAGGTGTGTATGTTTTGGTTTGTCATTCTATAATGACACATTTCTATGGTTTTTCTTACCCTTATTTCATGCTCATTTTTCGCTTTTCGGGACTTGATTTTGAGCAAGGCTTTAAAAGCTCAAAAAGATGCAGAGGATGAGAGCTGCAAAATAGCCCTCGAGAACCTTCGTTCAGAAGTTATATCATTGAGAAATGAAGCTCTTGAGAAGGATAGAATATTATTTTCCTTAGTGGAGAAGCTAAAATCTAGCGAGGCTAGTCTTGCTGCACAAGCCGAAGCTCATAAGGCCGAAGTGGAGGAACTAAAAAAGAAAGCTGCTGAAGTTGCTGAAAAATTTGAAGTCGAAGTAGTGAAACATGAAATTTGCGAGATCGAAAGGTCTAGAGCTCAAAAGAACTGTGATGAGCTTTGTGCTTCAAAAGAGAAATGTTATGAAATATCCTGGAATGCGTGGAGAAACTGAAGGACATCTTTGCTAGAGTTGGGGCATATTCTTCTAAACAAAAATTCATCTGTGGCGACCCTGATGGAATCGTCTAGTGGATCAGCGGAGAAGTCGAAGCCTTTGACAAAATTTTAAGTCACCGAGGAGACTTCTGCGCATTCGCTGGTGCTCGGGGGGCCACGTTGATTTTAAAGAAAGCTGGCTGTGAACATGCTAAGGTTGTAGTTCAGCCAGGATTTGTTTTCTCGGTGGATGACATCAAAGACCCTTCGGCTGAAGCTTCTGCGCTAGGCGGGAGATTTTACTCTAAGGTGTGGATGAAAGGCGGCCATGAGATAGCTGATGAAGCGATTAGAAAAAATGAAAAAGAATCTAACGATGCTCAAGAAGAAACTAAACGAGCTGATCAAGTTGTCGAGCGTGCGAGGCTTATAGGTACCTTTAGTGAGGTTTAGCTTCGGAATTAACAAACATTTTTTATGATGTAGCTAAACTTTCACCCCCACCGGAGCCATATAACCCCGAAGTTGACCTGACCATGAAGGAAGCGTTAGATATAATAATAATCGCTAATGAAGTTGTTGACAAAGCTGTCGACAGACTACTAAATGAAGCCACCGAGAAAGTGCTAAAAGAAGATTAATAACTTTGTATATTTGAGAGCTTAATGTTTGTACATGGCCTTCGTCTCTTTGTAAGAATCAAACATCAAGTATTTGTATGTGTATTAATGTAATATATTTCTTTGTGATGCATGAAACCTTCGTATGTATCATTCTTTGAGCCACTGGCGAAAAAACACCTTCCCTTCTTTTCATGTTTCACAAAGAAAAAGATTCCCCTTCTATCGAATCATTACTGAGTATGTTGCCACGGTTGTCGCAGAGTAATACTGCTGTTAAAGATTCCTTTCCTGTATAAAAGTATATTTGTCGTGGGTATACTTTGTGCTACAGCACCCTCTTTCATGATCCGACGTATATTTTTGAAGGAGCAACTTTCCTTCTCCGCGACTTTTTGCTGATGCAGAATGATGTATGATGCGATGCTATGCGATATGATGCGATAATATGATGCAAAATGATGTTTATGTCAAAGATATAAACCCACTCGAATACGCACCCAGACTCTGCATCCTCTTAGGAACGACTTTGGAGTCTCTTCACCTTTTACTTAGGTGGTTTTTCAACTCTGCATTCCCTTATGAACGACTTTGGAGCTAAGCTCTGCATCCCCTTAGGAATGACTTTGGAGCTTCTTCACCTCTGATTTAGGTGGCATTTAAGCTCTGCATCCATTTGGGAACGACTTTGGAGCTTCTTCACCTTTGATTTAGGTGGCATTTTAGCTCTGCATTCCCTTAGGAACGACTTTGGGGCTTTGAAACTTACTCTGTGCTCCCTTAGGAATGACTTTGGAGCTTTGAAACTTACTTTGCACTCCCTTAGGAATGACTTTGGAGCTTCTTGACTCATTCTTGTCACACTCGATGGTGTAACCACATGTTTATTACATCATGCTGAAGGTTAAACCTTCCTGTGTTGTCTTTTTAAAAGGAAATATACAAGCAAAAAGAGTAAATATACAATGAATCGGAGCTCTCTTTTGGCCAAAACATTGTGCCACCTTCAGTAAATATGTCTTGACTCGCGCACAGTACTGTTAACTGTACGAGCTTCGGAGTCCTCCTGAAGGTCACGCTGTTGCTGAGCCCGAAGATGCCCTTCTGGCTGTTGATCATGACCCAAGGCAGGCACCAGTGGTGGCAGTGGTGGCAATTTAGCCCATGAAGCTTGAGAATGACTTGCCGAAGCAACAGAGGCTGTAGGCTATTGGTTGCCCACATACTCCGGGATATACGGAGAGTAACACGAAGTAGTGTGCAAGACCTGCTTTGGCTGGTTTAGCCGTGCTTCAGCTTCAGCGATTTCCTTCTGCTTCTGGATTGTGACTTGGCACGTCCTTGTGGCGTGTCCCTTGTATTCGCCACAGAATAGGCAAAACAGTTTTCTAGGCTGATTACCAGACCATCCCCCGAAGCCTCTCCCCCCTCTACCTCTTGGGGCAGGTGGCCTGTAGGAAGTTTGTTGCATTCCCGAAGACTTGTTCCTTCGTCGCAGCCTCTGAAGGACATAATGAGGAACAGAAAAGCTACTGGAAGGATTGGAAAATGGCTGCGGAGCTTAACGAATTCAGTATTGACTATGTGCATAGATCCTCAATTCAGTCCTAGGCATTAGCAGACTTCATTGCTGATTGGACGCTAGGGGCTCAGGAAGAAGAAACAAATAAAGACGCTGAAGCTTGGACAGTGTTTTGCGATGGTTCCTGGGGAACCTTCGGTGCAGGAGCGGCTGTTGTCCTAGTTGCGCCTTCTAAAGTCAGAACATGTTATGCAGCAAGGCTTGACTTCAGTTGTACAAAAAATATTGCTGAATACGAAGCACTTCTGTTGGGGCTTCGAAAGTTAAAGGCAATGGGAATAAGAAGGGCCATCCTTAAAACTGAGTCTCAAGTCATTTCTGGTCATGTAGACAAAAGTAGTAAGGCAAGAGATCCGAAGCTTGAAAAATATTTGGATACAGTTCGAAGTTTGGAGGCTTCTTTCGAAGGTTTTTCTATCAAGAATATTCCAAGAGGAGAAAATGAGCATGCAGATCTGTTAGCCAAATCAGCGGCACAGGGGCTCCCTCTACCTTCGGAAGTATTTTTTGAGACAATAAAAGCACCTTCGGTTGAACTTATGGAGAGAGCAGTGCTTGCAATTTCCCCTGTACATAATGAAGATTGGAGGACTGAAATTATATCTTTCCTTCAAGGTAATTGTCTTTTGGATGACGAAGTTTATAATAATAGAATGGAAGCAAGGACAAGGCAGTATGTGATAATAGAAGGGGTGTTGGGGACTTGTTCTCAAATGCTATGAATTAAGAACAAGGCAACACAAAAATAGGTTAATGATTAATGCCCTTCGTCCTTCGAAGCATTATTTCCCTAAGGATATGATGATCTTCGGACGAAGGTTGTGAAGGACTTACCTTCATCATCACAGCATAAATCAATGAAAGATGAAGCATATGAAACATGGGAAACAACATGGATAATCATATGACATCATAAAATATCTTTTTGTTATATAATCATGAATGAATAGAAACAACACAAGATTACATTTGTACCTTTGACTTGACAGAAGGTAAAAGTACCAGCATGACGCACAAGCGAGTACAAGTCAGCATGAATAGTACGGGGGTACTGTTCATCTATTTATAGGCACAGGGCGCAGCCTGTGTAAATTTACATTCATGCCCTTCATATTTACTATTGACTTAAGGACAACTCAACGAGGACTAGATAGCCTTTTCCCCTTTAAGTCGGTTCCTTTTTCCTCCATTGGACCGAAGCTCCCTTGCGTGTAGCTTCAGAACAACATCAGCCTTCGTCTCGACCATGCTTTTGACATCGTGTATTGTTTTAACCTGAGTCCGAAGGTACCAGTTCATATATTACACTTGGGAAACATTGTTAAATCATGTTTTTGAGGACCTTCGGAAGACGAAGGCCCCCAATAGTAGCCCCTCGCAGTATTAATTTGTTAAGATAATGAATTCAGACTGCGATATGGACGAAGACCTTAAGCCGAAGGTCCGAAAAAACACCTTCCCTTTGCTAGAATAGCAATAATCAATGACAGACGGGGCCCTCCAATTTGCAGCGCACTGGGCGTATAAATATGGACTCACACTAGCTGCATTTGATATGTTGTTTCTGCCATTTGCATTATTTTCTCAATCTTTTAGCTCCTGCTCACTAGCGCTCACTAGATTTTCAAGCTCTCTGACTTTCGGTTTAAAAGACGCATTTTTACCATGTCTGGTGAAAAATGTCCCAGGAAAAGAAGGTTGTTGCGGAGACAAAACTGACTGAAGAGGCGAAGCTGTTTGAGGAGAAGAAGGCTGTGGATCCTTATGTTGCTGGATTTGTTGAATCGATGGCAAAAACAAACACAGAGAAAATTACTAAAGAGATACTGGAAGGTTTATCTGAAGATACTGGTGACAACGATAGCTATGATGTGGAAAGTGGGGATGAAGATTCTGAGGATCGGCCCTGGCGGCCAAGTCATTCAATCTTCGGAAAATCGACCATCAAACAGAGTCATCTTGAGAACATGAGAGGAAGGTACTTTCGGGACATGTCTATTGTGAGGGCTGGTGGAGACAACAACGTCCCTACCCCTGAGGAAAACGAAGTTGTAATTTACCGAAGCTTCTTCAAGGCTGGGCTTCGGTTCCCTTTGAGCAAGTTTGTAGTTGAAGTGTTGAAAATCTACCAGATCTTCCTCCATCAGATTACCCCCGAAGCTATAATAAGGATGGGGATTTTTGTCTAGGCAGTAAGGAGTCAAGGGCTAGAGCCAAGCACGAAGTGCTTCTGCAGTATGCATGAACTTCTATATGAGACAAAGGCCATGGGTAAAGAACTGTACCACAACAACTTCGGTTGTTATGGATTTATTGCTCGCCCCAACGCAAGCCACCCGGTGCCAACATTTCAGAAGAGATGGCCTGGAGCTTGGATGGAAGAATGGTTTTATGTGAAGAATGATTTAAAAGCGAGGGAAGACATTAAGGAAGTCATCATGCGCCCCATTTGGTCCCACTTCGGCCTTCGGAGGCCGAAGATAGAAATTGATGAGACAGTTGAAGCATGTCCGAGGGCCTTCAGCACTGTTTGCTCCTTTATTGGGACAAGAGATTTAATTTAAGAACATATAGCCTTCAGGGTATGGCCGCTTGTAGACAACTGGGAAATGTCGAAGGAGACCACCACTGACTCTAGCGAAAGTGGTCTGGTCCGGCTGAAGTATACCTTCAGATTCAGGGAGAAGTTTGATGAGCCAAACGATGACTGGCTGAAGTGTATGGAAGCTACAAGTGATGAACTGCTTGGAGCATATTCCAAGGCGAAAGATAATGCTTTGTCCGCAGCCTTCGGAGGTCGGGGAAAGAAAAGACTGAATAGAGTTTTTGACGCCATCGGCTTCGTATACCCCGATTACAGCTACCCGCTGCGGGAACAAGGGAAAAAGAGGAAAACTACTACTTCGGCCAGCCCAGTTGAGCCTGTGCCGAAGGGCAAAAAGTTGAAGGTTCTTACCCACTGGCCGCGTTACATTGAACCGTCTGTGGTGCCTGAGTTTGGCGCAGGTACCTCTTCTGCTACCGAAATAAAAGAAACTGTCCCTACTACGCAGGGCACTAAAGAGCTGGCTGTAATGCCGAAAGTGCTTACAGTCAAGCTAGTTGAAACGAAGGTCGATAAGGCTGAAGAGCCAAAAATTGAAGAAATAATGAAGATGCCAGAGATTTTGAGCCCTCCAATAGAGGCAACAGTACCAAAGGTACAAATGGGTTCTGTCATAACTCCTAAGAGGAGAAGGATGGCAAATGTGCTAGATGTTGTGTTAGAAACAACAAAAACCTTGAGTCCTGCTCCTACAAGGAAAGTTGCCGAAGCTTCCAAGGCGCAACCCGAAGCTGATACTAAGCAGGCTGAAGTCGAAGCTGCAACAATTCAGGCTGAAACCGAAGCTGGGCCTTCAGTGCCCACCGAGATGGAGCGTGCTGACCCTAAGGAAAAATCAATAGAGTGGATTGCAACTGAAAAAATCAAGGCTCCTGGTCCCAAAGCATCGAACAAAAGTATTGACTATATTATTCGTCATGCTTCGGGAAAGGTACTATCCCAAGAAGAAATGTTAGAAGCACAACACTATGCCCAAAAATTGAAATATCCAAAGGGGGTGTTAGTGTTCAATGGAAGTGGCGAAGAAGATTTTTTGTACTGTCTCTCGGATAACATAGAAATATCCATTTGCCGGGAGATAGGTAAAAGCATCGGATTCCCGAAGCTAGAAGACGGTCTTTCGATTTTATCGAAGGACGAACTTGCTAACAGCCTAGCATACAATAGCATAAAGGTATAAAAACTAACTCTAAATTTGAAAAATGAGGTATTTTATTTGTCATACTTATTCTTTCTTCCACTTGCAGGGCTTGATTCTTAGTAATGCCCTTAGGGCACAAAAAATATTGAAGATGAAGGCTATACGATGATTCTGAACAACCTTTGTTCAGAGGTAATTGAATTAAGAAACGAAGGTCTTGAAAAAGACAAAATCTTAATTTCATTGGTAAACAAAGTGAAATAAGACGAAGCTAGTTTGAAGGCTCAGGCCAAAATCCAAAAGATTGAAATTGAAGACCATCGAAAACAGCTGGCAGAAGCTAAAAAAAATGCGCACTCGCAGAAGCTAACCGAGACATCAGCGAATATTGGAAAAATCATTTAGAGAAAAATGTTGAAGAACTTCACACATCCAAGGAAAGATGCTTTGAAAAATCCTTGGACTGCGTGAAGAAAATAAAAGCTAGTTTCGCCAATGTGGGTGCTTATTCTACCGAAGAAAACTTCATACGAGGCGACCCCGAAGGTGTTATCGAATGGATAATGGGGAGGTCGAGAGCTTCGAAGAAATCCTAAGTGATCGTGGGGATGTCTGTGCATTTTCCGGTGCACGGGGGATTTTAGCTATCTTGGAGAAGGCGGATGTGATCACATCAAGACCATGGCCCCGGCCAAAGCTGCCTTCTCCGCAAATGACACGAATGATCCTTCAGCTGAAGCAACCTTGATGGGCGGAAAATTCTATAATGATGTCTGAGTGAATGGTGGCTGAGAGATGGCTCATGAAATTATAAAGAAAAGTGAAAAAGACACCGATGACGCCGGGATAGAAGCGAGACAAGCTGAAGAAGCTGCTGAGCGCGAAAAACATATAGGTAATATCTTTTGATGTTCAGCTTCGGCATTTGTTTTTATGGCTTCGGACTAATTAATTTTTCCTACAGCTGAATTATCTCCGCCACCGGAACCGTTCGATCCCCTGGCCGATCCAGAAACGAAGGAAGCACTAGAGATCATTAATATGGATGAATCTATTATTGACGAAGTCGTCAATAAATTGCTAAATGAAGTTGTGGAGAAAAACCTGAAAGAAGACTAGCACTTATTGTAAAAACATTTTTAAATGGTCAATGTAAGAGACACTAGAATGGACATTATGCTTTTATTGTAACGAAGGTGTAATATTTGATGTGTGTAACTTTGGATCGAATATGTAAATAATTGCAATTTATTTCTTTACGATGCACAAAACTTACATACATACCGTTTTTGAGCCTTCGGCGAAAAAACACCTTCCCTTCTTTTCATGCTTCGTAAAGAAAGAAGATCCGTGGTTCGTAAAAATAAAGATATCCATGCTTCGGAAAGAGAGATCTCTCTTTTGTGTGCAGGCTGTCGAAGCTGTAATTCGAAGCTTACTTCGTGTAACTTTGACATAATTGTAACACCCCAGGTGTTACTCAGGGTGTCCACCCAGGGCTACACCATTTAAGCCTACTATCACATGTGGGTTAGTTTGAGCAAGTACATCAAACTTAGGATTCAAGGTCCTAAGCAAGTGCAACCCATCTTGGATATCATACCCTAACTTATCATGCACATCTAAAGGGGAGAATTGCCCAAAACCTTAATACAACCCCTTTGGACAATGGGAACCCTAGATGTAAGTATGACCAAAAGGTCATAAAAACCTTTTGATCATGGCTTGGGCCAAGTATAAAAGTTGTAGTACACTTAATAACCTACAAATAATAGTAAGAAAGTAACCCCAAAAAGATTTCAGAAAAGCCCCAAAAAGTTCACCAAAGGTTTGAGCACAAAAGAAAAATCAGAAAATGTCTAAGTCCAAAACTAACCTTTGGACAAAGATCACACATGTTCACCCTCATCCAAAATTCAAAACACTTCGACCCAATTGACAAAGTGGCGCCAAATTACCCCTAGAATGCCCTGGAGGAAGTTGACACCTACCCTAAGTCATTTGACACGACTTGGCATAGCTTTTGTCCCGGTTTGGACAGCTATGACATAGGCAACTTCTCACCCCTCTATCTCCCTACCCCGACCGTATCTTGACTTGGAACTCACAGCAAAAAGATAGGATATGGAGCAGGGAAGAGACCGTACACAGTGGTTTTGCCAAGATACGCACGCTAAGGTGCTCAAATCCGCTGTTGAACCATGGCAGAAGCGAGCTCCCACGTGTTCGACGCGGGCTGACACTCGGGGGCGCGCTCAGAGCACGCCCGTGCGTGAACCCCCGCGCGCCCACGGCCGCCCGTGACCACGCCCGCGCCATGGCTATAAAGCCCGTCCCAGTGCCCGGCTACCTTCCTCGTTGCCTCCTCTGTACCACGCCTAACTCCCCCGAGCTCGCCCATAGCTCCGGCGACCTCCCCGCGACTCGCCAGAGCCGCCCGAGGGCAACCACCATGGGCAACCCCTTTCCTGCCCTCCTCCACTCGGTCCAAGCCTTCGGATAGCTTCCCTGAGAGGCCATGAAGCTTGCGCGAGCTTGAACCGAGGACCTGCGCCACCGGAATAGCGAAATCGTGCTCGCCGGTGTTCAGAACCCCGCCGGCGCACGTGGACCGGGTAAGTCACTGCGCCATTTTTTGATTCAATGCACAGATAGCCTCTACATCACCCCGTGAAGCTTACCATGCCATTGGATTGAACTAGATCGCCGTGGTTTGGCCGGCACACCCGCCGCCGACGAGAGCACCCGCCTGCGCACGTGGACCGGGCGATTCCGGCCACCCCAGCCGTAAAGCCGTACATCATTGTGACCGCCAGGACCTCCCGGAGCCAACCCCGCCCCTCGCCGGACCTCTCTCACCGCCGGTAAACCGTGCCGCCCTTTTCTTTATCGCGGGTACTGTTAAACCTAGGGAGGGACCGCGAGGGAGAAGAAGAAAAGGCTAGGGGGTTTTGCGCAATGTCAGTGACCCAGATGAATAGTAGCACGGGGGTATAACTGAGAGAGTTAGTTTGGAAATAACCCAAGGACCTCGGTGCAAAGTGGTTTTCCAGGAAACCTTTTATTAAATCTCATTTAAAATTTGAACAGAACTTGAATAAATCATATCTTCTGTTTTATTCATCCAAATTTAGTCAAACCAATTTTGTCAGATCTTAAATAATATAAACTATTTAAGAAAAATATAAAACCCCTATGTACTACAGAAAACTTTAGGGTTCTCATTTAAATACTGATTTGACCAAAAGCTAAATAATGGGAAAAAATAGTTGCACTATTTAACCGGAGTTAAGAAAATTTGGAGAAGTTTATGACCACCTACTGACATATTTAAAAATGATAAACCCCTCTGTACACCCCATTAAGGTAGAGTTTGCCATTTAAATCACATTATGCTTAAAGTTAAAGAAAATAGGAAAGGTAATTTAAAGAAGGAACCAGGGAGCACTTATATTTTTGTTAGTCCCCTTATTCAGTGTAGTTCACAAGAAAAATCTATTAGACTCTGGTTTAATATAAAATGAAGAGGATACCTTTTATTTTAAGAAAACAAGTAAAATTTAGAAAAACCCTACAAAAATAACCCCAAGGCAAAAATACCCCAACCCTTGGGATAATTAATGTTTTGTTATGAAGAACATAGGAAAAATATGAAATCTGTTGTTTGTCATTTTTCAAATAACAAGGCAGTAGAAAGTGCCTTTTTGGCATTAAAATTTGGAAAATTACAACTAAATAACCATCCCTTAGCTTTCTGTGATTTTTGGCACAGAAGCTTGTTATTACTGTTAGATGCCAACAAAAATAACCCTTAGGACAGAACCCACTCCTAGTTAAGAGTTGTAGTGCAAAGTGGCCCATTTACACAACTTTTGTTATTTTTATCTAAAGCATAGCCTTTTTATTTTGAACCTCAAATTCCTAGAACAAGCTATAGTGACCAATGGCAACCCACTGTAATTTTTACAAAATTTTTGGAAAAAGTTAAACCTTTGTTGTAGTTCAAACCCACACTAGGATTCATGATTAGAAAAATGAAAAAGGGGAAATTGATAATAAAAACTTGTGTCACCTAGCCCAACTAGCAAAACCCTTTTTAAATTTCCCACTGAAATATGTAAGGGGGAAAAATACAAATCCACTATGCTTATCCTTAACAAAACCTAAACCTAGAGTGATAAGCATAAACCACTAAAAGCCACGTATGACCAAGAAACCCTAAGTTACTCATTAACTTAGTTTTTCTTCCTTTAGCATAATGTTATTAAATCCTGCATGATCATGACATACATATTCATTGCATTTCGATAGACTATAACCTCGCTGACGGAGAGTACGTCCTCGTGCCGGAGCAAGGAGCTGCTCAGGAGGTAGCCCCGGATCCAGCCCCAGGGCCTGCACCAGAGGATCTGCCTGCCACTGCTTTGGAAGGCAAGCCCTGGTTTTATGCAGAACCTGTTTTATATACTATTTTACTACACTTAATGATTGTAGGATTGAATGTGCACTTAAGTGTAGGAGTTGTTTGGAAACCTAGTTGCATGATCTCAGGAATCCCATTGAGATGAATACTAGTATGCTAAGTCGAGTAGTTGCTTTATTAATTAGGGATTTCGGTAGAAGTCGAGTGATTTTTCTAGCACTCGCGCGAGGTCAGAAAATTGGTTGTATCCACTGTCTTATCATAATGATGCTGGTTTGTGGACAACAATCCATGGGGATTGGTTGTCTACGGGATAAAAATTTGAATAAGGATTAAGGTGTGGTACCGTGAGTCAAGCGTTTGAACGTACTAAACACATACCGAGAAATATGGTAAATCGGTAAGCCTAGTACCTGAGTGAACCTGCCGCAGACTTTACCCCTCACGCGACCTGAGACGTGGTCTCCCATTCTAGTTATGGTGGGTACAAGTGCGGTCACTGCACGACGGCAGTCGGGGTCAGTGAGGCATTGTACGCCAAGGCGGTGAGCCCTGATCTGTTGCATGGGAATCGATGGGGACGGTAGATGTGTGTGGGGACGGAGTGCCCCTACACGTCGTGTGTTTAGGTTTACCTTGCAAGGATAAAAACTCAATTCGAATCGTCTGCTTCTCGCAGCTAATGAGTCTGCTTGATCCATGCTGCTACATTGAGTAACAAGTGGAAATATGATGAGTTGATACAAGATGTTGATTGCTAAAAATGTTTGCTACTATGTATGAGTAGTTAGTACATATTTAGCCTTAAGAGAGTCACACTTAAATTTGACAAAGTTGAAAACTTGTTTTAGAAACTCAGCTAGTGCTTTTGGCAACCAAACCCCACAGCCAAACAGCTGCATGTCTAGAGGTAGAGGAGTAGACTCCTCACACCGGATAAGTCTAGCTGAGTATTAGTATACTCGGCCTTGCTTGTGGCATAATTTTATAGGTTCTCTGGAGGACATGGTTGCTGGAGTGACTTGGCCGTCCCTCTTGCCACCGGGTTGGACTGTCGAGTGGGACCCCGCCTCGGCTGAGGAGGAGCATGAGGAGTGATGGGACAGGCTTCCCCATCTCTCTGTTTAATTATCGTTAGTTTTATTCCGCTGCACGTTGAACAATGATGACTACTTTTGCAAAACTCCGATGGTGATGTAATAATTTAATACTCCTTAATGTATGGTTTTATGCTTTATTGTATTTGCTCTGTGACTCACCTTCTAGTGAGATTGTGGTACTTGATCCTGTCAGTGGCCTCGTCGGACTAGATCCGAGGGATTGATGGGTTATTCCCATTTAAGTGTGGTCTAGCCTCTAAGGCGGGACTTGGGCACTTAAGTCGGAATAATTCGGGCAGTTCCGCCACTGCTGGTATCGGAGCTTGTACCACCACAGAGTAATCAATAAAAGATAAATACCATCTTTTTCCAAAATAAAACTTGATAGAAACAATGTTGGATAGATCGTAGGACGATCAGGATAGACCTAGGACGTGACGCCTTAGGATGATAGGGGGTAGCTAGGTGGCTAAGTGGTTAAGCCCTACAGGCTACTATAAGGAATGGGAGTTCTTCCCTATTCCCTTTATATTGATGTGAGGTCGTTCAGGACGAGCATGCATGCATTCTTAATTAAACAAATGGAAAATTGAGTAAAGACTTGAATACAAAATGATGACCAACGAAGTACCCCAGTACCATTGTTATAATTAGAGAGAGGCTGAGTTGTGTTTCCTTTTTCTTTTATAATTCTTTTTCTTTTACTTACGCTTAACCGTACACAGATGACTTCCCATGGATCCTCAGACGACGGGAATGCACTGTCCCACACTGACGGGCTTGCACGAGAGGGCTTTCCCCGTATTTTGTGGGAGGTACTTCAGGGGGCCGGATACACGACGCCTCCTCAGTACGCGGTGCAGCAGTTCGAGAAGCACCAAGTGCCCCGCTGTAGGGTGAGGATGACCTTGGAGCCTCATCCCCTGCAGCCAGGCTGGCGTTCGCTGGACTCTGAGTCCTTTGGATACCGGACTGAGGACACGATCGAGGCGATTGCTCTGCACGGGTTGACCACTTTATGCGGATTCCATCCCTTGGAGCTGTCATCCCATTGGCTTGTTCCCCACGGAGAAGGAGGACGACCCAATGTGGAAGGATCGGGTGGAGCATGCCAAGGACATCTGGGCTATCTACCCGGGCCAGACGGCTCACTTGACAGTGCGGTGCATGAATGCCCTGTACCGTCTGCAAGTGATGCATGGTGAGGCAATGTCCCATCTGATGGCATTGATGGAAGCAACAAAGATCACCCTGGACAACAGAGAGGAGATTGTGGTTGATTTGTCCACTGAGATGGTGGAAAAGGACTTGCAGGTGGAGCAGCTGTCAAATGAGATCCAAGAGCTGGAAGAATTAGTGGGAACCAGAGAGAACACCATTGAGGTTCTCGAGGATCAGCTTATCAACACCCAACAGCAGTTGGCCGAGGCTAATGAGCACCTAGATATGCATCACCAGGAGATCCAGGATATGGAGGCTAACGAGGACGTCGACATTGAGGGAGGAGAGGAGCCTGCCTCCAGCTTGGACACTGCTGGCTCAGGAGACCACCTTCCCCCGAGTCGAGTGTTGCCTCGTTCGCTCACATGGTATCAGGAGTAGGGTTAGAAGTCGGTAATGGTAGGACTCCTCACAGCTAGCTTAGCTTTTGCACCCCTGGGATACTAGGCAAGATAGAGTTGAGTCTTTTGGGCCATTGATGTAATCATGATGAACTCTTTTGGAAACATGGTTGATGGATGATGTTAGTCTTAATTTGGGAAGAAAAGTTTATGCCTTGTGAAATCCTTTATGTTTATGTAAGAATCTATCAATTTCGCCTTTTGACTCTTCCACCGCGATTAAACCGTAAACTTGAAGATGTGTTATTAAGCATACATGTGATTTTTCAGATGGCCGGGAGAGCGCGTCGTGGTCAAAATGAGCGTGTTCCTCCACCCCGCCACCGCCTCCCACTCTGCAGGAGCTAATGGCTCAGCAGAATGAGATCTTGAGGCAGCTAGCTCAGCGTCAGCCACCACCTCAGCACTATGGTGGTGGAGACCATCAGCGTCACCCCGCGGCAGCTACCTACCAGGAGTTCCTCAGTACCCAGCCTCCATTGTTCACCAAGGCAGAGGACCCACTTGATGCGGATGTGTGGTTGAGAGTAGTGGAATCCAAATTCCCACTACTCCATGGAGTTTGCTCAGAGGTCACTAAGGTCAGGTTCACCACCCAGCAGCTTCGCGGACCCGCAAGGACTTGGTGGGACCATTTTCTTGCTATGCAGCCAGATGACCGAGAGGTGGAATGGAGAGAGTTCAAGGCAGCTTTTAGGGGGCACCATATACCAGCCGGAATTATGGATCGAAAGCTCAACGAGTTTCTGGCACTCACTCAGGGCAACAGGACAGTGTTGCAGTATGCTCAGGCTTTTAATGACCTGTGCCAGTATGCCGGATATCATGCCGACACGGACGAGAAGAAGAGAGACAGGTTCAGGAGGGGGCTCAGCACTAAGCTCCGTGACCGTCTCAACACCGTCAGGGCCAACATCTATAAAGAGTTGGTCAACATGGCCATCTCCTAGGAGGACTGTATCACAGCTCGTCAGGCAGAGAAGAAGAGGAAGAACCCTGTGGCAGGACCATCAGCTCAGCCACAACGTTTCAGGATTGTGTCTGACACTCAGAATAGGGGACAGTAGCAGCAGCAAGGACGTTGGGTGATCCGACCACAGCAGCAGCAGCAGGCACCCAACCGTACCCAGTACCCAGCTCAGAGGAACAATCAACAGTAGCAGCATCGTCAGGCTAATGACAACAGGTGTTTCACATGTGGCAACACCGGACATTATGCCAAGAATTGCCCTAGAAACCAGCAAAAGCAGGGGCAGAATGTTAACCAGAACCAAGGCAAGAGACAGAAGGTGCAAGTGAGGCAAGGCCAGCTGAACTTCACCACCATGGCTGATATTCCAGAGGGAGCACCCATCATGACTGGTATCTTTACAGTTTTGAATTATCCTGCTATTATTCTTTTTGATTCTGGTGCATCGCATAGTTTTATCAGTGCCAAATTTAGTACCAAGTGTCAATTGCCTTTTCACCACACCAATGGGGGTATCACAATTTCGACACCAGGAGGCAGGGTTGCCACCTATCAAGTCAACAGACATGTGCCCATAAGGTTTGGTAGTCTAATAATTAAAACCACCCTCCTCATTTTGGGTTTGGATAGCATGGATATTATATTGGGAACTGACTGGTTAACCAGGCATCAAGTAGTTATTGGTATTGCAGCTAGGGCCATTGAGGTGCACTCACCAACTTGTGGTGAAACCACACTATATTTGCCCGACCAAGGTTGTACCCGTTCCTATGCTTTGTTATGATAGAATCCCAAGTGGAAAAGATCCCTATGGTCTGTGACTACCTAGATGTTTTTCCAGATGAATTGCCAGGGATGCCACCTGACCGAGACATCGAGTTCGTATTCGAATTGCAACCCGGGACTGCTCCTATTTCCAAAAGACCCTATAGGATGCCTCCCGCGGAATTGGCAGAATTGAAAAGCAATTGCAAGAGTTGTTGGACAAGGGATTCATTCGCCCAAGTACTTCACCATGGGGATGTCCTGCTTTATTTGTGAAGAAAAAGGATGAGAGTTTGAGAATGTGTGTTGATTACCGCCCTCTCAATGCGGTGACTATCAAAAACAAATACCCACTGCCCCGCATTGATGTTCTGTTTGATCAGTTAGTGGGAGCCAAAGTGTTCTCCAAGATAGATCTTCGTTCGGGTTACCATCAGATCAAGATCCGTACCAGTGATATTCCCAAAACTGCCTTCTCAACCAGATATGGGCTTTATGAGTTTTTGGTGATGTCTTTTGGGCTGACCAATGCCCCGGCTTATTTCATGTACTTGATGAACTCAGTATTCATGCTAGAGCTGGACAAATTCGTGGTCGTTTTCATTGATGATATTATGGTATATTTCAAGAATGAAGCCGAGCACACTAAACACTTGCATACTGTACTTCAGAGACTGCGTGACCATCAGTGTGGCAGAACCACCCGAATTATTCCAGCTTAAGTGCCTAAGTCACGCCTCAGGGGCCGTAACACACTTAAATCGGAATAACCCGTCAGTCCCTCAGATCTAGTCTGATAGAGCCACTTAACCAGGATCAAATTCCACAACCTCACTCGAAGGTGAGTCACAGAAGAAATACAATAAAACGGGAAACCTCAAATTAAGTACTGAGTTATTACATAAATCAGAGTTTTTGAGTAGCGAATAAAGTTAAAGTGCAGCGGATAATCGATGTCGTCGGTAATGAGGAAATGGGCAAGGCCTAGCCCACTGCTCCTCATGCTCCTCTCCTACCGGAGCAACATCCCACTCGACCGTCCAACCCGGTGGCAGGGTGGTAGGCCAAGTCACACCATCAACTAAATCCTGCAAGGTACCTGCAAAAATGGTGCCACAAGCAAGGCTGAGTATACTAATACTCAGCTAGACTTAACCGGTGTGAGGAGTCTACTCCTCTACCTCTAGACTATGCAGCTGTTTGGCTGAGGGGTTTGGTTTGCCAAAAGCACTAGCTGTTTCTAAAATCAATTTTTAGCTTTTCAAATTCTACCATCATTAACTTAGCTAGATTTGCTCCTTCTAAGCATACATGGTAACAATCAATCAGTTCAACCAACAGGTTATCTCATATAATCCACATTTCACTTCTTACTCGATGCAGTACAAGGAATCAAGCAGTCTCATTAGCTGCGAGAAGCAGACGATTCGAATCGAGTTTTAAACCTTGCAAGGTAAACCTAAACACACGGCATGTCAGGGTACTCCGACCCCGCACATGACAACCGTCCCCATCGATTCCCCGTTCGCGTCCAGGCCTCACCGCCTTGGCATACAATGCTCCACTGACCCCGGCTGCCGCCGTGCAGTGACCGCACTTGTACCCACCATAGCTAGCATGGGAGACCCAGTCTCAGGTCGCATGAGGGATAAAGTCCGCGCCCGGCTTCACTCAGGTACTAGGTTTACCGGTTACCATTTTTCCCGGCATGTGCTTAGTACGTTCAAAAGCTTGACTCAGGTATCCACACATTAATCCTTAATTCATTTTTCCCGTCTCATGGACAAGGCATCCTCCCTGGATCCAAGTCCATAGACCAACATATATCCCATTATCAAGATGAATACAATCAATTCCTGACCTCGCGCGAGTGCTAGAAAAATCACTCGACTTCTACCGAGATCCTGATTAGCAAGCAGCTACTCGACCTGGCATACTAGTATTCATCTCAAAAAGGAATCCTAAGTTCATGCAACTAGAGGTTTCAAGCAACTCCTACACTTAAGTGCACATTGCAATCCTACAAGCATTAAGTGTAGTAAAGTAGCATATAATAACATGGTTATGCATAAAACCGGGGCTTGCCTTCAATTGCTGGGGCTGCGGGGAGATCCTCAATAGCAGCCTCTGAAGCCTGCTCCTGGTCCTCCTCTTGGACAGGTCCTTGCTCGGGGATGAGCACGTACTCTCCGTCGGCAAGATTACAATCTAATGAATGCAATGCGTAAGATATATGCATGATATGATATGTGCTTTTAGAAATTATAACTTTACAGGTGTATGGTCTTTTGAATTTAAACAAGTTAACTTACTCAGGTAAAACCCTTGGGTGGTATACTTGGTAAATTGGGTTAACTTAGTTAAGGTAAAGGGGTAGGTTTATTTTTTGGGGTTCCACTGAATCCTTGTTAAGTCTTAGCGATAAATGACAGGTTCTCAAGTTAGACTTATTGAGGTGAGGTTTATTTCTTCTTTCCTTTTCTTTTATTCTTTTAATGTTTTGGAGTAGGTTTGAACTACAAGTTGCTTTTATAAAATTCCAAAAATTCTGCAAAAATTACAGTGGCTTGTTACTGGTGTATGATTCTCTGTCTCAAAATTTGGGGGTCAGAAAGTGAATGGTTTTCTCTGGACAAAATTATCAAACTCTAGGGCAGAAGGGGTGCTTTGAACTACAACTACTATTTAACAGTGGGTAATTCTCTAAAACTTATTTTTGCTGGCTTTTAGGTGTTATAACATGACTTGATGCAAATTTCTAGTCATTAATACCCTTAAATTCTTTCCCTATGATTTTCTTAAGGTTTCTAGCCAAAGGGGTGCTTTCTACTACCACTATATTTGAAAAACATCAAACAACAGAGTTCTTATTTTTCTTAGTTGGTATTTTGTGCAAGAGCAATCATTCTGAAGTTTGACTTCTTTTTGCTTAAGGGAAGGGGTGGTTTGCATTATTTGAGTTAAATGGCCTTTCTCATAAATTACTAGCAAAAGGTATGGGTTCACTTCTTTTTCATGGGTTTGCATTTTTCTCTGGTGGTTTATCTCATCATGGACTTAGCTAATTTTTGGTTGCCCATTATCACATTATTAGGGGTTGTTCATGATTTAGTTGGAAAATGTCCTATTATCACTTTGCATTTAATTTCCTTACTTAAAGAGTTGGGCTGGGGTGCTCTGTATTTTTGTAGTGGGGCTCTGGTGGTTATAAGTTCACTGGATGTTTATTAATCACTTTGGTTATAGTTTTGCAATTCTAATAATTGATTTTCAGTCTATATAAGGCTAAACAAATCATTTTAATTTGAAACTGGTCCAAATTAATGGTCTCTGTATTTTTCCTAGGTTCTCTGTTACATAAGTAAACTAGGAAAAATAATCTTAATCACTGTTCAATATTTCCTAATGCCTTTCTGATTTTCTCTAAGTTTTGGGAAAAATAGCTTTAAATGAATAACTACATCATAATCTCTAATGTTGGGGTTCCTACTATTTTTAAACAGTGTCTAATTAAGGTATAAGCATCTACAAATTTTCTTAAGCTCAGCACAAAAGAAAAACTAATTTTCCTTAATTAAACAAGGTTTAGGGGGTTTCTGTTTTTAATTTTAAACTCTAAAATTTAGAACAAAAAGCATATGGTTCACTATTTTTAAATGAAAGATCATAATATTCCAGAGCTAGCAAAATTGGTTTGACAACTTTTTATTAAGATTTCATCAAGTTATAGATTTTCTAAGTTCTCTGGTCATTTTAAAAAGAATAACAGAATTGATTAAATGGAAATCCACTTTGCACTGGGGTCCCTGGCGGTTTTTCTAAGTTTCCTTCGTGAATCAGTCCTTAGGTTACTATTCACATGAGTCGCTGACATTACAGAAAACCCCTCGGGTTCTACAGAACCTAACCCGAGGTCCTTCTTCTACCTTGAACAGTAGCCGCGGCGAAGAAAAGGGCGGAGGGGCTTACCGGCGGCGAGACTGTTCCGGTGAAGTGGTCGAGGGCGAAGGGGAGGTCGCGGGGATCACAACGGTGTGCGGAACGCCGTCGGAGATGGCCGGAGTCGGTCGGTCCACGCGCGCAGGCGGGGATGCTCGTCGGCGGCGAGGAGACCGGCCTGGTCACGGCGAGATAGTTCAATTAAATAGGTCAGGGAGGTCCACGGGATGCCAGAGAAGATATGAGCGAAAGGAATTGGGCGGAGACTCACTGGATAGCTCGGTCCACGCGCGGCGGCGGAAGACCGAAGTCCGGCGAGGTTGATCTCGGGCCTCCGGTGGAGTCCGGCCGGGTCCGAGGGCTTGGCGAGCTTCACGGGCTACTGGCGGAGCTAGCCGAAGCACTGGCTGGGCTTGAGGGTGGCTGGAGTTGGCTGGCCACGGCGGCCGAAGCTCTGGCGGCAATGGCGGGCGGAATTAAGCTCGCCGGAGCTAAGGGAACTGGCTGGCCGGAGAGGGTGAGTGCGGGGCGAAGTGAGGTGCGCCCGGGGAGGTTTTATAGGCGCGGGCGGGCACGGCCGAGGGCGTGGGCGCGCGGCGGACTTGACCGGACGCCGGGGTGAGCGCGCGCGCGGGTTGGGCGAGCTCTGGCGTGCCGACCAGGGTCGAACACGTGTGCCCGTGCGTTCTGCCCAAGTTCTGGCGCGTGTGGTCGCTCATCCGAGCCTGCTCTCGCCTTGGTCAGTGCACAAAACCTCTTCTCCTCCCTACAAGCTACCATTCTTGTGTGGGGGTCATAGGATTTTGCCTACTGGTTGCAGAGATATGGAGCCAGGAAATCTGGTCTGTCTCCCTGCCCAAACCCGAGGCAAATCCCAGGTTTTGTCGTGTCTAGGGCTCGCGTCCCAATGCCATCTTCTGGCACACGACAGAGGGGTTAGTTAGACACAATTTTGTCAATGGGGCCATTAGGATTCGAGTTAGGGATCGAGGTGAACATCCCTGATCTTTGGCTCAAGGTCTGAATTTCAGAATTCTGAAATTCAGAATTCCCAATGAGTCCCTACATGAGAAGCTTGATTTGGGGTTTTATTTGAATTATTTTGGCTAAGCTTTCTTAATCTTTCTTGTTGCTTAATAAATATACTTTAACTTATGTAATTGGCTCAACTCAAAATTTTAAACTTTTCATTCCCTTTTTCTTATTTTCTTGAATTCTGTTCATGGGGCTCACTTAGGGTTCTTAATTAGGGTTGCACATTCTTATCTTTTCAAAGACTCAATTGATTTGATCAAGGCACTTTTAAGTATATACTTGGTGAATTCTTTATTACTTAAGGCAATTTGATGCTCATGCTTACTTTGATTTACATGAAATAATGGTTCTTGGTTTGGCTTTTTAAGAGAAACCCTAGGTGACACTGGGGTGTCACAGCCTTCCCCCCTTAAAGGAATCTCGTCTCGAGATTCGGGCCAGAGTCCTCCCGGGGTGAAGCGAAGGGTGAGACTGATAGGAAAAGGGTGATGATTATTATTATTAGGGCAAAACTGCTCTTCGAATGTCATTCTCTTTGCAACTTCAGAAGGAAGTCCTTTTAAGTTTTTATCTTTTGGTTACTTCATTCTGAATTAGGATCATATTTTTGGAAATTAGATTCGAAAGGCAGGAGGAGGGGTTGGGGGTGATTACATACCAGCTTCCTTAGGTAGGCAATCGGGGAAGTTGGATCTCAGGAATTCCTCGGTTTCCCAAGTAGCTTCCTCCTCTGAGTGATTACTCCACTGGACCTTGAACATCTTGATTGATTTAGCCCGAGTTGATCTTTCCTTGCAATCCAGAATCTTGGAGGGGTACTCTTGGTACGAGAGATCTGGCTCTATCTCCAATTCTGGCTCTGCTATGATCTCAGTCGGCAATCGAACACACTTCTTCAGCTGAGATACATGGAATACGCTGTGAATGGCAGACATCTTTGAAGGTAACTTCAGCTTGTATGCCACGGGTCCACATGCTTCTATGATCTCATAAGGTCCAATGTAACGAGGGGCTAGCTTGCCTTTGATCCCAAACCTCTGCACTCCCTTGGTGGGTGATACCTTGAGGTATACAAAACTTCCCACCTCGAACTGGAGAGGTTTCCTTCTTTTATCATGATAGCTCTTCTGCCTGGCCTGAGCAGCTTCTAGATTCTTCCTGATTAGCTTGACCTTCCTTTCGGCTTCAGTCACCAAATCAGGTCCAAAAACTTCTCTTTCACCAGGTTGAGACCAATTGAGTGGTGTCCTGCACCTTCTTCCATAGAGAGCTTCAAAAGGTGCCATCTTTAGGCTGGATTGATAACTATTGTTATAAGCAAACTCTGCCAAGGAGAGGTGCTTATCCCAGTTCTTGCCACAATCGATCGCACAAGCTCTCAGCATATCCTCCAGAATCTGGTTTACCCTTTCCGTCTGACCATCAGTCTGTGGGTGGTAAGCTGAACTCCTGATTAGCTTAGTTCCCAAAGACTCTTGCAATTGTTCCCAAAATCTGGCAACAAATTGGGCTCCTCAGTCAGAAACAATGGTCCGAGGTAATCCGTGCAAACACACGATCCGGTCAATATACAATTCTGCATACTTCTGAGCCTTATCAGTGGTGTGCACAGGAAGAAAATGTGCCACTTTCGTCAATCGGTCCACAATAACCCAAATTGAATCATGATGACGAGAGGTGTTGGGCAGACCCACAATGAAATCCATGCTGATGTCGTCCCACTTCCATGAAGGTACGAACAGTGGTTGCAAAGCCCCAGCGGACTTCAAGTGGCTTGCCTTTATCCTCTGACAGGTGTCACACTCTGATACATACTGGGCTATCTCCCTCTTCATTCTGGTCCACCAGTACAAAAGCTTCAGATCATGGTACATCTTGGTGCTTCCCGGATGCATAGAGAATTTGGAGAGATGAGCCTCATCCAAAATTTTCCTCTTCAGATCCTGATCCTTAGGAATTACCAATCTGTTTTTAAACCATAACACACCTTTCTCATCCTGGCGGAAACAAATATACTTCTCAACCTTCTGATGGAGATTCTTCTTGATAATCTGCACTCCCTTGTCACTGAGCTGGGCCATGATAATCTGGTCTTGCAAAGCTGGCTCAACAGAAATGTGAGACAAAGAACCAGAAGAAATCACTTCAATTTGCATCTTGCTCAACTCATCACACAAGGTGTTAATGCGAGAATCCATCAGAATACAGTTGCACTGCAACTTCCGACTCAAGGCATCTGCTACCACATTAGCTTTCCCTGGGTGATAATGTACCTCCAGGTCATAATCCTTGATCAGCTCTAGCCATCTTCTCTGTCTCATGTTGAGATCAGCCTGAGTAAAAATGTACTTAAGGCTCTTATGATCAGTGAAGATGTTGCAGTGGGTTCCCATTAGATAGTGCCTCCACATCTTCAATGCATGAACCACTGCTGCTAACTCAAGGTCATGAGTGGGATAATTTTGCTCATGAGGCCTGAGTGCTCTTGAGGCATAAGCAATGACTCGGTTGTCTTGCATCAAGACACAACCTAGCCCGGTGCCAGAGGCATCACAATATACATCAAAAGGCTTGCTGCTGTCGGGTTGCGCCAATACTGGTGCTGTGGTCAGATGCTGCCTTAATGCATGGAAGGCATCTTCGCACTTCTGACTCCACACAAATTTGACTTCTTTCTTCAGCAACTCAGTAATAGGCTTCGCAATTCGAGAGAAGTCCGGAATAAATCTTCGGTAATAACCAGCTAATCCCAAAAAACTCCGAATCTGGCGAACAGTCGTTGGTGGCCTCCCGTTCATCACCTCTTGCACTTTGTCAGGATCAACAGCTATTCCAGCCTGAGAGATAGTGTGACCCAAGAATTTGATTTCCTTTAGCCAAAAATCACACTTGGATAGCTTGGCATAAAGGTGGTGCTCTCGCAGACGTTGAAGCACTACATGCAAATGCCCGGCATGTTCTTCTTCGTTCTTCGAATACACCAGAATATCATCGATGAAAACCACTACGAACTTGTCCAATTCCGGCATGAAAACAGAATTCATCAGATACATGAAATATGCTGGTGCATTTGTCAGCCCGAATGACATCACCAAGAATTCATATAGCCCATATCTGGTTGAGAATGCCGTCTTCGGAATATCACTTGCTCGTATTTTGATCTGATGGTAGCCAGAGCGAAGGTCTATCTTGGAAAACACCTTGGCCCCGACCAACTGGTCAAAGAGAACATCAATACGAGGCAAAGGATACTTGTTCTTGATAGTTACCGCATTAAGAGGGCGGTAATCTATACACAGCCTCAAGCTTTCATCCTTCTTCTTCACAAATAGTGCTGGACATCCCCAAGGCGAAGTGCTTGGGCGAATAAATCCCTTGTCCAGCAACTCTTGCAATTGCTTCTTCAACTCTGCCAACTCAGCGGGTGGCATTCGGTAGGGCCTCTTGGAAATTGGGGCCGTTCCCGGTTGCAACTCGATGGCGAATTCAATATCCCGGTCCGGTGGCATTCCTGGCAATTCATCAGGAAAGACATCTGCATACTCACAGACCACTGGGATCTTCTTCAGGGGTATCTCCGTCATAGAGAAAGCACATGACTGAGAAGAACCCTGACTAGGCAGAATCAGAGTGAAATTTCCACAGAAAGGAGAATTAACATCCACGGTACGACTGGCTACATCAAGCACAACTTGGTGCAAGGTCATCCAATTTGCTCCTAGAATAATGTCCACATTTTCCAATCCCAACACAAGAAGAGTGGTTTTGATAATGTGGCTTCCCAGTTGAATAGGCACACTTTGGTTTAATTGATTAGTTGCAATTTTACCCCCAGGTGTGACTATCATGAATGACCCTTTTGAGTGAGAGAATGGCAGTTTGCAATTAGCACTGAACTTTTGGCTAATGAAACTATGAGATGCACCAGAATCAAACAGAATTTAAGCAGGTTGATTATAAACTGAAAAGGTACCGGTCATGATAGGAGCTCCTTCTGGCACTTCCTCTAGAGCAGTGAAGTTGAGCTTCCCTTGCCTGACTTGCACCTTTTGCTTTCTTCCCTTGTCTTGATTGGGTGCTGGCATCTGCCTCTGCTGGTTCCTGGGACAATTCTTGGCATAGTGGCCCACATTGCCACAAGTGAAACACTTGTTCCCATTGCCCTGGCGGAACTGCTGCTGCTGAGGAGGCTGATTGCTCCTTGGGGTGGGAGCTGGATAGCGGTTGGGTGCCGGCTGCTGCTGCTGCTGAGGTGGCCTGATCACCCATCTGCCTGCCTGCTGCTGAAAACCCCTGCTCTGATTGTGAGAAACAATCCGGAACCTCTGAGCCTGAGCAGATGGTGCTGCCATTGGTGCCTTTCTCTTCTTCTCTGCCCGGTGAGCAACAATGCAATCCTCCTGAGAGATGGCCATGTTGACCAACTCATTGAAGCTATCGGCCCGGACAGTGTTGATTCGTTCCCGCAGCTTGGTATTAAGACCCCTAAGGAAGCGATCCCTCTTCTTCTCATCAGAATCAGCATGATACCCTGCGTACTGGCATAAGTCGTTGAAGGCTTGCGCATATTGCAGTACCGTGCGGGTTCCTTGATTGAGGGCCAGAAATTCATTCAACTTCCGATCCAGAATGCCAGCTGGGATGTGGTGTCCTCTGAAGGCAGTCTTGAATTCCTCCCAAGATACTTCACGATCAGCGGGGAGCATAGCACGGAAGTGTTCCCACCAAGTCCGAGCAGGGCCACGAAGCTGCTGTGCGGCGAAGCGAGCCTTGGCCTCATCAGGGCAGTCTCCTGTGAGGAGGGGAAACTTGGACTCGACGACGCGAAGCCACACGTCGGCGTCCAACGGATCCTCTGCCTTGGTGAACAAGGGCGGCTGCGTGCTCAGAAACTCCTGGTATGTTGCCATAGCCGGAGGTCGCTGATGCTGGCCTCCACCATGATGCTGTGGGTGGGGCTGGCGCTGCAAGAGCTGTCGCAGAATCTCATTCTGCTGGGCCATCAGCTCCTGCACTGTGGGAGCTGGGGGAGGTGGCGGGGGAGCTTGCTCATTCTGCCCGTGACGCTGCCTAGCTGCCATCTGAAAACAGAGATTATCGCCATTGTTATCCCGACTCACATTTCCAAACGACAAGATATCATTTCATATGGAAGGAAAATGCCATAATCATAATATTAGGTTCGAAATGAAGATAACAGAGTGACAAGGGTCCCACAGATATCAAAAGTTTACAGGGTTACATTAATCAGGGGAAAGTACCCACAAGCCTAGTCCAAAATGTGATACTACTAAGCTCGCATAGGTTTCTGTTGGGGACTTGATCTCAAACGCTAAGAGTTAAGAACAAGGCAACATAGAAAATATTAAACATTAAGGTCCTTCGTCCTCTGAAACATTATGCCCCTTTGGAAAATAATGCTTTAGGACGAAGGTCATAAAGGACATACCTTCGTAAAATTAATAAATAATGCCGAAGGGTTCATATAAAGCATGAAATATAAACATTAACATAAAATCATTTCTATTTTATTCATGTGAAGAAATAGAAATGATTTTAAATTACACATGTACCTTCGGTCCTGAGAGAAGGTAAAGATTACAAGCGTGACGCAAAAAGCCAATGCCCAGTCAGCGTGAACAGTACGGGAGTACTGTTCATCTATTTATAGACGCGGGACGCAGCCCACGTGAAATTACATCCATGTCCATCACATTTGTTGAAGGTTTATGAAAATCTGTCGAGGCCCCCGAAGTCTTTTCATCTTTAAGTCGGTTCCCCCTTATGCCATCGCGCCGAAGCTTCCCTGCGCACAGCTTCGGCTGTCTTCGACCTTCGTCTGGTTCAGGCTTCGTCCTGGCCGTGCTCCATATCCATAATTCTGAATCCGAAAATGCCTGTTCACATAATCCACTTGGAAAACATTGTCAGATCATGTTTTTGAGGACCTTCGGAGGACGAAGGCCCCCAACAGTAGCCCCTCGCAATATTAATTTGTAAGTAATAAATTCAGATTGCGATATGGACGAAGGCCTTGAGCCGAAGGTCCGAAAAAACACCTTCCCTTTGCTAGAATAGCAACATTCACTGACAAGCGGGGCCTTTCAATTTTCAACGCCCTAGGCGTATAAATAAGATCACATCGCGAACTCATTTGGTACGCACACTTGCCTTCTGCTTCGGCCCACTAAAATTTTTAGCTCTTGTGCACCAAGTTTTGCTGGTCTTTTTGATTTTGAAGCTCCGGTCTCGGGAATAATTTTTTTAGCGTTTCCGAAGATGTCTGAAGGCAAGAAGATCCCTACTGAAACGAAGCTGAGTCTCGAGGAGGAGAAGAACTTAGGGTTTATTATGGCAATGGCGGAAACCAATACAGAGAAAATCACCAAGGAAATCCTTGAAGGTCTGTCCGAAGACACTGATGACAGCGACAGTTTTGATGTGGAGAGTGGCGGGGAAGAGGCCGAAGATCGACCGTGGCGACCAAGTCACGCGGTTTTTGGGAAAACTGCCATCAAACAGAGCCATATTGATAATATGAGGGGGCGATACTTTCGAGATATAACTATTGTGAGGGCTGATGCTGGAGAAAAGACTACCCCCACCCCCGAAGAAGATGAGGTCGTAATCTTCCGAAGCTTTCTCAAAGCTGGGCTTCGATTTCCCTTAAGCAACTTCGTTGTTGAAGTACTGAAAACATTTCAAATCTTCTTGCATCAAATTACTCCCGAAGCCATTATAAGAATGGGGATATTTGCCTGGGCTGCAAGGAGCCAAGGTTTGGAACCAAACGCTAAAAGCTTCTGTAACATTCATGAGTTGTTATACGAGACGAAGCCCTGGGGAAAGGAGCAATACCACAACAACTTTGGGTGCTACAGCTTCGGCGCGCGCTCCGGGTCAAGCTGCCCTGTGCCGACCTTTCGGAAGAGGTGGCCCGGAGCCTGGATGACTGAATGGTTTTACGTGAAGAATGACCTAACAGCTCAAGAATATGTGAAGAAAATCATTATGCGACCAATCTGGCAACGCTTCGGTCTTCGAAGGCCGAAGGTTGAAATGGACGAAGCCGCCGAAGAGTGCCAAAGGGCCTTTGGGGTAGTCTGCTCGTTTATTGGGTCAAGGGACTTGGTCCAAGAACACATTGCATTCAGGGTATGGCCACTTGCGGAGAAGTGGGAAATGCCGAAGGAGACCATTAAAGAGCCCGACGAAGGCGGTCTAGTTAGACTGAAATACACATTCAAATATGCTGATAAATTCGTTGAACCTGATGATGACTGGTTGAAGAGCATTGAAACATTAAGTGATGATCTACTTGGGGCATATTCGAAGGCTGAACATACTGCGCTATCAGCAGCCTTCGGAGGCCGAAAAAAGAAGAGACTCAACCGAGTGTTTGATGCAGTCGGGTTCTTCTACCCTGATTATCATTATCCCATCCGAAGGCAAAAAAGGAAAAACACAACTTCTGAAAAAGAAGAAGCTGTAACTGCTCCTAGCGAGCCAGTACCGAAAGGAAAAAGGTTGAAGGTCCTCACACACCGGCCACGCCATATTGAACCAGCTTCGGTGCCTGAGTTTACCGGGGAAACATCTTCGGCCACCGAAGCTGAACAGCCAACCCTGCTGCCAGAAGTTGTAGTGTTGGCCGAAACGCCATCCACAGAAAAAATAGAAGTGAAAAAACCGACTACGGAAAAAGCATCAGAAGTTTTGAGTCCTATAGTAAATGTCGGAGCAGCAAAAATCCAAAAGGGGCCGACGATGACCCCGAAAAGGAAAAGAATGGTAAATGTACTAGATGTCTTGGAAACGATTAAGTCTTCAAGCACAACTCCAAAAAAGAGTGTTGGGATTGCTGAAACTTCTACTGAAGCTTCGGCGCAACAAGCTGAAGCTAAAGCTGGGCCTTCAGAGCCCTTCAAAGAACAACCTTTTGAAGCCGAAGCAGTAAAAATTCCGGAACCAATATTAGTTGAAGAAACGGACACCGTCATCCCCGAAGCACCTGCCGGCATGCATGATTACATCATACGACATGCTTCGGGGAAAAAGCTATCTGAGGAAGAAACTCATGAGGCCAACCATTATGCAAAGGAGCTGAAATATCCGAAGGGGGCAGTAATATTCAATGGAACAAATGAAGATGACTTCTTATACTGCCTTCCTGATAACAAAGAGCTATCCGTCTGCCGAGAGATGGCGAGAAGCATAGGCTTTCCGAAGCTTGAAGCTGGGTTAAGTGCCATGACGAAAGAGGATCTCGCAGACAGCCTCGCGTACAACAGCCTGAAGGTACGGGAATTAAACACTTGAGAAAAAACCCCCTATTTTTTTTTACGCAACTCATTCCTTTTTTCTTATATGAATTCTTTTTCATATAGGGCCTGATCCTAAGCAACGCGTTAAGAGCGCAAAAGAGCGCCGAAGATGAAAGTTATGAAATTGCGTTTAATAATTTACGCTCCGAAGTTATCAAACTGAGAAGCGAAGCTTTGGAAAAAGATAAGATTCTGCTTACACTGGTAGATAAAGTGAGAAAAGACGAAGCTGCTTCAAAGGCCCAGGCCGAAGCTCAAAAACTCGAAATTAAAGATCTTCAGAAACAGCTGGCCAGAGCCGAAGAGGATCGCGCTCTTGAGGAAACGAAACGAGAACTTAGTGATTTTATGGTCAGCAAATTGGAATCAAGAGTTAAGGAGCTTCGCACATCTCAGGGGAAATATTATGTGAAATCTGTAGAATGTGTTAATAAAATTAAATCCAGCTTCGCCAGCGTAGGCGCTTTTTCCAGCGAAGAGAATTTCTCTCGAGGCAATCCCGAAGGTCCGCTGGAATGGATTAGCCACGAAGCAGAGGCCTTCGAAGAGATTCTGAACAGTCGTGGCGACATATGTGCTTTTTCGGGCGCCAGAGGAATTGCTTCCGTCTTAGAGAAGAAAGGTTGCGAACATGTAAAATTTTTAGCTCAATCCGAAGCTACCTTATCTTCCGAAGACATCAAGGACCCCTCGGCCGAAGCGAGCGCAGTTGGAGGCAAATTTTTTACTGATATCTGGAACGACGGCGGCCGAGGAATGGCGCGAGAGATCATTGAAAGAAGCGAAAAAGGCATTCACGATGCTAGAAGAGTAGCAGACGCTGCCGAAAGGAGTAGGGAGCCCGAAAGACAGTTAGGTACCAACTAGTCGTTCTTGTTGCGTTGTAATTTTCATTTTAAACTTTGCTCGCGATTTGTAAAAGTACTGAAGAAGTGTTCTCTTCGCTCAGAAACTGTTGGACGATCTGCCGTCCCCCACACAAAAGGGGATGAAGAAATTAATCAAATGGCCGAAACTATCATGGACAAGGTTGTTGACCAACTTCTGAATGAAGCCGCCGAAGCAGTATTGAGGGAAGATTAGGTGCTATTTGGAAAAAACATTTAAAGTGTAATCTATGCAACACTTTGTACATTTGAATGTAATATACAAGTCTCTTTTCATTATTGAATTCTTTACGATGCATGAAACTTTAAATACATACCACTTTTGAGCCTTCGGCGAAAAAAACACCTTCCCTTCTTTTCATGCGTCGTGAAGAAGATAGCTTTCGTCAAAATTATTCTGATGAATGACATCGATGCCTCGTGAAAACATTTTCCGAAGCTATTTTCCGAAGCTATGCAACTTTGATATTGATCTGATAAAGTTCGCCCATGTTTCGTGAAAATATTCCCCGAAACTGTATTCCGAAGCTATACAATTTCAATGTCACTTTTTCAAAGCATCCCTTCGAAGGTTGAGAGTGTCCCCTTCTCTTGCCAAATGCGATATGATGTATGATGCTTATGCTATGCAAAATGATGTGATGATGTTATGTTATGCATGTGACATTTGTTCCGAAGATACACATAAAATATATTCGTAAGCTCTGCATTCCCTTAGGAACGTCTTTGGAGCTTCTTCGTCTTTTACTTAGACGGCATCAGCGTTGACTTTTCGCTGTAAGCCTCCCTTAGGAGCTTCTTCGTCTTTTACTTAGACGGTATCAGCGTTGATTTTTCGCTGTAGGCTCTGCATTCCTTTAGGAACGACTTCTGAGCAGAAAACTTACGCTGCGCTCCCTTTGGAACGACTTTTTGTGACTTTATAAACTTACTCTGCGTTCCTTAGAACGACTTTTTGTTACTCCGAAGGATTTTTAGTCCGAAGGTCCTTCTTGGTAACGGAAGAAATTTTAGGCTTCGGCAACTTAGGCCTGTGAATCAAATAAATTTTTCTCGTGGAAACAACGAAATTATTACATGGAAACTATCAATGTTTTTTGCTTCACGGAAAATAAAACTGAATAGAAAAGACTGCTATCAAAGGTAGGATATGTCAATAAATGTGCTTCGACTCTGGCACAGTGCTGTTGACTGTGCGAGCTTCGGACTGTTCTCTGAAGTCCCTCTGCTGTGGAGCGTATTGACTCCCTTCTGGCTGTTGACCTTGCTGCAATGGAGGTGGAGGCGGAAGCTGCTGCCAGGAAGCTTGAGGTTGACTTGCCGAAGCTACAGAAGCCGCAGGGTGGTTGTCTATGTATTGTGGGACATAAGGCGGATGAAACGAAGCAGTATGCATAACCTGCTTCGACTGAGCTTGTTGAGATGCAGCTTCGGTTAGTTCCTTTTGCTTCTGGATTGTAACATGGCACGTCCTAGTGGTGTGGCCCTTGCCCTCTCCACAGAATAGGCAAAACAGTCTCCTTGGCTGATCTCCGAATCTTCCGCCGAAGCCCCTGGCGCCTCTGCCTCTTGGAGCTGGTGGCCGAAAGGAAGTTTGTTGTTGCCCCGAAGCCTGTGAGGAGCACTGCGGCCTGTTTTGCTGACTCCCCTTATCATCATTCTGAGTGTTGTGAATGGAACGGACATGCCTCGGGTAGTATCTTCCTCCGAAGCCCCTGGTCATCTCAGAAAATCTGAAGGCCTCCTCCCTTCTTTGGTGAAAGTCATTGTCAGCACGAATGTACTCATCCATCTTTTGGAGCAATTTCTCCAAGGTCTGAGGAGGCTTCCGAGCAAAGTATTGAGCTGCAGGTCCAGGACGAAGCCCCTTGATCATGGCTTCGATAACGATTTCATTGGGCACCGTTGGTGCCTGCGCCCTCAATCGTAAGAACCTTCGGACATACGCCTGAAGGTATTCTTCGTGATCCTGAATACACTGGAAGAGAGCTTGAGCTGTAACCGGCTTCGTTTGAAATCCTTGAAAGCTGGTCAGTAACATATCCTTCAGCTTCTGCCATGAAGTGATTGTTCCTGGCCGAAGGGAGGAATACCAGGTCTGAGCAACATTCCTGACGGCCATGACGAAAGACTTCGCCATGATTGCAGCGTTGCCCCCGTACGAAGACACTGTTGCTTCGTAGCTCATCAAGAATTGCTTCGGGTCGGAGTGGCCGTCAAACATGGGGAGCTGGGGTGGCTTATAGGATGGAGGCCAAGGTGTAGCCTGCAGCTCAGCAGACAGAGGAGAAGCATCATCAAAAACAAAATTTCCCTGATGGAAATTATGATACCAGTCGTCTTCGTTGACGAAGCCCTCCTGATGAAGGTCTTTCTGATGAGGCCTTCTGTTCTGCTCATCGTGAGTGAGATGGCGAACTTCCTCAGAAGCTTCGTCAATTTGCCTTTGCAACTCAGCTAGGCGGGCCATCTTCTCCTTCTTCCTCTGCACTTGTTGATGTAGCATCTCCATCTCTCTGATTTCTTGGTCTAGCTCTTCTTCCTCAAGCGTCGGGCTGACGACTTTTCTCTTCTGGCTTCGGGCCTCCCGAAGAGAGACGGTCTCCTGGTTGTGGTCCAGCGGTTGTAGTGGTGCTGCCTCAGTCGCTGAAGCTTTCTTCGGCGCCATAGCGAAGGTCTATAGCTTCCGAAGGTGTTCACAAAAACTCGAAGTGGAAGTGGGTTCACCGGAGGTGGGCGCCAATGTTGGGGACTTGATCTCAAACGCTAAGAGTTAAGAACAAGGCAACATAGAAAATATTAAACATTAAGGTCCTTCGTCCTCTGAAACATTATGCCCCTTTGGAAAATAATGCTTTAGGACGAAGGTCATAAAGGACATACCTTCGTAAAATTAATAAATAATGCCGAAGGGTTCATATAAAGCATGAAATATAAACATTAACATAAAATCATTTCTATTTTATTCATGTGAAGAAATAGAAATGATTTTAAATTACACATGTACCTTCGGTCCTGAGAGAAGGTAAAGATTACAAGCGTGACGCAAAAAGCCAATGCCCAGTCAGTGTGAACAGTACGGGAGTACTGTTCATCTATTTATAGACGCGGGACGCAGCCCACGTGAAATTACATCCATGTCCATCACATTTGTTGAAGGTTTATGAAAATCTGTCGAGGCCCCCAAAGTCTTTTCATCTTTAAGTCGGTTCCCCCTTATGCCATCGCGCCGAAGCTTCCCTGCGCACAGCTTCGGCTGTCTTCGACCTTCGTCTGGTTCAGGCTTCGTCCTGGCCGTGCTCCATATCCATAATTCTGAATCCGAAAATGCCTGTTCACATAATCCACTTGGAAAACATTGTCAGATCATGTTTTTGAGGACCTTCGGAGGACGAAGGCCCCCAACAGTTTCTATCCGCCTAAAAATGTCGAAGCGACTGCTTAACCCTGAGCGGTGGAAGCGACACTGGATACGGGTGAAGGAGGCATCGCGGAGGTAGTCCCATTGGCACCAGGGGCTGGTCCTAGCTCCTCGGGAGCCTCTTCTCCCTCGCTTCCTGCTTCATTGGCCTCCATCTCCAGGTGGCGCATGTCCAAGTGGTCATTTGCTTCCTCGAGTTCCCTCTACACGTCGTGAAGCTGGTTCTCCAAGACATCAATAGTGTTATCTCGGATCTCCACTTGCTGCTCCAGGGTGGTGATACGCTGGCTCAGCCTCTCCACCTGCAGATCCTTCTCCACCAACTCTGTGGATAGGTCGACCACAAAATCTTCCCGACTGTCGAGAGTGAGCTTGGCAGCCTGAGCGGTGTTAGCAAGAAGTGTCATAGCATCGCTCTGAAGGGCCTGAAGGCGGTACAGCGCACTCATGCACTGAACAGTGACCCTCCCAACCAAGTTAGGATACATTGCCCACACATCCTTCACATGGCTCACGTGGTTACACCACATGGGATCATCCTTCTTCTCAGCAGGGAAGAGTCCCAAGGGGTGCATCACCATCTCCAGGGGATGGTAGCCACAGAAAGTCGTCAGAGTCTTCATGGCTGCTGCCTCAACGGTGTCGTTCGTCCTGAGTCCAATCATCTCAGAGTCAAGAGAACGCCAACCCGGCTGAAGGGGATGAGCCTCCAAAGTTAGCCAGACCCGACAACGAGGTACTCGATGCTCCTCATACAACTGCACCGTGTACAAAGGGGGCGTAGGGTAACCGGCGGAGTTAAGCACTTCCCACAAGATGGAAGGAAAGCCATCGCGAGAAAGGAAGTCAGAACTGAAACGAGAGTCTCCTCCACTGGCGGGGGTGGGTGAATTCATCTGCGGAAGGGAATCAAAGATAAAGATTATGGTGGAAGGAAAAAGAAAAAGAGAGCCGGATGGTTCCGAAGAAAAGGGGTTAGCTCAAATTTTAATTCCTCTTTGTGTTTTATAATGCATGCATGCTGAAAGAAATGTTGCCTCTCAAAAGAAAAATAGGGTGCCTTTTTAGGGCATCCTTAAAAATATAAGTATTGGCCCACAGGGCCTAATTAGTTAGCCACCTATTTCTCCCTCTATGCCTAAGGCCTTTCGTCCTAGGTCTAGTGATCTAGTCCTGACGATCCGTAGTAGTTTCTAGGCAAGTTTTAGATTTTGAAAATTGGTATTCATGGTTCATTGTCCTTCTCTGTGGTGGAATTTGCTCCGATACCAGCTGTGGCAGAACCACCCGAATTATTCCAGCTTAAGTGCCTAAGTCACGCCTCAGGGGCCGTAACACACTTAAATCGGAATAACCCGTCAGTCCCTCAGATCTAGTCTGATAGAGCCACTTAACCAGGATCAAATTCCACAACCTCACTCGAAGGTGAGTCACAGAAGAAATACAATAAAACAGGAAACCTCAAATTAAGTACTGAGTTATTACATAAATCGGAGTTTTGAGTAGCGAATAAAGTTCATAAATTAAAGTGCAGCGGATAATCGATGTCGTCGGTAATGAGGAAATGGGCAAGGCCTAGCCCACTACTCCTCATGCTCCTCTCCTGCCGGAGCAACATCCCACTCGACCGTCCAACCCGGTGGCAGGGTGGTAGGCCAAGTCACACCATCAACTAAATCCTGCAAGGTACCTGCAAAAATGGTGCCACAAGCAAGGCTGAGTATACTAATACTCAGCTAGACTTAACCGGTGTGAGGAGTCTACTCCTCTACCTCTAGACTATGCAGCTGTTTGGCTGAGGGGTTTGGTTTGCCAAAAGCACTAGCTGTTTCTAAAATCAATTTTTAGCTTTTCAAATTCTACCATCATTAACTTAGCTAGATTTGCTCCTTCTAAGCATACATGGTAACAATCAATTAGTTCAACCAACAGGTTATCTCATATAATCCACATTTCACTTCTTACTCGATGCAGTACAAGGAATCAAGCAGTCTCATTAGCTGTGAGAAGCAGACGATTCGAATCGAGTTTTAAACCTTGCAAGGTAAACCTAAACACACGGCATGTCAGGGTACTCCGACCCCGCACATGACAACCGTCCCCATCGATTCCCCGTTCGCGTCCAGGCCTCACCGCCTTGGCATACAATGCTCCACTGACCCCGGCTGCCGCCGTGCAGTGACCGCACTTGTACCCACCATAGCTAGCATGGGAGACCCAGTCTCAGGTCGCATGAGGGATAAAGTCCGCGCCCGGCTTCACTCAGGTACTAGGTTTACCGGTTACCATTTTTCCCGGCATGTGCTTAGTACGTTCAAAAGCTTGACTCAGGTATCCACACATTAATCCTTAATTCATTTTTCTCGTCTCATGGACAAGGCATCCTCCCTGGATCCAAGTCCATAGACCAACATATATCCCATTATCAAGATGAATACAATCAATTCCTGACCTCGCGCGAGTGCTAGAAAAATCACTCGGCTTCTACCGAGATCCTGATTAGCAAGCAGCTACTCGACCTGGCATACTAGTATTCATCTCAAAAAGGAATCCTAAGTTCATGCAACTAGAGGTTTCAAGCAACTCCTACACTTAAGTGCACATTGCAATCCTACAAGCATTAAGTGTAGTAAAGTAGCATATAATAACATGGTTATGTATAAAACCGGGGCTTGCCTTCAATTGCTGGGGCTGCGGGGAGATCCTCAATAGCAGCCTCTGAAGCCTGCTCCTGGTCCTCCTCTTGGACAGGTCCTTGCTCGGGGATGAGCACGTACTCTCCGTCGGCAAGATTACAATCTAATGAATGCAATGCGTAAGATATATGCATGATATAATATGTGCTTTTAGAAATTATAACTTTACAGGTGTATGGTCTTTTGAATTTAAACAAGTTAACTTACTCAGGTAAAACCCTTGGGTGGTATACTTGGTAAATTGGGTTAACTTAGTTAAGGTAAAGGGGTAGGTTTATTTTTTGGGGTTCCACTGAATCCTTGTTAAGTCTTAGCGATAAATGACAGGTTCTCAAGTTAGACTTATTGAGGTGAGGTTTATTTCTTCTTTCCTTTTCTTTTATTCTTTTAATGTTTTGGAGTAGGTTTGAACTACAAGTTGCTTTTATAAAATTCCAAAAATTCTGCAAAAATTACAGTGGCTTGTTACTGGTGTATGATTCTCTGTCTCAAAATTTGGGGGTCAGAAAGTGAATGGTTTTCTCTGGACAAAATTATCAAACTCTAGGGCAGAAGGGGTGCTTTGAACTACAACTACTATTTAACAGTGGGTAATTCTCTAAAACTTATTTTTGCTGGCTTTTAGGTGTTATAACATGACTTGATGCAAATTTCTAGTCATTAATACCCTTAAATTCTTTCCCTATGATTTTCTTAAGGTTTCTATCCAAAGGGGTGCTTTCTACTACCACTATATTTGAAAAACATCAAACAACAGAGTTCTTATTTTTCTTAGTTGGTATTTTGTGCAAGAGCAATCATTCTGAAGTTTGACTTCTTTTTGCTTAAGGGAAGGGGTGGTTTGCATTATTTGAGTTAAATGGCTTTTCTCATAAATTACTAGCAAAAGGTATGGGTTCACTTCTTTTTCATGGGTTTGCATTTTTCTCTGGTGGTTTATCTCATCATGGACTTAGCTAATTTTTGGTTGCCCATTATCACATTATTAGGGGTTGTTCATGATTTAGTTGGAAAATGTCCTATTATCACTTTGCATTTAATTTCCTTACTTAAAGAGTTGGGCTGGGGTGCTCTGTATTTTTGTAGTGGGGCTCTGGTGGTTATAAGTTCACTGGATTTTTATTAATCACTTTGGTTATAGTTTTGCAATTCTAATAATTGATTTTCAGTCTATATAAGGCTAAACAAATCATTTTAATTTGAAACTGGTCCAAATTAATGGTCTCTGTATTTTTCCTAGGTTCTCTGTTACATAAGTAAACTAGGAAAAATAATCTTAATCACTGTTCAATATTTCCTAATGCCTTTCTGATTTTCTCTAAGTTTTGGGAAAAATAGCTTTAAATGAATAACTACATCATAATCTCTAATGTTGGGGTTCCTACTATTTTTAAACAGTGTCTAATTAAGGTATAAGCATCTACAAATTTTCTTAAGCTCAGCACAAAAGAAAAACTAATTTTCCTTAATTAAACAAGGTTTAGGGGGTTTCTGTTTTTAATTTTAAACTCTAAAATTTAGAACAGAAAGCATATGGTTCACTATTTTTAAATGAAAGATCATAATATTCCAGAGCTAGCAAAATTGGTTTGACAACTTTTTATTAAGATTTCATCAAGTTATAGATTTTCTAAGTTCTCTGGTCATTTTAAAAAGAATAACAGAATTGATTAAATGGAAATCCACTTTGCACTGGGGTCCCTGGCGGTTTTTCTAAGTTTCCTTCGCGAATCAGTCCTTAGGTTACTATTCACATGAGTCGCTGACATTACAGAAAACCCCTCGGGTTCTACAGAACCTAACCCGAGGTCCTTCTTCTACCTTGAACAGTAGCCGCGGCGAAGAAAAGGGCGGAGGGGCTTACCGGCGGCGAGACTGTTCTGGTGAAGTGGTCGAGGGCGAAGGGGAGGTCGCGGGGATCACAACGGTGTGCGGAACGCCGTCGGAGATGGCCGGAGTCGGTCGGTCCACGCGCGCAGGCGGGGATGCTCGTCGGCGGCGAGGAGACCGGCCTGGTCACGGCGAGATAGTTCAATTAAATAGGTCAGGGAGGTCCACGGGATGCCACAGAAGATATGATCGAAAGGAATTGGGCGGAGACTCACTGGATAGCTCGGTCCACGCGCGGCGGCGGAAGACCGAAGTCCGGCGAGGTCGATCTCGGGCCTCCGGTGGAGTCCGGCCGGGTCCGAGGGCTTGGCGAGCTTCACGGGCTACTGGCGGAGCTAGCCGAAGCACTGGCTGGGCTTGAGGGTGGCTGGAGTTGGCTGGCCACGGCGGCCGAAGCTCTGGCGGCAATGGCGGGCGGAATTAAGCTCGCCGGAGCTAAGGGAAGTGGCTGGCCGGAGAGGGTGAGTGCGGGGCGAAGTGAGGTGCGCCCGGGGAGGTTTTATAGGCGCGGGCGGGCACGGCCGAGGGCGTGGGCGCGCGGCGGACTTGACCGGACGCTGGGGTGAGCGCGCGCGCGGGTTGGGCGAGCTCTGGCGTGCCGACCAGGGTCGAACACGTGTGCCCGTGCGTTCTGCCCAAGTTCTGGCGCGTGTGGTCGCTCATCCGAGCCTGCTCTCGCCTTGGTCAGTGCACAAAACCTCTTCTCCTCCCTACAAGCTACCATTCTTGTGTGGGGGTCATAGGATTTTGCCTACTGGTTGCAGAGATATGGAGCCAGGAAATCTGGTCTGTCTCCCTGCCCAAACCCGAGGCAAATCCCAGGTTTTGTCGTGTCTAGGGCTCGCGTCCCAATGCCATCTTCTGGCACACGACAGAGGGGTTAGTTAGACACAATTTTGTCAATGGGGCCATTAGGATTCGAGTTAGGGATCAAGGTGAACATCCCTGATCTTTGGCTCAAGGTCTGAATTTCAGAATTCTGAAATTCAGAATTCCCAATGAGTCCCTACATGAGAAGCTTGATTTGGGGTTTTATTTGAATTATTTTGGCTAAGCTTTCTGAATCTTTCTTGTTGCTTAATAAATATACTTTAACTTATGTAATTGGCTCAACTCAAAATTTTAAACTTTTCATTCCCTTTTTCTTATTTTCTTGAATTCTGTTCATGGGGCTCACTTAGGGTTCTTTATTAGGGTTGCACATTCTTATCTTTTCAAAGACTCAATTGATTTGATCAAGGCACTTTTAAGTATATACTTGGTGAATTCTTTATTACTTAAGGCAATTTGATGCTCATGCTTACTTTGATTTACATGAAATAATGGTTCTTGGTTTGGCTTTTTAAGAGAAACCCTAGGTGACACTGGGGTGTCACAATCAGTTGTATGCCAAATTGTCTAAATGTGAATTTTGGCTGAAGGAAATTAAATTCTTGGGTCACACAATTTCTCAGGATGGGATATCTGTTGATCCTGAGAAGGTACAAGAGGTGATGGATTGGAAGCCCCCGACTATAGTAAGGCAGATTCGAAGTTTTCTGGGTTTGGCAGGGTATTATCGACGATTTATTCTGGATTTCTCTAGAATTGCCAAGCCGATGACTGAACTGTTGAAGAAGGGAGTCAAGTATAATTGTAGCCAAAAGTGCGAAGATGCCTTTCATACCCTAAGGCAACATTTGACAACAGCCCCAGTGCTAGCTCAACCTGATAACACCAAGCCCTTTGAAGTTTATTGTGATGCTTCTGGTACTGGATTGGGTTGTGTCTTAATGCAAGATAGCAGAGTAATTGCTTATGCCTCCCGAGCACTCAGACCCCATGAGCAGAACTACCCTACACATGATCTGGAGTTGGCAGCCGTGGTTCATGCTCTCAAGATATGGAGACACTACTTAATGGGAGCTCACTGTAACATTTACACTGATCACAAGAGTCTCAAATACATTTTCACTCAGGTAGATCTTAACATGAGGTAGAGGAGATTGTTAGAATTAATCAAGGACTACGATTTGGAGGTGCACTACCATCCGGGCAAAGCCAATGTTGTGGCAGATGCCTTGAGCAGAAAGGCTCAGTGCAATTGTATGAGCATGGATGCAAGAGTTACCACCCTGTGTGATGAGTTGTGCAAATTGAACCTGGAAGTTGTATCCTCTGGTGACTTAGACTATATCTCGGTGGAGCCCACATTACAAGAGCAGATAGTCAGGGCCCAGATTGAAGACAAGGGTGTTCAGGTTATCAAGGAAATGATCGAGCAGAAGGCAGAGAAATACAAGTGCTTCCGTCAGGACAGCAAGGGAATTCTATGGTTTAGAGATCGATTGGTTGTTCCCAAGGACCCCGAGCTCAGAAAGAAGATATTGGATGAAGCTCACCTTTCAAAGTTCTCCATGCACCCTGGCAGCAACAAGATGTACCATGATCTCAGATCATTATACTGGTGGACCAGAATGAAGAGGGAAATTGCCAAGTACATATCCGAGTGTGACACCTGCCAGACGATCAAAGCTAGTCATTTGAAGGCAACAGGCCCTTTGCAACTCCTTCCCATACCATCTTGGAAATGGGAGGACATTTGCATGGACTTTATCGTGGGATTGCCCAATACCTCCCGGCACCATGATTCCATTTGGGTTATTGTGGACAGGTTGACCAAGACCGCTCATTTCTTGCAGTACACACCACCCACCGGACAGAGAAGTATGCAGAGATCTACATTGACCAGATAGTTCGTTTGCATGGGATACCAAGGACTATAGTATCAGACAGAGGAGCACCATTTGTGGCACGATTTTGGGAGCAATTGCAAGAATCAGTTGGGACCCATGTAGTACGAAGCTCAGCATACCATCCCCAAACAGATGGCCAGACAGAAAGGGTGAATCAGATTTTGGAATACATGTTAAGGGCATGTGTGCTACACTACGGAAAAGATTGGGACAAGTGTCTTTCCTTGGCAGAGTTTTCTTATAATAACAGCTACCAGTCCAGTTTGAAGATGGCACCTTTTGAAGCCTTATATGGGAGAAGATGTAGAACCCCGCTGAATTGGTCTCAAGCAGGAGAGAGGGAAATATTTGGACCAGACTTGGTACTTGAAGCAGAGGAAAAGGTCAGAGTTATTACAAAGAACTTAGAAGCTGCTCAGGCCAGGCAAAAGAGCTATCATGAGTAGAGGCGGAAGCCTCTACAATTTGAAGTGGGAGACCATGTTTATCTTAAGGTGTCACCCACCAAGAGTGTCCAGAGATTTGGGATCAAGGGCAAGTTAGCTCCTCGCTACATCGGGCCTTACGAGATCAAGGAAACTTGTGGGCCTGTAGCCTATCAATTGAAGTTGCCACCTAGCATGTCAGCTGTTCATGATGTGTTCCATGTATCTTAGCTGCGGAAATGTGTCCGCCTACCCACTGAAGTGCTACCTGAACCAGACCTTGAGATAGAACCAGACTTATCTTATCAAGAGTACCCCGTCAAGGTATTGGATTAGAAAGAGAGGTCAACGCGGGCAAAGTCAATCAGAATGTATAAGGTTCAGTGGAGTCACCATTCAGTAGAAGAAGCTACATGGGAGACTGAGGATTTTCTACGCTCTCGCTTCCCTGACCTTCTACCCAAAGGAGTCGGTACGTAACCCAAAACCCCACCCCACCTGCCCTTTGAATACAAAGATAAGAAAAACTTAGATAACAAGGGTAGTCTAAGTTGTGGATTTAACTTAAAAAGGACTTCCTTCTGAAATAGCAAAGAGAATGACATTCGAAGAGCAGTTAACAAGAGAAACTTGGATAAAAGAAAGGGTAGCACACCAGCACACCTTCAAGCACCCCTCCAAGGGACTCTACCTAAAATCTCGGGACGAGATTCCTTTAAGGGGGAAGGGCTGTAACACCCCAGGTGTTACTCAAGGTGTCCACCCAGGGCTACACCATTTAAGCCTACTATCACATGTGGGATAGTTTGAGCAAGTACATCAAACTTAGGATTCAAGGTCCTAAGAAAGTGCAACCCATCTTGGATATCATACCCTAACTTATCATGCACATCTAAAGGGGAGAATTGCCCAAAACCTTAATACAACCCCTTTGGACAATGGGAACCCTAGATGTAAGTATGACCAAAAGGTCATGAAAACCTTTTGATCATGGCTTGGGCCAAGTATAAAAGTTGTAGTACACTTAATAACCTACAAATAATAGTAAGAAAGTAACCCCAAAAAATTTCAGAAAAGCCCCAAAAAGTTCACCAAAGGTTTGAGCACAAAAGAAAAATCAGAAAATGCCTAAGTCCAAAACTAACCTTTGGACAAAGATCACACATGTTCACCCTCATCCAAAATTCAAAACACTTCGACCCAATTGTCAAAGTGGCGCCAAATTACCCCTAGAATGCCCTGGAGGAAGTTGACACCTACCCTAAGTTGTTTGACACGACTTGGCATAGCTTTTGTCCCGGTTTGGACAGCTATGACATAGGCAACTTCTCACCCCTCTATCTCCCTACCCCGACCGTATCTTGACTTGGAACTCACAGCAAAAAGATAGGATATGGAGCAGGGAAGAGACCGTACACAGTGGTTTTGCCAAGATACGCATGCTAAGGTGCTCAAATCCGCCGTTGAACCATGGCAGAAGCGAGCTCCCACGTGTTCAACGCGGGCTGACACTCGGGGGCACGCTCAGAGCATGCCCGTGCGCGAACCCCCGCGCGCCCGCGGCCGCCCGTGACCACGCTCGCGCCACAGCTATAAAGCCCGTCCCAGTGCCCGGCTGCCTTCCCCGTTGCCTCTTCCATACCACGCCTAACTCCCCCGAGCTCGCCCATAGCTCCAGTGACCTCCCCGCAACCCGCTAGAGCCGCCCGAGGGCAACCACCGTGGCCAACCCCTTTCCCGCCCTCCTCCGCTCGGTCCAAGCCTTCGGATAGCTTCCCTAAGAGGCCGTGAAGCTTGCGCGAGCTTGAACCGAGGACCCGCGCCACCAGAATAGCGAAATTGTGCTCGCCGGAGTTCAGAACCCCGCCGGCGCACGTGGACCGGGTAAGTCACTGCGCCATTTTTCGATTCAATGCACAGATAGCCTCTACATCACCCCGTGAAGCTTACCATGCCATTGGATTGAACTAGATCGCCGTGGTTTGGCCGGCACACCCGCCGCCGACGAGAGCACCCGCCTGTGCACGTGGACCGGGCGATTCCGACCACCCCCGCCGTCAAGCCGTACATCGTTGTGACCGCCAGGACCTCCCGGAGCCAACCCCGCCCCTCGCCGGACCTCTCTCACCGTCGGTAAGTCGCGCCGCCCTTTTCTTTATCGCGGGTACTGTTAAACCTAGGGAGGGACCGCGGGGGAGAAGAAGAAAAGGCTAGGGGGTTTTGCGCAATGTCAGTGACCCAGATGAATAGTAGCGCGGGGGTATAACTGAGAGAGTTAGTTTGGAAATAACCCAAGGACCTCGTTGCAAAGTGGTTTTCCAGGAAACCTTTTATTAAATCTGATTTAAAACATGAACAGAACTTGAATAAATCATATCTTCTGTTTTATTCATCCAAATTTAGTCAAACCAATTTTGTCAGATCTTAAATAATATAAACTACTTAAGAAAAATATAAATTCCCTATGTACTACAGAAAACTTTAGGGTTCTGATTTAAATACTGATTTGACCAAAAGCTAAATAATGGGAAAAAAATAGTTACACTATTTAACTGGAGTTAAGAAAATTTGGAGAAGTTTATGACCACCTACTGACCTATTTAAAAATGATAAACCCCTCTGTACACCCCATTAAGGTAGAGTTTGCCATTTAAATCACATTATGCTTAAAGTTAAAGAAAATAGGAAAGGTAACTTAAAGAAAGAACCAGGGAGCACTCATATTTTTGTTAGTCCCCTTATTTAGTGTAGTTCACTAGAAAAATCTATTAGACTCTGGTTTAGTATAAAATGAAGAGGAAACCTTTTATTTTAAGAAAACAAGTAAAATTTAGAAAAACCCTACAAAAATAACCCCAAGGCAAAACCACCCCAACCCTTGGGATAATTAATGTTTTGTTATGAAGAACATAGGAAAAATATGAAATCTATTGTTTGTCATTTTTCAAATAACAAGGCAGTAGAAAGTGCCTTTTTGGCATTAAACTTTGGAAAATCACAACTAAATAACCATCCCTTAGCTTTCTGTGATTTTTGGCACAGAAGCTTGTTATTACTGTTAGATGCCAACAAAAATAACCCTTAGGACAGAACCCACCCCTAGTTAAGAGTTGTAGTGCAAAGTGGCCCATTTACACAACTTTTGTTATTTTTGTCTAAAGCATAGCCTTTTTATTTTGAACCTAAAATTCCTAGAACAAGCTATAGTGACCAATGGCAATCCACTGTAATTTTTACAGAATTTTTGGAAAAAGTTAAACCTTTGTTGTAGTTCAAACCCACACTAGGATTCATGATTAGAAAAATGAAAAAGGGGAAATTGATAATAAAAACTTGTGTCACCTAGCCCAACTAGCAAAACCCTTTTTAAATTGCCCACTGAAATATGTAAGGGGGAAAAATACAAATCCACTATGCTTATCCTTAACAAAACCTAAACCTAGAGTGATAAGCATAAACCACTAAAAGCCACGTATGACCAAGAAACCCTAAGTTACTCATTAACTTAGTTTTTCTTCCTTTAGCATAATGTTATTAAATCCTGCATGATCATGACATACATATTCATTGCATTTCTATAGACTGTAACCTCGCTGACGGAGAGTACGTCCTCGTGCTGGAGCAAGGAGCTGCTCAGGAGGTAGCCCCGGATCCAGCCCCAGAGCCTGCACCAGAGGATCTGCCTGCCACTGCTTTTGTAGGCAAGCCCCGATTTTATGCATAACATGTTTTATATACTATTTTACTACACTTAATGATTGTAGGATTGAATGTGCACTTAAGTGTAGGAGTTGTTTGGAAACCTAGTTGCATGATCTCAGGAATCCCATTGAGATGAATACTAGTATGCTAAGTCGAGTAGCTGCTTTATTAATTAGGGATTTCGGTAGAAGTCGAGTGATTTTTCTAGCACTCGCGCGAGGTCAGGAAATTAGTTGTATCCACTTCTTATCATAATGATGCTGGTTTGTGGACAACAATCCATGGGGATTGGTTGTCCACGGGATAAAAATTTGAATAAGGATTAAGGTGTGGTACCGTGAGTCAAGCGTTTGAACGTACTAAACACATACCGAGAAATATGGTAAATCGGTAAGCCTAGTACCTGAGTGAACTTGCCCGCAGACTTTACCCCTCACGCGACCTGAGACGTGGTCTCCCATTCCGGTTATGGTGGGTACAAGTGCGGTCACTGCACGACGGCAGTCGGGGTCAGTGAGGCATTGTACGCCAAGGCGGTGAGCCCTGATCTGTTGCTAGGGAATCGATGGGGACTGTTGATGTGTGTGGGGACGGAGTGCCCCTACACGTCGTGTGTTTAGGTTTACCTTGCAAGGATAAAAACTTGATTCAAATCGTCTGCTTCTCGCAGCTAATGAGACTGCTTGATCCATGCTGCTAGATTGAGTAACAAGTGGAAATATGATAAGTTGATACAAGATGTTGATTGCTAAAAATGTTTGCTATTATGTACGAGTAGTTAGTACATATTTAGCCTTAAGAGAGTCACACTTAAATTTGACAAAGTTAAAAACTTGATTTAGAAACTCAGCTAGTGCTTTTGGCAACCAAACCACACAGCCAAACAGCTGCATGTCTAGAGGTAGAGGAGTAGACTCCTCACACCGGGTAAGTCTAGCTGAGTATTAGTATACTCAGCCTTGCTTGTGGCATAATTTTACAGGTTCTCTGGAGGACATGGTTGCTGGAGTGACTTGGCCGTCCATCTTGCCACCGGGTTGGACTGTCGAGTGGGACCCCGCCTCGGCTGAGGAGGAGCATGAGGAGTGATGGAACAGGCTTCCCCATCTCTCTGTTTAATTATCGTTAGTTTTATTCCGCTGCACGTTGAACAATGATGACTACTTTTGCAAAACTCCGATGGTGATGTAATAATTTAATACTCCTTAATGTATGGTTTTATGCTTTATTGTATTTGCTCTGTGACTCACCTTCGAGTGAGATTGTGGTACTTGATCCTGTCAGTGGCCTCGTTGGACTAGATCCGAGGGATTGACGGGTTATTCCCATTTAAGTGTGGTCTAGCCTCTAAGGCGGGACTTGGGCACTTAAGTCGGAATAATTCGGGCAGTTCCGCCACAATAATATTTTCCGAAAATCGGCTCCGTATTCCATTCTTGTGTCATTGATGCAATATGATGTATGATGTGATGCTATGCGAAATGATGTGATGAAATGATGCAAAATGATAATGATGTCGAAGACACATACTCACACCCCCACACTGGAACACAATCTCTGCATTCCCTTAGGAACGACTGAAATCTCTTTGTTGTTTATTTTTTGGCTTCACCGTTTATTTTTCGGTGTAAGTTCTGCATCCCCTTAGAAACGTCTTTTGAACTTCTTCGCCTTCTATTTCGGCGGTACAAGTTCTGCATCCCCTAGGAACAACTTTTGAACTTCTTTGCCTTATATTTCGGCGGTATTTGGCTCTGCATTCCCTTTGGAACGACTTTTGAGCAAAAAACTTACACTGCGCTCCCTTAGGAACGACTTTTTTGTAGCTTCGGCAAAACTTACGTTGTGCTCCCTTAGGAATGAATTTTTCTTAGCTTCGGCAAATTTTAGCTCTGCATTCCCTTAGGAATGACTTTTGAGCTTCGACGATTTTTGAGCTTCGTAAGTCTGTGAAGAAGATATATTCCATCTCGATAGAAGCAAAATTATTACAAGAACTTAAAACTAGATTTACATTGCTTGTTCCTTATTAAAAAACAAAATGACATAGAACATGAAAGTATTTCAGAGGCAGGATATCGCTCAATAAATGTGCTTTGATTCTGGCATAGTACTTTTGACTGTACGAGCTTCGGATTCCTCCCTGAATTCACGTTGTTGTTGAGAGTGCTAGCACCCTTGTAGCTGCTGGCTTCGGGAATATGTAGGTTGCAGTGGTGGTGGCGCTGGAAGCTGAGGCCAAGAAGCCTATGAATGGCTAGCCGAAGCAACAGAGGTTGCAGGGTGATTGCCCACATATTCTGGTATGTAGGGAAAGTGGCACGAAGCAGTGTGCAAGACCTGCTTCGGCTGATTCTTCTGAGCTTCGGCTTCTACGATCTCCTTTTGCTTCAGAATAGTGATTTGGCACATTCTTGTAGTATGGCCCTTGTCCTCACCATAGAATAGGCAATAAATTTTCCTGGGCTGATCCCCATATCTTCCTCCGAAGCTCCTGGCGCCTCTGCCCCTTGGAGCTGGCGGCCTGAAGGAGCTTTGCTGCTGCCCCGAAGACTGTGAGGTGTATTGTGGCCTCTGAAGTTGGCTTCCTTTGTCGTCATTCTGGCTAGAGCTGTGGATTGATCTGACATGCCTAGGGTGGATTCTTCCTCCGAAGCCCCTGGTCATCTCAGAGAATCTGTAAGCTTCCTCCCTTCTTTGGCAGAAGTCGTTGTCAGCCCGGATGTACTCATCCATCTTCTGAAGCAGCTTCTCCAGAGTTTGTGGGGGCTTCCTGGCAAAGTATTGAGCCGTAGATCCTGGCCGAAGACCCTTGATCATGGCCTCAATGACAATTTCATTGGGCACTGTGGGTGCTTGTGCCCTCAGTCGCAAGAACCTTCGGACATACGCTTGAAGGTATTCCTCATGGTCTTGCGTGCACTGGAACAAGGCCTGAGCTGTGACTGGCTTCGTTTGAAAGCCTTGGAAACTGGTAACCAGCATGTCCTTGAGCTTCTGCCACGACGTGATTATCCCTGGCCGAAGAGAAGAATACAATGTCTGGGCTACGTTCCAGGCTGCCATGACGAAGGACTTTGCCATGACAGCTGCATTGCCTTCGTATGAGGATATTGTTGCCTCATAGCTCATCAAAAATTGTTTTGGGTCCGAGTGCCCATCATACATGGGTAGCTGGGGTGGCTTGTAGGATTGTGGCCATGGGATAGCTTGCAATTCTGCTGCCAAGGGAGAAGTATCATCAAAAGTAATGGTAACATGATTAAAATCATCATACCATCCATCTTCGTTGAATAAGCCCTCTTGACGAAGCTCCCGGTGTTGGGGCCTTCGGTCTTGGTCATCTTGAGCAAGTTGACGCACTTCCTCAGTAGCTTCATCGATCTTCCTTTGAAGATCGGCCAGTCGAGCCATCTTCTCCTTTTTCCTTTGCACTTGTTGATGCATGATTTCCATGTCCCTGATCTCTTGGTCCAACTCCTCCTCCTGGAGTGTTGGACTGGTGGCCTTTCTCTTCTGGCTTCGAGCCTCTCGGAGAGAGAGAGTCTCCTGGTTTGTGTCCAGTGGCTGCTGTGCAGCAGCCCCTGGTGCTATTATCTTCTTTGGTGGCATGACGAAGGTCAGTGCTTTGCCGAAGGTTGTGGAAGTGAGTACACCGGAGGTGGGCGCCAATGTTGGGGACTTGTTCTCAAATGCTATGAATTAAGAACAAGGCAACACAAAAATAGGTTAATGATTAATGCCCTTCGTCCTTCAAAGCATTATTTCCCTAAGGATATAATGATCTTCGGACGAAGGTTGTGAAGGACTTACCTTCATCATCACAGCATAAATCAATGAAAGACAAAGCATATGAAATATTGTTTGTCGCTTCGGCGTGCCGAAGGTTACAACTGTGGATAATGGAACACAGTTTGATGTCGAAACATTCAAAGAGTTCTGTGACCACATTGGTACGAAGATCCATTTTGCATCAGTTAGGCATCCAGAGTCAAATGGGCTGGTAGAAAGAGCAAATGGTATTATCATGACAGGAATAATGAAGCTGATCTTCAATCAGCCCAGAGGAAAGTGGCCAGAAGAGTTGATTAAAGTGGTGTGGAGCCACAATACAACCACATCAAGATCAACAGGATTTACACCTTTCAAACTATTGTTTGGTGACGAAGCTATAACTCCAGAAGAAGCTAAAGTAGGATCAATAAGAACAGTAGCTTCGGCAGAAGACGAAGCTGATTATCACGTAGCAAAAGATACCATAGAGGGGACCAGACTTCAGGTTATAGAGGAAATCAACAAATATCAAGCCGAAACAATAAAATGGCGTGACAGAAAAGTTCGATTGAAAAATATCAAGCCAGGGCATTTGGTGCTTCGAAGAGTAGCCAATCCAGACACAGTGGGAAAATTACAGCTGACGTTGGAAGGACCTTTTCTGGTGGTATCTTCGTCGAGGCCCGGTTCTTACAGATTAAAGGATATGGACGGCAACGACATACCCAGATCTTGGAATGCAGATGAGCTTCAGCGATATTATGTGTAATTTGTTGTAATCTTTTTTCATTTTTTTCTATGGCACCCTTTTCCTTTCCAAAGGGGGAGAAAGGTTTTTTAATGGGGCCATAGCTTGTAATTTTTCCTTTCTTATTTAGCTCCACGAGAGCCAAATCCCCCAAAAAGGATGTAAAATGTAAAATCTGGGCATGCACCATCGAGTGCAAAGAAAAAAAAGAAGAAAACCAGGGAGAAGCTCGAAAGTCGTCCCCAAGGGGTTGCAGAGCATTACGAAGCTACAAAAAGTCGTTCCCAAATACCACCAAAATAGAAGGCGAAAAAGTTCAAAAGTCGTTCCTAAGGGGATGCCGAACTTGTACCGCCGAAATAGAAGACGAAAAAGTTCAAAAGTCGCTCCTAAGGGGATGCAGAACTTATACCACCGAAATAGAAGGTGAAGAAGCTCAAAAGACGTTCCTAAGGGGATGCAGAGCTTAAGACTCAAAAGACGTTCCTAAGGGGATGCAGAGTCTGGGTGTGGCTTCAGGTGTGTTTGGACATTCATTTGCACGTTACATTACATCATTCATTGCATTCATAAACATTCATCTAAACATTCATAGGTTCATCATCATCATCATAACATAAAGCACAGATAGCTACTTCAGCTTTGATGACAATGCTTCGATGAGCATAAAGAAGCAAAGATACGCTTCGTTGTGTACGAAAAGAAGGGAAGGTGTTTTTCGCCTTCAGCTCAAAAGATACAAGTTTTGTCCACATAAAAGCAATTCATACACGGATGGAAAGGTAGAAATATATTACAAGGTATGGACAAATTTACAGAGTAATGTTTGATTCCTAAATTGCAATATCTTTTACAAAGATAATTCAAATGTCTCTAAAGCTTTGTGCAGCAGCTTCATCAGTCTCCGTCAAGCTTCAGATTATTGACCTTCGGCATCGTCATCCTGTACACAACAAAGCAGTATAAGGTAAAAAGTAATCTCAGGAGAAGGTAAGCAACATGTACAAAATTAATACCGGCTTAAGATGACTTTGAGCTTCGTTACCAGCTAAGTCCCGCACACCCTTCGTCCAAATTTGTGTTATAAATCTATTCCCAATACTTCGGGCTAGGCTGGGGATATCAGCTAAGTCCGCTGGTGATAGACTGAAGTTCGGCCTGTTTACAATCTTTACGTGTGTGCAACCAGCCTTCATAAAAGCTACAGTTGTGCCGCGAGAAGCCAGCAAGGCACAGAAGTCACCATGCCCAGCTATAACTTCATCAAGCGTCTCAACTTCGCTTTTAATATGTTTGAAGGTGCTTGGAAGGTCTTCAACCGAAGGTTCAAATTTTTCAAAGCTGGCTCCCACTGAGTTAAAGACCTGCCTTAGCCGTTGCATGCAGCGGTTGCTGAAGTTTAAACAAACATTCCGAAGCTCTTTTAGGGATTCTTGTTATTTTGAGTTTTTCTCGACTTCAGCTTCAAGCCTTGCATCAAACCTTTTCTTTTCTTGTTCGAAGTTTTCTGATTTTCGAAGGAGTTCATAGTTTAATCTAGCAACTTCGGCTTGGGCTTTTGCCAATGAACCCTCCATTGTCAGAAGAGGGAAGTCTTTCTTTTCTAGAGAAGCTTCATGATCTTTGATTTTATTTTCCAAGCCCTCGATTATAACCTCATTATTCTTATCTTCGAGGTCTTGTTGCATTCTCAGGGATTTGCTTAGCAGCATACTATGTGCAAAATAGCCTTCATCAGAAATCTTTGCTTCATCACAAAAGATTAAAAAGCTGAGGAAAAAACTTTACCTTAAAATTAGAATAGAATAAGCTGCTGACAATATGTTGTCGTCGGTAGCTGCTAATGTCAGCTTCAAGCTTCGGAAAGCCAACACTCTTTGATAGAGTGCTGATAATCTTCGCACCGGTGCGATCTCGAATGCATCCTAAGGCTTCTTCGTTGATTCCACCAAAGAGCATGGCTCCTGGTTGGTAGCCACAGGATATGGCATACTCCTGCAGCTCCTCCTCCTCGGCCTTGGATAATTCTTGACCAACTAGATTTTGAAAGCTGAAGCCTTTTTCTTTCGAAGTATCTTCGGTAATTTCTTTCCCTTTCTCAGGCACTGTGGCCATGACTTATTCTGTAGCCGCAGCAGTCTCCTCAACGGCCATATCCATGAGCACCTTATCAATAACAGATAATGTACTCTCCAGATTGGTAGCTTCGGCGGCCGCAGCTTCGGCAGAAGTATCTGCTTCGGCAGCTAGTGTCATCTTTGATGCCGAGGCCGGCGATGGTGTTTCCTCAATAGCTTGCATAACAGTAACAAATCTTCGCTTTTTAGGCCCAACCGCCTTTTTTGTTGCCGAGGGCTCATCCTTCTTCTGTAAAAGCTTCGTCAGTTGTGGCCCTAGAGGACTTAGCAGCTTGATAGGTAAGGATCCAGTCATTACCTTTAAAATTTCTTCTACTTCAGCAGCAGAAGGCGTTGAAGGAGTTTCCTCTTCTATCTCATCTACCTTCGGCTCCAGAGTTGCAGCCCTTCTTTTCTTCGAAGTCGCCACCTTCGGTTCAGGACTAGATTTTCTCTTCTTTAGAGATTTTTCGTCCTCTTTCATCATTCTAGCAGCTTGCCTGCTCAGAACACTGACAACCCTTTTTTATCTTTGTCCCTTCGGCACCCTTGCTTAGTCGTTCATAATCAGGGTATTCAAAGTTTAAAGCGTCCATTACCCGATTCAACCTTCGTTTTGGTCGGGTGCCGATGGCTGCAGTCATTAGTTGATCTCCTTTTTTGGTATAATTGCCCAAAATCTCATTGCACATAATCTCAATCATCTCCAGCCATTCTTGGCAGGGCTCTTTGAATTGTTTCTCAAACTTAAACCGATAAGGCAACCGAACAAGTTCATTCTTCTTCTTTATTCCTTTTAGCTTCGGCATGCTCCATTCACTCAACGTTGGAGATACCCTGTTGGCCAGGTATTCTTGCACTAGATCCCTGGTGCTGATTTGTTTAGCCACCACTCTGAATTCTGCTATGGCCAGCGGACATACTGACCCTGGCTTCATGTTGCACAAGGTTCTGGTCATCCCGAAGCTTAAGGACAGCGGGCTCATCACCATCGTCATCAGTTTCCTTCTTTTCTTCTCATTAGCCTTAATATAAAACCACTCACTCTTCTAGCCAGTTGGCCACTTGGTGCGATAGCTGAGGACCGGTGCCTTTGTATCCTTGCGATACACGAAGTTATGACAACCAAAATTTTCATGTAGCCCATCTTCTCTGGCCTTCGTTTGGTAATGCAGCTCATGCACTCGGTAGAAAGCTTCAGCATTTGGGTCCATCCCTTGGCTTCGAAGGGCCCAGATGAAAATGCTAAACCTAACGATGGCGTTAGGGGTCAGCTGATGAAGAAAAATCTCAAAATTATCCAAAACTTCTCCAATCATCTCATTCAAGAGAAACCGTAATCCTGCCCTGAAAAAGCTTTTGAAAACCACCACTTCGTCGTCCTTCGGTTTTGGAGTGGTTTCTTCTCCGGCAAAACGAATAAGCTTCTTTTCAGCTTCTCTGAAGTAGCCCAGTTTAATCATCATGGGCACGTCGGCTTCAGATACATTAGATTTTTCAAAATCCAAGTGGTCGGGTTTTGATGGGATCAGAATGCTATAATCCTCTTCTTCTTCATCAGCATTTTCTTCCTCAACATCAGCTTGTTCAGCTTCGGCAGCAGGTGCATCTTCTTCAATGGCTCCCTCCGTCACAACTAAGCCCGATTGTCTCATGACTTCAGAAATCGGAGCTGTCTCGGTAGCCTCAGTCTCTTCTCCTTCACGGGTCACCCTCGCAGTCAAGCGTACTCTGGCCATCTGATGGATCTTTTTGCGGTTTTTACGAAGCTGATGTTTTTTTACAGTTTTGACGAAGCTCCCTCTTTTGATGAAGCTAATTCAAAATGATGGTTTGCTCGAGAATGCAGCAAAAAAGCTTCGGCTATGGTTAATTTTTTCAACAACACAACAGTGCAATGGAAATGAATGATGTGGTAACTACACACCTACTCGTCTGTTTATATTGTGCTGTAGGTGGGAAGGTGAATCGTCAAGTCGACCACACCCGCTGAACGGTTACCCGCACCTGCTGAACGGTGGACCACTCGGCGCTTGGGAAGTGAATCGCCAGATCGTTCGTACCCGCTGCGTGGTGGGCCACCTCGCGCTTGAAAAATTTTAATCGTTTGTCGGCAACGAGCTCAGCGAAGGTGTTTTTTGGACCTTCAGCATTCTAAAGCCTTGGAGATTTTTCACGGATCAAGCTTGTTACGAAAAACGATCTAGCATCGCGAATGGGCTACTGTTGGGGGCCTGTTTCATCGCCGAAGGTCCTCTAAGCACAAACAGCTTCTGAAGATCAACATATAAGCGAACACAGTGCGAAGATGTATGCCGAAGCTACGGTCCAGGCAGCTTCGGCATAGTGACATGCCTTGAGACAAAGGGCCGCACCGACTTAAAGAGGAAAAGACCAATCAGTCCATGATAATTTGTGTCATGATTGTAACTATTTATCGAGGACATAAATGTAATTTTGACCGGGCTACGTCCCGTGCCTATGAATAGGTGAACAGTACCGCTGTACCATTCACGCTGACTTGTACTCACTCATGTGTCACGCTTGTACTTTTGCCTTTTGTCAAGCCGAAGGTACAAATGTAATTCAATATTCTTCATGTTTATTTATGATGACATAATAGAAATATACGAATACATGAATAATGTCATATGATTATTCATGTTGTCTCTCATATTTCATATGCTTCTTCTTTCAATAACATAAACAACGATGATGAAGGTATGTCCTTCATGACCTTCGTCTGAAGATCATTATATCCTAAAGGAGATAATGCTTCGAAGGACGAAGGTCATTAACCATTAACATTTTATGTTGCCTTGTTCTTAACTCATAGCATTCGAGAACGTCTCTCATTTTACTATTGAAAGGAAAAGGGTGCCATAGGAAAAAAGAATAAAATTACATGGTTTACACATAGTATCTCCGAAGCTCATCCGCATTCCAAGACCTTGGGATGTCATTACCATCTAAGTCTTTCAACCTATATGATCCGGGCCTTGACGAAGATACCACCAAGAAGGGACCTTCTCACTTAAGCTAAAGCTTCCCCACTGTATCCAGATTAGCTACCCTCTGAAGCACTAGGTGCCCTGGCCTATGTAACACCCAGGTGTTACATAGGGTTTCTTCTCAGTACTAACCTCAAGGCCATTATCACATCTACATCAAATTGAGCAAAAGTCACCAAACTTGAGGACCAAAAGTTTAATTAAGTCTTTTTCATCTCAAGGATCATACCTTAACCATTTTATGCACCTCAAAGTGGGAAAAATGCCCAAACCCTAAAATAACCCTAATTAAGCCATTTAAGTGCAAAAAGGGGAAATTGGTAAAAGGAAATAAAAAACATGGAGTCATGGCTTGGGCTAGTTATAAAATTTGAAATACACTAAATAAGCTACAAAAATTAGTAAGAGAGTTTGGCTAAAAGAATTTTTCAAAAAACCCAAAAAGGCCATTCAATTGGAGGCTTTCTAGAGAAATCTAAAATTCAGATTTCTGAATTTCAGCCCCTCGCCCAAAACTTGAACGCGTTCACCTTAATCTCTAACTCAAATCCCTGGGCTCCCATTACCAAAAATGTGCTAAACTAACCCCTCTATCACATATCTGAAGATGGCATTGGGATTCGGACCCTAGACATGACAAAACCTAAGATTTGCCTCGGGCTGTGAGACAGACCCTACTTGAGAGCTCCATATCTTTGGAACCAGTAGGCCAAATCCTTTTACCCCCACACATAATCGGTAGCTTATTGGAAGGGGAAGAGGTTTTGTGCGCTGACCAAGGCAAGAGCAGGCTCGGATGAGTGACTACTCGCGCCAGAACTCGGGCAGAAGAAACGCACACACGTGTTCGACCCTGGTCGGCACGCCGACATTCGCCCAACCCGCGCGCGTGCTCGCCCCAGCGCACGGTCAAGTCCGTCGCATGCCCTCCCTGTGCCCGCACCTATAAAAGCCAATGGCCCCTGCATGACCTCGCCTCAGCTTCGCACACTCGCCGCGCTTAATCACCGGAGTTTTGGCTGTGAACCGAGAGCTCCTTCGTCCACCAAGCCGCCCGAGCTCCGGCCACCACGGCCAACTCACCCCAGCCGCTCCTAGTCCACGCTAGCAGTTCGGTTAGCTTCGCCAGAGACCCGTGAAGCTCCCCGAGCCCTCAAACCCAGTGCAACCTCATCGAAAACCCTGAATCACCCTCGCCGGACTTCTTCCACTCACCGGCGAACGTGGACCGGGTAAGTCACTTCACCATTTCCAAATTCCTTGCGCATACCACCTCTGCGTCACTTGGTAAAGCTCCACGAGCCAACCAATTGAACTATCCCGCCGTGAGCAGGCCGAAACACTCGCCGCCGAAGAACTTCCCCGCCTGCGCATGAGGACCGGCCGACTCCAGCCATCTCTGACGCTGACCCACACCTCGACGTGACCGTCGTAACCTCCCTGACCTCGCTGGACACCTCACGAGAGCTAGATCGCCGCCGGTAAGCCTCGCCGCCCTTTTCTCCACCACGGGTACTGTTCCAATAGGGTTAGGACCACGGGTTATATTTAGATTTACCCTAGGGGTTTTCTGCATTGTCAGAGACACGGTTGAATAGTAGCCCGAGGACCTATTTGTAAGAGACGCAGAAAAAGTATACCAGGGACCCTAGCGCAAAGTAGATTTTCCTTTTCCATTTGAAAATTCAATTCTTTAAATCTGCAGCAAAATAGTTAAATGCATAACTAAAGAAATACTCATCCAAATTTGGTCAAACAAATTTTGTTAGGCTCTGTGAATTATGAACTACCAAACAAAAATAATAAACCTCATGTTTTCTGTACTAATTTTTAGAGTTTTGAATTAAATAAGAAAACTGTCCAAACCTTAGTAATACAGAGAAAAATAGAAATACTTCTATACTGTAATAGAGAAAATTTGTGGAGATACTCACCTAGTATACACACTGTTTAAAAATACTGAACACCCCAGTATACAAGAATAAACCAGAAATGTACATTAAAGGTTGTTTCTGCCCAAACTTTAGAAAAATGAGAAAGGTGGTAGAAAATAAAAACCAGAGGATGACCATATTTTTCCTAGTATGCCTAAGTGATATAAAACATAGGAAAAATATATGGAACCCTAGTCTAGTGCTAATCTAGGATTATAATTTTATTTAAGCATTAAGAAGTCAACAAAGGCCATAGTTAAAATACATGGGCACATGCAATAATAGCAAGAAAAATTCAGTAGACCTCTAACCACTAGTATACCACTGCAAAAATAGTAAACACCCAAACCATCACAGTGAGTGAGTTAAACAATTAGAACATGGATTTAGCCAATACTTCAAATAAATCAAAAGAAGGACTAAAAATGTGAAACAGTGAGCAACCCCATTTTTACCTAAATACTTATGATGTAAACCACTAGAGAAAAATATGAAACTAAGATAAAAATATGATGTAATACACCTCACTCCAACCCCATGAAAAAGACCATATATTCCAAGAAATTTTACCACCCCTTCCCTTTAAGCAAAGTTAACCAACCTAAGGAATGATTTCTCTTGCGCAAAGAAGAAGATAGAAAATTAGGAAATCTGTTGTTTGGCATTTTTCAATTATAGTAGTAGTAGAAAGCACCACTAAGCCCTAAAACTTTAGAAAATCACCATAAAATGACCAGTAGGTATGATTGGCTAAAATTTGGTGCAATGTCATATTAATACCCCTAGATGCCAGCAAAAATAAACCTTAGGGAAAACTCCACTGTTAGAAGAGAGTTGTAGTTCAAAGTACCCCCTCTACCCTAAATTTTAATATTTTTGTACAGATACAACTATTATCGTTTTAAGCCTCAATTTTTGAGACTGAGTTATGCAACCAGTGAGAAGCCACTGTAATTTTTACAGAATTTTTGTAAATTTTGAAATCAGTGTTGTAGTTCAAACCTACTCAAAACAAAAGCCTAAGTAGAAAAAGGAAAAAGAAAGGATTAATGAAACACTAAGTTAAGTCATAGATAATTTCAGCTAGGAACCTTATTCAATCTATACTAAGACACTGAAGGATTATTGAGTACAATCTTAATCCAACTTCCAAACTGACCACACCTACTTCTAATTACCAAGTATACCCCGAAAATCTTCAATAATGGAATTCAGACCTATCCTGCTAACTTGAGTACTTCACGTCACATTTCAATTATCAATTTACATACCATAGCATACATATCTATTATTCATTGCACTCATTTAGATTGCAACCTCGCTGAAGGAGAGTACGTGCTCATTCCCGAGCAAGGAGTTGTCCCAGAAGAAGTTTAGGATCCAGCTCAAGCGCCTGCGACCGAGGATCTCCCCGCAGCCTCAACTTTTGAAGGCAAGCCCCAGTTTATGCATAACCAATTTATATATGCTACTTTACTACACTTAATGTTTGTAGGTTTGTAATGTGCACTTAAGTGTAGGAGTTGCTTGAAACCTTTAGTTGCATGAACTCAGGATTCCTTTTTGAGATGGATACTAGTATGCTAGGTCGAGTAGCTGCTTTGCTAATCAGGATCTTGGTAGAAGTCGAGTGATTTTTCTAGCACTCGCGCGAGGTCAGGAATTGATTGTACTCATCTTGATAACAGAATCTATGATGGTCTATGGACTTGGATCCAGGGTGGATGCCTTGTCTATGAGACGGAAATGGAATTAAGGATCAATGTGTGGCTACCTGAGTCAAGCGTTTGAAAGTACTAAACACATGTCGGGAAATATGGTAACCGGTAAGCCTAGTACCAGAGTGAAGCTGGGCACGGACTTTCCTCCTCACTTGTCCTGAGACTGGGTCTCCCATTCTAGCTATGGAGGGTACAAGTGCGGTCACTGCAAGGCGGCAGCCGGGGTCAATGGAGCATTTTATGCTAAGGCGGTGAGCCCTGGCCGCGAACGGGGGATCGATGGGGACGATTGATGTGTGTGGGGACAGAGTGCCCTGACATGTAGTGTGTTTAGGTTTACCTCGCAAGGTTAAAACTCAATTAAATCGTCTGCTTCTCGCAGCTAATGAGACTGCTTGACCCCTTGTACTGCATCGAGTAATAAATGAAACGAGGTTTTACTTAAGATAACATGTTGATTGTACTAAATGATTGTTACCATATATGCTTAGAGAGGAGCAAACCTAGCTTAATTAAATATGTTAGAACTGGAAAAGCTAAAATTGTTAGACTCAGCTAGTGCTTTTGGCAAACCAAACCCCTCAGCCAAATAACTTCATGGTCTAGAGGTAGAGGAGTAGACTCCTCACACCAGGTAAGTCTAGCTGAGTATTAGTATATTCAACCTTGCTTGTGGCCTATTTTTTTAGGTACGCCACATGATATGGTTGACGGTGTGACTTGGCCATCCACCCTACCACCGGGTTGGACGGTTGAGTGGGATGCTGCTTCGACAAGAGAGGACCAGGAGGAGTAGTGGGCTAGGCCTTGTCCTATCCCTCTGTATCGTCGTTATCGATTATCTGCTACATTTTATTTATGAACTTATAATCTTCTATTAAAACTCCGACTTATGTAATAACTCTAGTACTTTAATTTGTGGTTTCATATTTATTGTATTCTCTCTGAGACTCACCATCGTGTGAGCTAATGGTACTCGATCCTTGGTAAGTGGCTTTATCAGACTAGATCTGAGGGACTGATGGGTTATTCTGATTTAAGTGTGTTGCTGCCTCTAAGGCGTGACTTGGGCACTTAAGCTGGAATAATTCAGGTGGTTCTACCATAGCCTAATGTTCTATAGTTTTACCTTCTGGTCATGACATTTGATTGTTTCAGCCTGGTACTTATTGATGTGGTCTACTACTTGGAGCCTGGTCTCTTCTAAGGTGTCTTTTGTTATTTTGTAACCCTCTTCATTTTCTATCGAAGCCAAGGTCCTTACTGAGCCCCTTCTTGCTTCTTCTAATGTTATTGCTTCATCACCAAACAGAAGCTTGAATGGAGTAAAACCAGTCGACCTTGAAACGGCAGTGTTGTGGTTCCACACCACCTTTATTAATTCGTCTGGCCATTTTCCTTTGGGCTGGTTGAAGATACACTTCATTATTCCTGTTATTATAATTCCATTTGTTGTTTCTACCAGTCCATTTGACTCCAGATGTCTCACTGATGCAAAGTGTATTTTTGTGCCAATCTGGTCACAAAAGGTTTTGAATGTTTCAGCATCAAATTGAGTTCCGTTATTGACTGTGATAGCCTTCGGCACACCGAAGCGACAGACAATATTTTGCCAAAAGAAATTATGAATTGTGGCTGAAGTTATTGTAGCTAAGGGCTTTGCTTCGATCCACTTAGAGAAGTACTCCATTGCTACCACAACATATTTCAAGTTGCCTTGTACTGGTGGGAGTGGACCTAACAAATCTAGGCCCCACCTTTGCAGTGGCCAAGTGGGTTGTATTAGCTGGGTTAAAGACGAAGGTTGTTTCTGGTCTCTGGCGCATCTCTAGCAGTTTTCACATTTTTGAACCAAGTCTACTGCATCCAAAGCTGCCTTCGACCAGTAAAATCCTTGTCTGAAAACTTTCCCCATCAAAGGCCTAGACCCAATATGAGCTCCACTCAATCCTGCATGTATCTCCTACATCAATTCTTGACCTTCGACTCTAAACAAGCATTTCAGTAATGGATAGCAGACTCCTTGTTTGTATAACTCCCCTCTATGATACATAGGGTCGTGCTCTTGCTTCCATTCTTTTATTATAAACTTCATCATCCAAAAGACAATTTGCCTTGGAGGAAAGATACAATCTCAGTCCTCCAATCTTTGCTGTGCACTGGTGAGATTGTAAGCACTGCTCTTTCCATGAGCTCGACCGAAGATTCTTTTATTGTTTTGAAGAACACCTCCGAAGGTAACAGAATCCCCTATGCCGCTGATTTAGCTAACAAATTTGCGTGCTCGTTTTCTCCTCTCGAGATGTGTTTTATAGAGAAGCCTTCGAAAGAGGCTTCCATCCTTCGGACTGTGTCTAGATATTTTTCTAGCTTCGGGTCCCTTGCTTTACTACTCTTGTCAACGTGACCGGAAATGAATTATGAGTCGGATTTGAGTATTGCCCTTCTTATTCCCATTGCCTTAAGCTTTCGAAGCCCCAAGAGAAGAGCTTCGTACTCTGTAATGTTATTTGTGCAGTTGAAGTCCAATCTTGCTGCATAGAAGCTTTTGATTTTTGATGGTGAAATTAAAACAGTAGCTGCTCCTGCACCGAAGGTTCCCCATGACCCATCACAAAATACTGTCTAGGCTTCGGCTTCATTTGTTTTCTCTTCGTCCTGAGCCCCTGGTGTCCAATCAGCAATGAAGTCTGCTAACGCTTGGGATTGGATTGAAGATCTATGAACATAATCAATAGTGAACTCATTCAATTCTGCAGCCCATTTTCCAACTCTTCCTGTGGCTACTCTATTTCTCGTTATGTCCTTGAGGGGTTGTGAACAAGGTACTATGATATGGTATGTTTGGAAGTAATGCCGAAGCTTTCTAGAAGCCATCAGTACAGCGTATAGTTCCTTCTCCAACTCTGTGTAATTTTTTATTTGATGGACTAAGTACTTTGGAGACGAAGTACATGGGCACTTGTTTTCTTGCCTAGCCATCCTGCTTTTCTTGCACCAATGCTGGACTAACCGTAGCGTGGGAAGCAGCTACATACAGCAGCAATGGAGTGCCTGACGAAGGTGGGGTTAAGGTTGTCAGTTCTATCAAATACTGCTTCAGTTCTTCGAAGGCTTTTTGCTGAGTTGGTCCCATTGGAAGACTTCAGCTGACTTCAGCACTTCGAAGAATGGCAAGTTCCTCTCTACTAATCTTGAAATAAATCTATTCAATGATGACAGCCTTCCTGTTAACCTCTAGGCACCCTTTCTTGACTTTGATGGCTCCATCCAATGTATAGCTTCTATCTTACTTGGATTAGCTTTGATACTCTTTGTTGATACCAAGCAACCAAAAAAATTTCCCTTCTTCACTCCAAAGACACATTTTTCAGGATTTAGTTTAAGACCAGCTCTTCTAAAGTTAGCAAATGTTTCTTGCAAATCAGCAATGTGATTTTCTTGTTTTGTGCTTTTTACTATGATATCATCAACATATGTCAGCACATTTGTGCCGATTTGGGAATGAAGGACTTTGGCAGTCATCCTGCTGAAGCTTCCTCTAGCGTTCTTGAGCCCCTCGGGCATCCAAAGGTAGCAAAAGGTCCCACTAGAGGTTATGAAGCTTGTCTTAGGCTCATCCTCCTTTTTCATCTAGATGTGACGATACCCAGAGTAACAATCCAATAAGCTCATGAGTTCTGAAGTAGCCGCTGCATCCACAAGAGAATCTATCCTTGGCAATGGCAATTCATCCTTCGGGCATGCCTTATTGAGATATGTGAAGTCAATGCACATTCTTCGTTTTCCATTAGCTTTCTTTACCATCACAGTATTGGTCAGCCACTCTGAGTATGTTACTTCTCTAATAACTCTGGCACTCATAAGCCTTTTGACTTCGTTCCATGCACCTTCGGCTTTATCATCGGACATTTACAAAGCTTTTGCTTTCTTGGCATTATGGCTGGGTCTACATTGAGTGAATGCTAATGACATCTCTGTTGACACCACAAAGTTCATTGGCTGACCAGGCAAAAACATCCTTGTTATTGAATAGGAACCTCAACAAAGTCTTCTCTTGTTCATCAGATAAATGGGATCCCAATAGCACCTTCTTCTCGGCTATGTCTTCACACAAAAGCATGGGATTTGGTTGATCTACTGAAGTATCCTTGTCTCTTTTATGTTTGTATTGTTGATGGCCTCCATGCACAGCGATAGGCCCTTGGTCAGAAGGTATCTTCATGCAAAGATATGTTGGGTGGTGTATTGCTTCGAGAGCGTTCAGCGTCCCTCGACCAATGATTGCATTGTAGGGATACTCCATATCGACAATGTCGAAGACAACCTGTTCTATCCTTGTATTGTGAACATAGCCGAAGGTGATCGGCACAGTTATCTTGCCGAGTGCCATAATCTGTCTTCCTCGGAAGCCGCAGAGGGGGTGTGTTGCATCGTCTATCTTGTCATCCTGCTCCTGCATTTGCCTGAAAGCCTTCACAAAGATGATGTTTCTTGTGGTGGAACTGCCCAAATTATTCCAGCTTAAGTGCCCGAGCCTAAGAGGCAGCAACACACTTAAATCGGAATAACCCGTCAGTCACTCGGATCTAGTCCGATAAAGCCACTTATCAAGGATCGAATACCACTAGCTCACTCGAAGGTGAGGCATAAGGAAATATAATAAAGCCTAATACCACAAATTTAATAAGTATCAGTAGCGATTACATAATCGGAGTTTTAGAAACAGTAACCATAGATTTTAATGCAGCGGAAATTACTAACGGAGAAAACCGAGTAACATGGCGAAGCCTGGCCACACTACTCCTCCTAGTCCTCTTCTGCGGAAGCAGTAACCTACTCGACCGTCTATCCCATTAGAAGGGATGGAGGCTGTTGGGGGCCTTCGTCTTCCGAAGGTCCTCAAAAACATGATTTAACAATGTTTCTGGAGTGTAATACATGAACAGGAACCTTCGGACTTGGATAAGAACCATATTGTGAGAAGCACAAAGAATACGAAGGTTGACGCAGAGCCAAAGCTGTGCGCAAGGGAGCTTCGACATGATAGCAGAAAAAGGAACCGACTTAAAAGGGAAAAGGCTATTTAGACCTCGATGGATCACTATAGAGTCATTAGCAAATGTAAAGGGCATGGGTGTAATTTTACATGGGCTGCGTCCCGTGCCTATAAATAGATGAACAGTGCTCCTATACTGTTCACGCAGACTTGGCATTTGCTTTTGCGTCACGCTTGTACCCTTACCTTCTTTCAAGTCCAAGGTACATTTGTAACTTGATATCATTTCTATTTTTCCATGATAATAAAATAGAAATGAGCTGATAATGATACATAATTGTTCATGTTATCTTCTACATTTCATATGATTCTCTTTTCATTATAGTATGCTGCAATGATGAAGGTATGTCCTTCATGACCTTTGTCCGAAGATCATTATATCCTAAGGGAAATAATGTCTCGAAGGACGAAGGGCATTAACATTTAACATTTTTTGTGTTGCCTTGTTCTTAACTCATAGCATTTAAGAACAAGTCACCAACATTGGCGCCCACCTCCGGTGAACTCTTTTCGACCACATTCGGCAAGCATTGACCTTCGTCATGCCACCGAAGAAAGTTTCAGCGCTAGGGGCTGCCGCTCTGTAGCCACTGGACCCAAATCAAGAGACCCTTTCTCTTCGAGAGGCCTGAAGCCAGAAGAGGAAGTCCACTAGTCCAACACCCCAGGAGGATGAGTTGGACCAAGAAATCAGAAATATGGAGATGCTTCATTAGCAAGTGCAAAAGAAGAAGGAGAAGATGGCCCGACTAGCTGACCTTCAAAGGCAGATTGATGAAGCCACTGAAGAAGTATGACACCTTGCTCAAGACGAGCAAGTTCGAAGGCCCTAGCACAGGGAGCTTCATCAAGAGGGCTTGTTCAATGACGATGGATGGTATGATGATTTTAATCATGATACCTTTACTTTTGATGATGCTTCTCCCTTGGCAGCAGAACTGCAGGATATCCCATGGCCCCCATCATACAAGCCACCTCAGCTTCCAATGTATGATGGGCATTCATACCTGAAGCAGTTTTTGATGAGTTATGAAGCAACCATATCTTCATACGGGGGCAATGCAGCTGTCTTGGCCAAATCCTTCATCATGGCAGTTAAGAATGTGGCTCAAATGTGGTATTCTTCTCTTCGGCCAGGAACTATCACTTCATGGCAGAAGCTCAAGGACATGCTGGTGACAAGTTTCCAGGGCTTTCAAACGAAGCCAGTCATAGCTCAGGCTCTGTTTCAATGCACGCAAGATCATGAGGAGTACCTCCAGGCATACGTCCGAAGGTTCTTGCGTCTGAGAGCACAAGCGCCTACAGTGCCCAATGAAATTGTCATTGAGGCCATGATCAAGGGGCTTCGTCCATGACCTACTGCCCAGTATTATGCTAGAAAGCCTCCACAGACTTTTGAGAAGCTGCTCCAAAAGATGGATCAATACATTCGTGTTGACAATGACTTTCGTCAAAGAAGGAAGGAAGCCTATAGGTTCTCTGAGATGACTAGGGGCTTCGGAGGGAGGATCCACCCAAGGCATGTCAGGTCAATTCACTCCACCCAGTGGGACAATAGAGGAAGTCAACAACAGAGGCCACAATATTCCTCGCAAGCTTCGGGGCAGCAACAAAGCTTTTTTCGGCTGCCAGCTCCAAGAGGCAGAGGCGCCAGGGGCTTCGGAGGAAGGTTTGGGGATCAACCTAGAAAACTTTATTGCTTATTCTGTGGTGAGGACAAGGGCCATACTACAATGATGTGCCATGTCACCATTCGGAAACAAAAGGAAATAGCAGAAGCCGCAGCTCAGCAGAACCAGCCGAAGCAAGTCATGCATACTGCTTCGTATCACTCACCCTACATACCAGAGTATGTGGGTAACCATCCTGCAGCGTCTGTTGCTTCGGCTAGTCAGCCACAGCCTCCACCTCCGCCACCATTACAACCTGCATATTCACGAGGCCAGCAGCCAGAAGGGAGCTAACAGACCCATTAGCAGCGAGATTTCAGGGAGGAGTCCGAAGCTCGCACAGTCAACAGTACTGTGCCAGAATCGAAGCATATCTACTAAGAGATATCCTACCCCTGAAACAGTTTTTGCATTCGTTGTCATTTTCTTTTTTCAATAAGGAACAATTATTGAATACCTAGTTCTTTTGTCATTTTCAATTTCTTGTAATAGCTTCGTTCTTGCCATAAGTAAAACATATCTTCTCCACAGACTCACGAAGTCCAAAAAGTGGCTGAAGCACAAAAGTCATTCCTAAGGGAACGCGGGGCTAATAATCACATTACAAGTATCACCGAAGCTACAAAAAGTCGTTCTAAGGAACACAGCGTAAGTTTGCCGAAGCTACAAAAAGTCGTTCTAAGGAACGCATCGTAAGTTTGCTGAAGCTACAAAAAGTCGTTCCTAAGGGAGCGCAGTGTAAGTTTTCTGCTCAAAAGTCGTTCCAAAGGGAATGTAGAGCCAAATACCACCGAAATATAAGGCGAAGCGCGAAAAGTCAACGCAAATACCGCCGAAATAGAAGGCGAAGAAGTTCAAAAGACGTTCCTAAGGGAATGCAGAACTTACAGCTAAAAGTCAGCGCTGATACACCGAAAAATAAGCGGTGAAGCCGAAAAATAAACGGCAAAAAGATTGTGTATTCCACTATGAGTGTGTGTCTTCGGCACAAATATCATTTTGCATAGCATAACATCATCACATCATTTCGCATAACATAACATCATACATCATATTGCATCAATGGCACAAGAAGGGGATACAATGTTGACCTTCGGAGAATGCTTCGAAAAAGTGAATTTGTGCTAAGGCACAAAATAAGTTTTGAAGAAATACAGCTTCATCAGCTCTGATGTGGAGGAAAAAATCTATTGTTGACGAAGCATTAATGTTTTTGCCACGATTGGAGGATTTTTTACGAAGCATGAAAAAGAAGGGAAGGTGTTTTTTTCGCCGAAGGCTCAAAAACGGTATGTACATAAAAGTTTCATGCATCGCAAAGAAATGAATTACAAAGCCATTTATATATTACATTCAAAACCCATGAGCACCAAATATTACAAGCATAGTCCAGCAAATATTACATTAATATTCTAGCAATGTTTTTACAATAGCTATTCTTCTTCTTTCAAAACTTTATCTACAGCTTCTGTCAGTAGTTGGGTAACGACTTCGTACATAATAGTTTCGGCCATGCTAATAATTTCTGTTGATTCCTTTGCCTCTAGGTCGGCCAGTGACTCAAAGGGCTCTGGGGGAGGAGATAGTTCAGCTGCGGTAGAAAACGTAAATCAGTTCGAAGTCACAAAAATAATCAATAAAGTTAAAAGCTATTAAGTAATACCTATCCTCGTTTCGAGTTCGTAGCTTTTTCAGTTGCTTTCGTTGTTTCCCTAGCGTCATGAGTATCTTTTTCACTCTTCTTTATTATTTCGTGGGCCATCCCTCGGCCGCCATTTTCCCAGATGTCAGTGAAAAATTTTCCGCCAATTAAGCTTGCTTCGGCCGAGGGGTCCTTCATATCGTCAACAGAGAAAGCAGCTTCGGCTTGGGCCAAAATTTTCACATGTTCGCACCCTGCTTTCTCCAAAATAGCTGCAACTCCTCTCGCACCAGAGAAGGCATAGACGTCCCCGCGGTCGCTCAAAATTTCTTCAAAAGCTTCAGCTTCGCCGCTGATCCACTCAATTGGGCCCTCAGGATCACCTCTTATAAAGTTATCTTCACTCGAGTACGCGCCCACGTTGGCGAAGCTAGTTTTTATCTTGTTGACGCATTCTATAGATTTTTCAAAACATCTTTCTTTTGATGAGCGAAGCTCCGCAACTGTTTTTTCAAAATAATTTTTCCAGTATTCACTGGCATCTCGGTCAGCTTCGGCAATAGCACATTTCAATTTGGCTTCGGCCAGAAGTTTTTGGAGGTTTTCAATCTCGTTTCTTTGGATTTCAGATTGGGTCTTGTAGTTAGCTTCATCCCCCTTTACTTTGTCCACCAATGTAAGTAGAATTTTGTCTTTTTTCAAAGCTTCGTTCCTCAGTTAATAACCTCTGTTCGAAGGTTATTGAGAGCAATAGTGCAACTCTCGTCTTCGGCATTCTTTTGCGCCCTTAAGGCGTTGCTAAGTATTAAACCCTATATGAAAAGAATGAACGGGTTAATATAAGAACAAAAGAATAATTCAAAATTCATAAATTTCCAAATACACAATTTTTGTACCTTCAGACTGTTATGTGCAAGGCTATCCGCAAGATCGTCCTTCATCATGGCGCAAAGGCCAACTTCAAGCTTCGGGAACCCCATACTTCTTGTGGCGGAACCGCCCGAATTATTCCAGCTTAAGTGCCTAAGTTGCACCCTTAAGGGCAGCAACACACTTAATCAGGAATAACCCGTCAGTCCCTCGGATCTAGTCCGATAAAGCCACTTACCAGGATCGAATACCACTAGCTCACTCGAAGGTGAGGCACAGAGAAATACAATAAAGCATAATACCACAAATTTAATAAGTATCATTAGTGATTACATTATCAGAGTTTCAGAAATAATAACCATAAATTTTAATGCAGCGGAAATAACTAACGGAGAAAACCGAGTAACATGGCGAAGCCTGGCCACGCTACTCCTCCTAGTCCTCTCCTGCGGAAGCAATAACCCACTCAACCGTCTATCCCGGTGGCTGGGATGAAGGCCAAGTCACAACATCAACCAAATCAAGGAGGTACCTGCAAAAATTATGCCACAAGCAAGGCTGAGTATACTAATACTCAGCTAGACTTATCCGGTGTGAGGAGTCTACTCCTCTACCTCTAGACATGCAGCTGTTTGGCTGAGGGGTTTGGTTTGCCAAAAGCACTAGCTGAGTCTAAAAACAATTTTTAGCTTTTCAAGTTTTAGTATAATCCTTTTAAACTAGATGAGTACCTAGCTATTCATACATGGTATCAAACATTTTATCAATCAATATCTTTTGCCAGTCACCTCATTTCCACTTATACTCAATGTAGCAGCATGGATCAAGCAGTATCATTAGCTGCGAGAAGCAGACGATTCGAATTGAGTTTTTATCCTTGCAAGGTAAACCTAAACACACGACGTGGCGAGGCACTCCGTCCCCACACACATCAACCGTCCCCATCGATTCCATGGCAACAGATCAGTGCTCACCGCCTTGGCGTACAATGCCTCACTGACCCCGACAGCCGTTGTGCAGTGACCGCACTTGTACCCACCATAACCGGAATGGGAGACCACGTCTCAGGTCGCGTGAGGGGTAAAGTCTGCGGGCAGGTTCACTCAGGTACTAGGCTTACCGATTTACCATATTTCTCGGCATGTGCTTAGTACGTTCAAACGCTTGACACACGGTACCACACCTTAATCCTTATTCCAGTTTCCATCTCGTAGACAACGCATCCCCATGGACCGTTGTCCACAGACCACCATCATTATGATATCAAAAATGGATACAGCCAATTCCTGACCTCGCGCGAGTGCTAGAAAAATCACTCGACTTCTACCGAGATCCCTATTTAGCAAAGCAGCTACTCGACCTAGCATACTAGTATCCATCTCAAAAGGAATCCTGAGTTCATGCAACTAAGGTTCTAGTCAACTCCTACACTTAAGTGCACAGTACAAGCCTACAAACATTAAGTGTAGTAAAATAGCATATATAAACGGTTATGCATAAACCGGGGCTTGCCTTTAATTTAACACTTATATAGTGTTTGCTGGGGGAGGTACCCGCTTGGCGAGCATCCACTGGTTATGTCCATCCTTCTTTGGGGTCGTCCACCAATTGCATCTTGTGGTTGGCACCACGTCAGTTGCTCGATCGGCATCTCTCGGTCCTAAATGAGATGCAAGATGCATATGGATGAATATGGTGAAAAATATCACAAGATATACAATACATGGTAGCGAACTAAACACCAATTAGTAAGATATTGCAACGACTATACGCAAGCGCTAGCTATTCGTACGTTATCAACGTTCATCATTAACACCATTAACAAGACGACCATATTTTGTATATTTACACAACACAACTACGACAATCACAAGTACACGCATTTATTTAACTTGCTATGGCTTTTCCTTATTTCTTCTATTTATCACACAAAAGCATCACCGACCACACAAGTCCAACCAAGACAATGTAAGTTTGAATACGACATAGACATTAATAACTATGGAACTCTTATCCACCCTCAACTACAGCAAGCAAGTACATTAATCATGGAACACATGTCAACCCAAGTTTAGCCATTACAATTATATATCCGTTAAGTGCTAACTAAGCATTTTTAGTCAAAGGGGTGAACTAACAATTAATTGAGCACATGCAGATTTTTAGGACAGCAGCACATCAGTTACTAGTTTTAATCATATCTCTTCAAATATTAATCCAAAACTAGCAAACTAAGATTTTCTGGAAAGCTTAAAAAGTGAGCTACAACTTTGGTATTTTCAACTCAACCTGATTCAACACTTAGGAAGGTCAAAAAGTGCAATCACAGCAGCTCTGTCCAGATTTGGACAGATTCAGACTTGCAACCTCAAAAATTCACAACTGAAGATTCAGACGTCCAAACAAAGTGATCTTAGACTTTCTGGAAAGGTGATAAAATTGTCTACATATCATTTATAAACATCTCAAGGTGATTCAATATTTAACTAAGGATAAACATCACTAAAAGACTTTGCTGTCTAGAACTGGACAGATTCAGTCTTCATATTTGAAACATTCATCACTTAAGCTTCAGACCACCAAAAAGAGTGATCTAAGACTTTTTGGAAAGCTCAGCAAAAGCACTACATAACTTTTATAATCACTAAGAAGTGATTCAATGTTTAACTAAATCAAACAACACAGTTTTCGAAATATGTTTTGACGGTGGACAGAACACAGCAAGCAGTTTGTAAAATTCATAACTCCTAAAATATCAGGCCTATGGTTATGAAATTTTAACACAAGCAAGATAAGAAAAGCACCTACAACTTTTTTATAATGACCATGAACATATTGTAACATTTACTCACGCAAACAATGCAGTTTCTGAAATCTGTACAGAAAGTGGACAGATTCAGTTACTGAATTTGTAAAAAGCATAACTCCTAAACTGTCAGACCTATGGCTGTCAAATTTTAACACCAGCAAGATAATAAAGTTATCTACCACTTTTCTACAGCACATATCTATAGAAAATACAATTTAGTTCATCAAACATACATCACAACTAAAACAGTGCGTGCAGTCCAAAACATCAATTAATAAAATTCAGCTTCTATTTACTTCAAAAATTGCCGCGTTATAGAGACTACAATTAATCTAACACTTTACAATTTGTTAGAGTTAAAATAATCAATGAGGAACACCAAGTCAACTTGCAAATTTTATTCAAGTCATTTAGTGCACTAAAATTACTACAACCAATTAACAACGCATTCTCTACGATAATCACCCAACAATTTGTGTTTTAAATTAGATATCACATGAGCACTACTACTTTTTACCGGCGATCATAACCATGCGCAATTGGACTACAACACGCAATTCGTCGTGACCACGAACTTAACTAAAGTCATCTAAGAAGTTGATTAACCTGAGCAACAACCTAGGCCGCTATACAACATACTCGTCGGCTAGCCTATTATTATCGACATCCGAGACACAACATATACCACAACATTTATATAAACATACATATTCACATGTATTTTCACACATCCACCAAATCATACGACCCGTAAACCACTATTCTCTAACTCGAAACCATCATGTGCTTACTTCCCAATTCATGAACACATAACGCATATTGACCCTACTCAAGATATAGAGGAAGCGATGACTACTTTGGCATGTCACCACCTCTCTATATAAGCCAAAACAATTTCTACTATCAACTAAGAGTTGTAAATATTAATCACATTATTACTTTACACGCATAAATAAACCTCAACTTAACACCAGTGACACCGATGGATTTTTACTAAACTCATCATGCGCATAACCATTTAATCTCTAATTGGTACTAAGATATAATTCAACATTCCAAGAGACATGCTAGCTTTTGTTTACTTCTAATTTTCACTAACTCTTCTTATAATTATAAAATGGGTGTTATTTTAGCACCATATAAAACTATCTAATCTGGGGCTGAAATTTTTATGAGGCATAGGTAATAACAAATCATAACCAGTGTATAAATTTCACATGCCCAGGTTTTATATTTTATTTAATACAAAAATAACAAATTGTTAAGGCAATAAAGCATGTGAGAGCAAGTTAAATCTAAAAATAATTATTTTCTGTGGATTCATGACCATATTAAGTTTTATTAGGCTACTATAATATCATGCAAGGACAATGGAACATCATTTTACATTTTTGCATCTATACAATATTTTTAAATCATTTAAAACTACTTAAGGTGCATTAAAAAAGTTAAATCACTAACTTAATCATACATGCACAACAATTCATGAAATTTTTACCAGCCACCAAACATCATACCAAGAGTCTACTGTACAAATTGCAACCTATTTGGAGCACCAGAGCTACAGATCCAAAAATAACAAGCAAATATATCTTCTTTTCTCTATTTTACTTGTTTTAATTAACACACCAAGAAAACAGTGAACAACATGTAAGTTTTATATTTTTCTTAGATGGAGTATGACAACATCTAACTAACAAAACAAGTTTCATCATTTTTGGATTTTTATAATTAAAACTATGGAGAGATGCAAGTTCATTTACTTTCTAAACCAGTTTTTAAATACGAATTTCTACAGAAAAACTTTTCCACTAAAACATACCAACATATAGATCCAATAGTTAGAGCATTTTATAAGGAAGCCAACAAAACAAGTTTCACGATTTTAGACGCTCTAAAACTCGATATATGAATATTTGAAGGAAGAGCAAAATCTGCAACTTTTGTGCACTCACAACTCGCCTTGGGCCCACTTGTCATTGGCACCAGGGGTCTTCTTCTTCCTGCTTACGTAGAGCACAGCAGGGGGTTGGAGGGATGGAGCAGGGGCCATCGACCACTACTTGGGAGAGGCAGCCGACTGCGGTTTGGAGAAGGACATGGCGGTACCCATGGCTTAGAGCTGGAAGGAGCAGAGAGGAGGCGAGCTGCCCATCAGAGGAGGAAGAAGGGGACGTTGAGCTCACAGCCATGGAGGAGCAGACAAGTCCGGCTTGTCTTGGCAGGTGGTGAGCTCGGCCATGGGAGAAATGGCGCCCGCTCCTTGGGGAAGAAGGGCTCTGCGCTTGGGAGCTTCCACTGCTAGCGCCCACGGAAGCGAGGCTGAGCAGGGAGATGGCGTGGAGAAGAGAAAGTGGGCTGGTGCTGCCATTTATATAGCAGAGCTCTAGACATGTCAGTCAGCTGCAGCAGGTGGCAGATGCTGCAGTGACGACCTTGGACGACGTGTTTTAGCATTTTCCGCTTGGAATCGGATCTTGGTTGCTACACAAAATATCTTCCTTAATCTATACTCTACAATTGTTGTACAGAACTTGAGGTGATTTGGGCACTGGTTAGAGAGTTATAGACCCACGAAAATTGGTTTGTCAGTGGGTTAGAAATTAGTGGAAACTCGTGAAAACTGAGTGTCAAAGCATATCAAACGGAATCAGATGAATGACATCTTTTAATATGTTATGCCCCTACTAATTATTAACAACTTTTATATTTGGGAAAACATGAGTTGTTCAACAAAAATTTGGGAACGCGAGACGTCGACCCGAACGATGCTGATTTCAGACTTAGAAGAATTCGAATCCTGAAATCAGATTTTTATTCTGTCTTAATGCCACTGTTTGAGATACTTAAAGATTGAATCAAGGCTTGGTTTAAATATAAAATATGTTGTATAACACAGGTTCTACAATTTTTATTAAAGGTCAAACCTCATATCTTGAATATAAATAAAAGTTTCACTTTGGTCAACGTAGTATCATTATAAAGCTCTCAATTATATTTTTAAGGCAATCATACTATTTTCTTGATATTTTCTTGGCATGGACCCTCAATAACTTTTGTTGTAGAGTTGATTTATAGTGTTTTGGGAAAGTTGCTATAACTTGGTTGTATTTCAAAATTTGCTTTTATTTAATCGAGCAGTCTCAAGCAAGCGTAGGATTTATAATTTTATACAAATATTTGGTTCAAACTTTGAGAAATCTCTAGAATACACTTGATAGATAGAGATGAATGATGACATAAATATAACAAGCGGAATTGCATAAGAAATAATTAGAGGTTGACACTACAGAGATTCCGCTGGAGAATGCGGATTCGGATTAAGTATTTGGACGTAGACCGACTATCGAGAGAGCGGATTCGGACACCGATTGGATAACATAACAACTATCGAGAGTCCGAATAAATGAGTCTGGACGGAAGTTGCGAGACGATATTGACTTTTGAATTTGCATTTGCTTCAAGAAACAAAAGTTTTAACATGCTCCAAATTTGGCCTTTGGTGAGACTGAATAACTTAGAATTCGGTGAAATGTGTACGAATAGTTCGGATAATTAGAGACATACGTGAGCGAGAAATAGAAATTCTTACTTAGCATCTGAGATTGGGATAAATCTCCCGACATAACACGAAACTGACACCTGGGGTGTCACAGCCTTCCCCCTTAAAAAGAATCTCGTCCCGAGATTCGAATGAGGATCTTTAAGGGTGGAGAAGCATGTAACTCCCAGGCGGAAGATAGATGCAAATTCATGAGAGGGTATCTGACAAGATACTGTCGATAGATTTGGATAGAATATCGCGACATATTGAGACAAAATGTAGCGATCACTCTGAGAGAATGTTCACAAAAGATAGCACATCGATATAGTCTCGCAATGGATCACAACTATTAACCGTGATACCAGCGCGTGCCGAGCAGCTAACCATGTGTGCACCATAGTAGGCTCTCGGTTTCGTCGCGGCACCATCAGTCGTTAGTCATGACATCATTACCAAACGCAACCAATAAGAAATTCACATAGTACTGATAGTTGGAGCCTACGAGAGTATGGCTCAGAAAAATAAGAATGTGACCAGAATTGAAGCAGAGATTGCTGGCAAAAAGAGCATCACATGAGGATTTTCTTCACCCTGAGAACTATTTCTTGATCATCATGCGGATTATTAGCCAAAGATTGATACGAGATTTGATATGAGAAGGAACCAACCATGATATCGAGATTGATAAGCTTTTAGAGACATGAGAGATCCAAAGATAACAGCAACATCAATTAATCCACATGGATATGTCGTTTAGAGATAAGTTGATAAAATTAGTGTCATGATCCTCAGAGAAGGGGGTATGAGAATGACCAGAAATGAGAGATTTAGGCAGATCAACATCCGATGCTTGTGAATGGGTTATTGGAGATAACCAGATAACGAGGCAGAATCAATAGGGGATCCCGAGATTCGGATGATAAAGCCAACATGATTCATGAGAAAAAGGATTACCAGATCCAGGCAAAAGGAGAGAAAGGCAAATAGGATCAGCTAGGATGATTAACAAAAATGCTATGAAGTTTTAGGAGCAAGGATCTATAGAAAGAAACATGGTCTTGATAGGGTTTGCGCAACTAGACACCAAACGACATTTTTTTGACACAACAAGTGCACAAGGAGACTTGGGTCGGTCTAGCGGTCAAGCTGTGGGGGTCTCTAAGCTATGCAGGTGTAACTTTATGGGTAAAACACACAAGGGTTAGAAAATACCAACTCAAGCATGATTTTTTTAAGAGGTTTCACTCGCTAAACTCAAGGCTGTTTGGACGGGGGGGTCGAGCGAAACAAACAACACATTTTTTATTGGCAAAAAGGGTTGAACAATTACAATACCACCTAGATAGCAAGACAAGAGAAACACATTACACGACCTAATAAGACTTACCAATCTGACATGGAGTAAGGCATCACTTATATTTCATAATATAGCAATACAACACATTATTCAAAAAAATTATTGGAATAAAGGTGAGAGAAGCATGTTGATGCACAAGAGACAAAGATGCGGCAATCATGATGCATGCTCATTCTAGTCGTCTTCTCAGACCTAACTAATTTTTTCGGATGCTTCTACAACATCCTAATAGTAGAAATAGTAGCCTTTATGGCCTATATAAATATAGCCACCTAGCTACCCATCTATTTTCCTAAGGCTTCACGTCCTAGGTCTATCCTTATCGTCCTGATATCTATCCAACTTTGGTTTCTAAGCAAGTTTTACTTTAGAAAAGTTGGTATTCACGATTTATTGATTCCTCTGTGTTGCTATTCGCTCTGATACCAGCTGTGGCGGAACCGCCCGAATTATTCCAGCTTAAGTGCCTAAGTCGCACCCTTAAGGGCAGCAACACACTTAATCAGGAATAACCCGTCAGTCCCTCGGATCTAGTCCGATAAAGCCACTTACCAGGATCGAATACCACTAGCTCACTCGAAGGTGAGGCACAGAGAAATACAATAAAGCATAATACCACAAATTTAATAAGTATCATTAGTGATTACATTATCGGAGTTTCAGAAATAATAACCATAAATTTTAATGCAACGGAAATAACTAACGGAGAAAACCGAGTAACATGGCGAAGCCTGGCCACGCTACTCCTCCTGGTCCTCTCCTGCGGAAGCAATAACCCACTCGACCGTCTATCCCGGTGGCTGGGATGAAGGCCAAGTCACACCATCAACCAAATCAAGGAGGTACCTGCAAAAATTATGCCACAAGCAAGGCTGAGTATACTAATACTCAGCTAGACTTACCCGGTGTGAGGAGTCTACTCCTCTACCTCTAGACATGCAGTTGTTTGGCTGAGGGGTTTGGTTTGCCAAAAGCACTAGCTGAGTCTAAAAACAATTTTTAGCTTTTCAAGTTTTAGTATAATCCTTTTAAACTAGATGAGTACCTAGCTATTCATACATGGTATCAAACATTTTATCAATCAATATCTTTTGCCAGTCACCTCATTTCCACTTATTACTCAATGTAGCAGCATGAATCAAGCAGTCTCATTAGCTGCGAGAAGCAGACGATTCGAATCGAGTTTTTATCCTTGCAAGGTAAACCTAAACACACGACGTGGCGAGGCACTCCGTCCCCACACACATCAACCGTCCCCATCGATTCCCTGGCAACAGATCAGGGCTCACCGCCTTGGTGTACAATGCCTCACTGACCCCGACTGCCGTCGTGCAGTGACCGCACTTGTACCCACCATAACCGGAATGGGAGACCACGTCTCAGGTCGCGTGAGGGGTAAAGTCTGCGGGCAGGTTCACTCAGGTACTAGGCTTACCGATTTACCATATTTCTCGGCATGTGCTTAGTACGTTCAAACGCTTGACACACGGTACCACACCTTAATCCTTATTCCAGTTTCCGTCTTGTAGACAACGCATCCCCATGGACCGTTGTCCATAGACCACCATCATTATGATATCAAAAATGGATACAGCCAATTCCTGACCTCGCGCGAGTGCTAGAAAAATCACTCGACTTCTACCGAGATCCCTATTTAGCAAAGCAGCTACTCGACTTAGCATACTAGTATCCATCTCAAAAGGAATCCTGAGTTCATGCAACTAAGGTTCCAGTCAACTCCTACACTTAAGTGCACAATACACGCCTACAAACATTAAGTGTAGTAAAATAGCATATATAAACGGTTATGCATAAACCGGGGCTTGCCTTTAATTTAACACTTATATAGTGTTTGCTGGGGGAGGTACTCGCTTGGCGAGCATCCACTGGTTATGTCCATCCTTCTTTGGGGTCGTCCACCAATTGCATCTTGTGGTTGGCACAACGTCAGTTGCTCGATCGGCATCTCTCGGTCCTAAATGAGATGCAAGATGCATATGGATGAATATGGTGAAAAATATCACAAGATATACAATACATGGTAGCGAACTAAACACCAATTAGTAAGATATTGCAACGACTATACGCAAGCGTTAGCTATTCGTACGTTATCAACGTTCATCATTAACACTATTAACAAGACGACCACATTTTGTATATTTACACAACACAACTACGACAATCACAAGTACACGCATTTATTTAACTTGCTATGGCTTTTCCTTATTTCTTCTATTTATCACACAAAAGCATCACCGACCACACAAGTCCAACCAAGACAACGTAAGTTTGAATACGACATAGACATTAATAACTACGGAACTCTTATCCACCCTCAACTACAGCAAGCAAGTACATTAATCATGGAACACATGTCAACCCAAGTTTAGCCATTACAATTATATATCCGTTAAGTGCTAACTAAGCATTTTTAGTCAAAGGGGTGAACTAACAATTAATTGAGCACATGCAGATTTTTAGGACAGCAGCACATCAGTTACTAGTTTTAATCATATCTCTTCAAATATTAATCCAAAACTAGCAAACTAAGATTTTCTGGAAAGCTTAAAAAGTGAGCTACAACTTTGGTATTTTCAACTCAACCTGATTCAACATTTTCAACTCAACCTGATTCAACACTTAGCAAGGTCAAAAAGTGCAATCACAGCAGCTCTGTCCAGATTTGGACAGATTCAAACTTGCAACCTCAAAATTTCACAACTGAAGATTCAGACATCCAAACAAAGTGATCTTAGACTTTCTGGAAAGCTAATAAAATTGTCTACATATCATTTATAAACATCTCAAGGTGATTCAATATTTAACTAAGGATAAACATCACTAAAAGACTTTGCTGTCCAGAACTGGACAGATTCAGTCTACATATTTGAAACATTCATCACTTAAGCTTCAGACCACCAAAAAGAGTGATCTAAGACTTTTTGGAAAGCTCAGCAAAAGCAATACATAACTTTTATAATCACTAAGAAGTGATTCAATGTTTAACTAAATCAAACAACACAGTTTTTGAAATCTGTTCTGACGGTGGACAGAACATAGCAAGCAGTTTGTAAAATTCATAACTCCTAAAATATCAGGCCTATGATTATGAAATTTTAACACAAGCAAGATAAGAAAAGCACCTACAACTTTCTTATAATGACCATGAACATATTGTAACATTAACTTGCGCAAACAATGCAGTTTCTGAAATCAGTACAGAAAGTGGACAGATTCAGTTACTGAATTTGTAAAAAGCATAACTCCTAAACTGTCAGACCTATGACTGTCAAATTTTAACACCAGCAAGATAATAAAGTTATCTACCACTTTTCTACAGCACATATCTAGAAAAAATACAATTTAGTTCATCAAACATACATCATAACTAAAACAGTGCGTGCAGTCCAAAACAGCAATTAATAAAATTCAGCTTCTATTTACTTCAAAAATTGCTGCGTTCTAGAGACTACAATTAATCTAACACTTTACCATTTGTTAGAGTTAAAATAATCAATGAGGAACACCAAGTCAACTTGCAAATTTTATTCAAGTCATTTAGTGCACTAAAATTACTACAACCAATTAACAACGCATTCTCTACGATAATCACCCAACAATTTGTGTTTTAAATTAGACATCACATGAACACTACTACTTTTTACCGGCGATCATAACCATGCGCAATTGGACTACAACACGCAATTCATCGTGACCACGAACTTAACTAAAGTCATCTAACAAGTTGATTAACCTGAGCAACAACCTAGGCCGCTATACAACATACTCGTCGGCTAGCCTATTATTATCGAAATCCGAGACACAACATATACCACAACATTTATATAAACATACATATTCACATGTATTTTCACACATCCACCAAATCATACGACCCGTAAACCACTATTCTCTAACTCGAAACCATCATGTGCTTACTTCCCAATTCATGAACACATAACGCGTATTGACCCTACTCAAGATATAGAGGAAGCGATGACTACTTTGGCATGTCACCACCTCTCTATATAAGCCAAAACAATTTCTACTATCAACTAAGAGTTCTAAGTATTAATCACATTATTACTTTACACGCGCAAATAAACCTCAACTTAAGACTAGTGACACCGATAGATTTTTACTAAACTCATCATGCGCATAACCATTTAATCTCTAATTGGTACTAAGATATAATTCAACATTCCAAGAGACATGCAAGCTTTTGTTTACTTCTAATTTTCACTAACTCTTCTTATAATTATAAAATGGGTGTTATTTTAGCACCATATAAAACTATCTAATCTGGGGCTGAAATTTTTATGAGGCATAGGTAATAACAAATCATGACCAGTGTATAAATTTCACATGCCCAGGTTTTATATTTTATTTAATACAAAAATAACAAATTGTTAAGGCAATAAAGCATGTGAGAGCAAGTTAAATCTAAAAATAATTATTTTCTGTGGATTCATGACCATATTAAGTTTTATTAGGCTACTATAATATCATGCAAGGACAATGGAACATCATTTTACATTTGTGCATCTATACAATATTTTTAAATCATTTAAAACTACTTAAGGTGCATTAAACAAGTTAAATCACTAACTTAATCATACATGCACAACAATTCATGAAATTTTTACCAGCCACCAAACATCATACCAAGAGTCTACTGTAAAAATTGCAACCTATTTGGAGCAACAGAGCTACAGATCCAAAAATAAAAAGCAAATATATCTTATTTTCTCTATTTTACTTGTTTTAATTAACACACCAAGAAAACAGTGAACAACATGTAAGTTTTATATTTTTCTTAGATGGAGTATGACAACATCTAACTAACAAAACAAGTTTCATCATTTTTGGATTTTTATAATTAAAACTATGGAGAGATGCATGTTCATTTACTTTCTAAACCAGCTTTTAAATACGAATTTCTACAGAAAAACTTTTCCACTAAAACATACCAACATATAGATCCAATAGTTAGAGCATTTCATAAGGAAGCCAACAAAACAAGTTTCACGATTTTAGACGCTCTAAAACTCGATATATGAATATTTGAAGGAAGAGAAAAATCTGCAACTTTTGTGCACTCACAACTCGCCTTGGGCCCACTTGTCATTGGCACCACGGGTCTTCTTCTTCCTTCTTACGTAGAGCACAGCAGGGGGTTGGAGGGATGGAGCAGGGGCCATCGACCACTACTTGGGAGAGGCAGCCGGCTGCGGTTTGGAGAAGGACATGGCGGTACCCATGGCTTAGAGCTGGAAGGAGCAGAGAGGAGGCGAGCTGCCCATTAGAGGAGGAAGAAGGGGACATCGAGCTCACAGCCATGGAGGAGCAGAGGAGTCCGGCTTGTCTTGGCAGGTGGTGAGCTCGGCCATGGGAGAAATGGCGCCCGCGCCTTGGAGAAGAAGGGCTCTGCGCTTGGGAGCTTCCACTGCTAGCGCCCACGGAAGCGAGGCTGAGCAGGGAGATGGCGTGGATAAGAGAAAGTGGGCTGGTGCTGCCATTTATATAGCAGAGTTCTAGACATGTCAGTCAGCTGCAGCAGGTGGCAGATGCTGCAGTGACGACCTTGGACGACGTGTTTTGGCATTTTCCGCTTGGAATCATATCTTGGTTGCTGCACAAAATATCTTCCTTGATCTATACTCTACAATTGTTGTACAGAACTTGAGGTGATTTGGGCACTGGTTAGAGAGTTATAGACCCACGAAAATTGGTTTGTGAGTGGGTTAGAAATCAGTGGAAACTCGTGAAAACTGAGTGTCAAGGCATATCAAACGGAATCGGATGAATGCCATTGTTGGGGGCCTTCGGCTTACGAAGGTCCTCAAAAACAGGATTTAACAGTATTTCTGGAGCATAATATGTGAACAGGTATCTTCGGACTCGAGTCGATATCACAGTAGGAGAAGCCCAAGATAATACGAAGGTTGATGCAGCGCCGAAGATGTGAGCGGGAAAGCTTCGGCGTGGTAGCAGAAAATGAAACCGACTTAAAGATGAAAAGGCTATTCAGACCTTGGTGGATTACTATAAAATCATTACCAAATGTAAAGGGCATGAATGTAATTTTGTATGGGCTGTGTCCCGTGCCTATAAATAGGTGAACAGTACCCCGTACTGTTCACGCTGATTTGGCATTTGCTTTTGCGTCACACCTGTACTTTCATCTCTTTCCAAGCTGAAGGTACATTTGTAATTCGATGTCATTTCTGTTTCTTCGTAATAATAATGCAAAAATAAGTTGATAATAATATATAATTGTTTATGTTGTCCTTCATATTCCTTATGATTCATTCTTCATCATTGTATGCTATGTTTATGAAGATACGCCCTTCATAACCTTCGTCCGAAAATCATTATATCCTAAGGGAAATAATGCTTCGAAGGACGAAGGACTTTACCGATTAACATTTTCTGTGTTGCCTTGTTCTTAACTCATAGCATTTGAGAACAAGTCCCCAACATTGGCGCCCACCTCCGGTGAACTCACTTCCACTCTTTGAGTTTTTGAACACCTTCGGCGATCATAAACCTTCGCTATGGCGCCGAAGAAAGCTTCAGCAACTGGGGCTGCAGCTCTGCAACCGCTGGACCACAATCAGGAGACAGTCTCCCTTCGGGAGGCCCGAAGCCAGAAAAGGAAGGCTGTTAGCCCGACACCGCCAGAGGATGAGATAGATCAAGAAATCAGAGACATGGAGATGCTTCATCAACAGTTGCAGAGGAAGAAGGAAAAGATGGCCAGGCTAGCTGAACTGCAAAGGCAGATAGACGAAGCCTCTGAAGAAGTTCGTCATCTTACTCAGGATGAGCAACACCGAAGGCCTCAGCACCAAGACCTTCATCAGGAGGGTTTCCTCAACGAAGATGACTGGTATGACAATTTCCATCATGGGAATTTTGTTTTTGATGATGCTTCTCCTCTGTCCGCTGAGCTGCAGGCTACACCTTGGCCTCCGTCCTACAAGCCGCCTCAACTTCCCATATTCGATGGCCACTCAGACCCGAAGCAGTTTTTGATGAGCTACGAAGCAAAAGTATCTTCGTATGGTGGCAATGCTGCAGTCATGGCCAAATCTTTTGTTATGGCTGTCAGGAGTGTTGCTCAAACCTGGTATTCTTCCCTTCGACCAGGAACGATCACTTCATGGCAAAAGCTGAAGGATTTGTTGTTAATCAGCTTTCAAGGGTTTCAGACGAAGCCGGTCACTGCTCAAGCTCTATTCCAGTGCACCCAGGATCACGAAGAATACCTTCAGGCGTACGTCCGAAGGTTCTTGCATTTGAGGGCACAGGCACCAACAGTGCCCAATGAAATTGTCATTGAGGCCATGATCAAGGGGCTTCGGCCAGGACCTTCAGCTCAGTACTTTGCTAGGAAGCCTCCTCAAACTTTGGAGAAGCTGCTCCAAAAGATGGACGAGTATATTCGAGCCGATAATGATTTTCGTCAAAGAAGGGAGGAGGCTTTCATGTTTTCTGAAATGACCAGGGGCTTCGGAGGGAGGTTCTATCCGAGGCACGTTAGATCAATTCACAACTCTACTCAAAATGATGATAGGGGGAGCCAGCAGCAAAGGCCACAGTGCTCCTCACAGGCTTCGGGGCAACAGCAAGGCTCCTTCCGACCACCAGCTCCGAGAGGCAGAGGCGCCAGGGGCTTCGGCGGAAGATTTGGCGATCAACCAAGAAATTTTTTTTGCTTGTTCTGTGGTGAGAACAAAGGCCATACCACCAGGATGTGCCATGTTACCATCCAGAAGCAAAAGGAAATAGCCGAAGCTGCAGCACAACAGGCTCAGCCGAAGCAGGTCATGCACACTGCTTCGTATCATTCGCCTTACATCCCAGAATATGTAGGCAACCACCCTGCAGTTTCTGTTGCTTCGGCGAGTCAACCTCAAGCTTCCTGGCAACAGCCTCCGCCTCCACCACCGCTGCAACAAGGCCAGCAGCCAGAAGGGAGCCAATATGCTCCACACCAAAGGGACTTCAGAGAACAGTCCGAAGCTCGCACAGTCAACAGCACTGTGCCAGAGTCAAAGCACATCTATTGACAAATATCCTACCTTGATAGCAGTCCTTTTCATTCAGTTTTATTTTCTGTGTAATAAAGGACATTGTTTAGATTTCATGTAATAGTTTCGTTGTTTGCCACAAGGAAAATATATTTTTTCCACAGGCTTAAGTTGTTGAAGCTTAAAGATTTGCGATAACAAAGAGGACCTTCGAATTATCAAAAATTCTTCGAAGCAACAAAAAGTCGTTCTAAGGAACGCAGAGTAAGTTTGCCGAAGTCACAAAAAGTCGTTCCAAAGGGAGCACAATGTAAGTTTTCTGCTCCAAAGTCGTTCCAAAGGGAATGCAGAGCTTACAGCGAAAAGTCAACGCTGATACCGCCTAAGTAAAAGGCGAAGCGCGAAAAGTCAACGCGAATACCGCTGAAAGTAAAAGGCGAAGAAGCTCCTAAGGGAGGCTTACAGCGAAAAATAAACGCTGATTCCGCTGAAGTAAAAGGCGAAGAAGCTCCTAAGGGAGGCTTATAGCAAAAAGACAACGCTGATTCAAAAAGATTATGTGTTTTATCGCAGGAATGTGTGTGTATCTTCGGAATAAACACCATCTTACATAACATAACATCATCGCATCATTTCGCATAGCATAAGCATCATACATCATGCTGCATATGGCACAAGAAGGGGACACAATATCGATCTTCAGAAGAATGTTTTGAAAAAGGGGAAAATCATGCTAAGTCGCAAGGAGATACACTATTGATCTTCGGAAGTGTAGCTTCGGAAAATATCTTCACGAAGCTTGGATATTATTCATCAGAACATTACAGATATTGTTGTGACAAATGAAAATTCTTCTTCACGAAGCATGAAAAGAAGGGAAGGTGTTTTTTCGTCAAAGACTCAAAAACGGTACGTATGTAAAATTTCATGCATCGTAAAGAATTGAACAATAAAAGCAGGTATATTACATTCAGGGCTACAATATGTCACATATGTTACATTTCAGAAGTTTTTACAATAGTACTTAATCTTCTCTCAGAACAACTTCTGCAGCCTCATTCAGGAGCCGATTAACAACTTCGTCCATGATAGCTTCAGCCATCTTTTTAATTTCGTCGTCTCCTTTCGGGTGAGAGCCCGGAGACGCTTTAGCAAGATCTGAAGGAGGACAGGATACGACTACATTGCTATTACAAATTGCGAACGAAGTTCAAAATCAAAAATTACAACACAATAAAAACCATTAGTTAATACCTAGTTGCCCTTCGGGCTCTGCGCTCTTCTCAGCAGCCTCAGCCACTTCTCTAGCATCGTGAATACCTTTCTCGCTTTTTTGGATAATTTCTCGAGCCATTTCTCGGCCGCCATTATCCCAGATATCGGTGAAAAATTTTCCACCAACCATGCTAGCCTCGGCTGAAGGATCTCTCGCATCTTCGAAGGACAAGGTAGCTTCGGATTGCGCTAAAATCTTTACATGCTCGCAGCCCTTTTTCTCCAAAATAGTGGCAATCCCCCTGGCACCCGAGAAAGCACATATGTCTCCGCGGCTATTTAAAATTTCCTCGAAGGCCTCAGTTTCGTGATTAATCCATTCGATGGGACCTTCGGGGTTGCCTCTTGTAAAGTTTTCTTCGCTCGAGAACGCGCCGACGCTGGCGAAGCTAGCTTTCAACTTCTTAACACACTCCATAGATTTGTTATAGCATCTTTTATTGGACGAACGAAGCTCTTCAACAGTTCCCTCTAAATGATTTGCCCATTGGTCGCTAAGTTCTCGCTTCATTTCTTCAAGTAGGCGTTCCTCTTTGGCTCTGGCCAGTTGTTCTCGAAGATCTTCAATTTCACGCTTCTGAGCCTCAGCTTGACCTTTAAAAGTAGCTTTGTCTTCTTTTATTCTATTTATTAATGAATGTAATATTTTATCTTTTTCGAGACCTTCGTTCCTCAGTTCAATTACTTCGGAACAAAGGTTGCTCAGGGCTATAGCGCACCCTTCGTCTTTTGCATCTTTTTGGGCCCTGAGGGCATTGCTAAGTATAAGGCCCTGCAAAGAAAAATGTGTGTGTGTCAATATATTTAAGCAAACGAAAAATTTAGGTTTCAACAAAAATACAAAGATCTCATTTTTTATACCTTTAAGCTATTGTAGGCTAGGCTGTCGGTCAGTTCGTTTTTCGACATCACCGAGAGCCCGTCTTCTAGTGTTGGGAATCCGAAGCTCTTGCTCATCTCCCGACATACAGAAATCTCCTTACTGTCAGGGAGACAATACAAAAAGTCTTCTTCTCCACTGCCGTTGAATATTAACGCCCCCTTTGGATACTTCAGTTTTTGGGCGTAAAGTTGGGCCTCTTGTTTTTCTTTTTCTGATAATTTTTTCCCCAAAGCATGACGAACAATATAATCAAGGACTTTGGGGGATGCTTCGGGGGCAATAGCACTGATTTCTTCAACAAGAATTGGCTCCGTTATTTTTTCTTCTTCCTCGGTTTCCAAGGATTTTACCTTCATGGGCTCTGAGGGCCCAGCTTCAGCTTCAGTTTCTTGCTCTGGAGCCTTAGTATCAGAAATTTCAGTTTTCGCTTCGGAAGTGGCAACAGTCTTCTTCGGAGGTGTGCTTGAGGATTTAATTGTTTCCAGAACATCTAGCACATTGACCATTCTCTTTCTTTTCGGAGTCACCGCTGGCACCTTTTGATTTTTTATTGTCTCAACATTTGCTGAAGGACTTAAAACTTCTGATATTTTTGATCCCTCAGTTGGTTCTTTTACTTCTTCCATTTTTTCTGTCGATGTCGCTTCGGCCATCTCTTTGGTTTCTGGTAACAAAATCTTTGGTTCTTCCAGTTCTATTCTTGTTGGCGCTTCGGCCATTTCTGCGACTTCTGGCAGCAAGGTTGGCTTGGTTGGCTTTGCAGCTTCGGTGGCCGAAGAGGTCTCTCCGATGAACTCAGGCACCGAAGCTGGTTCAATATAGCGTGGCCGATGTGTAAGGACCTTTATTCTTTTTCTTTTCGGTGCTGGCTCACTAGGAGCAGTTGCAGCTTCTTCTTTTGCAGAGGTTGCGCTTTTTCTTTTCTGCCCTCGAATGGGATATCGATAGTCAGGGTAGACGAACCCGATTGCATCAAACACCCGGTTCAGTCTTTTCTTTTTTCGGCCTCCGAAGGCTGCTGACAGTGCAGTATCTTCGGCCTTCGAGTAAGCCCCAAGCAGTTCATCACTTAAATTTTCAATGCTTTTTAGCCAGTCGTCATCTGGCTCAACGAATTTATCCCCGAACTTGAAAGTATACTTCAGCCTGATAAGTCCACCTTCGTCAGCCTCCTTTATGGTTTCTTGCGGCATTTCCCATTTTTCCGCGAGCGGCCATACTCTGAAGGCAATATGCTCTTTTACCAAATCTCTTGTTCCAATAAAAGAACAAATAACACCGAAGGCTCTCTGGCATTCTTTGACAGCTTCATTCATTTCAACCTTCGGCCTCCGCAAGCCGAAGCTTTGCCAAATAGGGCGCATAATTATACCTTTGATATCTTCCCGTACTGTCAGGTCATTCTTCACATAAAACCATTCTGTCATCCAGTCGCCGGGCCATCTCTTCCGAAAGGTTGGCACAGGACAGCTTGACCCAGACCGAGAAACGAAACTGTAGCAGCCAAAATTATTGTGATACTGTTCCTTACCCCAAGGTTTTGTCTCGTATGATAATTCATGTATATTGCAGAAACTTTTCGCATCAGGCTCCAGACCTTGGCTTCTCACGGCCCACACGAAGATATTCAGCCTTATGATTGCTTCGGGGGTAAGTTGGTGAAGATATACTTCGAATATTTTCAGCACTTCTACGACAAAATTGCTCAGGGGAAATCTAAGTCTAGCTTTCAAAAAGCTTCGGTACACTACGACTTCATTTTCTTCAGGGTTCGAACAAGTCTTTTCTCCTTCGTCGGCCCTAACAACGGACAAGTCCCGGAAATACCTTCCTCTCATGTTGACAAGATGATTTTCTTTGATACTTGATTTGCCGAAAACCGCATGGCTTGGTCGCCAAGGGCGATCTTCGGAGTCTTCACCACCACTATCCACATCATAACTGTCGGTGTCACCAGTATCTTCAGACAAACCTTCTAAAATCTCTTTGGTGATTTTTTCTGTATTGGTCTTCGACATTGCTATAAGAAACCCCAGATTCTTCTCTTCATCGAGACTCAGCTTCATCTCGGCAGCAGCCTTCTTATCTTCAGACATCTTCGGAAACACTAAAAAACTGTTTTCGATGCCGAAGCTTCAAAACTTAAAAGCTAAGCAAATCTTGGTGCGCAAGAGCTAAAAATTGAGTGAGCGGGAGCAGATGGCAAGAGAGCGTGCCAAATGAGCTTGCGGTATGATCGTATTTATACGCCCAGTGCGTCGAAAATTGAAAGACCCCGCCTGTCAGTGAATGTTGCTATTCTAGCAAAGGGAAGGTGTTTTTTCGACCTTCGGCTTAAAGCCTTCGTCCATGTCGCAATCTAAATTTATTATTTTAAACAAATTAATATTGCGAGGGGCTACTGTTGGGGGCCTTCGGCTTACGAAGGTCCTCAAAAACAGGATTTAACAGTATTTCTGGAGCATAATATGTGAACAGGTATCTTCGGACTCGAGTCGATATCACAGTAGGAGAAGCCCAAGATAATACGAAGGTTGATGCAGCGCCGAAGATGTGAGCGGGAAAGCTTCGGCGTGGTAGCAGAAAATGAAACCGACTTAAAGATGAAAAGGCTATTCAGACCTTGGTGGATTACTATAGAATCATTACCAAATGTAAAGGGCATGAATGTAATTTTGTATGGGCTGTGTCCCGTGCCTATAAATAGGTGAACAGTACCCCTGTACTGTTCACGCTGATTTGGCATTTGCTTTTGCGTCACACCTGTACTTTCATCTCTTTCCAAGCTGAAGGTACATTTGTAATTCGATGTCATTTCTGTTTCTTCGTAATAATAATGCAAAAATAAGTTGATAATAATATATAATTGCTTATGTTGTCCTTCATATTCCTTATGATTCATTCTTCGTCATTGTATGCTGTGTTTATGAAGATACGCCCTTCATAACCTTCGTCCGAAAATCATTATATCCTAAAGGAAATAATGCTTCGAAGGACGAAGGACTTTACCGATTAACATTTTCTGTGTTGCCTTGTTCTTAACTCATAGCATTTGAGAACAAGTCCCCAACAGCCATCTATTAATATGTTGTGCCCCTACTAATTATTAACAACTTTTATATTTGCGAAAACTTGAGTTGTTCAACAAAAATTTGGGAACGCGAGACGTCGACCCGAACGATGCTGATTTTAGACTTAGAAGAATTCGAATCCTGAAATCAGATTTTTATTCTATCTTGATGCCACTGTTTGAGATACTTAAAGATTGAATCAAGGCTTAGTTTAAATATAAAATATGTTGTATAACACAGGTTCTACAATTTTTATTAAAGGTCAAACCTCATATCTTGAATATAAATAAAAGTTTCACTTTGGTCAACGTAGTATCATTATAAAGCTCTCAATTATATTTTTAAGGCAATCATACTATTTTCTTGACATTTTCTTGGCATGGACCCTCAATAACTTTTGTTGTAGAATTGATTTATAGTGTTTTGGGAAAGTTGCTATAACTTGGTTGAATTTCTAAATTTGCTTTTATTTAATCGAGCAGTCTCAAGCAAGCGTAGGATTTAGAATTTTATACAAATATTTGGTTCAAACTTTGAGAAATCTCTAGAATACACTTGATAGATAGAGATGAATGATGACATAAATATAACAAGCGGAATTGCATAAGAAATAATTAGAGGTTGACACTACAGAGATTCTGCTGGAGAATGCGGATTCGGATTAAGTATTTGGACGTAGCCGACTATCGAGAGAGCGGATTCGGACACCGATTGGATAACATAACAACTATCGAGAGTCCGAATAAATGAGTCTGGACGAAAGTTGCGAGATGATATTGACTTTTGAATTTGCATTTGCTTCAAGAAACAAAAGTTTTAACAGGCTCTAAATTTGGCCTTTGGTGAGACTGAATAACTTAGAATTCGGTGAAATGTGTACGAATACTTCGGATAATTAGAGACATACGCGAGCGAGAAATAGAAATTCTTACTTAGCATCTGAGATTGGGATAAATCTCCCGACATAACACGAAACTGACACCTGGGGTGTCACACTTCTGGCCATCTCCCGGCAAACAGATAGTTCTTTGTTGCCTGGGAGGCAGTATAAGAAATCATCTTCATCTGTGCCATTAAACACTAAGGCCCCTTTCGGGTAATTCAGTTCTCGGGCGTAGTGATTAGCTTCAAAAATTTCTTCTTCAGATAATCTCTTTCCCGAAGCGTGTTGAATAATATAATCAAGGTCTTTGGAAGACGCTTCGGGAGCAGGAGCGACATCTTTTTCAGGCAAAATTTGTTCTATACCTTCTTCTTCCGCTGCCTTTTCTCCAGTTTCCGAGGATTTCTCTTTGGCAGGCACTGAAGGCCCAGCTTCGGCGTCAGCATGTCTCAAAATAGCTTCGACTTCGGTCAGCTTTGTCTCGGTTTCAATCTATGTTTTCGAAGCCTTAGCAATTTGAGAGCACCTAGAGGGGGGGGATGAATAGGTGATCCTGTAAAACTTAAACTTATAGCCACAAAAACTTGTTAAGTGTTAGCACAGTTCTTGCCAAGTGGCTAGAGAGGAGTCAAAACACAATAACCACAAGAAAGCAATCACAGAGATGACACGGTGGTTATCCCGTGGTTCGGCCAAGTACAAAACTTGCCTACTCCACGTTGTGGCGTCCCAACGGACGAGAGTTGCACTCAACTCCTCTCAAGTGATCCAATGATCAACTTGAATACCACGGTGTTCTTCTTTTCTTTGCTCTTTTCCCGTTTGCGAGGAATCTCCACAACTTGGAGTCTCTCGCCCTTACAATAGAGTTTCACAAAGAAGTACGGAGTAAGTGAGGGAAGCAACACACACAAATCCACAGCAAAATGCGCACACACACGGCCAAGAATCGAGCTCAAAAGACTATCTCAAAGTTCTCACTAGAACGGAGCTCGAATCACTTAGAATGACAAACAATTGCGCAAAGACTGAGTGTGGATGATCAAGAATGCTCAAGAGTTGCTTGGTGTTCTCCTCCATGCGCCTAGGGGTCCCTTTTATAGCCCCAAGGCAGCTAGGAGCCGTTAAGAACAAATCTGGCTGGCCATCCTTGCCTTCTGTCGTCGGGCGCACCGGACAGTCCGGTGCACACCGGACACTGTCCGGTGCCCGATTTCTTTCTTTAACAGGCGCAGCCGACCGTTGCCAACCGTTGCAGATCTGGCGCACCGGACAGTCCGGTGCACACCGGACAGTCTGGTGCCTCCTTCCGACCGTTGGCCAGGCCACGTGTCCCGCGCAGATCGCGCGGCCGACCGTTGGCTCAGCCGACCGTTGGCTCACCGGACAGTCCGATGCACACCGGACAGTCCGGTGAATTATAGCCGTACGCCGTCGGCAAATTCCCGAGAGCGGCTTCTTTGCCCGAGGCAGCCTGGCGCACCGGACACTGTCCGGTGCACCACCAGACACTGTCCGGTGCACCACCGGACAGTCCGGTGCCCCAGACTGAAGCAGTCTTTTGGCTGCACATAGCCAACTCTTCTTCTTTCTTCTTCTTTCTGTTTCTATCACTTAGACAAGTATATTAGTACATAACACCAATGTACTAAGGCTTAGAAACATACCTTTACTTGTGATTTGCACCTTGTTCATCCATGGGCATAGATTCACAATTAAGCACTTGTGTTTGCACTCAATCACCAAAATACTTAGAAATGGCCCAAGGGCACATTTCCCTTTCAATCTCCCCCTTTTTGGTGATTTATGCCAACACAACACAAAGCAACTAGAACAAGTGCAAAATCACTTCAAATAAACCTCAAATTTATTTTGATTCATTTTTGGCATATATGGATCATCCTTTGCCACCACTTGGTTTGTTTTTGTAAATCGAACTCAAATCTCTATCTAAGTCAAACACACATGTTGAAGCATAAAGAGAGTCATTCCAAAAGAGATTGATCAAGGATTTCAAAAACTCCCCCTTTTTCCCATAATTACTACTTCTCCCCACAAGAAGCCAACTTTTCACAAAAGAGACAATAAGAGTTTTGACAAAACAAAAGCTCTACCCTACTATTTTCAAATCTCTCAAGTGGTAGCTGATCCATTTATTGCTTTGGCCTTTATTTTCTCCCCCTTTGGCATCAAGCACCAAAACGGGATCAATCTTGGCCCTTTAACCCCATTGCCTCACCAAAATCTTCAATTAAGAGTACAAAGGCAATAAGATCATAGAGATGAACTTGGAATAAGTTACCCTCTCATCGGAGTGCAGTGGAAGTCTTGCATGGTCCAAGTCCACCTTTCCCTTTCAATTCTCCTTCGAGACTAAATCAAGCAAACTCAAACAAATGGTTAGTCTCAAAGGGTCAAGTTGTAGCACATCTCCCCCTAAATGTGTGCATCACTTGCAAAAGGACTTGTGAGGTCCGGGGAGTGCTTGTACAACTTGAGCACCATCAATAAGCAACAAAATGCATAAGGAACATGATCAATGGCATAAACACATGTATGCTATAAGTCAATCCAAGTTCCGCGAATCTAAGACATTTAGCTCACTACGCAGCCTGCAAAAGGTCTTCTCATCTAGAGGCTTGGTAAAGATATCGGCTAGCTGGTTCTCGGTGCTAACATGAAACACTTCGATATCTCCCTTTTGCTGGTGGTCTCTCAAAAAGTGATGCCGGATGTCTATGTGCTTTGTGCGGCTGTGTTCAACAGGATTTTCTGCCATGCGGATAGCACTCTCATTATCACATAGGAGTGGGACTTTGCTCAGATTGTAGCCAAAGTCCCGGAGGGTTTGCCTCATCCAAAGTAGTTGCGCGCAACACTGTCCTGCGGCAACATACTCGGCCTCAGCGGTGGATAGGGCAACGGAAGTTTGTTTCTTAGAATTCCATGACACCAGGGACCTTCCTAAGAATTGGCACGTCCCCGATGTACTCTTCCTATCGACCTTACATCCAGCATAGTCGGAGTCTGAGTATCCAACTAAGTCAAAGGTAGACCCCTTTGGATACCAGAGCCCGAAGCAAGGCGTAGCAACTAAATATCTAAGAATTCGCTTCACCGCCACTAAGTGACATTCCTTAGGATCGGATTGAAATCTAGCACACATGCATACGCTAAGCATAATATCCGGTCTACTAGCACATAAGTAAAGCAAAGAACCTATTATTGACCGGTATGCTTTTTGATCAACGGACTTACCTCCTTTGTTGAGGTCGGTGTGTCCATCGGTCCCCATCGGAGTCTTTGCGGGCTTGGCGTCCTTCATCCCAAACCGCTTTAGCAGATCTTGCGTGTACTTCGTTTGGGAGATGAAGGTGCCGTCCTTGAGTTGCTTCACTTGGAACCCAAGGAAGTAGTTCAACTCGCCCATCATCGACATCTCGAATTTCTGCGTCATCACCCTGCTAAACTCTTCACAAGACTTTTGGTTAGTAGAACCAAATATTATGTCATCGACATAAATTTGGCACACAAACAAATCACCATCACATGTCTTTGTAAAAAGAGTTGGATCGGCTTTCCCAACCTTGAAAGCATTAACAATTAGAAAGTCTCTAAGGCATTCATACCATGCTCTTGGGGCTTGCTTAAGTCCATAGAGCGCCTTAGAGAGCTTACACACGTGGTCGGGGTACCGTTCATCCTCGAAGCCAGGGGGTTGCTCCACGTACACCTCCTCCTTGATTGGCCCGTTGAGGAAAGCGCTCTTCACATCCATTTGGTACAACATGAAAGAATGGTGAGAGGCATATGCTAGCAAGATACGAATGGACTCTAGCCTAGCCACAGGAGCGAAAGTCTCCTCAAAGTCCAAACCTGCGACTTGGGCATAACCTTTTGCCACAAGTCGAACCTTGTTCCTCGTCACCACCCCATGCTCGTCCTGTTTGTTGCGGAACACCCACTTGGTTCCCACAACATTTTGCTTCGGACGAGGCACCAGTGTCCAAACTTCATTGCGCTTGAAGTTGTTGAGTTCCTCTTGCATGGCCAACACCCAGTCCGGATCTAGCAAGGCCTCCTCTACCTTGAAAGGCTCAATAGAAGAGACAAAGGAGTAATGCTCACAAAAATTAACTAATCGAGACCGAGTAGTTACTCCCTTGCTAATGTCACCCAGAATTTGGTCGACGGGATGATCCCTTTGAATCATCGCTCGAACTTGGGTTGGAGGTGCCGGTTGCGCTTCTTCCTCCATCACATGATCAACTTGTGCTCCCCCTTGATCACACGCCTCCTGTTGATGAACCTGTTCATCGTCTTGAGTTGGGGGATGCACCTTAGTTGAGGAAGAAGGTTGATCTCGTTCATATTGTTCCTGTGGCCGAACGACTCCAATCGCCATGGTTCGTATAGCGGTCGTCGGAACATCTTCTTCATCTTTCTTCACTAGAATGTAGCACTTGCTCCCAAATACACGAAAGTAAGATACATTGGGTTTGTTACCGGTTAGTAGCTCATACGACGTCTTCTTGAGAAGGCGATGAAGGTAGACCCTGTTGATGGCGTGGCAAGCCGTATTCACGGCTTCCGTCCAAAAGTACTCGGGGGTCTTGAACTCTCCTAGCATCGTCCTTGCCATGTCAATGAGCGTCCTGTTCTTCCTCTCTACCACACCATTTTGCTGTGGTGTGTAGGGAGCGGAGAACTCGTGCTTGATCCCTTCCTCTTCAAGGAACTCCTCCACTTGAAGGTTCTTGAACTCGGACCCGTTGTCGCTCCTTATCTTCTTCACCTTGAGCTCAAACTCATTTTGAGCTCTCCTGAGGAAGCGCTTGAGGGTCCCTTGGGTTTCAGACTTATTCTGCAAAAAGAACACCCAAGTGAAGCGGGAAAAGTCATCAACAATAACTAGACCATACTTACTTCCTCCTATACTTAGATAGGCGACGGGTCCGAAGAGGTCCATATGCAGCAGCTCCAGTGGTCTTGAAGTTGTCATCACATTCTTGCTGTGATGTGCTCCTCCCACTTGTTTACCTGCTTGACAAGCTGCACAAGTTCTATCTTTTTCGAATTGAACGTTAGTCAAACCTATCACGTGTTCTCCCTTTAGAAGTTTGTGAAGGTTCTTCATCCCCACATGTGCTAAGCGGCGATGCCACAGCCAGCCCATGCTAGTCTTAGCTATTAAGCATGCATCTAGACCGGCTTCTTCTTTTGCAAAATCAACTAAGTACAGTTTGCCGTCTAATACACCCTTAAAAGCTAGTGAACCATCACTTCTTCTAAAGACAGACACATCTACATTTGTAAATAGACAGTTATACCCCATGTTGCATAATTGACTAACAGATAGCAAATTATATCCCAAGGACTCAACTAAAAACACATTAGAAATTGAGTGCTCAATTGAGATTGCAATTTTACCTAATCCTTTTACCTTGCCTTGATTCCCATCACCAAATATGATTGAATCTTGGGAATCCTTATTCTTGACGTAGGAGGTGAACATCTTCTTCTCCCCCGTCATATGGTTTGTGCATCCGCTGTCAATAATCCAGCTTGAACCCCCGGATGCATAAACCTGCAAGGCAAATTTAGGCTTGGGTTTTAGGTACCCAACTCATGTTGGGTCCTACAAGGTTAGCACAAATATTCTTAGGGACCCAAATGCAAGTTTTGTCTCCCTTGCATCTTGCCCCTAACTTTCTAGCAATTACCTTTCTATCCTTTCTACAAATTGCAAAGGAAGCATTCAAAGCATGATATATTGTAGAAGGCTCATTAACTTTCCTAGGAAGATTAACAACATTTCTCCTAGGCATATTATGAACAACATCCCTTCTACCAACATTTCTATTATGCACATATGAAGAACTAGAAGCAAACATAGCATGAGAAAAATCATCGTACTCATTATAACTCCTATAAGCATTTCTAGTTTGTCTCCTATCATGATACAAAAAGGCATGGTTCTTTTTTGCACTAGTAGCCATAGGGGCCTTCCCTTTCTCCTTAGTGGGAATGGGAGCCTTATGGCTTGTTAAGTTCTTGGCTTCCCTCTTGAAGCCAAGCCCATCCTTAATTGAGGGGTGTCTACCAACCGTGTAGGCATACCTAGCAAATTTTAGTTTATCAAAATTACTCTTGCTAGTCTTAAGTTGAGCATTAAGACTAGCTAATTCATCATTCAATTTTGAAATAGAAACTGAGTGTTCGCTACAAGCATTAATATCAATATCCTTACACCTAGTGCAAATTTCAACATATTCAACACAAGAGTTGGATTTATTTGCTTCTACTAGTTTAGCATTTAAATATCGTTTATGCTCTTTAAGTTAGAAATAGAGTCATGGCATGTTGACACTTCACAAGCAAGCATTTCATTCCTCTTAATTTCTAATGCAAGGGATTTTTGAGCCTCTACAAACTTATCATGTTCTTCATACAACAAATCCTCTTGCTTTTCTAAAAGTATATTCTTTTCATTCAAGGCATCAATTAATTCATTAATTTTGTCTATCTTAGATCTATCTAAGCCCTTGAACAAACATGAATAATCTACTTCATCCTCATCACTAGATTCGTCCTCACTTGAAGAAGCATAGGTAGAGTTGCGAGTACATACCTTCTTTTCCCTTGCCATAAGGCATGTGTGACGCTCGTTGGGGAAGAGGGTTGATTTGTTGAAGGCGGTGGCGGCGAGTCCTTCATTGTCGGAGTCGGAAGAGGAGCAATCCGAGTCCCACTCCTTGCCTAGATGCGCCTCGCCCTTTGCCTTCTTGTAATGCTTCTTCTTTTCCCTCTTGTTTCCCATTTCCTGGTCACTATCATTATCGGGGCAGTTAGCGATAAAATGACCAATCTTACCGCACTTGAAGCATGAGCGCTTCCCCTTCATCTTGGTCTTGCTTGGCTGCCCCTTGTGACCCTTTAGCACCGTCTTGAAGCGTTTGATGATGAGAGCCATCTCTTCATCATTAAGTCCGACCGCCTCAATTTGTGCTACCTTGCTAGGTAGCGCCTCCTTACTTTTTGATGCTTTGAGAGCAAAAGGTTGTGGTTCGTTGATCGGTCCATTCAAGGCGTCGTCCACGTATCTTGCCTCCTTGATCATCATTCGCCCGCTGACGAATTTTCCTAAGACTTCTTCGGGCGACATTTTGGTGTACCTGGGATTCTCACGAATATTATTCACCAAATGAGGATCAAGAACGGTAAAGGACCTTAGCATTAGTCGGACGACGTCGTGGTCCGTCCATCGCGTGCTTCCGTAGCTCCTTATTTTGTTGATAAGGGTCTTGAGCCGGTTGTATGTTTGAGTTGGCTCCTCGCCCCTTATCATCGCGAACCGTCCAAGCTCGCCCTCCACCAACTCCATTTTGGTGAGCAAGGTAGCGTCATTTCCCTCATGAGAGATCTTGAGGGTATCCCAGATTTGCTTGGCGTTATCCAAGCCACTCACTTTGTTATATTCATCCCTGCACAATGAAGCTAGAAGAACAGTAGTAGCTTGTGCATTCTTATGGATTTGCTCATTAATGAATATAGGACTATCTGAACTATTAAAGTGCATTCCACTATTTACAATCTCCCATATACTAGGATGGAGAGAAAATAGGTGACTACGCATTTTGTGGCTCCAAAATCTGTAGTCCTCCCCATCAAAGTGTGGGGGCTTGCCGAGTGGAATGGAAAGCAAATGTGAATTTGAGCTTTGCGGAATACGAGAGTAGTCAAAGGAAAAGTTAGAATTAACCGGTTTCCTTTGCTCGTAGTCGTTGTGCTTTTGGGAAGAAGTAGACTCATCACTGTCGTCGTAGTAGACGATCTCCTTGATGCGCCTCGTCTTCTTCTTCTTCCCTTCCTTTTGTCTATGACCCGAGCCGGAGTCGGTAGGCTTGTCATCTTTGAGCTCATTGACGAAGGACTCCTTCTCCTTATCGTTGATCACGATTCCCTTCCCCTTAGGATCCATCTCTTCGGGCGGCTAGTCCCTTTCTTGAAGAGAACGGCTCCGATACCAATTGAGAGCACCTAGAGGGGGGGGGGTGAATAGGTGATCCTGTAAAACTTAAACTTATAGCCACAAAAACTTGTTAAGTGTTAGCACAGTTCTTGCCAAGTGGCTAGAGAGGAGTCAAAACACAATAACCATAAGAAAGCAATCACAGAGATGACACGGTGGTTATCCCGTGGTTCGGCCAAGTACAAAACTTGCCTACTCCACGTTGTGGCGTCCCAACGGACGAGAGTTGCACTCAACTCCTCTCAAGTGATCCAATGATCAACTTGAATACCACGGTGTTCTTCTTTTCTTTGCTCTTTTCCCGTTTGCGAGGAATCTCCACAACTTGGAGTCTCTCGCCCTTACAATAGAGTTTCACAAAGAAGTACGGAGTAAGTGAGGGAAGCAACACACACAAATCCACAGCAAAATGCGCACACACACGGCCAAGAATCGAGCTCAAAAGACTATCTCAAAGTTCTCACTAGAACGGAGCTCGAATCACTTCGAATGACAAACAATTGCGCAAAGACTGAGTGTGGATGATCAAGAATGCTCAAGAGTTGCTTGGTGTTCTCCTCCATGCGCCTAGGGGTCCCTTTTATAGCCCCAAGGCAGCTAGGAGCCGTTAAGAACAAATCTGGCAGGCCATCCTTGCCTTCTGTCGTCGGGCGCACCGGACAGTCCGGTGCACACCGGACACTGTCCGGTGCCCGATTTCTTTCCTTAACAGGCGCAGCCGACCGTTGCCAACCGTTGCAGATCTGGTGCACCGGACAGTCCGGTGCACACCGGACAGTCCGGTGCCTCCTTCCGACCGTTGGCCAGGCCACGTGTCCCGCGCAGATCGCGCGGCCGACCGTTGGCTCAGCCGACCGTTGGCTCACCGGACAGTCCGATGCACACCGGACAGTCCGGTGAATTATAGCCGTACGCCGTCGGCAAATTCCCGAGAGCGGCTTCTTCGCCCGAGGCAGCCTGGCGCACCGGACACTGTCCGGTGCACCACCGGACACTGTCCGGTGCACCACCGGACAGTCCGGTGCCCCAGACTGAAGCAGTCTTTTGGCTGCACACAGCCAACTCTTCTTCTTTCTTCTTCTTTCTGTTTCTATCACTTAGACAAGTATATTAGTACATAACACCAATGTACTAAGGCTTAGAAACATACCTTTACTTGTGATTTGCACCTTGTTCATCCATGGGCATAGATTCACAATTAAGCACTTGTGTTTGCACTCAATCACCAAAATACTTAGAAATGGCCCAAGGGCACATTTCCCTTTCACAATTTTTCCTAGAGTAGAGCTTGAAGTTTTTATCGTTTCCAGCACATCTAATACACTAGCCATCCTTTTTCTCTTGGGGGTCGCTCCTAGACCCTTTTTTGTCTTCGGCACCTCCACTCCTGCTGAAGGGCTTAGAACTTCTAATGTTTTCGTCCCTTCGGCTCTCGGTTCTTCAATTTTGTCAGTCTTCGGCATTGCAGCTGGCTCTTCAATCCTCTGCATAAGACCAGGTCCTTTGGCTTCAATAGCCGAAGAGGTCTCACCACCAAATTCAGGCACTATGGCCGGTTCAATGTAGCGCGGTCGGTGGGTAAGGACCTTTAGCTTTTTCCTCTTCGGCGCAGGCTCGCTTGGAGCAGCCGAAGCAGCGACGTTTCCAGAAGTTGTATTCTTTCTCTTCTGCCCCCGTGGCGGGTAGCGGTAGTCAGGGTACATAAATCCAATAGCATCAAAAACTCTATTTAGCCTCTTCTTTTTTTGACTCCTGAAGGCCGCAGATAGTGCGTTATCTTCAGACTTGGAGTATGCTCCAAGTAGTTCATCACTAGTATTTTCAACACATTTCAGCCAGTCATCGTCTGGTTCGATAAATTGGTCTCCAAACCTGAAAGTATATTTCAATCGAACCATACCACCTTCGCTAGGGTTAGTAATGGTTTCCTCTGACATTTCCCAGCTGTCTATCAGTGGCCATATCCTGTAGGCTACATGTTCTTGAACTAAATCCCTTGTCCCGATGAAAGAGCAAACTGTGCCGAAGGCCCTTCGGCTGCTTCGTCAAACTCTACCTTCGGCTTCCGAAGGCCGAAGCGGGACCAAATGGGGCGCATGATGATCTCTGTAATGTCTTCTCTCGCCTTTAAATCATTCTTCACATAGAACCATTCTTTCATCCAGTCTCCGGGCCATCTCTTCCAAAAAGTTGGCACTGGGCAGCTTGAGCCAGAACGAGCAACGAAGCTATAGCAACCAAAATTGTTATGATACTGTTCTTTACCCCAGGGCTTCGTCTCATACGAGAGTTCATGCATGCTACAAAAAGATTTTGCACTTGGCTCCAAACCTTGGCTCCTCACGGCCCAGACGAAGATCCCCATTCTGATAATTACTTTGGGAGTAATCTGGTGAAGGAAAATCTGATATATCTTTAAAACTTCAACCACAAATTTGCTTAAGGGGAACCGAAGCCCAGCTTTGAAGAAGCTTCGGTAGATCATGACTTCATTTTCTTCGGGAACAGGAACAGTCCTGTCTCCGATGTCAGCCCTCACAATAGACATATCTCGAAAATACCTTCCTCTCTTATTATCAAGATGACTCTGTTCAATAGTTGATTTTCCGAAAACTACATGACTTGGTCGCCAGGGTCAATCTTCGGAGTCTTCGCCCCCACTTTCCGCATCATAACTGTCGCTGTCATCAATATCCTCAGATAAGCCTTCTAGAATCTCCTTAGTAATCTTTTCTGTATTTGTCTTTGCTATTGATTCAATAAATCCAGCAGTCTTCTCCTCAAGGAGCTTCTCCTCCTCGCTCAGCTTCGTCTCAGCAACAACTTTTTAATCTTGAGACATCTTCTCTTCGAAAATGGTGAAAATGTGTTCTTAAAGCCGATGCTTAGAAAATCAAAAAAACCAAGCAAGTGTTGGTAGACAAGAGCTACAAAATTGAGCAAGTAAAGCAGGCGGCAAGTAGCGTACCAAATGTGCTCAGGGTGAGTTCTTATTTATACGCCCGGTGCGCTCCAAATTGGAGGGCCCCGTCTGTCATTGATTGTTGCTATTCTAGCAAAGGGAAGGTGTTTTTTCCGACCTTCGGCTTAGGGCCTTCGTCCAATCTGAATTCGTTATTCTAACAAATTAATATTGTGAGGGGCTACTGTTGGGGGCCTTCGTCTTTCGAAGGTCCTCAAAAACATGCTTTAACAATGTTTCTGGAGTGTAATACATGAACAGGAACCTTCGGACTTGGATAAGAACCACAGTGTGAGAAGCACGAAGAATACGAAGGTTGACGCAGAGCCGAAGCTGTGCGCAAGGGAGCTTCGGCATGATAGTAGAAAAAGGAACCGACTTAAAAGGGAAAAGGCTATTTAGACCTCGATGGATCACTATAGAGTCATTAGCAAATGTAAAGGGCTTGGGTGTAATTTTACATGGGTTGTGTCCCATGCCTATAAATAGATGAACAGTGCTCCTGTATTGTTCATGCTGATTTGGCATTTGCTTTTGCGTCACGCTTGTACCCTTACCTTCTTTCAAGCCGAAGGTACATTTGTAACTTGATATCATTTCTATTTTTCCATGATAATAAAATATAAATGAGCTGATAATGATACATAATTGTTCATTTTATCTTCTACATTTCATATGATTCTCTTTTCATTATAGTATGCTGCAATGATGAAGGTATGTCCTTCATGACCTTTGTCCGAAGATCATTATATCCTAAGGGAAATAATGTCTCGAAGGAAGAAGGACATTAACATTTAACATTTTTTGTGTTGCCTTGTTCTTAACTCATAACATTTAAGAACAAGTACCCAACAGAGGCCAAATCACACCATCAACCAAATCAATGAGGCACCTGCAAAAATTATGCCACAAGTAAGGCTGAGTATACTAATACTTAGCTAGACTTACCCGGTGTGAGGAGTCTACTCCTCTACCTCTAGAGCATGAAGCTATTTGGCTGAGGGGGTTTGGTTTGCCAAAAGCACTAGCTGAGTCTCAAATCAAATTTTAGCTTTTCAGGTTCTAGAATAATAATTTAGACTAGATGAGCACCTAACTATCCATACATGTATCAAGCATTATGTCAATCAACATCTTTTGCCAATATCCTCATTTCCATTATTACTCAATGCAGTACAATGGATCAAATAGTCTCATTAGTTGCGAGAAGCAGACGATTCGAATCGAGTTTTAACCTTGCAAGGTAAACTTAAACACACGACATGTAGGGGCACTCTGTCCCCACACATATCAACCGTCCCCATCGATTCCCTAGCAACATAACAGGGCTCACGGCCTTGGCGTACAATGCTCCAATTGTCCCCGGCCGCTGCCGTGCAATGGCCGCACTTGTACCCACCATAATCTTGCATGGGAGACTACGTCTCAGATCCAGTGCGGAGTAAAGTCTGTGGGCAGGTTCAATCAGGTACTAGGCTTGTCGGTTTCAATATTTCCCGACATATGTTTAGTACGTTCAAACTCTTGACACAGGTATGCGCACATTAATCCTTATTGTGGATAAGATACATGATGCAACACACTCTCTTTGTGGATTTGGAGGACGACAGATTATGGCACTTGGCAAGATAACAATGTCAGTTACCTTCGGCTATGTCCATAACACAAGAACAGAATAGGTTGTCTTTGACATTGTTGATATGGAGTATCCATACAATGCAATTATTGGTCGAGGGACGCTAAATGCCTTCGAAGCAATACTTCATTCAGCATATCTATGCATGAAGATACCTTCGAAACAAGGGCCCATTGTTGTACACGGGAGTCAAGAAGCTACCAGGAGGGCTGAAGGGAGTTCGATGGATTCGAAGGCTATTCATAATATAGATGAAGCCGAAGCTTATCAGCAGTATAAGCATAAAAGAGAGAAGGCTGCTTCAGCAGATCAACCAAAGCCTATGCTTCTCTGTGAAGACATAGCAGAGCAAAAAGTATTGTTGGGATCCCAGCTATTTGATGAACAGGAAAAAACTTTGTTAAGATTCATGTTTAACAACAAAGATGTTTTTGCTTGGACATCCAATGATTTTTGTGGTGTCAATAGAGATATTATTGATCACTCACTCAATGTCGACCCGTTCTTCAGACCAAGAAAGCAGAGGCTTCAGAAAATGTCCGATAATAAAGCCGAAGGTGCACGAAATAAAGTAAAAAGTCTTCTCAGTGCCGGCGTTATCAGAGAAGCAACATATCCAGAGTGGCTGGCTAACACCGTCATGGTGAAAAAAGCTAATGGAAAATGGAGAATGTGCATTTATTTCACATATCTCAACAAGGCATGTCCGAAGGATGAGTTCCCTTTACCAAGAATATATTCCCTTGTAGATGCAGCAGCTTCTTCAGAACTCATGAGTCTATTGGACTGCTACTTGGGTTATCATCAAATTTGGATGAAAAAGGAGGATGAGCCAAAGACAAGCTTCATAACCCCTAGTTGTACCTATTGCTACCTTTGGATGCCTGAGGGGCTCAAGAATGATGGAGGAAGCTTCAATAGAATGACTCTCAAGGTTCTTCACTCCCAAATCGGCAGGAATGTGCTGACTTATGTCGATGACATCATAGTAAAAAGCACAAAGCAAGAAAATCATGTTGCCGATTTGCAAGAGACATTTGCCAATTTTAGACAAGCTGGTCTCAAGTTAAACCCAGAAAAATGTGTTTTCGGAGTGAAGAAGGGCAAGTTTCTTGGTTGCCTAGTATCAACAAAAGGCATCGAAGCTAATCCAAGCAAAATTGAAGCTATCCTTCGGATGGAGCCACCAAATTCAAAGAAGGGGGCTTAACGGTTGGTAGGAAGGTTGGCATCGTTAAATAGATTTATATCAAGATCAGCAGAGAGGAATTTACCATTCTTCGAAATACTGAAATCAGCCGAAGCCTTCCAGTGGGGTCCGGCTCAACAAAAAGCCTTCGAAGAGCTAAAGCAATATTTGATAGATTTGACAACTCTAACTCCACCTTCATCAGGAACTCCGCTACATCTGTATGTGGCTGCTTCTCATGCTGCGGTTAGTGTGGCACTTGTACAGGAAAAGAAAGATGGCCAAATAAAAAAGCAAGCACTGGTATACTTTGTCTCCGAAGTACTCAGTCCATCAAAGAAAAGGTATTGTATGTTGTATTGATGGCCTCCAGGAAGCTTCGGCATTACTTCCAAGCATATCACATAACAGTGCCTTCATCACAACCCCTGAAAGACATAATGAGGAACAGAGAAGCTACAGGAAGGATCGGAAAATGGGCCGCGGAACTTAATGAATTCACCATTGATTACGTGCACAGATCCTCAATTCAATCTCAGGCATTAGCAAACTTCATCATTGATTGGATGCCAGGGGCTCAGGGTGAAGAAGCAACAAAGGATGCCGAAGCTTGGACGGTATTTTGTGACGGATCTTGGGGGACCTTCGGTGCAGGAGCAGCTGCTGTTCTAGTTGCACCCTCCAAAGTCAGAACATGTTATGCAATAAAGTTAGACTTCAGCTGTACAAATAACATTGTCGAGTACGAAGCTCTTCTTTTAGGGCTTCAGAAACTAAAGGCAATGGGAATAAGAAGGGCAATCCTTAAATCTGATTCGCAAGTTATTTCTGGCCACGTGGATAAGAGTAGCAAGGCAAGAGATCCGAAGCTTGAGAAGTATTTGGATGCAGTCCGAAGGTTGGAAGCTTCATTTGAGGGATTTTCTATAAAGAATATCCTATGGGGAGAGATTGAGCATGTAGATTTATTGGCTAAGTCAGCAGCACAGGAGCTCCCTTTGCCTTCGAAAGTATTTTTTGAAACAATAAAAGCACCCTCAATCGAGCTCATGGAGAAAGTAGTGCTCACAATCTCACCTGTACATAGTGAAGAATGGAGGACCAAAATAATATCCTTCCTCCAAGGCAACTGCCTCTCAGACGACGAAGCTTATAACAAGAGAATGGAAGCAAGAACAAGACCTTATGTAATAATTGAAGGGGAGTTATACAAGCATGGAGTTTGTTCCCTATTGCTCAAATGTCTTTCCAGGAATAAAGGACAGGAATTAATGAAGGAAATACATGCAGGATTGTGTGGAGCCCACATTGGATCCAGGCCTCTACTGGGAAAGGTTTTTAGACAAGGTTTTTATTGGTCGAAGGGGGCTTCGGATGCAGTGGACTTGGTCCAGAAATGCAAAAACTGTCATAAGTGTGCCAGAGACCAGAAACAACCTTCGTCTCTAACACAATTGAAATATTTTTAAAAATCCAAATTTCTCTAAAATTTTTGGACGGCTTAGATAGATAGAGACAGATACGATATCAAAATCGCGATTGACGAAGATGATTAAAATTTAGCATGCATTTTATCCACCGCTATCACGTGTTAAAGTCCGCACTCGTGGTCGAGACGACGATAAACACCTGGGGTGTTACAAGCACCGCGAAGGGGCTACTATTGGGGGTATTCTTCTCTACCGAAGGTCCTCAAGACAAAAACACCTTCGACAAAGTGATACTGAACTCTTCCCTCCTTGTCCCGAAGCCTCTCAAGACGAAGATCTCGCTTAGAAGCAACAACGCCAAGTGCCGAAGCTACCATCAGCTTCGGTTTAGATCGAGCAAAGGATGAAAAGACTAGATAGACCCTAGTAATTTAAGGTATGCCTATATACAGATGTTGAGGGTTATGAATGTAATTTTACCCGGGCTATGTCACGTGCCTATAAATAGATGAACAGTAGCACCGTACTATTCACGCTGGATTGTAATTACTCTCTCGCATCTTCACCTTCGAGCAAGCTGAAGATATTACTGTAATATGAATTCTATTGATATTCATATATGCTTTATGGAATGTAAATATCAATGAATCAATAACATGTATCTTTTATATCGATATTTGTATATATTAATCTATTAGTAACATGATGAAGGTAAGTCCTTCATGACCTTCATCCGATGAACATTGAATCCAAAAGGAAACATTGCTTCGGAGGACGAAGGTCTCTTATCCTTAACAATTGTGTTGCCTTGTTCTCGATTCACAGCATTTGAGAACAAGTGACCAACAGAGCTCATCTAGTTTAAAGAATTATCCTAGAACCTGAAAAGCTAAAATTTGACTTAAACTCAGCTAGTGCTTTTGGCAAACCAAGCCCCTCAGCCAATTAGCATCATGGTCCAGAGGTAGAGGAGTAGACTCCTCACATAGGGTAAGTCTAGCTGAGTATTAGTATATATATCCTTTCTTGTGGCACCAAATTATTTAGGTATTCTACAAGAAATAGTTGATGGTTTGACTTGGCCATACACTCTTCCACCGGGTTAGACGGTCGAGTGGGATGCCGCCTCGGTAGGAGAGGACCAAGAGGAGTAACTGGCCAGGCTTCGTTACGCTCCCTAGTTATCTGCGTTAGTTTATTACTACTGCCCTTAAAACTATGGTTGATTACTTTTGAACTATGATATTGTAATAACCCTTAAGTACTTCTTTAAATTTGTGGAATTATTCTTTATTGTATTTCTCTGTGACTCACCTTCTAGTGAGCAAGTGGTATTCTGTCACACCCGGATTTAAGGGATAAAGCCGGGGGCGACAGAAGTGGTATCAGAGGAAATGTTGACTGTAGGACGAAACTGTTGGTCCTTGTTCTCAAATGCTATACATCAAGAACAACACAACACGATTGTCAATAATTAGAGACCTTCGTCCTTCGAAGCATTATCTCCCTTTGGCTATAATAATCTTCAGACGAAGGTCGTGAAGGACATACCTTCATCATCTCAGTGAACAAATATAAATAAGAGTACATGAAATAAAAAAGAATATAAATAATGATTATAAATCAGTAAGTTATTTATATTCTCATTTCGTAAACATAAACAAACATCAACAATATTCATATTACATTGATACCTTTGGCTTGCCAGAAGGTGAAGATGCGAGAATGACGCAAGAGTGATTACAATCCAGCGTGAACAGTACAGGGGTACTGTTCATCTATTTATAGGCACGGGACGCAGCCCAGATAAGATTACATCCATGCCCCTGACATTTACTCTTAATTATAATGCAAGTTAACAGGGACGAAGTAGTCTTTTCCTCCTTAGGTCGGTTTCGTCCTTGATCTTCATCAATATACTGAGCCAAATCTTCTTCAGCCATAGCTTCGACATTCATCCCTGTCTCCTTCGAGTTGTATCTTCATATCGTGCATGCCTTTATCATGAGAGAAAACCTTCATCCCAAAGCCGAAGCCTCCTGTAACAGTCTATGTCATACTGAAAACATATGATTAGTCACATTTTTGAGGACCTTCGGAAGAGGAAGGCCCCCAACAGTAGCCCCTCGCAGTATTAATTTGTTTGTAACAAATTTAGACTGCGACGTGAACGAAGGCCTTTAGCCGAATGTCCGAAAAAACATCTTCCCTTCGCTAGAATAGCGAAAGACACTGACATGTATGGCCCACCAAATCACGAGGCGCTAGGCATATAAATAGGAACTCGCATTGACAACATTTGTTATGTCATTTCAGTTGCTTGCGCTATTTTTGACATTCTAAATTCTCTTGCTCTGCCGAGTTTTGATTGAGTTTTAGGCTTCGGCAATCGTGCAACCATTGTCTAAATGGCTAAAGAGAAGAAGATTGTTGACCCTACATTGGTCGGGTTTTATGAAGCTATGGAGAAGACAAATACAGAGAAGATTACCAATGAGATTCTAGCTAGGTTGTCTGAAGATTCCGGCGATAGTGAAAGCTTTGACTTAGAAAGTGGAAACGAAGGTGCCGAAGATCGGCCCTGGCGGCCAAGTCATAACATCTTTGGGAAATCGATCATCTAACAGAGTCAAATTGATGCAATGAAAGGAAGATACTTTCACGATATTTTTATCATGAGGGCTGGAGGAGATAGCAGTGCCCCTGCGCCCGAAGCAGACGAAGTTGTTGTCTACGAGAGTTTTATGAAAACAGGGCTTCGATTCCCCCGGAACAAATTTTTAGTTGAAGTTTTGAAGACTTTTGAAATTTACCTTCATCAGATTACCCCCGAAGCTATCATCAGAATAGGGATTTTCATTTGGGCCATGAGGAGCCAGGGTTTAGAGCTGGATGCAAAATGTTTCTGCAACATGCATGAGCTGTCCTATGAGACGAAGGCTACTTGCAAAGAATAATATTGTTGGGACTATGCTTCGTCGCTGAAGGTCTTATATGAAGAAGCAGCTTCGGCTGAAGCTTTCCGCATGAGACGACCGAAGGATCGTCTTCGTGAAGCTTCGGAATTACAAACCGACTTAAAAGTAGAATGACCTTTTAGTCCATAAATGTTTGGGTCGCTGTTGTAATCCCTTATAAGGGGCATAATTGTAATTCCCCACAGGCTGTGTCCTGTGCCTATAAATAGTGAACAGTATTCCTTTACTGTTCACGGATTCCTGTATTTGCAATCACATCATTCGGGAACCAATCTTTGCCAAGGCAGAGGTATAACTGTATTCAATGATTAAATATATTGAGTAGATATAATATGGTTCATTTATGATTCATTTACCTTTGATACTCTATATTTTATGTTATTTTATACAATCTATTAAAATTCAATTACGAAGATTTAACCTTCGTAATCGTATTGTCATCAACCTTCGTCCAAGGTCCATTAATCCCCAAGGGAATAATGCTTCATTGGACGAAGGACATTAACATTTAACAGTTTATGTTGCCTTGTTATTGATTCATAGCATTTGAGAACAAGTCCCCAACATTGGCGCCCACCTCCGCTCAACTCACTTCCACTTTTTGAGCTGATGGCTTCGATTAACGATCAAGCTGGAGCTGCTTCGGCCCCGAAGCTGGTGTTCCCGATAACAGGTGGTTCGTGCTCAGAACCAGCCAACAAAAAGCAGAAAAAAGAGGCGCAGAGAAGGGTACAACATGTTGGAGTGCAGGGACCCTTCATCAAGTCAAGATGGTCACACATTCCAATCACCTTCTCCCAAGAGGATCTTCAGCTCAAGGATTTTCCTCATAACGATGCTATGGTTATTTCTTGCGTTATCAAAGGATTTCTGGTCCACAATGTTTTGGTTGATACAGGCAGTGCAGCTGATATTATATTTGCTAAGGCCTTCAGACAAATGCAAGAGCCAGAAGACAAGATTCATGATGCTACACACCCTCTCTGTGGCTTCGGAGGAAGACAGATTGTAGCACTGGGCAAGATCACCATGCCAGTGACCTTCGGCTTCATCAACAACACCAGAACCGAGCAAGTTGTGTTTGACATTGTTGACATGGAATACCCTTACAATGCAATTATTGGTTGTGGCACCCTCAATGCTTTCGAAGCAATTCTTCATCCTGCTTACCTTTGCATGAAGATACCTTCGGATCAAGGACCCATTGCTATTCATGGAAGTCAGGAAGCTGCCAGAAGGGCCTAGGGAAACTGGACTGACTCAAAAGCAATCCATAACATAGATGGAGCAGAAGCTTGTGAACAGTACAAATTTAGAAGGGAGAAAGCAGCTTCAGCAGATCAGCCGAAGCCCATGCTCTTATGTGAGGACATAGCAGAGCAGAAGGTGCTGTTGGGCTCTCAATTATCCGAAGAACAGGAGAAAACCTTGATAAGGTTTTTGTTCAACAACAAAGATGTTTTTGCATGGTCAGCCAATGATCTTTGCGGAGTTAACAGGGATGTTATTGAACACTCGCTCAATGTTGACCCATCTTTCAGACCCAGAAAGCAGAGGCTTCGGAAAATGTCTGATGACAAGGCCGAAGGCGCTCGGAATGAAGTCAAAAGACTCCTCAGTGCAGGAGTTATCAGAGAAGTAAAATACCCAGAATGGCTAGCTAACACTGTTATGGTAAAAAAGGCCAATGGCAAATGGCGAATGTGTATCGATTTTACGGATCTCAACAAGGCCTGTCCGAAGGACGAATTCCCATTGCCAAGGATAGACTCCTTAGTTGATGCAGCAGCTTCGTCAGAGCTTATGAGTCTTCTCGATTGTTATTCAGGTTATCATCAAATTTGGATGAAGAAGGAGGATGAGCCGAAGACCAGTTTCATAACCCCTAGTGGAACATATTGTTACCTTCGGATGCCTGAGGGGCTCAAGAATGCTGGAGGAAGTTTCAGCAGAATGACTGCGAAGGTTCTCCAGTCTCAGATAGGCAGAAATGTGCTAACTTATGTTGATGATATCATTGTAAAAAGCACGAAACAGGAAAATCACATTGCTGATTTGCAGGAGACCTTCGCCAGTTTTAGACAAGCTGGTCTAAAGTTGAATCCAGAAAAATGTGTCTTCGGAGTAAAGAAGGGGAAATTTCTTGGATGCTTGGTTTCAACAAAGGGAATTGAAGCTAATCCAAGTAAAATTGAAGCTATACTTCGAATGGAGCCACCAACTACAAAAAAGGGGGCCCAAAGATTGACAGGAAGGCTGGCATCTCTCAATAGATTCATATCCAGATCAGCAGAGAGAAATTTACCATTCTTCGAAGTGCTGAAATCAGCCGAAGTCTTTCAATGGGGACCAAGCCAACAAAAAGCCTTCGAGGAACTGAAGCAATATTTGATAGATTTAACAACATTAACTCCACCAACGCCAGGGGCTCAGGATGAAGAAACAAATAAAAATGCCGAAGTATGGACAGTGTTTTGCGATGGGTCTTGGGGAACCTTCGGAGCAGGAGCAGCCGCTGTGTTGGTTTCACCATCCAAAGTTAAAACTTGTTATGCAGCAAGACTCGATTTTAGTTGTACTAACAATATTACTGAGTACGAAGCCCTGCTTTTGGGCCTTCGGAAGTTAAAAGCAATGGGAATGAGAAGGGCCATTCTTAAAACTGATTCCCAGGTTGTTTCGGGTCATATCGACAAGATTTGTAAGGCTAAAGATCCGAAGCTCGAAAAATATCTAGACACGGTCCGAAGGATTGAAGCTTCCTTCGAAGGATTTTCTGTCAAAAATATCCCTCGAGGACAAAATGAGCATGCTGATTTGCTAGCTAAGTCAGCAGCACAGGGGCTGCCCTTACCTTCGGATGTGTTCTTCGAAACAATAAAAGCACCTTCAGTGGAACTTCTTGAAAGAGCAGTCCTCAATATATCTCCTATTTATAGTGAAGACTGGAGAACTGAGATTATCTCTTACATTCAGGGTAATTTCCTTTTAGATGACGAAATTTACAACAGGAGGATAGAGGCAAGAGCTCGTCCATATGTCATGATAGAAGGGGAGTTGTACAAGCATGGAGTTTGTGCTCCATTACTCAAGTGTTTATCTAGAGCCGAAAGCATAGAATTGATGAAAGAAATACATGCAGGCCTGTGTGGATCTCACATTGGATCTAGGCCGTTACTTGGAAAAGTTTTCCGTCAAGGGTTTTATTGGCCGAAGGCAGCTTCGGATGCAGCGGAATTAGTTCAAAAGTGCGAAGGTTGTCAGAAATGTGCAAGAGATCAAAAACAACCTTCGTCCCTAACTCAGCTGATACAACCCATCTGGCCATTGCAAAGGTGGGGCCTTGACTTGTTAGGTCCGTTACCACCGGCCCAAGGAAATTTAAGATATGTTGTAGTGGATGTGGAATATTTTTCTAAATGGATTGAGGCAAAGCCTTTAGCCACAATAACTTCGGCCACCATTCAAAAGTTTTTCTGGCAGAATATTGTTTGTCGTTTCGGAGTACCAAAGGCCATCACTGTAGATAATGGAACACAGTTCGACTCCGAAGCTTTCAGAGAATTCTGTGATCAAATTGGCACGAAGATCCATTTTGCATCAGTCAGGCATCCGGAGTCAAATGGACTCGTTGAAAGAGCCAATGGCATCATAATGACAGGAATAATGAAGTTAATCTTCAATCAACCCAGGGGAAAGTGGCCAGATCAATTAATCAAAGTGGTATGGAGCCACAACACAACAACATCAAGGTCAACAGGCTTTACTCCATTCAAATTATTGTTTGGTGACGAAGCAATAACCCCGGAAGAAGCCAAAACTGGATCAATAAGAGTAGTAGCTTCGGCAGAATCAGATCCTGAAGCTGATTATCCTGTGGAAAAAGATGCTATAGAAGGGATCAGGCTTCAAGCTGTGGAGAACATCAATAAATATCAAGCCAAAACAATCAAATGGCGTGATAGAAAGGTTCGGCTAAAGAATATTGAGCCAGGACATTTGGTGCTTCGGAGAGTGGCTAACCCAGATACAGTGGGCAAGTTGCAGTTGAAATGGGAGGGACCTTTTTTGGTAGTATCTTCGTCAAGACCCGGTTCATACAGATTGAAGGATATGGACGGCAACGACATTCCTAGATCTTGGAATGCGGATGAGCTTCGGCGATATTATGTATAACTTGATGTAATTTTTTATATTTTTTATTTTTTCTTTCATGGCACCCTTTTCCTTTCTGAAGGGGGAGAAAGGTTTTTAATGGGGCCATCACATGTAATTTCCTTTTTTAGCTCTATAAGAGCAAAATCCCCCAAAGATGTAAATGTAAAAGCTGAGAACGCACCATCGAGTGCCTAAAGTAAAAGGCGAAGAAGCTCCAAAGACGTTCCTAAGGGAATGCAGAGCTTACAGCGAAAAATAAACGCTGATTCCGCCGAAAGTAAAAGGCGAAGAAGCTCCAAAGACGTTCCTAAGGGAATGCAGAGCTTACAGCGAAAAGTCAACGCTGATTCCGCCGAAAGTAAAAGGCGAAGAAGCTCCAAAGACGTTCCTAAGGGAATGCAGAGCTTACAGCGAAAAGTCAACGCTGATTCCGCTGAAGTAAAAGGCGAAGAAGCTCCTAAGGGAGGCTTACAGCGAAAAGTCAGCGCTGATATGTGATTGTTTCTAAGGAAATAATGGTTGTGATTATGGCTTCGGATATGTGTTTGGACATTCATTTGCACATCACATTACATCATAACATTAGCATTCATAAACATTCATCCAGGCATATGTAGGATAATCATCATCATAGCATAAGTGGTTGCTTCGGCAAAAAGGAAAAAACTGTCTTTTGTACTTCGTCGTGTATGAAAAGAAGAGCTTCAGAAAAAAGGAAAAGTTGTTTTTTATGCTTCGATGTGTACGAAAAGAAGGGAAGGTGTTTTTTCGCCTTCGGCTCAAAAAGATAATTTCGTCCACATCAAAGCGTCTCTCATACATTAATGGAAGGGTAAGAGCATATTACAAGGTATGAACAGAATTCATTAGGAACAGTCTAGTCATATTTACAAAAGTCATTTCAAAAGTTTCTTGAGTCTGTCTACAGTCTACTTCTACTGATCTTCATGAGGCCTCAGCTTCGGCGTCATACTCTTTAAGCATCGGTCTCGGATTCGTCATCCTACATGAATTAAGTTGTTGTGGGTCAAAATCAAGCTTGAAGGAAAAGGTAAGCACAAGGTATGATTTCTTACTGGTTCAAGATGACTCCGAGCTTCGTCTCCAGCCTTTTCTCGCCCGCCTTTTGTCCATATCATCTTTACAAATCTATTAGAAATGCTTCGGGCGAGGTTAGGAATATCATCTAAAATTGATGGTGATAGAGTGAAATTGGGCCTATTAACAATTTTTCCATGGTCGCAGCCAGCTTTCAGAAAAGCTGCAGCAGTGCCCCGAGAAGCTACCCAGGCACAGAAGTCACCGTGCCCGGCTATAACTTCGTCAAGCTCATCAATTTCACCCTCAATATGTTCGAAGGTCTTTGGTAAATCTTCAGTTGACGGGATGAACTTCCCACTGCTGGCCCCGACTGAGTGGAAGATTTTTCTCAGTCGTTGAATACATTTATTGCTAAACTCCAAACATTTGTCTTGAAGGCTTGCCAATAATTTTTTCAAATCTGAATTTTGTTGGACTTCAGCTTCAAGTTTCGTATTAAGTTCTTGCTTTTCTTTTTCAACCTGTTCAGATTGGCAGAGAAGCTTCGTATTCAACTCTGCTACTTTAGCTTCGGCTTCAGCCAATAAGCTTTCAGTTGTCTGAAGCTCGAAGTTTTTCTTTTCAATAGTAGCTGATTGCTCTTTTATTTTGCTCTCTAAATTTTCAATTATAACCTCGTGTTTTTTGTCTTCTAGATCTTGCTGCATTTTCAAAGCCTTGCTCAACAGCATACTCTGCACGTAAACAACCTTCGTTAGACATGTCTTCATTATTAAAAACAATAAAAGTCAAGGGAAAAGTAGTTCACCTTGAAATTGGAATAAAATAAACTACCAACGATATGTTGTCGTCGGTAGCGGCTAATGTCTGTTTCCAGCTTCGGAAAACCGATACTCTTTGATAGAGTACCGATAACCTTAGCTCCAGTTTGATCCCGGATACAGTCTAATTTTTCATCGTCAATACCCCCAAAGAGGAGTGCTCCTGGTTTATATCCGCAAGATTTGGCATATTCTTTAAGCTCTTCTATTTCGGTTTTTGACAATTCTTGTCCAACTAAATTTTGAAACATGAAGGCTTCGTCCTCTGAAGCTTCGTCAGCAATTTCCTTTTCTTTCTCAGACACTGCGGCCATGGCCTCTTCGGCGGCAGTAGTGGCTTCTTCTGTGGCCATGTCTAGCAGCATTTTGTCGATGTGTTCGATTGTGCTTGCCAAATTCAAATCTTCAGTTGAGGTGGCTTCGGTAGCCGCGACCTCCGAAGGTGTGACTTCAATATTTGTTATTTCCTCAACCGCTGGTATCTTCTGAGCTGAAGCTCTCGGTGGTGTCTTGTCAATGACTTCTGTCACTGCGATGATTCTTTGTCTCTTTGTTCTAGTTGTTTTCTTCGTTTTTTCGGGCTCCTTTTCCTTCTGAAAAAACTTTGTCAGTTGAGGCCCCAATGGACTTAGCTTCGCAGGCAGGGATTCAGTCATTACCTTCAAAATCTCTTCCACGTCAGTGGCAGAGCGTGATGCGGGAGTCTCCTCTTCGTCGGATACTTTTTGCTTCAGAGATGATACTTTCCTCTTCTTCAGAATATTCTTCTTTTTTGGTGGTTCTTTCTCATCTTCATTTAAAGCTTCGGCTACCCTTTTCCTTTTCCGGCCTTCGACACCTTTATTCAGATTTTCGTAGTCAGGGTATTCAAAACCCAGGGCGTCCAGCACTCGATTCAGTCTTCGCTTCGGACGGGTACCGAAGGCCGCAGTCATCAACTGATCCTCTTTTTTGGAGTAATTACCGAGTATTTCATTGCACATTATTTCAATTGTGTCCAGCCACTCTTGGCAAGGTGTTTTAAAATATTTCTTAAACTTGTAATAGTAAGGTAACCGCACAAGTTCCCCTTCTTTCTTCTCCCCCTCTAGCTTCGGCATTTCCCATTCTTTTAAAGTAGGAAAAACCCTGAAAGCCAAAAACTCTTGAACCAGGTCTCTTGTGCTGATATGCTCTGAAATAATTTTAAACTCAGCCAACGCTTTTTGGGTTGGACCTTCTGGTGTCATGTTGCAATGAGGTCGGGTTTCTCCGAAGATTAGTTCAAGCGGACTCTGCACAAGCTTCTCCTTGTCGTCATCAACCTTGACATAGAACCATTCCGATTTCCAGCCTGCCGGCCACTTGCTTCGATAGCTGATGACAGGAAACTTTGTGGTTTTCCGATAGGCAAAATTATAGCAACCAAAGTTATCATGCAATCCATCTTTTCTAGCCTTCGTCTGATAATGCAGCTCATGAACTCGACAAAAGCTGTCGGCAAACGGCTCCACCGCCTGGCTTTGGAGGGCCTAGATATAGACGCTAAGCCTAACGATAGCGTTAGGAGTTAGCTGATGAAAGTAGATCCCAAACCTCTTCAATACATCTGCAATAATCCCATGCAGGGGGAATCTCAACCCAGCCTTTAGAAAGCTCTTGAAAATGACTATTTCATCCTTCTCTGGCTTTGGGGTAGTTTCTTCCCCCCCGAAGCGTAGTAGCTTCTTCTGACTTTCACTGAAACAACCCGACTTCACCATCTTGGAGAGATCAGCCTTCGAAACAGTCGACTTTCCGAAGTCCAAGTGGCTGGGCTTACTTGGCATGGCAATACGATAATCATCTTCGGAATCAGTTTCCTCAATGTTTCCTTCTTCCGCTTCGGCAGTCGCCTGTTCTGTCTCAGTAGTAGGGATTTCTTCTGGGGTTACCAGTCCGGATCGTTGCATCGCTTCGGAGATGGGAACAGTCTCCGATCCTTCAGCTTCGCCTCCCTCACGCTCAACCCTAGCGGTAGAACGCACTCTGGCCATTTAACTCTGAATTTTTTGAGAACTAAATGCTTTTTCTTCCGAAGCTTTTTCTTTTGACGAAGTAGGCTTCAAACTGGAGCTTCGTCTGATTCTGAGAGTCAAGCTTCGGCTATGGTTAAAAATTTTGGCAGCAAAACAGTGCAAATAGCAATGAATGCTGTGGTAACTTCACACCTACTTGTCTGTTTATATAGTGATGCAGGTAAGAGGGTGAATCGCCAGGATTTTTACACCAGGCGGACAGCCGCTTGCACTCGCTGCGCGGTGGACCGCAGAGACCAAACAGTAGCTCTGCAAGGTGGGACCGCTACGCGCTCGGAAACTGAATCGTTTCTCGACAACGAGCTCAGGGAAGGTGTTTTTTGGACCTTCGGCTTCCCGAAGCTTAAGAGACTTTTTTCACGGATCAAGCTCGTTACGAAAAACGATCTAGCGCCGCGAAAGGGGCTACTGTTGGGACTATGCTTCGTTGCCGAAGGTCTTATATGAAGAAGCAGCTTCGGCTGAAGCTGTCCGCATGAGACGACCGAAGGATCCTCTTCGTGAAGCTTCGGAATTACAAACCGACTTAAAAGTAGAATGACCTTTTAGTCCATAAATGTTTGGGTCGCTGTTGTAATCCCTTATAAGGGGCATAATTGTAATTCCCCACAGGCTGTGTCCTGTGCCTATAAATAGTGAACAATATTCCTTTACTGTTCACGGATTCCTGTATTTGCAATCACATCATTCGGGAACCAATCTTTGCCAAGGCAGAGGTATAACTGTATTCAATGATTAAATATATTGAGTAGATATAATATGGTTCGTTTATGATTCATTTACCTTTGATACTCTATATTTTATGTTATTTTATACAATCTATTAAAATTCAATTACGAAGATTTAACCTTCATAATCGTATTGTCATCAACCTTCGTCCAAGGTCCATTAATCCCCAAGGGAATAATGCTTCGTTGGACGAAGGACATTAACATTTAACAGTTTATGTTGCCTTGTTCTTGATTCATAGCATTTGAGAACAAGTCCCCAACAAATATCATAATAATTTTGGTTGTTACGGCTTCATGCCTCGCTCTGATGTGAGCTATCCAGTCCCGACATTTCGGAAGAGGTGGCCAGTAGCCTGGATGAAAGAGTGGTTTTATGTGAAGAACGACTTAGTTGAAAGAGAAGATATAAAGGGGATCATTCAACGTCCTATTTGGTCTCGCTTCGGCATCAGAAAGCCAGCCACTGCCCTTGGAAATGATATTCAAGCATGACAGATGGCCTTTAACACTATATGCACTTTTATTGGCATAAGGGACTTAGTCCAGGAGCATATTTCTTATAGAGTGTGGCCTCTTGGAAGTGGCTGGGAGATGCCGAAGGAAGCTGATGCTGGGTCCAGTCAAGGCAGTTTAGTTTATCTTAAATACACCTTCAAATACAGAGATCAATTCGATGAGCTGAATGATGACTGGTTGGAACGTATTGAGGCAACTAGTGACGAATTGCTTGGGGCCTACACAAGGGCCAAAGATGAAGCCATGACATTAGCCTTCGGAGGACGAGGAAAGACAAGATTAAACAGAGTTTTTGATGTAATTAGTTTTGTGTACCCAAACTATTGTTATCCCTCGCAAAAGCAGGGAAAGAAAAGGCTGCTGCTTCGGCCATCTCTGCCATGTCGAAGGGAAAAAAGGATAAAGTTTTGATGCACCGGCCCAGGTACATTGAAATGGCCAAGGTGCCGAAGCTTGCTGAGGGGCCTTCTTCTGCTGTTGAGCAAGAGTACCTCGCTCCTGCTGAAGCCAAGGGAGAATCAGCTAAAGTGCTGAAAGCAATGGTAATATCGAAACAGGAGAAAGCCGAGAAGGCCGAAGTGCCGAAGCGTCCTGCCGAAGTTAAGGAAAAAATGGTCGAATAACCAAAATTAAAGAAGCCAGTAGGGCAACCAAAAACCCTGAGCCCGCCACAAGAGCCGGAGTTGTCGAAGGTGTCCAAAATTCCTGCAATAACTCCAAAGAGGAGAATAGCCAGCGTACTAGACGTTGTCATGGAATCTGCAAAGGTACAGGCTCCTGCTTCAACGCTTGATAAAGAGGGTGACATTCCAAAGAAATCTGATGAAGCTAGGATATCACAAGATACTGTCGAAGCCGGACCGCCAGCTTGTGCTGAAGAAAATCCTTCGGGAGCTACTCTAATCTTGGAAAAAGAAAGCGCACCCGAGAAGATTAAATCTCCTACCCCTGAAGCGGCTACTGAAGAGCTAGATTTTATCATACGACATGCTTCGGGGAAACAGTTGTTGGAAGAGCAGATTGCCGAAGCTAAGCAATATGCCAGGGATATAAAGTACCCAAAAGGATCCTTGGAGTATAATGGCACTGATGAAGATGACTTTTTGTACTGCCTTCCGGACAACAAGGAGATATCTGTTTGTCAGGAGATGGCAAGGAATATAGGATTCCCGAAGCTATAGCTTGGCCTATCTGCAATGTCGAAGGATGACCTTGCAGACAGCCTTGCTTGTAACAGTCTGAAGGTAAAGATGTTTTGACTTATAAATAGATTATTTTTTGTATCTTTTTTATTATTGTATGCTGATCCCCTTTTTTCTAGGGCTTAATCCTAAGCAATGCTTTAAGGGCACAAAAGAATGCGGAAGACGAAAGCTGCCAAATAGCCCTTAGGAACCTTCACTCATAGGTCATCAGACTGAGGAATGAAGCCCTTGAAAAAGATAAAATTCTGCTCTCCTTGGTAGACAAAGTAAAGGTCAGCGAAGTCAAACTTACTGCGAAAGCCAAAGCCCACAGAGCCAAAGCTGACAATCTGAAGAAAAGACGTGCCGAAATGAGTGAAAATTTTGAACTTGCAAAGACAAAACAAGAGATAAGTAAATGGACAAGCTCCAGGCTGAAAAAGAATGTTGAAAAACTTTGGGATTCCAGAGAGAAATGCTACGAAGTATCCATGGACCGTGCAAAGAAATTGAAAGACAGTTTTGCAAAGGTGGGTGCATACTCATCGGAGCAAAAAAATTCGAGGCGATCCCAAAGGAGTCATTCAATGGATCTGCGAAGAAGTCGAAGCTTTTGAAGAAATACTTATAGCGATCGTGGGGATTTTTGTGCCTTCGTCGGTGCCTGAGGGGTTGCAGCAGTTTTGGAGAAAACTGGCTGTGAACATGTTAAAGCTGCAGCCTAGGCAGAAGCCGTCTTCTCCATAGACAACATGAAGGAGCCTTCGATCGAAGCTACTTTGATAGGCAGGAAATTCTATTTCGATGTTTGGATGAAGGACGGCCGCGAGATAGCTGACAAATCTATAAAGAAAAATGAAAAAGAATCCCATGATGCCCAAGAAGAAGCTAAGCAAACCAAAGAGGCTGCTGAGCGCGCAAGGCGTATAGGTATTATTACTGAATTTTAGCTTCGTTGTTTGTTTTTGGCTTCGGATTAACAACTTGTTCTTTACTACAGCTGAACTTTCACCGCCGCATGAGCCATATGACCCGGAGGCTGATCCGGCCATGAAAGAAGCATTAGAAACGATAAGGATTGTCGAAGAAGCCATTGACGAAGCTGTCAACAGACTCCTAAATGAAGCTGCCGAGAAGATATTGAAAGAAGACTGAATTCTTGTGTACTAACAAATGTAATATTCGTTTATGAGTCGAACATGGAACATTTGCATGTATATTAATGTAATATATTTCTTTGTGACGCATGAAAATTGTGTACATACCATTTTTGAGCCTTCGGCGAAAAAACACCTTCCCTTCTTTTCATGCTTCGCAAAGAAAAAAATCCCGCCTTTTATGCCATAGCTATCATATGATATTGTTGTCGACGAAAATTTTCTTGGTATGTAAAATTATAACTGCTGAAGGTATACCTTGTGCTTCAACACATTGTTCCATTCATCAAATTTTTTGAAAGAAGCATTTTTCCTTCTCCACATTCTTGTTGCTGATGTGATATGATGTATGATGTAATGCTACGCGAAATGATGCGATGATATGATGTCGCATGATGTTTATGCCAAAGACACACACTCACACAAGAACACACATAGACTCTGCATCCCCTTAGGAATGACTTTGGAGTCTCTTCACCTTTTACTTAGGTGGTGTTTCAGCTCTGCATCCCCTTAGGAACAACTTTGGAGCTTCTTCACCTTCTATTTTGGTGGCATTTAAGCTCTGTATCCCCTTAGGAATGACTTTGGAGCTTCTTCACCTTTTATGTCGGTGGCATTTTGGCTCTGATGCCCTTAGGAACGACTTTTGAGCTTCGGAACTTACTCTGCACTCCATTAGAAACGAATTTGTAGTTTCGGAACTTACTCTGTGCTCCCTTAGGAACGACTTTGTAGCTTTAGAAGTATTGCTAAGAGGATGCGCTCCACACTCGATGACGTGGCCATGGTATTATTACATCAAATTGGAAATTAATCTTTCATAAATTGTTTTTCTTGTAAGAAAATAAAATGGCGGAAAAAACTAAGATATATCAGGGTAGGATATTCTTTAATTGAATCACCATGGCACCATTAATAGATGTGCTTCGACTTAGGCATAGTGTTGTTGACTGTGCGAGCTTCGAACTCCTCCCGAAGGTCGCGCTATTGCTGAGCGTGGTGCCCTTCTGGCTGTTGACTACGAACCAGGGCAAGTGCTAGTGGTGGTGGTGGTGGCAACTAGGCCCAGGAAGCTTGAGAATGGCTTGGCGAAGCGACAGAGGCCGTAGGCTGTTGATTGCCTACATATTCCAGGATGTAGGGAGAGTAGCACGAAGCGGTATGTAGAACCTGCTTCGGCTGATTCTACCGTGCTTCCGCTTCGGCAATTTCTTTCTGCTTCTAAATCGTAACTTGGCACGTTCTTATGGTATGCCCCTTATCTTCACTGTAGAACAAACAAAATAGTTTCTTGGGCTGATCTCCATATCTTCCTTCGAAGTTTCTCCCCCCTCTGCCTCTTGGAGCCAGTGGCCTGAAAGAGTTTTGTTGTGCTCCTGACGACTGAGAGCTATGCTGCTGCCTTGGGTATGGTTTCCCCTGTCGTCACTTGAGCTGGCATTATGGATTGACCTGACATGCCTAGGGTGGAATCTTCCTCTGAAGCCCCTGGCCATCTCAGAGTATCTATAGACTTCCTCCCTTCTTTGCTGAAAGTCATTGTCGGCTCTGATGTACTCATCGATTTTCTAGAGAAGCTTCTCCAAGGTTTGCGGCGGCTTCCTTGCAAAGTATTGCGCTGTTGGTCCTGGTCTGAGCCCCTTGATCATGGCCTCAATGACAATCTCATTGGGCACTGTAGGCGCCTGAGCTCTCAATCGCCAGAACCTTCGGACATATGCTTGGAGGTATTCTTCCTGGTCCTGTGTGCACTAGATCAGAGCTTGGGCAGTGACTAGTTTCATTTGGAAACCCTGGAAGCTTGTGACCAACGTGTCTTTTAGCTTCTGCCATGACGTAATTGTCCCTAACCGAAGAGAAGAGTACCATGTTTGAGCCACGCTTCTGACATCCATGACGAAGGACTTCGCCATGACCGCAGTATTGCCCCCATATGAGGATATGGTTGCTTCGGGTCTGAGTGCCCATCATACATGGGGAGCTGAGGTGGCTTGTATAACGGCGGCCACGGGGTAGCCTGCAATTCTGCTGCCAAGGGAGAAGCATCATCAAAAGCAAAATTGCCATGATGAAAGTCACCATACCACTCATCATCATTAATTGGGCTTTCTTGACGAAGCTCCTTGTGTTGGGGCCTCCGGTCTTGGTCATCCTGGGTAAGGTGACGCATTTCTTCAGCAACTTCGTCGATCTTTTTCTAAAGGTCGGCGAGCCGAAGCATCTTTTCCCTTTTTCTTTGTACCTATTGGTGGATAGCCTCCAAATCCCTGATCTCCTGATCTAGCTCCTCCTCCTGAGGTGTTGGGCTAGTAGCCTTCCTCTTCTGGCTCCTAGCTTCTCGCAGCGTCTCCTGATTAGTGTCTAGTGGTTGTAGGGCAGCCCCTGGCACTGTTGTCTTCTTCGGCGGCATTACGAAAGTCGATACTCGCCGAAGGTGGTCGATTGAGTTCATCGGAGGTGGGCACCAATGTTGGTCCTTGTTCTCAAATGCTATACATCAAGAACAAGACAACACAATTGTCAATAATTAGAGACCTTTGTCCTTCGAAGCAATGATCTTCAGACGAAGGTCATGAAGGGCATACCTTCATCATCTCAGTGAACAAATATAAATAAGAGTACATGAAATACAAAAGAATATAAATATTGATTATGAATCAGTAAGTTATTTATATTCTCATTTCGTAAACATAAACAAACATCAACAATATTTATATTACATTGATACCTTCGGCTTGCTAGAAGGTGAAGATGTGAGAATGACGCAAGAGTGGTTACAATCCAGCGTGAATAGTACGGGGGTACTGTTCATCTATTTATAGGCACGGGACGCAGCCCGGATAAGATTACATCCATGCCACTGACATTTACTCTTAATTATAATGCGAGTTAATAGGGACGAAGTAGTCTTTAATTTCCTCCTTAGGTCAGTTTTGTCCTTGATCTTCGTCAATATACTGAGCCGAAGCTTCTTCAGCCATAGCTTCGGCATTCATCCCTATCTCCTTTGAGTTGTATCTTCATATCGTGCATGCCTTTATCATGAGAGAAAACCTTTATCCCAAAGCCAAAGCCTCTTGTAACAGTCTATGTCATACTGAAAACATATGATTAGTCATATTTTTAGGACCTTCGGAAGAGGAAGGCCCCCAACAGAAACCAAGATAGAACTGGACAAAAACCCTTATCTACTTACCTTAATCTGATTCTTTCCATACTTTTCTTGATCCCGTCTCACCTTTTGATGTTCTACTCTGACTATTCTTATCTTTTCTACTCTAGAAATCTAAGAAGGATTTCACACCTTGGAATCCTACATTTATGACCCTCTAAAGAGATAGGACACCTAAGACAAAAAAAATTCATTTTCTTTATCTAAAGTGTTTGGATGATTGTTCTGATGATAAATGTCTGATTTGCTTCTTTGATTGACTGAAATAGTATAGCAGGGCATTCTAGCATGTACCACCATAAGGTAATATATTAGCATTAGTAGAGGACACAGTAATCTTCTGAGCCAATAAAACCCCCCAAAAGACCATGTCTCGTAATTACTCGCCTTATCTGCAGTTCTATCTCACCATATGTTTCTAACCCAGATGGTCAATACCAGGAAGGGTGGTGGAATCGATCTACCTGCCAACCACCACAGCAGGAGGATTGTTAGACAACCACAACCAGAGATGAGTTCTCCACCAAATCCTCCACCGGCTGGGATAGATCCAGTGGTTGCAGCTCAGATGCAGATGTTGCAGTAGATGTCAAATACTATGACAGAAATGCAAGCTCAGATGAGGCAAGAACGCCAGGAGATGCGTTAGGAATGGCTGGAAATGCGTCAAGAGATGAGGCAAGAACGGTTGGAGCGACAACAACAACCACCACTACCTCCAGCACCACCACCAGCTCACACCCCAGGACAAGCACCGGGAATTCACGAGTCATAAGCCACCTACATTCTCCAGCTCTCCAGATCCTTTACATGTTAATGATTGGCTGAAATCAGTGGAGAAGATGCTTAATATCGCTCAATGCTCTAATAGGGAGAAGGTGATCTATGCTTCTGGTCGTCTTACTGGCCCCGCTGCTGATTGGTGGGACTCCTACACTTCTGCCCATGATGCTGCCAATAATATCACCTAGGCAGAGTTTGCTACATAATTCAGAAACTACCATATTCTAGCCGGCCTAGTGAAAATAAAGAAGAAGGATTTCCTATCACTAAAGCAAGGAAACATGTCAGTCAGTGAATATCATGATAAATTTATTCACCTGTTGAGGTATGCTCGAGATGAGGTTGCTGATGATGAAAGGAAGCAGGAGCATTTCATGGAGGGACTTGTTGGACCACTTCAGTATCAGCTGGTTTCTCACACCTTCCCATCTTTCTAGAGGCTTCTGGATAAGGCTATCGCTATTGAACACAAGCGTGTTCAGCTGGGTGAGATGAAGAGGAAAGCTATCACCCAGGGGCAGGGGAGCAGTAGCATTTGTCCTCTCTATGTTCCACCCCAGGGTACACCAGCTCGTCCTGGAGGAGGACAACGCCCAGCTCAGTATGCACCACAGGGGACTCCACGGACTCCACACACTCGTTAGGCTGCCCCCACTAGCAACCCGGTGAGACCTATAGAACAGGGTACAACCACCACATGCTTCAAGTATGGTGTGGTTGGACACTATGCCAATGCTTGTGCGAAGAGGATTCCCAACACACCCGCTCACAGCAATGTCCAAGGCAAGCAACCAACTCCAGGTTCTGGCAAGGGATTCAGCATTGCCAGAGTTAACCAAGTCAGTGCTGATGCTACCGCTGATGGAGCTGACATTGCTATTAGTATGTTTTACATTATTTCAGTTTCTGCAGCCATATTATTTGATTCTGGCGCTACACATTCGTTTATTTCTGCTCGTTATGCCAACACAAATGAGTTACCACTTCAAACTATACAAAACCACTAATAGTAATTACCCCTAAAGGGCCTATTGAAGCAAATTATATGACCAACAGATTAACACTTACAACAGATTAATACTATGCCTATAGTATTAGAGGAAAGCAGTATAGATCTGATACTTGGTATGTCATGGTTGAGAAAGGCAAAGGCAGTTATACATTGCGCCAGGGGAACCGCAGAACTCACCAGTTCAAAAGGAGAAAGATATGAAATAATGATTACCATAACCGCCTCTACTAGACCCGCTATATTTCTAGTAGATGGGAAATTTGTGGGTAGAAAAATCCGTGTGGTTAGAGACTTCCCAGATGTCTTTCCAGAGGAGCTACTCAGGATGCCACCAGATAGGGAAGTTGAATTTGTTATTGATCTCTTATCTGGAACTGCCCCTATTTCTAAAATGTCATACATGATGTTAGTAGAAGAACTAAAAGAACTTAAGAAACAATTAACAGAGTTACAAGAGGTGGGGTACATTCGTCCGAGTTCCTCACCTTGGGGAGCACCAGTTTTGTTTGTATAGAAGAAGGATGGTTCACAAAGGATGTGTGTGGATTGTAGATCACTTAATGATTTCACAATTAAGAACAAGTGTCCTTTACCTCGTATTGAAGATTTATTTGATTAGATGAGACGTGCTAGGGTATTCTCTAAAATTAATCTCAGATCGAGATACCATCAAATGAAGATTAGGCCATCTGATATTCCTAAGACGGCTTTCTCTACTCGATATGGTCTATATGAGTTCACAGTCATGTCGTTTGGCTTAACTAATGCACCAGCCTACTTCATGAATCTGATGAACAATGTGTTCATGGAGTATCTTGATAAGTTCATCGTGGTATTCATCGACGACATTCTGATTTATTCCAAGAATGATAGTGATCATGAAGAACATCTGCGAATGGTGCTATAGAAGTTACATGATAATCAACTCTATGCCAAGTATAGCAAGTGCGAGTTTTGGATTGACGAAGTGCCATTACTTGCACACATCATCTCTAATGGAGGAATATCAGTGGACCCTGCTAAAGTAAGAGAGATAGTGGGATGGAAGATACCAAGCTCAGTTACTAAAATTCAGAGTTTCTTGGGACTCGCAGGGTATTAAGGATGATTTATTGAAGGATTCTCCAAGATTGCTAAGCCTATGACCTCACTATTAGTGAAGGGAAAAAAATTTAATTGGTCTCGTGAGTGTCAAGATAGTTTCAATCAACTGAAGTTAAGATTGATGTCACCCCTAGTGTTGATTATGCCAGATCTGTAGAAGGGATTTGATATATATTGTGAAGCATGCCGCCAGGGCTTGGGATGTGTTCTTATGCAAGAAGGACATGTCATCGCCTACGCGTCTCGCCAGTTGTGGAAACATGAGTTGAACTACCCCACCCATGACTTAGAACTGGCAGCCGTAGTGCATGCTCTCAAGATTTGGAGGCATCATATAATGGGAACTAAGTGCCAAGTCTACACTAATCATAAGAGCTTAAAGTATATATATCTTCACTCAGAAAGATCTCAACCTTAGGAAGCACCGTTGGTTGGAGCTCATCAAAGATTATGACTTGAAGATTCACTATCACCCGGGCAAGGCGAATCTAGGTGCGGATGCCTTGAGTCGGAAGGAGCATGTTCATGCAGCTATTGTAGCCTAGTTACCCAATGAGTTAGTAGATTTTAAAAGACTCAACCTGGGAATAGTTGCATACACTGAAGGATTCACTATTGAAGTGGAACCTACCTTGGAGCAATAAATACGCAAGGGTCAGATCGGCAATGCTAAAATCCAAGAAATCAAAGATCTGATGGCTGAAGGTAGAGGTCTAGACTTCACGAAGGATGAGCAAGGCACAATATGGCTCAAGAATCGGATATGTCTTCCTGAGATAGACAGCCTCTAAGAAACTATTCTGAATGAAGCTCATGACTCTGATTACTCTATTCATCCTGGTAGCACTAAGATGTATCAAGATCTGAAGCAGAAGTATTGGTGGTATGGGCTAAAAAGAGATGTAGCTGCACACGTGGCTGTGTGTGATGTATGTCAAAGAGTTAAAGCTAAACATCAAAGACCAGCTGGACTACAACACCCCTTAAAAGTGCCTGAATGAAAGTGGGAATAAATTGGTATGGATTTCCTTATCGGGCTGCCTCGCACCCCGAAGGGTTATGATTCCATATGGGTGATCGTGGATAGATTGACCAAAGTGGCTCACTTCATTCCGGTCAAGACTACTTACAAGGGTTCTCAGTTGGCAGAGTTATATATGGCTCGAGTTGTATGCTTACACGGTGTACCAAAGAAGATTGTTTCTGATCGAGGGTCATAGTTTTACCTCAAGATTTTGGAAGAGCCTTCATGAGAACATGGATACAAAGTTGAACTTCAACTCGGTCTATCACCCCAAACTGATGGCCAGACTGAGAGAACTGATCAAGTACTTGAGGATATGTTAATAGCTTGTGCCCTTAAGCATGGAGGTAGTTGAGACAAGAGTCTACCATATGCTGAGTTCTCTTATAATAATAGTTATCAGGCCAGCCTGAAAATGTCACCAATTGAAGCTTTATATGGTATAAAGTGTGGAACTCCTTTGTATTAGGACCAGACTGGTGAAAGGCAGTTCTTTAGGCCTGAAACTATTCAAGAGGCAGAAGGACAAGTTTGTATGATCCAGGAGAACTTGAGGATAGCTTAGACTTGGCAAAGAGCTATGCTGATAACCAGAGAAGACCACTAGAATTCGAAGAGGGCGACCACGTGTACTTAATGGTATCACCAATTCATGGAATGAGAAGATTCAAAGTTAAAGGCAAGCTATCCCCTCGCTTTATTGGACCCTTCAGAATTTGTAGGCGAGTTGGGGAGATGGCCTACCAGCTTGAGCTACCAGATCATTTGTCTGACGTACACGATGTATTTCACGTATCTCAACTCTAGAAGTGTCTCCGTGTACCAAAGGAACAGTTACCAATGGAAGAACTCAGTGTGCAGGGTGATTTAACTTACATGGAGTACCCTATCAAGATCATCTGCACTCTGACTCGGGTTACAAGGAATAAAGTGATCAAAATGTGAAAAGTGCAATGGAGTCATCATGGTGAAGATGAGGCTACTTGGGAGAGAGAAGAAGAGCTACGAATAAAATTTCCCCACCTCTTTCCTAGTTCCTCTTAATGTAAAGCCCAAAATTTGTATAAGGAAAAAATAAAATAAGGAATGAATATTTATTATTGAGGTAACTTTTAATTCTTATCCCACATTCAAAATACTATTTTTCTAAAAAGAAAGAAAACAATATAAGTGTGTTTCATATTTCAAACATCTACCAAACAAATAAATTGATTAAAATAAATATATATCTATTGTATCATAATTGATTTTGAGTATGTATTAAAAATTTGAATTCTTAAACTTTATCTTGGATTTGAATTTGAAATTTGTAAATCAAAAGGGAATAGAAAATAGAGAATGAGAAGGAAAATAAATAATAACAAGGTAAAACAATAGTGTTTATACCCACTTTAGAATAAATTGTGACATTTGGAAAGTGGAAGTTCAAAACATGAATTTGAATTGACTTAAAGCTTCAACTCTATGTGAATTGAATTAAAACTTGGAATTGAAAATAAATAAAAGAAGTAAATAAACCTTGCACTCATGCTAACGGTTTTGGCTGTGCATTTAAAAGTCAACTCAAACTTTGAGTGTGAAGTTCAAACTAAATTTGAATTAGAATTAGAAAATAAAACAAAAAAGAGAAAAGAAAAGCTCACCTATGCAGACTTGGGCCAAATCCGTCACCACGGCCCACCTTACCCCTCACGCGCGCTGGCCTCCTATCACTGCCTTGCGGAACCCACTTACCAGACGAATGCCCAGTCACGCGCACCTCCTTCCTCTCAGCACCGCCAGCTAGGGTCCACTACTCATCCTCCACCCTTCTCATCCGCACGACCGCGTGTGCCTGCGTTCCGTCTCACTTCCTTGTGGGCCTGAGTCATCAGATGTTTCCCTTTCCTTCGCCGCATAAATCGGAGGAACTCAACCATGCGCGCTTCTCGGGATCCATTGACTATCGCCTACAGACTAACCTCTGGCGGCCACAAAAGGGTTGCCGAGTCCTCCCCTTCCCTCTCCCTTCTTGATCGCGTAGCAAAAGAAAACCTGGGCCGGCGGCAGCTGTGGCGGAGAGAAGAAGATCCGACGCCATGAACCCACGCCCCTATTACCATTCAGTGCGCTAACTCGGGCTTGAGGGCTTCAAACCGTTCCTAGGATTGTACCCGTGGACTCGCCAGACACGATTGGTGTGCGAAGCTCTTGGAATTTCTCGCCGGTGTTGAGCCTCCGTCGTGAATGTACGTGCCGCCGTGTGCATCCGACTCTACTACTCTACTTCCGGTGAGAAACCTTTTCTCTGGTTGGCCATCATCTCAATTCCAATTAACACCTTGCGTCGATAGAAATAGTGCACCATGGTGCGTGTATACATCACATCGGTGACCGCGCTGCCACTGTGCCCTTGCGCCGCCTCTGCGTGGGTCCTAGGGGAAGAAGACGGGTCGGTAGTGGTTGGATCATATGCGTGCGATCAGGATCAGATCTTAGTGTGACACCCGGATTTCGGGGCACCAAGACCCAGGCGCGAACATAATCACCAGGTGTGCTATGACCAAGTCTCACACATATGATGAATCATGGCACAGGATCGAATGTCACATCATTACTATATAATTGGAGTTCTATACAAAATAAATGAATAATTACATTATAAGGAGACAACGGTCCAGCAACCCAAAGTTGACTGGGAGACGACGACCTAGACCTCTCACGAACACATCACAGCATCCTCCAAGCGCCTCATCCTGCGGTACCTGTTCTTAACCTGTGGGGGTGTGAGACAGCAAGAGTGAGCTCACATACGTTCATAGCTAAACAAGTCATGGGGAATAATGTGCTTGACCTCACCAAAGGTGCGAGTTCAAGTGAAGTGTAAGGCTGATCAACAAAATAAAGGCTGAAGATGAGCATTGCTTTTATAAGTTGGTCAAAATTTTATTAGCATTTACTAAGTGTAAGTAAATACCAAACCTTAATAATAAATAAAAGTAATAATAAAATAATCCCAAATGTGATGCAAATGTCAAATTGAGTTTTAATTCCATAGATTAATCATGTGAGGGTCCGAGCTGCTCATGACCGTGAGCACGGCTAGTATACCAATTTTACACTCTGTAGAGGTTGCGCATCTTTACCCACAAGTCATGTTACCCATCTGCCAAGAGATGGCCAATCCCATACACCTCTACCGAGGAGGCGAGGTAGGGTAACACTACGAGGCCTTTACAAAGTTCCATTAGCTTCAGAAATCCCACTACAGTTTATAGGAAGCTCCAGTGCTGGAATCCCTCGCCTGACCGCCATCGCAGCAAAATCAACCCAAGGACCTCCATACACTAACCACTCCCCTACTGCCCTTGCCCCTTTCGGGTAAGGTAGTCATCCACTAGCTTTCCTAGTTAATCAGCCAAGGGCGTCCCATTAAACCCTTGTGGTAGCACTGTTTTCCCAGTGGTTCTCCATGTTCCCATTAACATAATGATCTTATCATGAACAGTAAATAATGAATAGATAATAAAAAGTGTAATCATGAGTAATGAATATCTCTATACCCAAAACCACATAAAGCAATAGCATGTACTACCCAAAAATTTAGTAGTAAAACCAGTGGTGAAACAAGGTATAAAGATAGTCAAATCTAGGGTAACCTATTGGGTCCCATCAAAATTAACATATGTAGATCATTATGATTAATAAGAACATGACTGGGTAAAAAGGAACAGATCAAGGGCACAACTTGCCTGGGACTTGAGATTCCAGGTACCAATTTGCTCTTTAGATGACACATGTCCTCACTACTAAACGTAGCAATACAGACAAACATCGTATAGGCAAAATTAACATCACACAAAACATAAGAATAAACTGTGTAATAATAATCTACGTGTCACTACGAGATCGTGGGTTCGAGAATCGCTAAATTCGGAGCTACGGTTAAGAAGTTATGGTTTTCCGAAGATCCACGTGGTTAAGTATATAATATACTAAGTGCAACATTTTAACCTATATCTCATGACAAAACAAAGTTACCAGATAATAACAAATATTATTGTGAGACTAATGCAACTAGAATGGATTAAAACGGAGTTACGATTATTGAGTTATGAATTTCTGAAATTATTTAGCACCTAGAATAGATTAATTCAATTGAGCAATTTTAATTCAAGTTTCATGGTTAAACAAAGGTACTATATGATAAACAATATTAATACAAAATTATAGAAACTGAAATGGGTCAATTCGGAGTTAGAATGAATTAAATACGGATTAAACAAGTTTATGGATTTATTTTTATACTAAAAACCTATTTCTTTATTAATTTCTGAATATCCTAAGTGTTCTGGACCAAAGAAACTAATATCAGAGAGACTAGGGTTAAATTTATAAAACTCTACCAGACTTAGACTACTCCCGCGAGGACGGCGGGTTTAGTTTTGAACAAGATGAGGGTTCTTTTGTGAAAAACGCACGGGGAAAGGGTATTTTCACGCCACAGCCGCTGGATCATCCATCAATGGACCAGATTAGACTTAGGCTTTTATGAGTTCTTACCTGACAACAGCCGTTAGATCTTCAAATTTGCGGTCCTGATTCAATACGATCCCTGGAATGCCTACATTCATTCCTGGCCCTCGATCTGAGATGCACGGCCAGGAGCGCTTCTTCCTCCCAGGGGCCGAACGAAGATGCACCGAGTGCCTAGCGGCGCGAGCACACCGTGAGCAGCCGATCCGGTTTGTCATGGCACCATGGTCGGCCATATATGCCGCAAGCAGGGAAACAGGTGCCACGCGCGGCAAGGTTCCACCCCAGGGCGACGACGGCGGCTAGCGACCTTACACCACGGCCACACCCAGGGGTCATCGCGGCAACCGTGCGTAGCCACATGGCGTGGTCCGAGGTGGGGTCCCTGGTGCCATCGGGGCACAGCGGAGCTCCTCCTCGGTGCGCATGTACCAGCCGGATTTCCCGCGGCAGTAGTCATCAGCGCCAACGCGGGTAGGAGTACAGGCACGTCATCCCCATTGGTTCAACCCAGACGGTGCATGCATCGACGACTGGAACTTGGGTTCCCGGGATCCTTCGACGACGAGGCTTGTTCCCCCACGATGCGCGATATCCTCTCTCTCCCAACATCACGCATAGACCTGCTCGAGCTACGGAAGGAAAGGAACGTGGGTGGACTACGTATCAAGTCTGATACGAAGCAACCCAGGAAGGATAGGATGTGGGCGTATATGAAGGCCTGGGATCTCCGTGAAAATTGGTCAGCGTTGAGCCAGGATAACTGCCCAGAGATGTTTAGCGGACATGGGATGAACCTGGGCGACATCACCCGTGACGTCATTTCCGGCGAGATGAATAACCAAACAAGTCTCGTTTGTTTCCTTTCATTTTGAGGAATTGAAATCTTACTAATAGAATAGTCTATTTTTTTAGAATGTGACATTCTTCCACTTTCCAAAGTTATCATATAAGCCTATCTCAAATTCATTGTGGTGAGAGATGGAAATTGATTCTATAGATTTACATGCTATTTTTCCGATGCACAACTTATAGCACACTCTTCTACTTGATTCGCTATAACATAAATGTAGTATATAACTATCTCTCTTATATGATTTAGGATAATATACAAATATATTACATATATAAATATATAAACTTAATTAGTTTTGTCTAAATTATAATTATTAAAATGGAATTTAATTCCAACGAAACAAACGGGCCCTTAACAGAAAATCCTTCGAAAGAAGCTTCAAGCCTTCGAACTGTGTCCAGATATTTCTCAAGCTTCAGATCTCTTGACTTGCAACTCTTGTCAACATGACCAGAAATAACTTGAGAGTCTGTTTTAAGGACTGCCCTTCTTTTTCCCATTGCCTTTAACTTTCGAAGCGCCAAAAGTAAAGCTTCGTATTCAGCAATATTATTTATACAGCTGAAGTCAAGCCTTGTTGCATAGCATGTTCTGACTTTGGAAGGTGCAACTAGGACAGCAGCCGCACCTGCATCGAAGGTTCCCCAGGAACCGTCGCAAAACACTGTCCAAGCTTCGGCATCTTTATTTGCTTCTTTTTCCTGAGCCCCTGGCGTCCAATCAGCAATGAAGTCTGCTAACGCCTGGGACTGAATTGAGGATCTATGCACATAGTCAATACTGAATTCGTTAAGCTCCACAGCCCACTTTCCAATCCTTCCAGTAGCTTCTCTATTCCTCATAATATCCTTCAGAGGTTGTGATGAAGGAACAATTATGTGGTATGCTTGAAAATAATGTCGAAGCTTTCTGGAGGCCATTAACACAGCATACAACAACTTCTCCAATTCTGTATAATTATTCTTTGATAAACTTAGAACTTTGGAGACAAAGTATACTGGGGCTTGCTTTTTAATTTGTCCTTCAAGCTTCTCCTGTACAAGCGCCGCACTCACTGCAGAGTGCGAAGCTGCCACATACAATAGTAATGGAGCCCTTGGCGCAGGTGGAGTTAATGTTGTTAGATCAATCAAGTATTGCTTCAGCTCTTCAAAGGCTTTCTGTTGAGCTGGGTCCCATTGAAAAACTTTGGCTGACTTTAGTATTTCAAAGAATGGCAAGTTTCTTTCTGCTGATCTAGATATGAATCTATTAAATGATGCCAGTCTTCCTGTCAACCGTTGGGCCCCCTTCTTTGTGCTTGGCGGCTCCATCCGAAGGATAGCTTCGATCTTGCTTGGGTTAGCTTCAATCCCCTTCGTTGAAACTAGACAGCCAAGGAACTTACCCTTCTTCACTCCAAAGACACATTTTTCTGGATTTAATTTCAGGCCAGCTTGCCTGAAATTAGCAAATGTTTCTTGCAGATCAGTAATGTGATTTTCTTGCTTCGTGTTTTTTACTATGATATCATCAACGTATGTTAGCACATTTCTGCCTATCTGGGAATGAAGGACCTTGGCTGTCATTCTGCTGAAGCTTCCTCCAGCATTCTTGAGCCCCTCAAGCATCCGAAGATAGCAATAGGTGCCACTGGGAGTTATGAAGCTAGTCTTCGGCTCATCCTCCTTGTTCATCCATATTTGATGATATCCTGAGTAGCAATCCAGCAGACTCATAAGCTCTAAAGAAGCTGCTGCATCTACAAGAGAGTCTATTCTTGGTAATGGAAATTTGTCCTTTGGACATGCCTTGTTAAGATCTGTGAAGTCAATACACATTCTCCATTTGCCATTGGCCTTCTTCACCATAATAGTATTGGCTAGCCACTCTGGATATTTTATCTCTCTGATGACACCAGCACTGAGAAGTCTTTTTACTTCATTCCGAGCACCTTCGGCTTTATCATCAGACATTTTCTAAAGCCTTTGCTTTCTTGGCCTGAAGGATGGGTCGACATTAAGTGAATGTTCAATGACGTCTCTATTGACACCACAAAGATCATTGGCCGACCAAGCAAAAACATCTTTGTTGTTGAATAAAAATCTTATCAAAGTTTTCTCCTGCTCTTCAGATAGTTGAGACCCCAGCAGTACCTTCTGCTCTGCTATGTCTTCACATAGAAGCATGGGCTTCGGCTGATTAGCCAAAGCAGCCTTCTCTCTTCTATACTTGTACTGTTCACAAGCTTCGGCTCCATCTATATTGTGGATCGCTTTTGAGTCTGTCCAATTTCCTTCGGCCTTTCTAGCAGCTTCTTGACTTCCATGAATAGCAATGGACCCTTGTTCCAAAGGTATCTTCATGCATAGATATGTTGGGTGAAGTATTGCTTCAAAAGCATTGAGTGTTCCTCGGCCAATTATTGCATTGTAGGGGCATTCCATGTTGACAATGTCAAAGACAACCTGTTCGGTCCTTGTGTTATGAACAAAGCTGAAGGTTACTAGCATTGTGATTTTACCGAGTGCCACAATCTGTCTTCCTCCGAAGCCGCATAGAGGATGTGTAGCATCGTGAATCTTGTCTTCTGGCTCTTGCATCTGTCTGAAGGCCTTAGCAAATATGATATCTGCTGCACTGCCTGTATCAACCAGAACATTATGAACCAGAAATCCCTTGATGACACAAGATATGACCATAGCATCATTGTGAGGATAATCTTTGAGCTGAAGATCCACCTGAGAAAAGGTGATTGGGATGTGAGACCATTTTGATTTGATGAAGGGCCCCTGCACCCCAACATTTTGTACCCTTCTCTGAGCCTCCTTCTTCTGCTTCTTGTTGGCCGGTTCTGAGCATGAACCGCCTGTTATCGGGAGCACCAACTTCGTAGCCGAAGCAACTTGAGCTTGATTGTTGAACGAAGCCATCAGCTCAAAAGTAGAAGTGAGTTCACCGGAGGTGGGCGCCAATGTTGGGGACGTTCTCAAATGCTATGAATTAATAACAAGGCAACACAAAAAATAGGTTAAAGGTTAACGTTCTTCGTCCTTCGAAGCATTATTTCCCTTAGGATATAACGATCTTCGGACGAAGGTTATGAAGGACATACTTTCATAAATATGACATGTATAAATAGAGGATGAAGCTTATGAAACATAGAAAAACAACATAAACAATTATATGACATCATAATATAAATATCTATTATTAAATAATCATGAGTACATGAGAGCAATATCAAATAACATTTGTACCTTGAGCTTGACAGAAGGCAAAGGTAAAAGTAAGATGCGAAAACGTGAACAGTACGGGGGTACTGTTCACCTATTTATAGGCACAGGGCATAGCCTATGTGAATTTACATTCATGTCCTCTACAAATGATTACAATCTTAGCACAGGTTATCATGGGCCGATTGGTTCTTTCATCTTTAAGTCGGTGCATCTGGAAGTACGCTACAAAGCTCCCTGATTGGTAGCTTCGGCATTGTTCCTGTTCTGGCCTTCCGAAGGTGTTTCTTCTCACAGGACCTTCGGCGACGAAGCAGACCCCCAACAGAGGCTCGGGCTGTTTCCCGAGTACTTCTCTATAAAGATATGTTCGTTGGATGACAACCTGGGAAAACAATGCATCCATGAGGGTGGTATGGGACACCCTTAGCTGATTAATTAGAGGAACTTGTTGGGGACCTTCGGCATCCGAAGGTCCTCAAAAACAGGATTTAACAGTATTTCTGGAGTACAATGTGTGAACAGGTATCCTCGGACTAAGGTCAGCATCGCTGTAGACCGGAATAATACGAAGGTTGATACAGAGCCGAAGGTGCGAGCAGGAAAGCTTCGGCGTGACAGCAAAGAGTGGAACCGACTTAAAGATGAAAAGGCTATTCAGACCTCGATAGACTACTATAGAATTATTATCAAATGTAAAGGGCATGAGTGTAATTTTGTAAGGGCTGTGTCCCGTGCCTATAAATAGGTGAACAGTATCCCCGTACTGTTCACGCTGACTTGGCATTTGCTTCTTGCGTCACGCTTGTACTGCCATTCCCTTCCGATTGAAGGTACACTTGTAATTCAACAATGTTTCTGTTTATGCTCGATAATAATATATGATTGTTTATATCGTCTTTAACATTCTCTATATTTCATTCCTCGCCATTATTTAATGAATGTATGAAGGTATGTCCTTCGTAACCTTCGTCCGCAAGCCATTACATCCTAAGGGAAATAATGCTTCGGAGGACGAAGGACTTTCACAATTGACATTTTCTATGTTGCCTTGTTCTCAACTCATAGCACTTGAGGACAAGTCCCCAACAGAACTTAAGGTGTAGTTTGCTTCATCGCCGTGCCTTCAATGGGGTCTAGGCACAGGTACATGCTCTGCCGAGGCTGGGTGCTGTTGTTGGTCACTCTTCCTATGGGGAGATGTACTATCTTTATCAAACTAGAGAAACATAACGAGCAGCTATGACCTTCGGGGAATCTTTGTAAAAGCTACATGGTGAGACACTGCCAGTTCACCTTGGAAGTGATCGATGGGGAGTCATGATGCCCGGACAGAACTGGAATCACGGCTCATGGGTAAAGTGTGCAACATTTGCAGAGGAATGAAACTGATATATCAGACGTGCTCACGGTTATGAGCGGCCTTTGGAGCTCCTTTGATTAGAGATACATATGATTTGAGATACAATGGTTCTATTAATGGTTCTGGTTATGATGATGACAGTGATGTTCCTCGATGAGGAAATGATTCATGGGTTGGTTATTGCTAAAATTTGCCGTCTACTAATAATAAATACCTGATGAACTAAAAGCAACTGCTTTGATCCTAACCCCACATAAAGCTAGTCCACCTCAGCCAAATGGGACATTTGCTAAGTACGTTGATGTGTACTCACACTTGCTTTCACAAAACACCAATTTGCCTTTGGTGCAATCTATGCTCAGGTAAAGAAGAAGAAGAAAGCGTCGAGGCGGATCTCTAGGAGTTCTAGGACTTCGACAAGTTTGAGGATTAGGCAAATGACCTCCCCCAGTCAGCTGCTTGTGGTGGGTTTGTTTATGTTGGTTACGTTTCTATTATGTGCACTTTGATTTATAATATGTAAATGACTCTAGTCTGTAATATTATTACTTAGTCTTTATTAATATTTGAAGCATTATGCTATGATGAGTCATTTATGTAATCGCTGTGTATGTGAGTTCTGATCCTGGCACGTACATGGTTCGCATTCGGTTTACCTTCCAAAACCAGGTGTGACATCTGTATGACGATTAGGAGTCATAGTGAATGTACGTGTACTTAACTAATATAATAATAAAGGAACTAATGAAAGATTAGAGTTAATTTGGTAATGCATGTAATTGTGACGACATGTTTGTGTTGGCTAAGTATAGGAAATGTTCATCGTCTTTCTAGTGGTGTTGATGTTATGCGCCCGATGACGTGTAGATAGCTAACGCTAGCATGTTTTTGTTTACGGTGTCTTACGATTTAATGTTTAGTTTGCTACCGTGTTCCTTGGAGTGTCTTGTGCTATTTTCCATCCTGTTCATGCATATGCATCTTGCATCTCATTAGGACCGAGAGATGTTGATCGTGCGATGTCACACCCGAGTTTTAGGATTCAAGTCTCAAACATATGATGACTCATGGTACAGAAATGAATGTCACACCATTAATATATAATGGAGTTCTGTACAAAATAGTTAAATAATTACATCATACGAAGACAACGATCCAACAACACTAAGTTGAGTGGGAGACGACGTCCTAGACCTCTCACGAACTCATCACAGCATTCTTCACGCGCCTCAACCTCTGGTACATGTCCTTGACCTAGGGGATGTGAGTATAGCAAGGATGAGCTCACATATGTTCATCGCTGTAATACCCACTTTGTAAGAAAATCTAAAGGAGAAAGTTATATTCCTTTGTATACATGAGTGCCATCTCTATTTATCATTTCATGTGAACACCACAATTAAACAAACAAATAAATAAATGACAAAAGACACCCAAAAATAATACATGCATCATGCTGGAGTTTTATTTTGTGTGCATTTTGTGACAACATAGAATAATGTGAAAAGAAAAATATTAATACCCAAATGGGAATTTGACATCTAAAAGAAACTCTAGAATTGGAGAAAGAGAGCAATAATTATCATGAAATTAATACTAAATTTAGACAAATTTATCCATACCTTGTCTAAAATAAGTCTTTGATGAGAGAAAAAATTGGCCATGAAGTTTGAATTTGAATGGGTATTTAAATTAGGAATCTGAAAAATTAGAAAGGGACAGAAAAACAAAAAATGAAAATAGAAAAAAATAAAAGAAAAAAGGCAAAAACCCGATTGGGCCTCGTTCTACACATTCGGCCCAATCCCCATCTCACTTTGTATGGACCGTTTTGATCTCGAGCGACCGCGCGGCCTGGTGACCTGGCATGTGGGCCTGGATGGCTGACTGCACGGCCGCGACCCTGACGATGCCCCGACTCACTGACTGCGGGCCCGTGACGTTAAGCTTCCGCTCTTCTCCGCGCCCTTCCTCTGGATTGTGGGACCTGCTAGCATAGACTCCACCCATGCTTGCTTGACGCCATGGCGCAATCCTGGACGCCGTCATCCGTGCGAAGCTCGGAGTTGTTACAACTGACCACACTCCACGCGTGGACTGCTTCCTCGTGCGGCAATATAAGTACCGCCGCCATACCTCCGTTCATCTGGTTACATGCAGTAGAAAAAAAAGAAAACTCTCGTCACCATTAACGCTTGACGGTATAGGGGAGAGTGGAGGAAGGAACTGGTGTAGTGATCTGGTGTGGACAACAGCGCGGTGGTGCGTGCGGGTAGAGCCTCGGGGTGGACCTCGGTGACCTGATGTATCGCGCGGGGGAAGATTTCGGCCGGACATTACCGTGCGCCGCCATCAGACTATTCACTCCCTTGTGACGTTGTCGGCCAAGTTCCCTCCATTGGTGGTGAGTTCTCCTGCTCGGTCCCTGTTGAGCCTTCGCTGTGCGCGTAGTGTCGGACGAGTCCACAGATAGGGTCACGTCGGTCCGGTTCGCCGGAATGATACGCGCGCGCGCCGCTGCTATCCTGTCTGCGGCATGTTCTGAGGAGGAAGATGAGTACCTACGTCGTTGGATGATCAGTGGACTGTCCAGATCTGTCAATAGCGTATTCCTCAACCGTAAGCAGTGTGGGTCGTCGATCTAGACATGTCTGGCTCAGATAAGGTCTAGTATTTGACTCGTGCCGCGTGTTCTGGTTCGTCAATCTCGGATCGAACACGCAGAGTGAGAGCGAGTGGCGGGTAGTAGAGATTCTAATCTGAACCGTCGGGCTCTGATCGGACGGTCCGATTCTTCCGATACCCCTTCGGCACTGCCGTTTTGTAATCGTGCCCCTGCGTTTATTATAAATAGAATCCCGCCGTCCGGGGCAGAGCTAGCTGAGTCTGTGTAGATTTTTTGTGAATTAACCCTGACCTTTCTGGTTATTGAGGCCCAGTCCAAAAGGTTAAGAAAATCAGATAAATGAATTAGAAATTGAATATTTAATATGAAAATAAATGCTAGGAATTGTATAATTCATAGAAAATTCATATGAACTCTAAATTACTCCATTCCAGTTTCTAAAATTTTGTAATATTAATCTATAGCACTTAGAGTCTCTGTTTTGATATGAAAACAATATTAAAATTTATTTCTCATTTAATCCTATTTCAAGCACATAAAATTTTTGGAAATTCATATCTCAAATCTATAACTCCAAAAATGATGATTCCTGTTCCTAGGATTTTATTTTAATGTGTAGATTATTATCATATATTTTGTTTACATGTTTGGTGTGATGTTAATTTTCTCTATATACTGTGCTTGTTTGTATTATGGCGAGTAGAAGAGCCTGTGACTGAGGATCCTGGTGACCAGCAGATAGAAGTAGCTGAGCAGGAGCTCATTGAAGGCAAGTTGTACCCTTGACCACTTTTATTACCCAATAATGCTCTTTATTATCACTATCCTTGCATAGGCTTAATTTTGATGGGACCCAATAGGTCACCCTAGTCTGTTTATCCATTTTACCTTGTTATCCCTGAATCATTTGGGTAGTTATGCTATTGCTTTACATGGTTTTGGGATAATATTTCATTCTATCCATGTTCCAATTATTTTGCTATGTTATTTATGTTTATGTCAAGATCATTAATGTTAATTGGAACATGGAGCTTAACTTGAGAAGCACGTGCCACCACAAGGGTTTAATGGGACGCCCTTGGCTGACTAATTAGGAAATCTAGTGGAAGACTACCTTACCCAAAAGGGGCAAGGGCAGTAGGGGATTGCATGCAAGGAGGGTCTCGGGTTGATTTTGCTGCGATGGCAGTCAGACGGGGGATTCTTGCAAGTGCTCTTCCCATAAACTGTAGTGGGTTTTCGGAAGCTAGTGGAACTTTGTAAAGGCCTCGTAGTGTTCGCCTTGCCTCACTTCCTAGGTAGAGGTGTATGGGAGTCGCGATCCCTTGGCAGATGGGTAACATGACTTGTGGGTACAGGGTACAACCTCTGCAGAGTGTAAAACTAGTATACTAGCCGTGCTCGCGGTCATGAGCAGCTCAGGACTCTCGCATGATTAATTTATGGAACTTAAATTCAATTTGTCATTTGCATTGCATGAGATTATTTATTAATTTTGTTCTATTACTTTATTTAAGGTTTGGTATTTACTTACATTTAGTAACTGCTAATAAAATTTTGACCAACTACTTAAAAGCAATGCTCAGCTTTAACCCCTGTTGTTGATTAGCCTTACACGTCACATGAACTCCCACCTTTGTTGAGTTCATGCCACTGGTTTCCCCACAACTTGTTGAGCTATGATCATGTGTGAGCTCACCCTTGCTGTCTCACACCCCCCACAAGAGAAGAACAGGTGGTTCAGGAGGAGCCACAAAGTGAGGAGTTTGATCTGATCTAGGTGGTGTTTCCCCAGTTGACTCTTGCGCCAAGGATGATCCTTAGTTCGTTTTATATTTATCTTTTATTTTTTAATAAGACTTCCGCTGTGTAATAAATACTCTGATGTTATTGTGACATTTATCTCTATACACTCTGTTATTATATATGTTGTCTTCTTGGCGCATGTATGAGATGCACCCGGCTTTGTTCCTTAAAGTCCGGGTGTGATAGAAGTGGTATTAGAGGAAATGTTGACTTTAGGACGAAACCTAGATAGAAATGGACAAAACCCTTACCTACTTATCTTACTCTGATTCTTTCTATACTCATCTTGTCTTGGTCCTGTCTCACCTTTTCTACTCTTATTACTCTTATCTTTTCTACTCTAAGGCAAGATGGATTTCACACCTTGGAATCCTACACTTATGATCTTTTTAAGAGATAGGGAACCTAAGACAAAATTAAAACTAATTTCTCTATTTAAAAATGTTGTTTGATTGTTCTGATGATAAATGTCTGATTTGCTTCTTTGATTGATTGAGATATTATAGAAGGACATCTTAGCATGTACCACCATAAGGTAATGAATTAGCTATAGTAGGTAAAATATTAATCTGCTTAGCTAATAAATCCCCCCAAAGTAACTTGATTTGTAACTACCTGCCTTGTCTACTATTCTCTCTTACCATATATTTCTAACTTAGATGGTCAATACCAGGAAGGGTGGTGGAATTGATTTACCTCCCAATCGACACACTCGGAGGATATTTAGACAACCCCAGCCACAACCAGTAGAGATGGATCCTCCACCACCGCCTCCACCAGCAGGAGTTGACCCACTGGATGCAGCTCAGATGAGGATGATGCAACAAATGGCTGACACTATGGCAGATATGCGTGCTCAGATGCAACAGGAACGCCAGGAGATGCGCCAAGAGTGGGAGGATATACGTCGAGAGCTATGCCAAGAACGAGAAGCGATACGCCAGGAAAGAAGGGCACAACAGCAACAACAACAACAACAACATCAGCAAGCACCACTGCCTCCACCACCACCACCAGTTCCACCCCAAGATAAGCACCGGGAGTTCATGAGCCATAAGCCACCGACATTTGCTAGTTCTCCTGATCCACTGGACGCAGATGATTGGCTGAAGTCTGTAGAGAAGATGTTGAACATTGCTCAGTGCACTGACCGGGAGAAGGTTTTATATTCTTCTGGTCGTCTGACAGGTCCTGCTGCTGATTGGTGGGATTCATATACTGCTGCCCACGATGCTGCTGATACTATCACATGGGCGGAGTTTTCTACGCAGTTCAGGAATCATCATATACCGGCTAGATTGATAAAGATTAAGAATAAAGAGTTTTTGTCGCTGAAGCAGGGAAGCATGTCAGTCAGCGAGTACCGCGACAAGTTCATCCAGCTATCCAGATATGCACCTGATGAAGTTGCTGGAGATGAGAGGAAGCAGGAGCATTTTATTGAAGGACTTAATGGACCCCTGCAGTATGCTCTTGTGGCACATACATTTCCATCATTTCAGACGCTGCTTGACAAGGCCCTAGCTATTGAACACAAGCGTGTTCAACTGGGAGATTTGAAGAGGAAGGCTATAACCTAAGGACAAGGAAGCAACAGTGTTCGTCCTTGCTATAGTTCACCCCAGGGTACACCAGTTCGCACTGGCGGAGGCCAGTGCCCAGTTCAGCAATCACCTCAGAGGACTCCACCGACTCGTCAGGCTACCCCCATTGGTACCCCCGACAAAATTCTCAGGACAGAGTGCAGGCACTACTTGCTACAAGTGTGGGAAGATTGGACATTATGCAAATGTTTGCCCACAGAGGATTGCTACTACTCCAGTTCAGAATAAGCAGCAGACTTCGAGATCTGGCAAGGGATTCTCTATTGCCAGGGTTAATCAAGTCAGCGTTGATGCTACTCCTGATGGTGCTGACATCGTACTTAGTATGTTTTACGTTAATGCAATTCCTACAACAATATTATTTGATTCTGGTGCTACACATTCATTTATGTCTACTCGATATGCCAACACAAATGAGATACCACTGCTAAATATGAGGAAACCAATGATAGTAATTATTACACCTAAAGGGCCTGTTGAGGCAAATCAAATGACACATAGATTGACATTAACAATTATGGGAAGAGAATTTGGAGCTACTACTATAATATTAGAGGCAAGCAGTATAGATCTGATCCTTGGTATGTCATGGTTAAGAAAGGCAAAGGCCATTATAGCATGTGGTAGGGGTACTGTAGAACTCACCAGCCCTAAAGGAGAAAGATTTCAAGTTCAAATTGCAGTAACCACCTCATCCAAATGTGTAATGTTCTTTATACCTTAGGAGTTTGTTGGTGACAACATCCGTGCGGTTAGGGATTTTCCGGATGTCTTTCCAGAGGAGTTGCCAGGGATGCCACCAGATAGGGAAGTTGAGTTTGTAATTGATCTTCTACTTGGAACTGCCCCTATTTCTAAACGGCCATACATGATGTCCATAGAAGAGTTAAAGGAACTAAAGAAACAGTTAACTGAGTTACAAGAGGCTGGGTACATTCTTCCGAGTTCCTCACCTTGGGAAGCACCGGTTCTATTTGTACAGAAAAAGGATGGATCACAAAGAATGTGTGTGGATTATAGATCTCTTAATGATGTTACTGTGAAGAACAAGTATCTGTTACCCCGTATTGAGGACTTATTTGATTAGATGAGAGGTGCTAGGGTATTCTCGAAGATTGATCTCCGATCGGGATACCATCAAATGAAGATTAGGCCATCGGATATTCCCAAGACGACTTTCCGACTCGATATGGATTATATGAGTTCACGGTTATGTCATTTGGATTGACTAATGGACCAGCTTATTTTATGAATTTGATGAATAAGGTGTTTATGGAGTATTTGAACAGATTCGTCATAGTATTCACGATGATATTCTTATTTATTCCAAGAGTGATAGTGATCATGAGGAACATCTGAGATTGGTGCTACAGAAGCTACGAGATAATCAACTCTACTCCAAGTATAGCAAATGTGAGTTTTGGATTGGCGAGGTACCATTCCTTGGACATATCATTTCTAATGGCGGAATATCAGTGGATCCTGCTAAGGTCAAGGAGATTATGGAGTGGAGCGTACCCACTACAGTTACTGAGGTCTAGAGTTTCTTAGGACTTGCAGGATATTATCGGAGATTTATTGAAGGATTTTCTAAGATAGCTAAGCCTATGATGTCACTTCTGGAGAAGGGCAGAGAATTCAAGTGGGATGAGAAGTGCCAAGATAGCTTTGATCAATTAAAGAAGAGATTGATGTCACCACTAGTGTTGGTTATGCCAGATCTACAAAAGGGATTTGACATTTAATGTGATGCATGTGGCCAAGGCTTGGGATGTGTGCTCATGCAAGAAGGACATGTGATTGCCTATGCGTCTCGTCAGTTGTGGAAACATGAATTGAACTACCCCACTCATGACTTAGAATTGGCAGCCATTGTGCATGCGCTTAAGATATGAAGACATTATATCATGGGGACCAAGTGTCAAGTGTACACGGATCATAAGAGTTTGAAGTATATATTCACTGAGAAGGATCTCAACCTTAGGCAACGCCGTTGGTTGGAGCTTATTAAGGATTATGATTTGGAGATTCACTACCACCCGGGCAAGGCAAATTTGGTTGTAGATGCCTTGAGTCGAAAGGAGCATGTTTATTCAATTGTTGTTGCCCAGCTACCCGATGAGATTGTTGAGGATTTCAGGAGACTTAACCTAGGGATAGTTGCTCACACTGAAGGAGTTACTATTGATGTGGAACCTACCTTGGAACAAGAAATCCACAAAGGACAAATTGGTGATGCTAAAATACAAGAGATTAAGGATCTGATTACTGAAGGTCGAGGTCCGAAATTCACGGAGGATGAGCAAGGCACCATATGGTTCAAGGACAGGATATGTGTTCCTGATATTGAAAGCCTTCGTGAGACTATATTGAAGGAAGCCCATGACTCGGAGTATTCTATTCATCCTGGTAGTACCAAGATGTATCAGGATTTGAAGCAGAAATATTGGTGGTATGGATTGAAGAGAGATGTGGCTGCACATGTGGCTATGTGCGATGTATGTCAAAGAGTTAAGGCTGAACACCAGAGGCCAGCTGGACTACTGCACCCACTTAAGATACCCTAGTGGAAGTGGGAAGAGATTGTTATGGATTTCATTACTGGATTACCTTGCACCCATAAAGGATATGATGCTATATGGGTGATTATGGATAGATTGACTAAAGTGGCTCACTTCATTCCTGCCAAGACTACTTATAAAGGCTCACAACTAGAAGAGTTATATATGGCTCGGATTGTGTGTTTACCTGGAGTACCAAAGAAGATCGTGTCTGATCGAGGTTCATAGTTTACCTCAAGATTCTAGAGAAGCTTACATGAGAATATGAATACCAAGTTGAACTTTAGTACCGCTTATCACCTTCAGACTGATGGACAGACTGAAAGGACTAATCAAGTATTGGAAGATATGTTGAGAGTTTGTGCCCTTCAGCATGGAGGAAGTTGGGACAAAAGTCTACCTTATGCTGAGTTCTCTTATAATAATAGCTACCAGGCCAGTTTGAAGATGTCACCCTTTGAAGCTTTATATGGGAGAAAGTGCAGGACTCATTGTCTCTGCACAAGTTTTCTAGCGCGGGCGCGCCTCAGTGCGTTTGCCTGGTTATTGTGCCGGTCTGGGCTGGTTTGAGCCCATCACTGTTCATAGTTTTTCTTTTTCTTTTTCTGTCAGGCTTAGGAAATTCTAGAAAAATGATAAATACATGGGACCAATTTTACTGGACTCCTAAATTCCTCTAGTATTTTAATAAAAATAGGTCCAAGATTTTTAGTCCCAACCATGAATTATTTAGCATTTAAGGATGCCTAAACCTAGTCTTTTAGAATTTTCGAATTTAAATGGTAGCTCCAAAAATAGTAAAAACTTTTTGGGTAAACATAATATGATAATTAAAACCTTTGGGTAAAATTTGGCATGCTTTGGATATTGTTTGATCCCAAACCCAAGAAACTAGCCATCTAGAGTTCAAATACTTAACCCTAATACAACACTAAACTAGGAAACTCTAGTAGCTGGTGGGCACGGTGAAGGAAAGTTATATTCAAGATACAACTTAGTGTGTTATAACTGCATATTCATAGCATCACATGAACATTCATGTATATGTATTGTTATGTATAGAAAACGAAGAAGAAGTGATAGTCGAAGAAGAAACTGCCCCACAAGCTGAAATTCCACCTATCGAGAACAGTTTCTACTTTGATATTTGTGCAACAGATCCTGAATCTCCTACAATACAAGGCAAGCCCTGTGCATTTACCCTTCCTGGTTATTTCAAACTCTTTATCACTTGAAATGATGCATTAGGTGACTGAAGTTGTGTGATAAACAATTGTTGTATTTCCTTCCTTGGAACTGTTTACCATTCCTTGATACCTGTTTTACTTAAAAGTTTTCTGATGCTTAGTCTTGCCTTAGAAAACACAATGTTTTGTTTTAAACAAAGATGATGCTTCAGATGGGATGGGAAGTTTTCAAAGAAAAGACTTGATGGTGAATCCATCATGGCCATGATGGGTTCAGCATCGAAAAGATGTACCTCTGATAGGTACCAAACTTTGGGGTTTTAAATGATAAAGACGAGACCAGGCGGGTGACTTGCACGAGAAGGAAGTCTCGGTGTAGTGTCTCTGTCTGAGTCGATTAAGGACCGTGTCGATGTAGTCTTGATGATTGAGGACCTTTTAACTGGCCACATGCCTCGTCATGGGCAAGTTTTGCCTCGGGCAGACCAATACTAGAAAGGCCAACACACAATGGGAGTGCTACATATGTCGTGTAGCGTGTACCCTCCGTGGCAAGAGGCTAGACGGTGGTGTATATGTGCTCTCGATTGGCGTGAACCTGGTCCGGTCTTGAGAAACCCGGTGGCGAGTTGACATATGCAAGGGTTAAGTGCTACATATGTCATGTGGTTGGAGATCCTTAATCGATTTGGATCGCCGTTACTTCTCGGACATGAAGACTTGGTCACTACCCTACACGTAGCAATCTAGTGAACTAAAGGGATGATAAAAGATGGCTAGTGGAACTCTAGATATAGGTAATGACTTAACCTAATGATAAAACTGGATTTTAAGGATCCACTATTAGTAAGCATTTCTGCAAATAGAGTCGTTGATTCTTGATCAACTTTACCTTGAACCCCACAAGCCAGCATATCCTTGAGAGTCTTTTCCTTTGTCGGGTAAGACTTGCGAAAGTACACTCCGTACTCAGGGTTTTCAAACCCATGTTGTTGTAGGAGAGGAAACAGCAAAGTTTTGTTATTTCTGCTCGAAGGTGGTACCAAAGGAGGAGCCAAATCAGTGATCGTGTGTGTGGGTGCAAGTTTGCCTCCCAGTTTGAAAACACTAAACTTTTGAGCGGGAGGGTGTTTTGCCTCCCTGGTATGTAATAGTATTTTATGCACTCATAACACCCGGTACTGTAATAATACTCTCTCTCTATATATTTTATGAATGTAAATTAAGTTATTGTAATCCGCTTCCGCTTATTCTCTCCTTCGATGTGATGTAATGTCTGTGTGATGGGTGAAACGCTCTTGGGCGGTATGATGTTGATATAGAAGACCGAACTTGTTAAGTGATTATGCATCTACATGGTTGTCCGAGGTCCTTAGGACAAGGACATCTGTAGGTGGGCCTAATACCTTGGGAGGGTCCGTGACATGCGACGAGCGCGGGGAGAGGGTGAATGGGCCAAGGTAAGGATAGTGGCCCAGGAGTAGGTCCTTTCTTTTTTTCTATTTTCTTCTTCTTTTCCTATTTCAGTTTTCAGATTCAAATCCAGGTAGAACTTTTTGAATAGGTGCAACATATCAAAAATCTCAACATGAATGCAAAATTATATTTTATATATTTGTTTTATTTTAGTTCTTTTATACATGTTTACAATCATGAAATAGAGAATAGTTCACACCTTATTAATTTTAGGGAAATATAATTTATATTGTAGATTATATATTAAGAAATAGTTTAATCATAATTCTTCTCTATAATTCAATCCAAGGATAATTTAGTTTATCTAAGTATCCTTTATTTTAGTAAAAAAATATTCATTTTGGGAGCAGTAACTTCAAAAGTATGAATATTCTTAAGGAAAGGTGTTATGATTTAAAACCTTTGGGATATTTTCCTTATTTTCAGAAGATTGAACTTTAGGGTGTTACATGTGAAATGAAGTACGTAAAGTGGATCCGACCACAAGGCAAAGTCGGTTGACAACTTGAAGATGGATGTATTGAACAATGACCAAGATAGGCGATGCTCGCCAGGCGAGTGTCATCTAGCGAACACTAACTAATGTTAGATTCCAGGCAAGCACCGGTTTATGCATAACCGTTAAATATGCTATTTTACTACAATTATTGTTTGTAGGCTTGTATTGTGCACTTAAGTGTAGGAGTTGCTTAAAACCCTAGCTCCATGAACTCAGGTTCCCTTGAGATGGATACTAGTATGCTAGGTCGAATAGTTGCTATGGTAATTCAGGATCTTGGTAGAAGTCGAGTGATTTTTTAGCACTCACATGAGGTCAAGAATTGGTTGTATCCATTTTTAATAACAGAATTATCATGGTCTATGGACACGGATCCATGGGGATGTGTTGTCTACGAGACAAAATTGGAATAAGGATTAATGTATGGTATCGTGGTCAAGTGTTTGAACGTACTAAACACATGTCGGAAAATATGGTAACTGATAAGCCTAGTACCTGATTAAACATGCTCGCAGACTTTATCCCTCAGTGGACCTGGGACGGAGTGTCCCATGCCGGATTATGGGGGGTACAATTGTGGTCACTATACGGCGGCGCCCGGGGTAAGTGGAGCATTGTATGCTAAGGTTGTGAGCCATGTTCTGTTGACGGGGAATCGATGGGGACGGTTGATGTGTGTGGGGATAGAGTGCCCTGACACATCATGTGTTTAGGTTTACCTTTCAAGGTTAAAACTCGACTTGAATCGTCTGCTTCTCGCAGCTAATGAGACTGCTTGATCCATGCTGCTACATCGAGTAAGAAGTGAAATGAGGTCTCACGATATAAAGTGTTGCTTGCTCTAAATGCTTGTTACCATGTATGTTTAGAAGTATGCGAATCTAGCTTAAGGAATATTATAGAACTTGAAAAGCTAAAACATGTTTTAGACTCAGCTAGTGCTTTTGGCAAACCAAACCCCTCAGCCAAAAAGCTTCATGGTCTAAAGGTAGAGGAGTAGACCCCTCACACCAGGTAAGTCTAGCTGAGTATTAGTATACTCAGCCTTGCTTGTGGCATAATTTTTATAGGTACTCCTTTGGATGAATGGTTGCTGGTGTTACTTGGCTCTCCTCCCTACCACCGGGATCGATAGTCAAGTAGGGTGCGACCTTTGCAGGAGAGGACCAGGAGGAGTAGCGCGGCTAGGCTTCAGGACCGGGGGGAGTAGCCCACCAGGATCGCCTGGGAGGAGCACGGTCCCCTCCAGGACCGGGACCTTGGGCCGCCTCGAGGGACTGACCTCGTTGGCATCAGCAGCCCATGGGCCTCAGTCAACAGCCGAGGAGTCGAGGAGGGAGAGAAATATCTCCGAGGGGGTTGGTGACGTTGACGTCATGTCAGTCGCCCTCGACCCCTCCGTAGACAGGTCGGGGATGGCCTCGATTGGCATTGACGGAGGCGCAACAGCCACCTTGGCAGCATAAATCTCCTGACCAGTCTACCCACCCAAGGCAAGCCTGGCCTCCTCAGCGCCCCATTGAAGGGCCTCCTAGGTGGCATCAACACAGGCAAGGGAGTGGGCCACGACTCCGACCGACATCCCATGCCCATCTTCACGGCCTTGGCAGGGGTGAAGATCAGCGTGCCCGAATTGCAGTTCAGGTTGAGGCATGAAGAAGTAAGAAATCACACGAAGAACTTAGAAACAGGGATCAAATTTTGTTACCAGTTAGCGACTTAACTGGACCAAGGCACGCCTATCGTCCTAGGCTCTCAGCTCCTCGGCCCCTTTGCCCCTAAGGTCAGCACCTAGAGCGGGTCGGCGGCTTTCTCCACCACCGCTGCCACCTCCTCGACTACGGGGGCAGTCCCCATCTCACTCTGACACCTGAGCCTCGGGCAAGGGCGTTGACACCCCAAACCTGGGCACGGGCACATCCGCACCGCTGGACGGGCCCGCTGAGGCTGACTCAAACTAGAGCCTGACCTCAGGGCTAGAGCCCAACCGGACCTCCATCCCCTCCTCATCGTCGTCGTTGTCATCATCATCTATGCTGGGAGAGGGCTCCAGCGGCACCCCCTCACTCTCATGCGCGTAGCGGTGCTTCTCCAACATGTCGTGGGCCCACTTCTTCTCAGCGTCCTTCTTCCTCTTCTGTTCCTCGACAGCCAACCGGCATGCCCTCTGGCCGGCCATGTCTTCTAGGACTGGAGGCCGGGCGGTTCGGTACCTCCACAGCCCCTCCAAATGGGTGGAAAAATAGGTTGAGACAAAGAATAAAGGGCGAAGGCAGAAGTAAAGCTTGAAACTTACCAGGGACATGTAACTCTGCTCAAGGCGCATTAGGACGGGGACGGTGTAATCTGCCTTCCCCACCATCCCCTTCACCCATTGGAGGAGCTCGTCGGTGGAGAGGGTGGCGGAGGCCATCCGGGAGCTCTCCATAGAGGCCTCGGGTGTCATTTCGTCCAGGTGCAGGCGCCACTCCGCCAACGACAGCACCCTCCTACGGTGGAAGGCAGCGACGATCCCGACTATGGTAAGCCCCCGGTTGTGGAGCCTCCTCAGAGCATCTAGCAGTGGCTACAGCTAGGCCTAGTGCTCCCGCAGTGCGCCCCATTGCCAATGTTCCCCAGCCGCGGTGACGTCTCGCTAGGTATACTCCGGCAGTCACTCGTCATTGTTGTGGAGGTAAAACCAGTGGCTCTTCCACCCCTTGTTTGATGAGGTGAGGGTGGCAGGGATGTAGAGCTACGCTTGATCCGAGCGCAACTGGAGCGTGCAGCCACCGGCCCTCACCGCATGGTGCACCTTCCTCACCTCCAAGGGAAGGGAGAATGGCTTCGCACAGAAGAGGTGGAGTCACAAGTCCTAGTGGGGCTCGATGCCTAGGTACCCCTCATGGACCATCGCGAAGATGGCCACATGAGCGATGGAGTTGGGGTTGAAGTTATGGAGCTCCATCCCGTAATAGTGCGGGAGCGCCCGCATCAAGCGGCTTGCGGGCACCTTGAACCCCCGGTCATGGAAGGAGGTGAAGCTAACCATACAGCCCGTAGGCGGGGCCGGCTCCTGCTCGTCCCCTGGCACAAGCCACTCGGGGTGCGCCCTGTAGGAGTGGGGGCGAAGCAGTCCTCCAACCACCAAGGCCCGCATATCCTCGTCGGCGACAGAGGAGATGGGCCACAGGTCGAGGGGAGGAAGAATGCTAAGCTTCGCATCCATAGCAACAGAGGAGGAAGGCAAAGGAGGTAGCATGGACTCTTTTCCTCTTTCTACGGCTAAGGGAAGTAGAGGTGGCTAGGGCTAAAAGGGAGAAGCAAGGTAAGAACTGAGATAATCCCCTCTTGGGAGAATATATAGGGACCGACGAATTCACCAAGGGCTAGGCTAAGCTTCCCCAAATCAAATCCAAGAGTGGGCTTAGTCCCTTCCAATTCCACGTGCACACGTGCCGCAACGGACGCCCCACGGGCCATCGTGTCCCATCATATTAATTCCCGCCTGTGGGTCACATGTCCCATCTGGCTAACGCGAGCCAACGAGCACCGCTTCGCCTCCCCGGGTAAGCTCATAAAAAGGTGTGCATCTCTCTCCTTTTTTCATTCCTCCATAGGTAGTAAGGAGGAGACGCCCCCTCGGACTTCCTTCCCCACGAAGGAAGTAAGGCTTAGGCCTCATACTGATCAGGGGTTCAAAAGGTAAAACCACGGCAGGGTTTGGTAACCACCCTAGAGCACACGGGCTCTGAGCCCTTTTACTAATTAGGGGTTCGTAGGTTGGCCCCTCGACAGGGTTCGACAACCGTCCTAGAGCACAGAGTCAGGGATTACTATGGGTACGTCCGTACATGGCCATGGCTCAGGCTACAATCCTGAGGTACCCTAAGACATTTCCGAGAACCTCAGGAATGATTTGTGACAGTATCCCATCGGAGGGACGCATCGAGCCCTCAAACACCATCAAACGAGTCTGGGACTAGGCGAATCACCTGCATGTACTTTTGGGGCACGTCTCCTGACCACTAGCCGACTCCTATCAAATGGAGCTCGACCCTCGCTCGGATTACCCGATAACATCTCACTGGAGACGTCATGCTCGTTGCCCCCCTCAGACACCATCAAACGAGTCTGAGACAGAAGAGTTTCCAAACAAGTGTCAAAACACGCTTAACCCCAAGACCACCATTAGACACATTCCCCGAGGTCAAGAGAGTATAAACCATGCTTTGCTCGAGCCACCTCTCGGCGTTCACCCATAAGTCCGCTTCGCCCGAGCCTGCCGTACTGGAGAGAATCCTTGCCCCCGCCGAGGCCCCCTCTCCCTAGAACTGCCATCTCCGCCTTGCCCAAGCCCATCTCAGGCAAGGAAGACAACACCGAGACAGGTCTCAGTCGACGGCCGCATGAGACATAAGCATTCAATGTGCATACCTACCCCATGCGGCCTCGCAGGTGAACAGGAGTGTAACACCCTAAATTTGGGGGTATAAAATTTCTTCTCTAATACCTACAAAATTCAAGTGTTACCTCTTTTCTTCTCTCTATAGATTTCTTTCTCTTCCATTTAGTAGAGGTTGGATTAATTATTATGAGATTTGTTAATACTTTAGGGGATTAAAACCTAAAGGGATGTGAAGTGTTGCATCATGTTGAACCCTAAGTTCTATTTTTACTTAGTTTGATGCATATGTTTGTCGAGTGCATATTTGAATTTGGGGTAGATTTGTTTTGAGTTCAAAATATAGATAAAAAGGAAAAGAATTAGAAAAAGGGAAATCATTTCTTCTTCATTCTCCCCCCTTGGTCTGGGCCCGTTCCACGGCCCACCTGCACTCCCCCTTTCCCCGTGCGTGCGGCCCACCCCGCTCGTACCCTCCCCCTCTCTCGCCTGGGCCAGCGCGTTAGCGGCGCGCTCGCCTGGCGCCTCGAGCCCACCAGTCATTCTCCTCCCCTCCCTGCCTTGGGCTAGCTTCTGCGCATGGCCCACGAACCCCCTCCCGCGCTCCGCTCGGCCCACCTCGTCTTTCCCCACGTGCTGGCCCATGTGCCGAAGGCGCCCCGTCCCACTGCCACTGCCAAGCGAGCCCTGCCTGTCATCCCTCCCCTCGCAACCGCCCAACCACCTGGCATGGCTTGGCGCGTGCCCACGACGTCGAGAAAACAGACATCACCCCCACTTCCCTGGTCAGTGGCGCCTCACCCCTTTTTCTCCCTCTCCGCGCACCCCCTTGCCTCGCTTGACTACCCGTCGCTCTCTCTCACCCCCGTCACGCCAGAGTGCCACCCCGGTTGCCCACCCCAAGCTCAATGCCATCGTGTCCTTGTGCCTCGCCGGGACCCATAGCCACGCTGTGCCTCACCATGCTTCCTCACGCTCGGAGCTCTGCCGCCGACCGTGCCTCGCCATCCACCGCCCGTTCACTGGACCCAATCACCACCGAGCCAAGCTCCATCCTCGCCGGCGACCCCATGGGTGTGCATCTACTCTCCCTCTCCTTCCCTCGTACCATCTTCCTCTCCTCCATTTTCCCCAGCCATGACCGCCCAGTCTTGCGGCCAAACCTCCATGCCCCGCGCCGTGCTCGTGCCCACGCCGGTGAGCTCGTTGGCATGAGCCCAGAGCGCCGCCGCGCATGCTCGGCCAGGGGAACGGGGACCCTGATAGCCAAGGCCCACCTGTCAGCCCCTCAAATATGCCCCCTTCTTTCCCCATACTGGGTCACTGACAGGCAAACCCCACCCGCTCGTGCGATTTCGTGCCCCGCACTGGCCCCGCCACTGACCAGCGGGCCCCGTTCCGCGGGGGTCCCCCTGTCAGCCCGCCCCGCACTTAAACCACCCGCCTGAGCCACTGGCCCATGGGCCCGTGCATTAGCGTCACACCCCACCCTAGGTCCCCCTATCAGGCGCCCGTGCTCTGGCCCACTGCTTCTAATCTCGATCGTTGATCCGAGATCCAACGACCGAGGGAGCCCCTTTGTCGTGGGCGGTTTGCTTAAATCCCCCTCGGTTTCCTGGAAATGGATCCCGACGTCCTTAGATCTTACTGTCGTGCCCCTAGTTTCCTGTACAGAGGACCCCAAGCTTGTATTTAATTAGAGAAATAGGTTTAATTTAGGGTTTTGAATTCCAAATCTTGTAAATTTCATATCTTTTGCATATGAACTCCAAATTGGGTGGTTCAAATTGCAAAAATGTTCATAATGTTATTCTCTATCTGTTTAAATTATATTAATCCACTGTTGGCATGTATTAATTTTGTGTCAAGGTTAATTTAAAGGGATAAAATATTTATTAAAGGTAAAATAAAAGTAAAACCCTAATGAATGTTCAAGTGCTTAACTTTGTAGATTTAGTTTCAATTAATGTATGGTCCTATCCCTAGAATAACTTTATTTAGGCAAGTAAACTACTAAGATAAACATAGTTAGGTAGTTGATCTACTGATATAGGCAGTAGTTGGAGAACAACAGACCACTAGGTATATTAACCTACCCTAAAACCTAGAGTTCACTTGTGTGTCTGTACCTTTCTATTTGAACCTGTGTTCACTCTGTTGCATATGTTTGGTGTGCTGTTCTTTTGTTATTTTCCAAATGTGTTGAATGAATGATCGCTTTACATAGACACCGAGCAGTCCAAGGTTCCCGAGTGTGTTGCAGGAGACTTTCTTGAGCAGCAACCTAGTGAAGACAAGTGTCATCTGACCCATTATGTCCTACTTACTTTTTAATTCACTATCCCACAAACCATGAACAACCTAAGGGTTTACTAGTATTCTGTTTTCTTGTCCTTGTTTACCATTTGGGAACTGGTTACTATGACTAGTATTATGCTACCGCTTTACTTTAATCAATGAACATGACGAGAACATTTATGATATGATGATGCTATCTTGATTATAACGATGAACATGTGATACTTTATGGGACTCGGGTTGTTTCCTGAGTACCCCTCTGTAAGGACCTGTTCATTGGATGACCATCCGGAAAAACAATACAACTGTTGGGGACTTGTTCTCAAATGCTAAGAGTTAAGAACAAGGCAACATAAAAAGTGTTAAGTGTTAAAGTCCTTCGTCCTTCGAAGCATTATGTCCCTTCGGGAAATAATGAGTTTCGAACGAAGGTCATAAGAAACATACCTTCGTAAACATAACAAGTAATGACGAAGGACTCATATAAAGCATGAAATATAATATAAGCATCATCATAGAATCATTTCTATTTTATTAACATGGAAAAATAGAAATGATTTCAAATTACAAATGTACCTTCGGTCCTGAGAGAAGGTAAAAAGTACAAGCGTGACGCAAAAGCAAATGCCCAGTCAGCGTGAACAGTATGGGGGTACTGTTCATCTATTTATAGACACAGGACACAGCCTGTGACGAATTACAATTATGCCCTTTACAAAAGTTTACAACATTATCTTAGACCTCTATGGATAAAAAGGTCATTCTATCTTTATGTCGGTTTGCAACGCCGAAGCTCTATAAAAAGGAACCTTCGGCCATTTCCTGGGGACGATTTCAGCCGAAGCTGCTTCTTCACGCAAGGCCTTCGGCGCAACGAAGCATGGGCCCAACAGTAGCCCCTTTCGCGGCGCTAGATCGTTTTTCGTAACGAGCTTGAACCGTGAAAAAATCCTCTCAAGCTTCGGGAAGCCGAAGGTCCAAAAAACACCTTCCGAAGGCCCAGAAGCAGGGCTTCGTACTCAGCAATATTGTTCGTGCAGCTGAAATCAAGTCTTGCTGCATAACAAGTTTTGACCTTGGATGGTGAAACCAACACAGCAGCTGCACCTGCTCCGAAGATTCCCCAAGAGCCATCACAAAACACTGTCCACACTTCGGCATCTTTATTTGCCTCTTCATCCTGAGCCCCTGGCGTCCAGTCGGCAATGAAATCTGCCAATGCTTGAGACTGGATCGAAGATCTATGCACATAATCAATGTAAAATTCGTTGAGCTCTGCAGCCCATTTCCCAATCCGTCCAGTAGCTTCTCTATTTCTCATTATATCCTTCAACGGCTGCGAAGAAGGAACAATGATATTGTATGCCTGAAAATAATGCCGAAGCTTCCTGGATGCCATTAAAACGGCATATAATACCTTCTCCAGCTCTGTATAATTTTTCTTTGAGACACTAAGGACCTCAGATACAAAATACACTGGAACTTGCTTCTTGAGCTGGCCATAAAGCTTCTCCTGGACAAGCGCCGCACTTACTGCTGAGTGCGAAGCTGCCACATATAACAACAGAGGAGCCCCTGGCGTTGGCGGAGTTAATGTTGTGAGATCTATCAAGTATTGCTTCAACTCTTCGAAGGCTTTTTGTTGACTTGGGCCCCATTGAAAGACTTCGGCTGACTTCAGCACCTCGAAAAATGGTAAGTTTCTTTCTGCTGATCTGGATATAAATCTGTTGAGAGATGCCAGCCTTCCTGTCAATCTTTGGGCCCCTTTTCTTGTAGTTGGTGGCTCCATTCGAAGTATAGCTTCGATTTTATTTGGATTAGCTTCGATTCCCTTTGTTGAAACCAAGCATCCAAGAAATTTACCCTTCTTTACTCCGAAGACACATTTCTCTGGATTCAGCTTCAAACCAGCTTGTCTGAAGCTGGCGAAGGTCTCCTGCAGATCAACAATATGATTTTCCTGCTTCGTGCTTTTGACGATAATGTCATCAACATAGGTCAACACATTTCTGCCTATTTGAGACTGAAGAACCTTCGCAGTCATTCTGCTGAAACTTCCTCCAGCGTTTTTGAGCCCCTCAGGCATCCGAAGATAGCAATACGTGCCACTTGGAGTTATGAAGCTAGTTTTCGGCTCATCTTCCTTTTTCATCCAGATTTGATGATATCCTGAGTAACAGTCCAAGAGACTCATGAGCTCTGAAGAAGCTGCTGCATCGACTAGAGAGTCTATCCTTGGCAACGGGAATTCGTCCTTCGGACAAGCCTTGTTGAGATCTGTGAAATCGATACACATTCTCCACTTGCCATTGGCCTTCTTCACCATAACAGTGTTAGCTAGCCACTCTGGATACTTCACTTCTCTGATAACTCCTGCACTGAGGAGTCTTTTTACTTCATTGCGAGCCCCTTCGGCCTTGTCATCAGACATTTTCCGAAGCCTCTGCTTTCGGGGTCTGAAGGATGGGTCAACATTGAGCGAATGTTCAATAACATCCCGATTTACTCCACAGAGATCATTAGCCGACCATGCAAAAACATCTTTGTTGTTGAATAAAAACCTTATCAAGGTTTTCTCCTGGTCTTCAGATAATTGCGAGCCCAACAGCACCTTCTGCTCTGCTATGTCCTCACACAATAGCATGGGCTTCGGCTGATCTGCTGAAGCTGCCTTCTCCCTTCTGAATTTGTACTGTTCACAAGCTTCAGTTCCATCTATATTATGGATTGCCTTGGAGTCGGTCCAGCTTCCTTCGGCCCTTCTAGCAGCTTCCTGGCTTCCATGGATAGCAATAGGCCCTTGGTCCGAAGGTATCTTCATGCAAAGATAGGCAGGATGAAGGATTGCTTCGAAGGCATTAAGAGTACCACGACCAATAATTGCATTGTAAGGATATTCCATGTCAACAATGTCAAACACAACTTGCTCAGTTCTAGTGTTGTTGATGAATCCGAAGGTTACTGACATGGTGATCTTGCCCAGTGCTACAATCTGTCTTCCTCCGAAGCCACAAAGAGGATGTGTAGCATCATGAATCTTATCTTCTGGCTCTTGCATCTGTCTGAAGGCTTTAGCAAATATGATGTCAGCTGCACTGCCTGTATCGACCAAGACATTGTGAACCAGAAATCCTTTGATAACACAAGAGATAACCATGGCATCGTTGTGTGGGTAATCTTTGAGCTGAAGGTCCTCTTGAGAGAAGGTAATAGGAATGTGAGACCATCTTGATTTGATGAAGGGCCCTTGCACCCCAACATGCTGTACTCTTCTCTGCGCTTCCTTCTTCTGCTTCTTGTTAGCTGGCTCTGAGGACGAGCCACCTGTGATCGGGAGCACCAGCTTCGGGTCCGAAGCAACTCCAGCTTGATTGTTGAACGAAGCCATCAGCTCAGAAAAGTGGAAGTGAGTTCACCGGAGGTGGGCGCCAATGTTGGGGACTTGTTCTCAAATGCTAAGAGTTAAGAACAAGGCAACATAAAAAGTGTTAAGTGTTAAAGTCCTTCGTCCTTCGAAGCATTATGTCCCTTCGGGAAATAATGAGTTTCGAACGAAGGTCATAAGAAACATACCTTCGTAAACATAACAAGTAATGACGAAGGACTCATATAAAGCATGAAATATAATATAAGCATCATCATAGAATCATTTCTATTTTATTAACATGGAAAAATAGAAATGATTTCAAATTACAAATGTACCTTCGGTCCTGAGAGAAGGTAAAAAGTACAAGCGTGACGCAAAAGCAAATGCCCAGTCAGCGTGAACAGTACGGGGGTACTGTTCATCTATTTATAGACACAGGACACAGCCTGTGACGAATTACAATTATGCCCTTTACAAAAGTTTACAACATTATCTTAGACCTCTATGGATAAAAAGGTCATTCTATCTTTATGTCGGTTTGCAACGCCGAAGCTCTATAAAAAGGAACCTTCGGCCATTTCCTGGGGACGATTTCAGCCGAAGCTGCTTCTTCACGCAAGGCCTTCGGCGCAACGAAGCATGGGCCCAACAACAACCATGAGGGTGGAATGGGACACCCTTAGCTGATTAATTGGAGGAACTTGCGGTGTAGTTGTGATATGCACACACCTAGGCAGCACGTGTAGCAAGTTGTTGTGGCCCGGTCTTCTCGTAGGATCTGCGAACTTGATAAATTGTCGCTGCGTGACCTGGTGAAGAGGCAGCGCACTGCAAGGTTGTCCACGCGACGAACTACCGAGACAATCACCCTTCCACTGTAACACCCCACTGGTCACACACAATGGATAATACCACAAACCCCACCCACCAAACTTACTCATCACAAGAGATGTAATAAAGAAAGAATATACAGCAAAAATCCGGCAGCACCTCCTTTGAAAACTAGCATAACAAGGAGGGAAAACATGAAGCTCATACAAGATATAAAGACATATAATTCACATAGTAGAAACTAAAATGCAAAAGTGGTAAAACTTAATTATGACCCAACTGAAACAAAACAAATAGGATAAGGAACTCAGCCCACCCCAAAACAAACGCTCAACCAAGAACAAAGTAATACACTAGACTTGACCAACTCTGATTAACAACAGTATTAAGTGGTGGTTCCTTTATTTAAAGGTGAAGTGGCCGTGCTGCTACATCCCTATATTCCCAAAAGCAGAAATTTGGTGCCTGCATCAAACAATGCAAGATGTGAGATAACACATCTCAGCAAGTAAACATAACAACGATAAATCGGACATTGTAAATCAACTGTGCTTACACAACCACGTGGTTCAGAACTTCTTTCTTTTCTTTTGAACAGTAAATTGCAGCAAGCAAACAAGTAACTAAAAACTTAACGCCAAGTAGAATCACCATGCATAAGTCCAAATTATCCACATCCACATAATAGTTTCCACACCTCTCCCATGAATGCACATGGCTACAAATGCAATAATGACTTCTGCCTCCATATCTCTAAGGATATGAAGCTGCACCATACCCCTTCTCGGGCAACATATGATGCTCAATGTACCGGTACGGTCGGACCATAAGATCGCGACGAAACTTCAATGCAATGGATGATGAGTGCATTATGCATGACAACATCATGAGTTCTTCCCAAATAAAAATGTGCTAGACATTTACTTCCACCCATTCCACATAATAACCACTTGAGTAACATAATCAAACCTCAAACTCAACATATGAAATCCATGAAACATGAACATGTTCAAATGATGGCACCACGTGACGATGATCCGAGCGGCAAGGGTTGGCACCTTGGGAGGAGGAGATTGGGGGGGCGGCTAGGGTATGGTGGTGTGGTTGCAAGAATTGAGAGAGGAGGAGATGGGCAGGGGGGCGGCGGCCAAGGAGTGGGAGAAGTGGGGGCGGCTGCACAAGGGGGAGGGGGTTAGGAGGGAGGCGGCTAGGGTTTGGGAGGATTAATGGGCTGAAACACCAATCGTGGCCCAACTAACCCACGCGACAGCTCCCGACCGCAACGCAAGCGTCAAACCAAATAAATTCTACTGCCCTAGTTGTGAATGTTTTCCACAAAATTCCAAATCCCCAAAACAACAACCGGATGAGGGAAAAAAACAAAAAAAACAACCCCTAACTTCTCTTCTTTGCAAACCGGGTATCACACTCTACCCCTCTTAAAAAGAATTCGACCTCGAATTCTGACGCTTCTATCGGAATGACAAAAGAAAAGATTAATGAATCAACAACACTTACCGACAACGAAAAGTTCTGGGTACTTCTGCCGCATCAGCTCCTCAAGTTCCCACGTAGCCTCGCGCTCAGACTGATTAGTCCATAAGACCTTGACATACTCAACACACGCTCCGAGAATTCCAATATACACACCGGACGACACTCCAGAGTCAGATCCTGCTGCACCGAATTGGTTCCATCTTAATCTGATGGTCCGGATCCCGCAAGAACTTCCTCAACATAGAGACATGAAAAACCGGGTGTACCCCTGCCATGGAATCCGGCAGTAGCAAGCGATAAGCCAGGCTGCCAACTCGGACCAAGATAGTGAACGGTCCAATGTATCTCGGGCTGAGCTTCCCAGAGACACCGAACCGAACAACTCCCTTAGTGGGTGATACCCTGAGAAGGACTTGGTCACCCACAGCAAATTCCAGATCCCGCCTCCTCACATCGGCATAACTCTTCTGACGACTCTGAGCTACCAAAATATTCTGACGAATTTCCCGAAGCTTTTCAGAAGTTTGCTGAACCCAATCAGGACCAACCAGGGATCTCTCTCCCAAAGTCTCCCAGCATAGAGGAGAGATACACCGCCTGCCATACAAAGCCTCAAATGGTGCCATCTTGATGCTAGCTTGGTAGCTGTTGTTATACGCAAACTCTGCCAGTGCAAGATGATCCTCCCAGCTACCCTTCCATGATAGAACACAAGCACGCAACATATCTTCCAAGGTTTGGATTGTTCACTCTGACTGACCATTCGTCTGAGGGTGAAAAGCGACACTAAGCGAAAGCTTGGTGCCCAATGCACTATGGAGACTCTCCTAGAATTTGGATACAAATTTGGAGTCTCGATCAGAAACAATAGACTTAGGTACCCCGTGAAGCCTGACTACTTCCTTCATATACAAGGGAACCAAATCTGAAGTTGAATTTGTGGTCTTCAGGGGAATAAAATGCGCAGACTTAGTCAAGCGATCCACTACCACCCAAATAGCATCCTTGCCACGAGGGGAACGAGGTAGACCCACCACAAAATCCATGGTGATATGCTCCCATTTCCACTCTGGAATTTCTAATGGCTTCAGCAAACCTGCAGGTCGCTTATGTTCGGCCTTCACGCGCTGACATACTTCACAGGCGGCCACATACTTAGAAATGTCAACCTTCATCCGCTTCCACCAGAAGTTTTGCTTCAAATCTCGGTACATTTTGGTTTCGCCAGGATGGACGGTGTAAGGCGTTTTATGAGCTTCTCGCAGGATATCCAGCTTCACCTCTGATTTCTGAGGCACACAAAGATGGCCCCTGAAACGAACCCAATCATTCTCATCAATGGTGAACTCCCGCGGTTTACCATCACCAACCCTCTTTCGAGCTTCCTGCAAAAGACGATCCTGCTGCTAAGCCGCACGCACCCTCTCCATGAGAGAGGATTGAATAAGCATCTGAGTCTCCTCGCTAGCGGTGCCGACATAACACAAAGCGATCCCCAAACGGTCCAGATCAGCGATCAATGGCAAGGCCACCTTTGGAATCCCGGACCTGCTAAGGGCATCCGCCACCACATTAGACTTCCCCGGGTGATAATGAATGGACAAATCATAGTCTTTAATCAATTCTAGCCACCGACGCTGCTGCAAATTCAGCTCCTTCTGAGTAAAAATATACTTGAGACTTTTGTGATCGGTGAAAATGTCACAAGCCTCGCCATAAAGGCAATGCCTCCACGACTTTAGAGCAAAAACCACCGCGGCCAATTCCAGATCATGAGTTAGATAATTCCCCTCATGCTTCCTCAACTGCCTTGAGCCATAAGCAATCACTCTGCCTTCCTGCATCAGCACACCGCCAAGACCAATACGCGAAGCATCCGTATAAACCGTGAAATGCTTACCGCTCTCAAGCAAATCTAGGATAGGGGCGTCCACCAACTTGCTCTTCAATGACTGATAACTGACCTCACAATCGCCGGACCAGACGCAGGGAACACCCTTCTCCAGGAGCCTAGTCAAAGGCTTAGCAATGCTGGAAAAATTTGGTACGAAGCGCCAATAATACCCAGCAAGCCCCAAGATACTTCGGATTTCAGAGACACTAGAGGGTCTCTTCCACTCCACCACAGCCGCAACATTTTTGGGATCAACCGCAATACCCTGCTGATTAATCATGTGCCCTAGGAAAGCCACTTCGGATAGCCAAAAGGCACACTTCTTCAACTTGCCATAGAATTGATTCTTCCTTAGGGCACCCAGAACGAGGCGGAGATGCTGCTCATGCTCGGCCTCGGTCTTTGAATAAATCAGAATATCATCCAGGAACACGACCACAAAGTCATCCAGGAATTCATGCAACATCCTATTCATTGCTTCCATAAAGGCAGCAGGGGCATTAGTTAAGCCAAAAGACATGACTATGAACTCATAATGCCCATACCTGGTGCAGAAGGCGGTCTTCTCAATATCCTCCTCACGAATCCTCAATTGATGATAACCAGAGTTCAAATCAATTTTGGAGAACACCTGGGCACCCCTCAACTGCTCAAAGAGGACCTCAATTCGGGGAAGCGGATATTTATTCCTGATTGTCACTTGATTCAAAGCGCGATATTCCACACACAGCCGCTTGCTTTTATCCTTCTTCTCAACAAACAATACCGGGGAAGCCCATGGAGACCTGCTAGGCCTAATGAAGCCCTTAGCCAGCAGATCATCCAATTGCCGCTTTAATTCAATCTGCTCCTTTGGGGCCATTCGATACGGGCCTTATGAATAGGCTGCGTACCCGGGATCAGCTTAATCTCAAAAGCTGCATCGCGCTCCGGAGGAATGCCAGGAAGCTCTGCTGGAAACACGTCAGCAAAGTCACACACCACCCGGATGTCCTGCACCCGCAAGGCAGCCTCACCCTCCACCACCATGGAGAAAAAGATCCCCGACTTCCTTGACCGGCGATCAGGAAGCAATTGCGCCAACAAGGATAACGTGAACTTCGGGGAACTTCCCAGGAATACCACCTCCTTACCCGACGGCGCCTGCAATAACACTGTCTTCCAGAAGCAGGATATAACTGCGCGATACTGGGATAACCAATCCATACCCAAGATAACATCGAATGCCCCCCAAGGAAATCACCACCAGATTGGCCGAAAAAACCTCATCAGCAAGAATGACGGAACACCCCTAACAAACTGAACAGCTACTAATGGAGCCATTAGCAGATCTAACCAAAATTGGGTGACCCAACCTCTGCACCGAAAGACCAGCCCGCGACACAAAATCCTCCGAAACAAACGAATAGCTAGCGCCAGAGTCAAAAAGAGCATGGGCTGCAAACGAATCAACTAAAATCGTACCTGTCACCACGTCACCTTGCTCCCTGCCATCCGTAGCGGGTAGCACATAAGCTCCAAAAATACCCGTAGAAGAGGAAGCTCCCGGAGTGAAATTAATAGAAGAACCCCACTGAGCCACCGGATGAGGCTGGCGCGGAGCTCCAAACTGAGACAGCACAGGGGTAGACGGTGCAGGAGTAGGCACAGCCTGATACTGAGGAAAACCCTGCATCGGCACGAACTGAGAAGTCCCAGGCACATAAAGCTGCCGTGGAGGAAGAGGAACTGAAAACTGCTGCTCAGCACTTGACATCATGTTGATAGTGCCCTGAGAAGAAAAGGAAGTCACCGGCTCCCATCTGAGCTTCCCATTGGGATTCCTCCTACACACCACATCCTTGTGGTCCTGACTGCAGATAGAACACCTGCCACTCCACTGGCACTCTGCACGGCGATGCGCATCTCCACAGCGGAAACACACCAGCCCCAGCCCGGGCTTAGGAACGACCCGAAACCTCTGAGTACTTCCTCCCAAAGTACTCGAGTCAGAAGATTTGCCACGGTAAGGATGGTGGCGCTGATGCTGAGACTTGCTCCTCTTGTGAGCTGGACCTCCAGTGTTGCCCCTCCTCGCGTCCTGGCTACGAGGCTGATCAACACCCAAAGACTACTGTGACTCCATGGTATACTGGTGTTGCATCTCCACACCCAGCCTGCTCCACCGTGGTACGGAAGTCCACCAACGGAAAGGCCCCCAGTGCATGCCTGATAGAAGGCTTCAGACCCTGACGGAACTGGCTCGCCTTCTCCATCTCATTATAAGCCACATGAGGGACAAAGCGGACCATCTTGTTGAAGCCCACCTCATACTCTGTGACAGACTTCTTCTCCTGCTTGTAGGACTGCAAGTCAATCTTCATTTTCTCTAGAAAGGTGACTGGGTAGAATCTCCTTTCAAACTGCCTGATGAAAACATCCCAAGATAGGACTCCTGGTGAGGAGGAGTGCGCTGCCTGCACGCCTCTCCACCAAATTTGAGCCTCTCCCTTCAGCAGCTGAGTGCCAAAGCGAACCCAATCTCCATATGCAATCTCGAAGACATTCATCTTATCCTCCACATAAGTCAACCAATCTGCCGCCTCGACCGGAGTACCACTGCCATCAAAAGAATCTAACTTCATGCCCATCCACTGCATCAGAGAAAGACCACTTACTGGAAGAGGCACCTCGGCCCCGCCACCCGGAACAGCACCCGCAGGGACAGCTCCCCCGGGCACTTCTCCACCTCCAGCACCCTGAGCGGCACCCGCAGGGGCGACAGGAATGGCTTGCCTCAGAAGGGCCAACTCCTGCTGCATGGCCTGCATCGCGGCTAACATTGCCGCCGGACTCATCGAGTCCCCACTAGGAGCTTGCAGACTACCCCGAGCCCTACGAGGCGGCATAGCTGCAGCCACAGGGATGAGAATAATAAGTAAATGAGATAGGCATAGCATCTCTTCAGATAATGTCATAGCGAGCACAGACAATAACATAATCATATCAATAGCAAGACAGAAATCCCATCCTACATGTGCAGTGTGTCAATTTATTACTACTCCACTTGCTAGGACCTACAGCCTATGCCTTTGATACCAACTGTAACACCCCACTGGTCACACACAATGGATAATACCACAAACCCCACCCACCAAACTTACTCATCACAAGAGATGTAATAAAGAAAGAATATACAGCAAAAATCCGGCAGCACCTCCTTTGAAAACTAGCATAACAAGGAGGGAAAACATGAAGCTCATACAAGATATAAAGACATATAATTCACATAGTAGAAACTAAAATGCAAAAGTGGTAAAACTTAATTATGACCCAACTGAAACAAAACAAATAGGATAAGGAACTCAGCCCACCCCCAAAACAAACGCTCAACCAAGAACAAAGTAATACACTAGACTTGACCAACTCTGATTAACAACAGTATTAAGTGGTGGTTCCTTTATTTAAAGGTGAAGTGGCCATGCTGCTACATCCCTATATTCCCAAAAGTAGAAATTAGTTGCCTGCATCAAACAATGCAAGATGTGAGATAACACATCTCAGCAAGTAAACATAACAACAATAAATAGGACATTGTAAATCAACTGTGCTTACACAACCACGTGGTTCAGAACTTCTTTCTTTTCTTTTGAACAGTAAATTGCAGCAAGCAAACAAGTAACTAAAAACTTAACGCCAAGTAGAATCACCATGCATAAGTCCAAATTATCCACATCCACATAATAGTTTCCACACCTCTCCCATGAATGCACATGGCTACAAATGCAATAATGACTTCTGCCTCCATATCTCTAAGGATATGAAGCTGCACCATACCCCTTCTCGGGCAACATATGATGCTCAATGTACCGGTACGGTCGGACCATAAGATCGCGACGAAACTTCAATGCAATGGATGATGAGTGCATTATGCATGACAACATCATGAGTTCTTCCCAAATAAAAATGTGCTAGACATTTACTTCCACCCATTCCACATAATAACCACTTGAGTAACATAATCAAACCTCAAACTCAACATATGAAATCCATGAAACATGAACATGTTCAAATGATGGTACTCAAAAGAAAATATGAATATGAACACAATAGCACAACATAATCAAGTATAAGACTCCTCATCTGACAGACGGAATAACCATCACAGTTTTACTTGCCTTCACCGGAAGTTTGGGCAAAATCCCTAAGAACGATCCGGAAGTCCACCACCTTGGATTCTCCCCCTTTCCTTCCTCCCTTCTTCCCTCCACCAAAACGATTGAAGACTCGCACCACGTGACGATGATCCGAGCGGCAAGGGTTGGCACCTTGGGAGGAGGAGATTGGGGGGCGGCTAGGGTATGGTGGTGTGGCTGCAAGAACTGAGAGAGGAGGAGATGGGCAGGGGGGCGGCCAAGGAGTGGGAGAAGTGGGGGGGCTACACAAGGGGGGAGGGGGTTAGGAGGGAGGCGGCTAGGGTTTGGGAGGATTAATGGGCCGAAACACCAATCGCGGCCCAACTAACCCACGCGACAGCTCCCGACCGCAACGCAAGCGTCAAACCAAATAAATTCTACTGACCTAGTTGTGAATGCTTTCCACAAAATTCCAAATCCCCAAAACAACAACCGGATGAGGGAAAAAACAAAAAGAACAACCTCCAACTTCTCTTCTTTGCAAACCGGGTATCACATCCACGTATCGACAAAACAGCCCACGCAATCACGCCCTATAGACGTGAAGGCACGAACTGGGTGAACCGCAGTTCAGCGTTCTACAACTCCCTCAGGAATCGAAAGAACAAATGTTGCAAGCCTCTCAAGGCTCACGCATAAACAAAACTCTACGAGTTTGTGTATTCTGAATTCAAAAACATAAGATATGTCCTTTCATTGCCTAGTACAAGGTATATATAGAGATAGGGGCGTTCAGCTTTGATTAAATGGTTGGATGTGCATGCTCTAGTGGATTTAGTGGCTGGTTCGCGTGTCTTTTTAGCTTCTGGCAGCAGTTACTAAAATGAGCATAACTCCTTATTGGGACGTCCAAATAATGAACCGTTTGACGGGCTGAAAAGTAGAATTGAAGACGCTTCCATCCACTTATAGAACACCGTCTAACTCCTTGTATTCTGTCCGTAGTGATGCTTGGAATTTGTACCACGTGTCAGTCATCTAGCTTCTGGTTGCATTCCCATGCTAAGGTGATGAACCACCATTTTATTCATGCACACCATAGGCTTCTTGGTTCAGATGTCCAGAGGCTTGAATCCATCTTGATCCCATGCTTGTTCATACACTCCATCATTCCTGAGGACATTGAAACAAGAACTCAAAAGCATAGGCTCATTCAACATAGACTGATTATTAAACATAAGGTTAGCGTTCACCTGAGAATGAATTTCCTTCTGCAATTGTTTAGCTCTACTCCTTGTAATTGGACCAGATATATCAAGTGGAGTTTCATTTGAAGATGAGTGAATGCTAGGCATGTCCTCATTAGCCTCCCCCTCTTGAGAAGGAGTCATCCTCGACTCAGGCTCACCAACAAATGGAAGCAAGTCTTTGACATTGAATGTTGTACTCACATTGGAATATTTAGGTGGCAGCTCAATTCTGTAAGCATTATCATTTATCTTTTGGAGAACCTTGAATGGACCATCACCCCGAGAAGATAACTTACTCTTACGCTGTTGGGGAAAGCGATTGTCGGAGAGTAGATCTCCAGTCGGGTGGTGGAGTGCACCCACCCTAAGTCCTGAGATGAGGAGGGGCTTAGGCATTTCGCTTGATTGATGGAGAGAAGGGGCAGTACACAAGAACACACGAGGATTTAGAGTGGTTCGGGCCGCCGGAGCGTAATACCCTACTCCATTGTGAGATATATTGCTTGAGGGCTTGTATGAGCTAGCGAGTCTGAGCTTGGATCTGTCTTGTAACGACGCATGCCTCCCCTTTTATAGCTGAAGGGGGCATGCATAAAGGCACTGAGCCCCGACATGTGGGCCTAGGGACATAGAGAATATAAAACTTGGGACTATAAATATTTGCTACCGGGGCAATCTCCTTGTGTCCTGTCATCCGAGATCTGTGTATCTTCGGCGTGCAGGGGAAGCTTCTTGTAGAAGGGATAACACAGCGCGCTGCCTGGCACGGGTGCACTGTTCGCCAGCAGACCCAGCAGGCGCGCCGCCTGCTGGATGACCTTGACGCCGCTAGCCAGCGGACGGGACGGGACACATTAAACGCTGAGAGGGCACGTCGCCCGTCAGTGCAGTGGCAGGCGGCGCGTCCTCACCTCAATAAATGCAGAGGCTGCATGGCCCTACGTCAGGCTTGGCCCGATGGCTTATGTCATGGGCCACAAGTAGCGGGTCTCCGCCTGAGCGGGAAGTGAAGGGCAAGGCCTGGACACGTGTTAGCACCGGACCCCTACTCACGCTAGGGTCCTCCTCGTTCCGGGACCTTGCTGAGGTTTGGACCTTACTCGGAGGCTGCGGACTTATATGCATAGGGGTCCGGTGTCCTTCTGTTGAGGTCCGAACCCCATGATACATACTGGGATGTGTTGTCTTTCCTTGCCACGTGGCGCCCTTTGGCCTGCCCATGCGATAGGGTCAGGCACCGTCCTCCGTGTGGCCTGGAGATATTGCATGGGCGCGACGTCTTCATGCTGTAGAAGAGGGTACCCCTGATCTAGGGTACCGACAGTGGCCCCCAGGCCCGCCTTCGGAGAGGATACGATCCTGTTGGTGGGGCCAGAGTCTTATTGGCGGTTGGCCTACTGCTCCTGCGTGCCTGTTGATGCAGTTGCTGCCGGCCCACCTATGGTCACGCCGACGGCCATGCCCGTTTTCACGGTTGACCGGCCCGTGACTCTCGCACTTAGCGCGCACTGCTAGGCCATGCGCGGGGGTGCCTCGAGTCGCCGCACTGGTTCTGAAAACATATCTTTTCAGTTTCCCACGACGGCCCCGAGGAGTCGTGGCATTGGCGCGAGTGGCGGTGCGGCTTTTCCGCAGCCAGTGACCGGCGCGCCGGTTGCATGACATGTGGGCCTGGGCCTCCATGTTGGACCGCCGGATGCAGCGAAGCTGAGGGGGCGTATAACAGCGGGGCGGTTGTACGCTTCCCGCGTGGCATTTCAACTTTTCGACCGCTGGTTTTGGCGAAGATGAGGGAGCATTTAACCACAGGTCGGTTGCATGCCCCTTTGTGCGGCGGTTCATCTTCCTGACCGCTGGTTGCCCCGAGAATGAAGAAGCGCATAACCGCGGGGCAGTTGCACGCTCCCTGCGCGGTGGTTCGCCTTCCTCGCGCTTCGAGTTAGTCAGTCTGACACGTGGGGCCCGGCCCCCGTGTCATAGGGTAGGAACCTTGGAGTACGTCGGTGGAGATTTTGCCCGTGATGCTTTAGGGCGCAAGTGGGGAGATCTGCCTATAAAAAGGGATCGATCTCCCGGGAAGTAACTATGCCTTGCCCCTCTCGCCTTCATCGCGCCCTTCCGCCTTTTGGGCCTCCAGATGGGGTGCGCCGGTGTTTTCTGGAGAGGTCCGCATCAGGGCCACCTCCTCTAGTGACCTCACCGCCGGAGAGCTTGCACCTATGTTGGTGCCGGCGGTCTCGCCTTCTTCTTGCTGCTGTTTAGAGGAGCGCAACCTCGAAGAGGTTGGTGCTCTTCCACCATTGCTCGGCTTCAAGGATTTTCTTCATGCAGCCCGGCTGCAGTCCCCCGCCAGTGGTCATCTAGAAGGATGACTACCAGCCTTGTGGTGGGGATAAGCAAGCTGGGCTACGGCCTCCCTCCTGCTATCAGTTTCAAGGATGTTCATCATCCTTGCTGGGGAGGAGGCCGAGCCGAGTCAGGGCTCTGCCTTTCGCGAGGGTTGGTGGCCCGCTTCTTCCTCCAGCATTCAGGGGAGAAGGTCGTTCGCCAGCCTTGCGAAGGAGGCAAACTTCGGCTACGCGGGGTCGGTCATCTCTGGCGCCATCAGCTGCCGCGTGCCTAGCTCCCTAGCTCGGATGGCCCTGGGGCCGCCTCCGACGCTTCCTCCTGCCGCTTGGTCGGGGCGTGGCTGTCCGTCCACCGCACGGGCGACGATCGCGCCATGCGCTGGTCCACCACATCCATGGCTTCTCCCGCGTCGCTGGCCGTACTGGGGGGCGTACAAGACACCGTACGCCGCGGGGGCGGTGGTGGTGTTCTTGGATGGTCTTGTTCTCACTCCGTGGGAGGACGAGAGTGAGGACCTTTTCACGCGCCGAGGCAGCCGCCGTCCACCGGTGTGGAGGTGGCCGTCGTCGTCGGTGCTGAGGTGGTCACAGCCGCTGGTGAGGCTGCCCCTTGCAGAGGTGGTTGCCTCCGCTGTCGGGACCATCAGAGCCACCTTCTGCTGAGTCCCCGACTCTTTGGCTTTAATGGCCTCGCTATCACCCCCCGTAGGAGGACGGGGGCGAGGACCTATTCACAGTAGCGTTCACCCTGAGGTGATCGCTACTGCTGGCGAGCCGCCCGAAGCGGAGGTCATTGTCACTGCTGGTGTAGAGGTGGTCGCTGTCGCAGGCGATCCGTCGATGCAGAGGTGGGGCTGTCCGGAGCCAGCTTCCAGCGCGACTCCTGCTAGTGCAGCGTAGTCCATTCCTACAGAAATGGAGCTAGGGTCCCGCTTGTAAGGGAATGTAATAACATTTGCTTGAGAGTAGAATGTAATAACATATGTACGCAGGATTTTAGCCTGGGGAGCCAAGTTGTGTGTTTGGACCCCCTGGATGCTGGCTTTAAGTACTAAGACACCTGCAGCAGGGCGGTGGAGTATGCAGGCTCACGGTACAGGACCAGGCTGAGCGGCTACACGATTTCCGGACCCCCTAGGAGGCAAGTGCCCATTCTTTAGAGCTGGACCTCTAGGTTGTTGGATGCACCGAACTATAGTTTTAAATACTAGGACACCCGACACGGAGTGGTGGAGTGTGCAGGATTTTGGGTACGGAACCAGGCTAACCGGCCGCACAGGCTCCGGACCACCTTATGGAACGGGCATCCGTTCTTTAGAACCGGCCCCTAGGCCTTCCCCTGTTTTTGTAAAGTAATAAATATTGTTTACTAAGCAGTATTTAACACTTATCTGTGCATCGCATGTTCCTGCTGTACGAGGTGTTGCGGTGTTGAGTACCCCTGGTACCTGGCCCCCCGCCTGGGATGCAGGCTTGATGTGTCGAGGTTGGATACCAGCGTGTTCTGAAAGAGTTATCAATAATTCTCGGGAGGGAGCCTCTCCGAGACCCTGATCTGTACACAGCTTTTAGCCAAGGAGCGTTAGTAATACACTCGCATGAACCGTCATCTGACACTAGCCATCCTTTGATACGTGCTCGGGACTTGCAGGGTCTAGTCTGGGGGAGCCAAGTTGTGCGTCCGGACTCCCTGGATGGTGGTTCTAGGTACTAGGACACCTGCCAAAGAGTGGCGGAGTATGCAAGCCCACAGTATGGGACCAGGCTGAGCGGCTACACGGCTCTAGGCCACTCCAGGAGACAAGTGTTTCTTCTCTAGTTCCGGACCCCAGGTTGTCGGACCCATAGGACTTATAGTTCTAAGTACTAGGGTACCCGTCACGGAGCGATGGGATGGGACACATTAAACGCTGAGAGGGCACGTCGCCCATCAGCGCAGTGGCAGGCGGCGCGTCTTCTCCTCAATAAATGCAGAGGTTGCACGACCCTACGTCAGGCTTGGCCCGATGGCTTATGTCATGGGCCACAAGTAGTGGGTCTCCGCCTGAGCAGGAAGTGAAGGGCAAGGCCTGGACACGTGTCAGGACCGGACCCCTACTCACGCTAGGATCCTCCTCATTCCGGGACCTTGCTGAGGTTCGGACCTTACTTGGAGGCTCTGGGCTTATATGCATAGGGGTCCAGTGTCCTTCTGTTGAGGTCCGGACCCCACGATACATACTGGGATGTGTTGTCTTTCCTTGCCACGTGGCGCCCTTTGGCCTGCCCATGCGGTGGGGTCAGGCAACGTCCTCCATGTGGCCTGGAGACGTTGCATGGGCGTGGCGTCTTCATGCTGTAGAAGAGGGTACCCCTGATTTAGGGTACCGATAGCGATCCTTTCGTAGATGCAAACATATAAGATCTCCTGGCTGAAATGTAACATTTTTCTTTCCTTTGTTTGTGTGCTTCGCATATTGTGCTGATTTCTTCTCAATATTATTTCTTGTCTCCGCATGTAACCGCTTGATAAGGTTTGATCTTTTTGTGGCATCTAAGTTAACTTGTTCTAGTAATGGTAAAGGCAAAGGATCCATGGGAGTATGCGGTTTAAACCCATAAACTATTTCGAATGGACAAGAGTTTGTTGTGGAATGAACTACCCTATTATAAGCAAATTCAACATGCGGAAGGCAGTCTTCCCAGAGCTTCAAATCCTTTTTCAACACAACACGCACCATGGTTGACAAGGTACGGTTGACAACTTCAGTTTGCCCATCCGTTTGTGGATGACAAGTGGTTGAAAATAACAACTTTGTGCCAAGCTTAGCCCACAATGTCTTCCAAAAGTAGTTGAGAAATTTTGTATCCCGGTCTGAAACAATAGTCTTTGGAACTCCATGTAAACGAACAATCTCCCTAAAAAACAAATCAGCAACGTGTGAAGCATCATCGCTCTTATGACAGGGGATAAAATGTGCCATTTTAGAAAAGCGATCTACAACAACAAAAATAGAATCCCTCCCCCTCTAAGACCGAGGTAACCCCAGAACAAAGTCCATAGATATATCTTCCCAAGGTACATGTGGAATAGGTAATGGAGTATATAAACCATGGGGATTCAGGCGGGACTTAGCTTTCAAGCAAACGATGCAGCACCCAACGTGCCGCTGGACATCACGTCGCATGTGTGGCCAAAAGAAATGATCGGAGAGCATGTCCAATGTCTTTTTGACACCAAAATGACCATCTAGTCCACCTTCATGTGCATCCTGCAAAAGAACTGGTCGAATCCAACAAGCTGGGATGCATATTTTGTTAGTCCGAAATAAGAAGCCATCATGCACATTGTCGGTACCCTAAATCAGGGGTACCCTCTTCTACAGCATGAAGACGCCGCGCCCTTGCAACGTCTCCAGGCCACACGGAGGACGGTGCCTGACCCCACCGCATGGGCAGGCCAAAGGGCGCCACGTGGCAAGGAAAGACAACACATCCCAGTATGTATCGTGGGGTCCGGGCCTCAACAGAAGGACACCGGACCCCTATGCATATAAGTCTGGAGCCTCCGAGTAAGGTCCGAACCTCAGCAAGGTCCCAGAACGAGGAGGACCCTAGCGTGAGTAGGGGTCCGGTGCTGACACGTGTCTATGCCTTGCCCTTCACTTCCCGCTCAGGCAGAGACCCGCTACTTGTGGCCCATGACATAAGCCATCGGGCCAAGCCTGACGTAGGGCCGTGCAGCCTCTGCATATATTGAGGAGAAGACGCGCCGCCTGCCACTGTGCTGACGGGCGACGTGCCCTCTCAGCATTTAATGCATCCCGTCCCATCCGCGGGCAGGCGGCGCGCCTGCTGGGTCTACTGGCAAACAGTGCGCCCGTGCCAGGCAGCGCGCTGTGTTATCTCTTCTACAAGAAGCTTCCCCTGCACGCCAAAGATACATGGATCTCGGACGACAGGACACAAGGAGATTGCCCCGGCAGCAAATATTTATAGTCCCAAGTTTTATATTCTTAATGTCCCTGGGCCCACATGTCGGGGCTCAGTGCCTTTATGCATGCCCCCCTTCAGCTATAAAAGGGGAGGCATGCGACGTTACAAGATACACGCAATCTCAGACTCGCTAGCTCATACAAGCCCTCAAGCAATACATCTCACAGTGGAGTAGGGTATTACGCTCCGGCGGCCCGAACCACTCTAAGTCCTCGTGTGTTCTTGTGTACTTCCCCTTCTCTCCATCAATCAAGCGAAACGCCTAAGCCCCTCCTCATCTCAGGACTTAGGGCGGGTGCACTCCGCCACCCGGCCAGAGATCTACTCTCCGACATTTGGCGCGCCAGGTAGGGGACTAGGCATTAGGTTTTCGCTTGATTTCATACCCAAACATGATGATGCATATAGTAGAGCATCGCGCCGAGACTTCGGTAGACCTTGCGGTGGAGGGAGAAGCTACTTACTCCACACCGCAGCCTCCCAGTCGCCCAGCACCAATCACCCCTGCTGTGCACACCGCACGGCAGCACACTGTAGTGCAAACATCCTGGACTCCATCAAGGGCGTCTCCGGGGGCGTTGTCAGCAGCCAGGGAGTTATTGCGACACCCTCCAAGCTCCACGGCATCACCAGGAGCCATGAAGCAGTGGCGGGACGACGTCGTCCGGCTGCTCAGTATGGCGCATTCTACCTCGACCTGATCGAAGGCGCGGTCATCACGGCGCCAACACGAGGCATCAGCATTGGTGCGCTCGCCCTCAGTGAGGGGCACGCAGACCAATGATCTCCGGGCAGAACTCAACCACAGGCGTGCAGGAGAAGATGCCCGGGTATCTTTGGAAAGGGCGCGCGAGCGCCGCCAAAACATCAATGGGTGCAACCTCGATCAAGGCTTCGCTGCGGTTGCACCGCAGACACCAATGGGCACCCGGTCCTAGACGGGTGTCCCCTTGGCTGGAGTAGGCTGCGCCGCTCTGGCGTATCATCTCCGCGTGGCATCCTGGCCACCCAAGTTCCGACCACACCTACCGGAAAAATACGACGAAACATCAAACCCGTCAGTGTTCCTGCAGGTGTACGTTACCGCCATCACAGCGGCGAGTGGAAACACCACTGTGATGGCAACATACTTTCATGTGGCCTTGTCTGGACCTGCGCGGACCTGGCTCATGAATCTCACCCCGGGATCAGTCTATTCCTGGGAAGAACTCTGTGCGCAGTTTATAGCAAACTTCGCCAGTGCTTTCCAGCAGCACGGTGTGGAAGCCCACCTCCAGGCAGTGAGGCAGGAGCCCGGGGAAACCCTCCGGAAGTTTATCTCCCGCTTCACCAAGGTACGAGGTACGATACCTCGTATTTCTGATGCTTCTATCATCACGGCTTTCCGACAGGGAGTACGTGATGAGAAAATGTTGGAGAAGTTGGCCAAACATGACGTGGAAACTGTCCCCATGCTCTTTGCTCTAGCTAAAAAGTGCGCCAGAGCCGCCGAGGGCCATGCATGGCACTCGGCCCCACAAACCGGGGCTGCCCAGCCGGGCGGCTCGAGCGCCGCCCCCCGGGACGAGAAGAAAAAGAAGAAGGATCGCAACTACCAGAAGCCGCGATCCACTGCTCTGGTCGTTGCAAGTACGACCGAGGGCCGGGGTGACCACAACAAACGCCCACGGCCGCAAAGGGGTAGCAGCGGCTTGTGCCCTGTACACCCCAACGGTCGCCACAGCGCCACGGAGTTCCATGAGATCATTGATCTTGCGAAATGCGTCAGCGAGCGCATCAGCGAGCGGCGTGAGCAGTCTTCCAAGGACGGCTCCCCACCTCATCGTCGCCCTGGCAAGGAAAAGGTCGACAACGGCGAGGTAGACATGGCTGAGCGAGACCTCGGGTACCAGTCACCCGAGGGGGACCTAAAGGACATCTTCACTAGAGACTCCCACTCCGATGGCGACTAGACGAACCACCGGTGGGACCCCATGTCCCCCGGCCTACGGAGCTGAAGCCTGCCTTCCTGCGGAAACCATTCTGGGTCCCCCACGGGTCTAGACTTTTGACAGGTTTATCTAGGAGTGACCAAGGCCATGGACGGGGGCTCCTTCGTCAAACGCAGATGGAAACCCGGGTTCGGGGCCTAATCTTACGGAAGTACCAAACCAAATCAGGGCTCCGCAACACTCCCCAGCTGGGAAGGACCCTTCAAGGTAATGGGAATACTCCGACCCGAGGGCGACTATCTAGCTACGACTGAAGGAGTACCTCCCCCGGTGCTGGAACATCTCTGTAAGTTCTATCTAAAAAGCAGGTCTGAGGCGTCGAGTTGTTTTCCTTTTGTAACTAAGTAGCGCATACGTGTACGCCAACCCGGTGGGGTCTGTCCCCATAAACCCAACCTATTGGTCCGCACACATGCATGATAAGTTATAAGGGAAAACTATCCTCTCAGATGCGCCTCTATGATAGTATTGTCCTACTGCTCCATGGTCTTACCTTGTAGTCTACTGGATGTTATTCTACCTAACCCACCCAAGCAGTTCTCGTTCCATCAAACATAATGACATCCGAATTGGACAGCTAGGCTTACAGGTTAGGACCTCCTCACGAAAGCAGGAGGGCCCAACAGCCTGGGGGGCGGTTCTAAAGAATGGGAACCCATTCCATAGGGTGGTCTGGAGCCTATGTGGCCGGTTAGCCTGGTTCCGTACCCAAAATCATGCACAAATCCACCACTCTGTGACGGGTACCCTAGTACTTAGAACTATAAGTCTTGTGGGTCCGACAACCTGGGGTCCGGAACTAGAGAAGAGACACTTGTCTCCTGGAGTGGCCCGGAGCCGTGTAGCCGCTCAGCCTGGTCCCATACCGTGGGCCTGCATACTTCGCCACTCTGTGGCAGGTGTCCTAGTACCTAGAACCACCATCCAGGGAGTCCGGACGCACAACTTGGCTCCCCCAGAATAGACCCTACAAGTCCCGAGCACGTATCAAAGGATGGCTAGTGTTAGATGACGGGTCCTGCGGGTGTATTACTAACGCTCCTTGGCTAAAAGCTATGTACAGATCAGGGTCTCGGAGAGGCTCCCTCCCAAGAATTGTTGACAACTCTTTCAGAACACTCTGGTATCCAACCTCGACACATCAAGCCTGCATCCCAGGCGGGGGGCCAGGTACCAGGGGGACTCAACACCGCAACACCTCGCACAGCAGGAACAGGCGATACACAGATAAGTGTTAAATACTGCTTAGTAAACAATATTTATTACTTTACAAAAACAGGGGAAGGCCTGGGGGCTGGTTCTAAAGAACGGATGCCCGTTCCATAGGGTGGTCCGGAGCCTATGCGACCGGTTAGCCTGGTTCCGTACCCAAAATCCTGCACACTCCACCACTCCGTGACGTGTGTCCTAGTATTTAAAACTATAGTTCTGTGCGTCCAACAACCTGGAGGTCCGGATCTGAAGAACGGGCACTTGCCTCTTGGGGGGTCCGGAAACCGTGTAGCCGCTCAGCCTGGTCCCGTACCATGAGCCTGCATACTCCACTGCCCTGCGGCAGGTGTCTTAGTACTTAAAGCCACCATCCAGGGGGTCCGAACACATAACTTGGATCCCCAGGCTAAAATCATGCGTACATATGTTATTACATTCTGCTCTCAAGCAAATGTTATTACATTCCCTTACAAGCGGGACCCTAGCTCCATTTCTGCAGGAATGGACTACGCTGCACCAGCAGGAGTCGCGCTGGAAGCTGGCTCCGGACAGCCCCACCAATGGCGGCGACCACCTCTGCATCGACGGATCGCCGGCGATAGCGACCACCTCTGCACCAGCAGCGATAACGACCTCCGCTCCGGGCGGCTCGCTAGCAGCAGCGATCACCTCAGGGTGAGCGCTACTGCGAATAGGTCCTCACCTCCGTCCTCCTACGGGGGGTGACAGTGAGGCAATTAAAGCCAAAGAGTCGGGGACTCAGCAGCAGGTGGCTCTGATGGTCCCGACAGCGGAGGCAACCACCTCTGCAAGGGGCAGCCTCACCAACGGCTGCGACCACCTCAGCACCGACGACGACGGCCACCTTCGCACCGGTGGACGGCGGCTGCCTCGGCGCGCGTGAAAAGGTCCTCACTCCTGTCCTCCCACGGAGTGAGGTCAAGACCATCCAAGAACAACGCCACCGCCCCCGCGGCGTACGGCGTCTTGTACGGCCCCCCAGTACGGCCAGCGACGCGGGAGAAGCCATGGATGTGGACCCGCGCACGGCGCGACCGTCGCCCGTGCGGTGGACGGACAGCCACGCCCCGACCAAGTAGCAGGAGGCAGCGTCGGAGGCGGCCCCAGGGCCATCCGAGCCAGGGAGCTAGGCACGCGGCAGCTGACGGCACCACAGACGGCCGACCCCGCGTAGCCGAAGTTCGCCTCCTTCGCAAGGCTAGCGAACGCCCTTCTCCCCCGAATATTGGAGGAATAAGCGGGCCACCAGCCCGCGAGAAAGGCGGAGCCTCGACTCGGCTTGCCCTCCTCCCTAGCAAGGATGATGAACATCCTTGAAGCTGAGGGCAGGAGGGAGGCCGCAGCCCGACTTGCTTCTCCCCACCACAAGGCTGGTAGTCATCCTTCTGGATGACCACTGGCGGGGGACTGCAGCCGGGCTACATGATGAATATCCTTGAAGCCGAGCAATGGTGGAAGAGCACCAACCTTTTCGAGGTTGCGCTCCTCTAAACAACAGCAAGAAGAAGGCGAGACCGCTGGCACCACCATGGGCGCAAGCTCTCCGGCAGTGAGGTCGCTGGAGGAGGTGGCCCTGACGCGGACCTCTCCAGAAAACACCGGCGCACCCCATCTGGAGGCCCAAAAGGCGGAAGGGCACGATGAAGGCAAGAGGGGCAAGGCATAGTTACTGCATGGGAGATCGATCCCTTTTTATAGGCAGATCTCCCCACTCGCGCCCTAAAGCATCACGGGCAAAATCTCCCCCGACGTACTCCAAGGTTCCTACCCTATGACACGGGGGTCGGGCCCCATGTGTCAGACTGACTAACCCGAAGCGCGAGGAAGGCAAACCACCGCGCAGGGAGCGTGCAACTGCCCCGCGGTTATGCGCCCCTTCATTCTCGGGGCAACCAGCGGTCAGGAAGATGAACCGCCGCACAAAGGGGCATGCAACCGACCTGCGGTTAAACGCTCCCTCATCTTCGCCAAAACCAGCGGTCGAAAAGTTGAACCGCCACGCGGGAGCGTACAATCGCCCCGCGGTTATACACCCCCTCATCTTCGCTACATCCGGCAGTTCAACATGGGGCCCAGGCCCACATGTCATGCAACCAGCGCGCCGGTCACTGGGTTCGGAAAAGCCGCACCGCCACTCGCGCCAATGCCACGACTCCTCGGGGCCGTCGCGAGAAATTGAAAAGATAAGTTTTCAGAACCAGTGTGGCGACTCGAGGCACCCCGCGCATGGCCCAGAAGTGCGCGCTAAGTGCGAGTCACAGGCCGGTCAACCGTGAAAACGGGCATGGCCGTCGGCGTGACCATAGGCGGGCCGGCAGCAACTGCATCAACAGGCACGCAGGAGCAGCAGGCCAACCACCAATAATACTCTGGCCCCACCAACAGGATCGTATCCTCTCCTGAGGCGGGCCCGGGGGCCACTGTCGGTACCTTAAATCAGGGGTACCCTCTTCTACAGCATGAAGACGCCACACCCATGCAACGTCTCCAGGCCACACGGAGGACAGTGCCTGACCCCACCGCATGGGCAGGCCAAAGGGCACCACGTGGCAAGGAAAGACAACACATCCCAGTATGTATCGTGGGGTCCGGACCTCAACAGAAGGACACCGGACCCCTATGCATATAAGTCCGGAGCCTCCGAGTAAGGTCCGAACCTCAGCAAGGTCCCGGAACGAGGAGGACCCTGGTGTGAGTAGGGGTCCGGTGCTGACACGTGTCCAGGCCTTGCCCTTCACTTCCTGCTCAGGCGGAGACCCGCTACTTGTGGCCCATGACATAAGCCATCGGGCCAAGCCTGACGTAGGGTCGTGCAGCCTCTGCATTTATTGAGGAGAAGACGCGTCGCCTGCCACTGCGCTGACGGGCGACGTGCCCTCTCAGCATTTAATGCGTCCCGTCCCATCCGCTGGTAGGCGGCGTCAAGGTCATCCAGCAGGCGGCGCGCCTGTTGGGTCTGCTGGCGAACAGTGCGCCCGTGCCAGGCAGCGCGCTGTGTTATCCCTTCTACAAGAAGCTTCCCCTGCACGCCGAAGATACATAGATCTCGGACGACAGGACACAAGGAGATTTCCCCGACAGCAAATATTTATATACCCAAGTTTTATATTCTCTATGTCCCTGGGCCCACATGTCGGGGCTCAGTGCCTTTGTGCATGCCCCCCTTCAGCTATAAAAGTGATGAAGCTGAGGTGCCCGATCTTTCGGCGAGTAGAGATAATTCCGATTTGTCGGAAGATGACCCTTGCGATCCGACTACGACGAGCAAGCCCGAGGCGCCAATGCAATCGCTGAACCAACTCCCTATGGTTACCGACCTTGCTGATGCGAGATCGGCCTGATCACGAAGATCGTTTCCTGTGCGCAATCGAAGAACGAACAAGAACAAGATGCGAGCAATCTAATCTATTACTCGAGGGTGGAGTTCTGAATACACGAAGGCAGCGCAGATTTGCGCGTGTTCGAGAGTAGCTAAGGCTAACGTAAAACAAAACTCGAAAATAAAGGAGGCGCAGCTTCTGGATAAATAGAGGGGGCGTAGCCCCTAGGGGCGGCCAACCCTAGGTCGTCCACTATGGGCCGCAGTTGGGCTGGTCGTCTATTCTTCTGGGCCCTCATTCTTCAGTAGCATGACGAAGTTAAGATCTCTGGCACGGGCCCGAGTGATTGGCCCAGCTAATGAAGGAAGTGGCGCTTGATGTGGAGGTGCTGCTGGTGTAGTCGTACTCATAGTGATGTCCTCATCAAAAAGGGGAGGCATGCGACGTTACAAGACACACGCAATCTCAGACTCGCTAGCTCATACAAGCCCTCAAGCAATACATCTCACAGTGGAGTAGGGTATTACGCTCCGGCGGCCCGAACCACTCTAAATCCTCGTGTGTTCTTGTGTACTGCCCCTTCTCTGCATCAATCAAGTGAAACGCCTAAGCCCCTCCTCATCTCAGGACTTAGGGCGGGTGCACTCAGCCACCCGGCCGGAGATCTACTCTCCGACACACATAATATTTATCCCAACCCTTTCCATCAATGCAATGAGAGAAAGGTTCTTTAAAATTAGCATCAGCAACATAAAGTGTTTTAATGGATTCCATACCAAGCACTTTTGTATCTAGTTGTGTAATCAATGCACATCTTCTAGACAAGGCATCAACAACAATGTTATCTTTACCACGCTTATGTTTGACAACATAGGGAAACATTTCAATGAACTCAATCCATTTAGCATGTCGACGGTTCAACTTGCCTTGGCTTTTCAGATATTTCAAAGCTTCATGATCAGAATGGATTACAAATTCTTTAGGGAACAAGTAATGTTGCCAAACTTCCAAAACACGAACTAACGCATAAAGCTCCTTGTCATAAACTTAGTAATTCAGATGTGGACCATTTAGCTTTTCAGAAAAGTAGGCAACAGGTTTACCTTCTTGCAGCAGTACACCTCTTATGCCAATACCACTTGCATCACATTCGATCTCAAATGTCGTACCGAAATCAGGAAGTTGTAGCAGCGGTGCTTCACAAAGCTTTGTTTTCAGCTCATTGAAGGCTTGGTCTTGTTCATCTCCCCACTTGAATGGAACATCCTTCTTTGTCAAATTATTGAGGGGTGCAGCGATCATGCTGAAATCTTTAACAAAACGCATGTAAAAACCTGCAAGACCATGAAAACTTCGAACTTGGCTCACATTTAATGGTGTAGGCCAATCCTTTATTGCTTTAACCTTCTATTCATCAACCTGAATACCATCTGCGGAAATAACAAAGCCAAGGAAAACAACACGGTCTGTGCAAAAGGTGCACTTGGCAATGTTGCCATACAATTTCTCTTCCCTCAAAACAGCAAGTACTTGATGGATATGATTAGGATGTTCATCAAATGATTTGCTATGGATCATAATATCATCAAAATAAACAATGACAAACTTGCCAATGAAAGCTCGTAAAACATGATTCATTAAGCGCATAAAAGTTGAAGGAGCATTTGTCAAGCCCAATGGCATCACAAGCCATTCATAGAGACCAAATTTAGTTTTAAACGTTGTTTTCCATTCATCACCAAGTTTCATGCGGATTTGATGATAACCACTACGCAAATCTATCTTGGTGAAAATGATAGAATCACTCAATTCATCTAACATGTCATCAAGTCGTGGAATGGGATGGCGATATCGAACAGTTATAGCGTTGATAGCACGACAATCAACACACATGCGCCAAGAGCCATCTTTCTTTGGGACTAAAACAACGGGAACTGCACATGGTGATAAAGATTCACGAACATACCCTTTGTCCAAAAGCTCTTTTACCTGTCGCTGGATTTCCTTTGTTTTTTCAGAATTGGTGCGGTAGGCTGGACGATTTGGAAGCGAAGCACCTGGTACCAAATCAATTTGATGCTCAATTCCACGGAGTGGAGGAAGTCCAGCTAGTATCTCATCAGGAAAAACATCTTCGAAGTCCTGTAAGAGATCAAGAACAACACTAGGCAGTGATGAAGGTAAATCGTTGGTTGAAAGTAGGACCTCCTTTTACAAGAGCACAAAGAATGGGGCTGTGGTGTTTCTCACTTCTCTCAAATAACTCTTGCTCACAAAGAGACACTCACTGTGGTGTGGCTGTTTAGGATTGGCATGAGGCTTTATGTTGCTGGATGGGTTAGAACTCTCTCCCTTACTTGGGTTGGGGGTCTCACTCAATTTTCTTTTGTCTGATTCCTCTCTTTTCTTGTGAGCCATATCTGAAGTATGTATCTCCTCTGGAGATAATGGAACAAGAACCACCTTCTTGTCATTGTGAATGAAAGTGTATTTGTTAGACCGTCCAAAATGCACCGAGTCCACATCAAATTGCCAGGGCCGACCAAGTAGCAAATGGCATGCTTGCATGGGGACAATATCACAATCCACCTCTCCATGATAATCACCAATGGAAAATGACAAACGAATCATGGCTGAAACCTTAACTGTCCCAGAATTATTCAGCCATTGCATATGGTACGGATGTGGATGGCGACGTGGCTGCAAACCAAGCTTCTCAACAAGCAAAGCACTAACAATATTATTGAAGCTCCCACCATCTATGATGAAACGGCACACTTGGCCTTGCACTTTGCATCGGGACTGAAATAAATTATGGTGTTGTCCTTGTTCAGCTGCAACAAACTGAGTGGAAAGAACTCTCCTAACCACCAAACAAGGAGATGGTGTATTCATTGTACAAGGCTCGAAATCAGGAAAATCAGGAAGCAACTCATCAAAATCAGCACTAGTAATCTCGTCAGAAGATGGAGAAATAACATCTTGTAACATGTCATTGTGAGCAAAAGTTGGAATAGGTTGAATCGCTAAACAATTCAGACCAAGCTCAAATGTACCATCCTCCGCTGAATACTCACAAGTGTCAAGATTAAAATCTGCAAATACATTGGTAAACTCGTCCTCCTCTTCACTTTGTGAATCATAAGAACCGTCAGAAAGGGCAATAATAGTATGACGATTGGGACATTTAGCTTGTTTATGCCCATGACCACCACACTTAAAACACTCAATCTTGCTTGTCTTGCGTTGGGTGGCTGCAGTAGAAGAAGTGGGTTTATTTGAACTCACAGCTTTACCTTTCGCATCCACTTGTTTGGATGAAGTTGAAATAGATCTATTTGCTCCACGATATGAGGATTTGGGCATTGCATCTTCTTGCTGTTGGGAATGACGCCATGAGACATTGTATTTGTAAGACATAGCAATTTGCCTTTCAGCCCTCTTTGCAAAATGAACCAACTCAGTGAGACATGTGTAATTTGCCATATCCACTTTATCAGCAATGGGTTTATTGAGGCCCACCAGAAACCGAGCCATTGTCGATTCCTCAGCCTCAGTTATCTCTGTACAAAGTAAGCACATATCCAATTCTTGAAAATATGCATCAACACTGCGATTACCTTGCACAAGATGTTTCAGCTTCAAATGTAGATCACGAGAATAATATGCAGGAACAAAATGACGTCTCATTTCCCTCTTCATGTCTTCCCAGGTTATACGGTCAAGCCCAACTCTATGATATTTAGTACGGATCTGATTCCACCAAGTTATGGCATAGCCTTTGAACTCAATGGCTGCAAGCTTTGCATTCTTTTCAGCACGGTATTCATACAAATCAAATATTTGTTCCACTTTGGTTTCCCATTCAAAATAATCATCAGCATTCTCCTTGCCGCTGAATGGAGGAATGGACACTTTAACCTTGCTCAAACCATCATCAATGTGACGTTGTTCAGGATGACGCCGACAGTGATCACCATAACGACCACGCGCTCCAAAACGACCAAAATTGTCATGGCCATGATTATCATATGCAACATGTTCAACACTATAATTTGAAAGTGTTTCATCATTAAAATCAGTAGGATCACCAACAAGAACATGTCGTGCACGACCAAAACCAGTAAAAAGTCCTCGACCACGACCACCTGCAAAGTTATCAAAACCAGCAGCAAATCTTCGACCATGGCCGCCACCATGGTGATCGTCATCCTCATTATCATGAGGTGGAGGTTCGTCATGCTGTTGCTGAATGGATTGCTGAAGTTGTTGCATTCCGTGCATCAATTGACGCATTTGTTCACGCACCTCCTGAAACTCTTGAGCAGAAACAGTATGGGAAGAGGAATCTTTGTTTCCTGCCATGTTAGTATCAAAGGTAGAACGCAATAGGACAAAATATATGTGGAATCACTCCCTTACCACTTACAAAACAATTTCTTTCTCTTCCTGAAAGGAGTAAGAACCTGGGCTACAATTTGTAGTGGAAGAGTGATTGTAACAGCAAAGACGGTGCAACAACTCACAATGCGTTTTAAGTAGAGCTTGGTGGGTAATATGTAAGTGGAATGCGCTAAAAATGTAGTGATGCAAAACCAAAAAATAATCCAAGAACATAAGTCTAAGTTGCTGAATATAAAGGAAAAGATGCACAAAGAAAGGAACAAGATGTAGGAAGTGGATAGATGAACACTAATTGCACCAAAGGAAACTTGTTGCTGCCCAAACCCCTTTTTAGTGTGCTGAACACAATTCTCTTTTATTTATTTTTTTTCCTTTTTTGAACAAGAACTCGTTGTTTTCAGTCCTTTTTTTACCAATATACATCTTTTATTTTATCATTTGCGACAACACAGCGCAACTTTCAACTGAGGGGGCGCACAAGGATCAACCAAGATGGATGGTGCAGCACAAAAACAAGAAACTCGGGAGGGGAATATGTGGGACGGGTGGTTATTTTTTTGTTTATATATATGCAACAAGCAATGACGAGCAGATCAAGGATGGGATAGAACAAAGATAACAGCTAGAACTATGAGTGGAAAAAAATCAGCAACTAGACAAATCTTAAAGGATTAAAACTCGATAAAGCAAACTACAAAATCAGTAACACGTACGAATTTGGGCTGTAGGTTTTCTTTTTGGCTATTAGTGGAAAGTAGGTATATAAAATCTATCCTACTAAGGAAACGGAGGCTTTAGTACCAGATGATATGCACACGCCTAGGCAGCATGTGTAGCAAGTTGTTGTGGCCCGATCTTCTCGTAGGATCTGCGAACTTGATAAATTGTCGTTGCGTGACCTAATGAAGAGGCAGCGCACTGCGAGGCTGTCCACGCGACGAACTACCGAGACAATCACCCTTCCACGTATCGACAAAATAGCCCACGCAATCACGCCCTATAGACATGAAGGCACAAACTAGGTGAACCGCAGTTCAGCGTTCTACAACTCCCTCAGGAATCGAAAGAACAAATGTTGCAAGCCTCTCAAGACTCATGCATAAACAAAACTCCACGAGTTTGTGTATTTTGAATTCAAAAACATAAGATATGTCCTTTCATTGCCTAGTACAAGGTATATATAGAGATAGGGGCGTTCAGCTTTGATTAAATGGTTGCATGCGCATGCTCTAGTGGATTTAGTGGCTGGTTCGCGCGTCTTTTCAACTTCTGGTAGCAGTTACTAAAATGAGCATAACTCCTTATTGGGACGTCCAAATAATGAACCGTTTGATGGGCTGAAAAGTAGACTTGAAGACGCTTCCATCCACTTATAGAACACCGTCTAACTCCTTGTATTCTGTCTGCAGTGATGCTTGGAATTCGTACCACGTGTCAGTCATCTAGCTTCTGGTTGCATTCCCATGCTAAGGTGATGAACCACCATTTTATCCATGCACACCATAGGCTTCTTGTTCAGATGTCCAGAGGCTTGAATCCATCTTGATCCCATGCTGGTTCATACACTCCATCATTCCTGAGGACATTGAAGCAAGAACTCAAAAGCATAGGCTCGTTCAACATAGACTGATTAGTAAACATAAGGTTAGCGTTCACCTGAGAATGAATTTCCTTCTGCAATTGTTTAGCTCTACTCCTTGTAATTGGACCAGCTATATCAAGTGGAGTTTCATTTGAAGATGAGTGAATGCTAGGCATGTCCTCATTAAGTTGGCTTCGCCATAGGGCCATCAATGGGGACCGGGGCATAGTGCTTGCTCTGCTAAGGGTGGGTGCTGAGGTTCATTCGATTTGGTTTTGTTAGTCACCCACCTTAGGGAGAAGTACTGTGTTTGTACGACTGGCTAAACCTAACGGGCATCTACACACCAGAGAAATCTTTGTAAAGGCTACATAGTGAAACCTTGCCGACTCACCTTTGTAGTGTTTGAGGGTTTGATCAACCTGAGGCAAAAAGGAACCATGACTCGTGGGTAAAGTGTGCAACCTCTGTAGAGTGTTAGAAATTGGTATATCAGTCGTGCTCACGATTATGAGCAGCCTTGGGAGCTCCTTTGATTAGAGTAACTTTGGATACTTTTATGATGATGCTTAATGATGATGACTATCTTTATGGTACTTGGTATTTTCTCTTGGAGGAGGTACTATTTGGGTTAATAACTGGGGAATATAGCTAAAACTTGGCTCTCTACTAGTAATAAATAGATGACCAACTAAAAGCAACTGCTTTAAGCTTAAACCCACATACAACTAGCCCACTTTAGCCAAACGGGACATTTGCTAAGTATGTTGATGTGTAATCACCCTTGCTTAAAAATACCAAACCCTAGGTTTTCTCCATTGCCACTAATGCTCAGGAGAAGATGAAGGCAACATGGAGAACTTCTAGGAGTTTCAAGACTTCGATGAGTTCTAGATTAGTTTAGTGGCAAACCACTAGTCAGCTGCCTGTGAAGGTCTTATCATACAACATTCCTATTCGCACTTTGATTATGATTATGACTTAAGTTAATGACTCTGTGGATGTCTTGGACATCGTGATGTAATAAAGTACTTAATTCCGCTATTATTTTGAGCAATGTGTGATGATGTCCAATTATGTAATCGTTGTGTACGTGAGTTTCTGATCCTGGCACGTACATGGTTCGCATTTGGTTTGCCTTCTAAAACCAGGTGTAACATAAGTGGTATCAAAGCCTTGCTGACTGTAGGACCGCTAACCTAGACTAGAATGGTCGCTGTAGGGACTATAGACCCTTACACTCACCTTGACCCTTGGTGTTACTTCAAAAGTTGGTCATCTCGACCAATTCTATGTTATACTACTACATATATACTCACCTTACAATTTTATCTTATTCTGCTTATGGTTTACTTGTTGGTCATATAGTTATGTTCTCAATCTTGTGCTTACGTCATCTTTTGTAGATGGCCCGTCTTAGATGCACTGCATGTAAGTCGGTGATCCCTTTCCTGCCCTCTCGCCTTGTGGAGTGTCCACTGCGTCGCACGGTGATAGGACAGTCAAGTCACCTGGAGAGACTGCACCGCCACATGCACGAGGAGCGGGAACGCCGACGCCAGGAGCGGGAGCAGCAATTCTTCCCCTTCGCCTTAGCAGGAGGAGGAGTCTAGGAGACAACCCTCCTCTGTGCCACACTAGAGGTGCCCCCTGCACCACCACCCCGACTGCTAGACGAGACCCTGACGAAGATAACGACGGTGGCAGTTCGAGCCACAACATGGAGCCTTTGGACGAGCAGGAGCCGAAAGGATGGGTCGCTGGACCTATCACTCGTGACACCGCTCGCGGTTGTCATTTCCATGACGCTCTCGACATCTTGCTGCGTCAGGCCTTTGCCCGACACACTTGGTCAATCGAGTACCGTTGTGTAGTTTACCAGCACAATTGCGGGTTATACCAGACTAATGGGAGGCTACCTGCCTAGTGTGTCGTCCGAATGATGATCTCCAGGGTGTAGAGGCCTACTCAGAGCACTATTCTATCACTAAGCGGGACACTGCCGAGGCAGCCATGCAGGATGCTACATGGCATGCACTTTTGCAGTATTGTTCGTTGTTTGGTGGGGTGGCTGACGACCTCGACTTGAAGTACTATCCCCGTCGCTCAACTGGCAGTACTAGAGGTGTGATTGTCTTACCCGTTGGTGAGGACAATCCCATATTGAGTAGCATGGTAAACCTAGTCGCAGTGTTCAACATCGAGCTAGACCACGCCCTTGACGAGTTATGCAAGGCTCGTGCGGAGATTGTGGAACTACATGCGAAGCGCGTGGAGCGTCGCCATCAGGAGGATGGTTCCCCTACCACTGTTGGGACTCAGCGCCCTTACCGCTCACCGCCCCATCATCGTTATGCTTATGGCACCCCTGACTACAGGACCTGGATAAACTTGGAGCCCTAGATCGCTAGTGTTGAGTTTGTAATAAATGTTTAAGTCAGTGTCTTAGTCTTAGTCAGTTTTAGTTAGTCAGAGTAGTTTTCTTATCATGTGTTTCTATGTTTGTCGTTGTGAACCTATGATGGATTTGGCTCTTTGTAATGATTGTCACCAAAGTGTGTGTCCCCTGCAATTTGATGTAGTTAATAATAAAGTTAGTCATTTAGCTGGGCAACCTGTTATTTCCACTTTCCTCTTTATCTAAGAAGCTATATTTGGCTGTGTGAGAGTTAGTGAAGATGCTCGTTAGCTCAGTGTTATGAAGACTTCTATGTATCTTTTCTTATGAAGAAAGACTACAAGATCAGTTCTAATGTGTGTACCCTCTGCAGATGTCTGAAAATAGGCGCCGAGGTGGAAGACGTTCCTAGCAAGAGTAGCAAGCACCACAGGATGAGGCCCCCAGTAGCAGTTGCCTCCACCCCCCAATGACAATAGAGCAGATGTATACCCTAAACCCTAAACCTAGTGAAGGCAAGTGTACTCTGACCCATAATGTCCTACTTACTTTATAATTCACTGTCCCTCATACCATGAACAACTTAAGGATTTACTATTGTTGGGGACTTGTTCTCAAATGCTATGAGTTAAGAACAAGGCAACAAAAAATGTTAATAGTTAAAGCCCTTCGTCCTTCGAAGCATTATCTCCCTTAGGATATAATGATCTTCAGACGAAGGTCATGAAGGACGTACCTTCATCATCACAGTATATATTAATGAAAGAAGAAGCATATGAAACATGAGAGATAACATGAATAATCATATGACATCCTTGATATATCTTTATTATATCATCATAAATGAACACGAACAATATTGAATTACATTTGTACCTTCGGCTTGACAGAAGGCAACAGTCCAAGCGTGACGCACGAGTGGATACAAGTCAGCGTGAACAGTACAGGGTACTGTTCATCTATTTATAGGCACAGGGCGCAACCTTTGTAAAATTACATTCATGCCCTTTATGTTTGCTATTGACTTAGGGACAATCCAACGAGGACTAGATAGCCTTTTCCCCTTTAAGTCGGTTCATTTTTCTGCCGCTGAGCCAAAGCTCCCTTGCGCATAGCTTCGGAGCTGGTTCAACCTTCGTCTCGACCATGCTTTTCATATTGTGTACAGCTTTATTCCGAGTCCGAAGGTTCCTGTACATATATTACACTTGGGAAACATTGTTAATCATGTTTTTGAGGACCTTTGGAAGACGAAGGCCCCAAACAGTAGCCCCTCGCAGTATTAATTTGTTATAACAACGAATTCAAACTGCGACGTGAACGAAGGCCTTAAGCCGAAGGTCCAAAAAAACACCTTCCCTTTGCTAGAATAGCAATAGTCAATGACAGACAGGGCCCTCTAAGTTGCAATGCACTAGGCGTATAAATATGAACCCACACCGGCAACATTTGATACGCCAATTCTGCCATTTGCGTTATTTTCTCAAACTTTTTAGCTCTTGCTCACTAGCTCTCGCCTGATTTTCAAGCATTTGAGCTTCGGTTTAAAGACGTGTTTGCACCATGTCTGGGAAAAAGATGACTGAGGAAGAGAAGATGACTGAGGAGACGAAGCTAATTGAGGAGAAGAAGTTGTTTGAAGAAGAGAAAGTTGCGGATCCTTTTATCGCCGGATTTTTTTGAGTCTATGTCAAAAACGAACACAGAGAAGATTACTAAAGAGATACTAGAGGGTTTGTCTGAAGATACTGATGACAGTGATAGTTATGATGTGGAGAGTGGAGATGAAGATTCTGAAGATCAGCCCTGGCGACCGAGCCATGCCGTCTTCGAAAAATCAACTATTAAACAGAGTCATATTGACAACATGAGAGGAAGGTACTTTCGTGACATGTCTATCGTGAGGGTTGGTGGAGACAACATCATCCCTGCTCCTGAGGAAAATGAAGTTGTTATTTATCGAAGCTTTTTGAAAGGCTGGTCTTCAATTCCCTTTGAGCAAGTTTGTGGTTAAAGTGCTGAAGATATACTAGATCTTCCTTCATCAAATCACCCCCGAAGCTTTAATTAGGATGGGGATTTTTGTCTGGGCTGTAAGGAGTCAGGGGCTAGAGCCAAGCGCGAAGTGCTTCTGCAGTATGCACGAGCTTTTATATGAAACAAAGGCTACTGGCAAAGAACAGTACCACAACAACTTTGGTTGTTATGGATTTATTGCTCGCCCCAATGCAAGCCACCTAGTGCCAACATTCCAGAAAAGATGGCCCGGGGCCTGGATGGAGGAGTGGTTTTACGTTAAAAATGATTTAAATAAAAGAGAAGACATCAAGGAAATTATCCAGCGCCCCATCTGGTCTCGCTTCGACCTCCGAAGGCCAAAGGTGAATACTGATAGCGATGTTGAAGCGTGCTAGAAGGCCTTTAGTACTGTGTGCGCCTTCATTGGCACGAGGGATTTAATTCAAGAACACATATCCTTCAGGGTGTGGCCACTTGTGGAGAGTTGGGATATGCCGAAGGAAACTACTGCCGAGTCCAATGACAGTGGCCTAGTCCGATTGAAATATACCTTCAGATTTAGGGAGAAGTTTGATGAGCCAAATGATGACTGGTTGAAATGTATTGAAGCTACCAGCGACGAGCTACTTGGGACATATTCCAAGGCTGAAGATAATGCTCTGTCCGCAGCCTTCGGAGGTCGGGGCAAGAAAAGATTGAACAAGGTATTTGATGTGATTGGTTTTGTATACCCTGACTACCATTACCGCTACAAGGGCAAGGGAAAAAGAGAAAGACTGCCGCTTCGGCCACCGCAGTTGTGCTGAAGAGCAAAAAGGTGAAGGTTCTGACCCACCGGTCGCGCTATATTGAACCGGCCGTAGTGCCTGAATTTGGCGAGAGGGCCTCTTCAACTGCCGAAGCTCGACAATCTACTTAGATTTTGCAGAGCATTGAAGAGCCGACTGTAGTGCTGAAGGTACCTACAGTCGGAGCAGCCAAAGCTAAGACTGCTAAGGCCGAAGAGCCACAGGCGGAAAAATAGAGAAAATGCCTGAAATTCTAAGCCCACCAGCTGAGGCAAGTTTGCCGAAGGTGCAAAAGGCTCCTGCCGCAACTCCCAAGAGGAGGAGAATGGCCAACGTGTTGGACGCTATCTTAGAGACTACGAAGGCCTTGAGCCCTGGAGCTACTAAGAAAGATACTGAAGCTACCAAAGTCCAAAATGTGGCCAAAGCTAGGCCTTCAGCGCCTATTGAGACGAAGGCCGTCGCACCTGAAGATAATACTGATCCACAGGCTTCAGACGTTGGCATGGCAGAAGGACCAGACGCGGGAGAAAGGGAAAAATCTCCTGCCCCCGAAGCCGCTATCGAGGATGCTGATTATGTTTATCGTTATGCTTCGGGAAAAAAGTTGTGCGAAGAAGAAGTTCTGGAAGCCAGACACTATGCACGAAAATTGAAATATCCGAAGGGAGCTTTAGTGTTTAACGGCACTAACGATGACGACTTCTTATACTGTCTCCCGGACAACAAAGAAATATCCGTTTGCTGGGAGATAGCTAAGAGTATGGGATTCCCGAAGCTGGAAGATGGCCTTTCGATTTTGTTGAAGTATGATCTTGCTGACATCCTAGCATACAACAGTATAAAGGTATAAAGGTTAACTTTGAAGTTGGAAACGAAGTATTTCATTGGCATACTCAATTCTTTCTTCTTTTTTACAGGGCTTCATTCTTAGTAATGCCTTGAGGGCACAAAAGAATACTGAAGACGAGAGCTATACCATAGCACTCAACAACATTCGGACCGAGGTGATTGAGCTAAGAAATGAAGGTCTAGAGAAAGACAAGATTTTGATTTCATTGGTAGAAAAAATAAAAGAAGACGAGACTAAATACAACGCTCAAGCCGAAGCTCAAAAGGCTGAGGTTGAAGACCATCGGAGACAACTGAACGAAGCTAGTGAGAAGTGTGCTCTCGCAGACACGAGAAGGGCGAGAGAATGCGAGTGTCTTCCCAGCCCTGGACCCGCCGAAGCAACACAACACCACCACCAACTCCGTAGCATATGCTGACTGCTGCCACGCTACGAGCCTTGGTTGTCCAATATCTCAGACCTGGACTCCTCATCGCCAAGATAATCTAAGTGTGGCAGGTGCCACCATGTCCTCCTCGACGACACACACAGAGAAAGGCCAGGAGCATGACGATTCGCCCCGTACTCACGTCAACGAGCGTCGGTCGGCTCGTGGCTGCGACCGTGGGCGGAGGCAGTAGGTTGGGGAGGAAGAACAGGGCGAAGGCCGGAAAGACAAATGTGACGTCCGACAACGGCAGAAACGATGGTGCACGCATGATGTGAAACGTCCTCGTGGACGTGCAATAGCCACTGCACGAGTCAGTGTCGGGGCTGGTGTCGGACGAATACGAGGAGACGCCTGCTTCTACGCCCTCTGTCGAGAATTGGGTGACGCGAAGGTGGAGGAATGATGGGAGAGAGAAAAGAAGTAGAATGGCAAACGAGGTGGTGGCAACTGAGGGGGACCATCATTATCTTACAGAGGTATAGATGGCCAAATGGGCTGTGTTTGGTGAGTCGGCCCGAGGCACGACCCATTTAATAATGTCTGGGCCAACCCGGCACGAGCTCCGTGTGGTGCTTGGGCCGTAGCGTCGGGCCGTAGTGCTGGCACGGCCCGACACGATTATTTTTTATTTTACAAAAAAATCATATATACATATGTACATTTTATATTAAATATTATAAACACTTGAGCATGATGTTCTACTGGTTACACAGCTTCACCCAGTGTCTCTCACTCCTTTATCCATCAGTGTCTCTCACTCTTTTATCCATCACCTTCTATACCGCTTTTTAATATTTTACGCTGAGTTGATTTGAAAAATATAATGATTTTTTTTTAAAAAGATGATGTGGGACGACCTTGAAAGTTTTAAGTATAGTAGAGATATTAGAGCCCTAAATAAAATTTAAATAAAAAATAAATAGAAATAAAGTACGATCTAAATTTATTCCGACAATTAAATTTTATATTATAAATTTCCTACTAGGACAACCGGATCCTGCGGTGGCCAGCACAACAATCACGAATTCCGTTACGCCTACCTGCATCGTCCCCTCCGTAAGCTCAAGCGTACATATATACAACATGCTAGACTAGTCCTCTTCTAGTCACCTTACCCCGTCGCTTGCATCTCCCCGCCGCCGCCACGCGCCCACGCTTCCTTCCGAACAAAGCTGTCGTGCTGCCTTTCTTGCCGTCCAACTCAGGCAGCCGTCCTAGTCCTCGTTGGTCCTCATCTGCTGCCCTTCTACGGTGGAGGAGAGAAGAGGAGAGGAGCGGAGCGGAGATCCAGCCGCTTTCCGGCTGCTTTCTTCTTCTAATTGGTAAGCCTGGGTTGATTCCGCCGATTTGTCCCTGACGGTGCTAATCCAAATCTTTCCTTGCCACCCAATTCAAATTCAATCTTTGCTGTGAGATTCCGTCCCGGTCGTCTCAAGTCTATACGCGTCCCTTATATTCGGGCCCTTAATCTTTGACAGAAATAACAGAAAAGAAATCCCTTTCGAGAATCGTATCCTGCTTAATAATTGTTCTGTTCGGCAAAATAACCTGCTTGTTAAGAAGACCTGATCTGTTCTTTCCTCTCTCTCCCTCTCTCTCTTGACTCAATAACTGCAGCGGAGCAAGTTCCGTCAATACTGCTTGTGGTGTTGCGCCAATTTAAGTTCCTGCTGTCCGCAAAAGGAGAGCTTCCGCAGCTCCTATGGCAAAGCCTCCCAATAGCATTGGCCGTAGGTATGTTCACTACCACATCCACAAATTTCATTTTAATATATAAATAGTCCTTGTTTAGTCTGTATATTTAACTACTAGTGTACCTAATGTCGGATAATTTTGTGTCCTCGTTGCCACTCATCCTAATTTTACTGCCAATATTTGTCAGCAGCAGCATGCCAAGATCGAATGAGGGTTTGAGGCTCATATTTTCGGCAGTTATAGGTATCATGCTGGGTTACCTGTTTGGGATCTCCTTCCCTACAGTCAACATAACCAAGGTAGATTCGCACACTTGCCTCTATTGTTTTTCTTTCTCATATGCTTGCTTTAGAGAAGGGGGAAAACACTAATCGAATGTGGCTCACAGCTTCACTTCCCTTCGAGTATCATATCCTATATTGAAGACAGGAACTCTGGCATCACAACCCAGACATTGTTGAACCATGCTTGGGCATCTGCAAACAATCGTAAAAAGAATAGCTCTGAATCTAACACTGATGAAATTCCCAAGGTACTTCAACACACTACTACCTTCTTGTGTTGCTATATTAGTTGTATGCTTATATATCTGTATTGGCCTAAAGTAGGTCTTTGATTTTGTTAGTTATTGTGATCCATTCCTGATTGTTCTTCTGTATTCTTATTATGTAACTGCTGTGTCTTACCACAATGTAAGTGTTAAGCTTAACAAGTATGTCAAAGCTGTGAATCTAGGGTTTCTTTTTTATGCCAGAAGGTAGATCGACTAGTACCTAATTACCTTCAAAGGAACTGTGGTAGTTGGTGGTTCATTTTTGGACTGTAAACAATACTAACCATCGATTTTTGACCTTCATCCCTGCATATAACTTATTAATCTTAATGATAGATAGTTTATGCTCTTACTTTTCTTCTTTCTCTCAAAATGATCACACAATTATGTATGCAGATTTATGTTCCTACAAACCCAAAAGGTGCTGAGAGACTTCCACCAGGCATTGTAGTGTCTGAAACAGATCTTTATCCCCGAAGACTATGGGGTGATCCTAGTGAGGTTCGTGGTTGTTAGCCACTTTTTCAACACTAACTTGAATTGCCTTTTTTAACATCTATCATATACAATCTATGTTCTTAAACATATGCCATTCATCAGGACCTTACTAGCGAGCCGAGGTATCTTGTTACATTTACTGTTGGTATTGGGCAAAAGGCAAATATTGATGCAGCAGTCAAAAAGGTAACTGGCAGACTGCCATCTTACCTGCTTAACCTTGGTGCACCAAACTTCTGAGCTTTGGGACTGATGTACACTAGATCTGCATCGTGATTAAACTTGTAGTCACTTTATTTGAAATGAGCATGCAGTCCTACCAATTTCATGTATGTTTCTTTTATAGTTTTCAGACAAATTCACTATTATGCTGTTCCATTATGATGGTCGGACTACTGAGTGGGATGAATTTGAGTGGTCTAAAAGAGCAATCCATGTGAGTGTCAGGAAGCAAACAAAATGGTATGTTATTGCTCTAGTTTTTCAGTGTCTTTTCATTGCCCCTGTCAATAGAATGTTTTAACTTCAATTTTAGTGATGCGCTTCTTGTGTTTATACAAGGTGGTACGCAAAACGATTTTTGCATCCCGACGTTGTTGCCAGATATGATTACATTTTCATCTGGGATGAGGATCTAGGTGTAGAACATTTCAATGCAGAGAAGTAAGCACTACATATTTGCATTCTTGTTTTCTTTCTGTTCAGTTGGTGTTCATTTTTATTAAGATGCCCTTGCTATTTTTACAGGTACATTGAGCTTGTTCGAAAGCATGGGTTGGAAATCTCTCAGCCTGGTTTACAACCTGATAAAGGACTAACATGGCAAATGACTAAACGGCGTGGTGACCAAGAAGTTCACAAGTAGATGAGAATCTATATTCTTTTTTTGTAATATTTAATGATGTAATTTATTACTAATATGTTTCCTTATTACACAGAGTAACTGAGGAGAGACCAGGCTGGTGCACTGATCCACATCTACCACCATGTGCAGCGTAGGGCCAAATGTTTGTTGTGTATTTAATTTTCATTGTCTAATTATTATTCTAAAAGTTCAATTTTGATGTGCAGATTTGTTGAAATTATGGCAACGGTGTTCTCTAGAAATGCATGGCGCTGTGTATGGCATATGATTCAGGTGAACGCAATATGCTAATGCATTAGTTTGTCTAAAGTGTAGTATGCTTACCCACTGCTTCATGCAGAATGACTTGGTCCATGGATGGGGTCTTGACTTTGCTCTTAGGAAATGTGTGGAGGTATTCCCTGCCATTATCATGCATAATACTTCACCTCCCCATTTCTTTGCTAATCCAAGGACTAGCCACACAGTTCATACCTTCCCTCTCACAAGAGAGCACATAGCAGCATCAACAGTTATATGATTACCATCTTTATTAATGTGATTTCGACTTTAGAGCTATATGCACTACTCTCTTTTACTCTCTATTTAATTATATAGCCGGCTCATGAGAAGATTGGAGTTGTTGATGCTCAATGGATTGTTCATCAAGCAGTTCCTTCACTTGGGAACCAGGGCAAGTCAGATAATGGAAGAGCACCATGGGAAGGGGTAAGGTGGTACTTGTACTATGTTATTTGGTTTTTTCACAGTATATTATATTTCAAATGCATGATTTTTACTGCTACGGCATCAACTATGTATCCATTTGGATTTTCTTTAATTGTCTACACTTAATTGTCCACCATAGGTAAGAGCACGCTGCAGAAAAGAATGGGGGATATTTCAGACAAGGCTGGCTGATGCAGAGAAGGCTTATTACTTGGAGAGAGGCATCACGCCCCCGAATTCAACAGTAGTTTAGATGAATACATGCTCCTCACATGCCACGGCAAGGTTTCTGTTGCGGGAATCTGCTGCAAACTGGCATGTTCATCGAAGCTGCTGCAACCCAGGGCTACATTAGGGGTCCCACGAATCGCCATGATTGATCTTAGTGTCATTCACTTTGTTTTAATGTCATTTTTTTGGTTAGTGAGACTAGATGGGATGTAAGTAGGAGATATAACAGGGACTGTGATGACACCCATTTGTGTATTGATGACCTGATGCAATATGGATGCTGATAGTCCGTTTCTCAGTAATCAGTATGTAAATTGTTTGCTGTATACCAGCTGTGTGCAACTGGGTCAAATGATGTGTTGTGCTAGTCCATATGAAGAAATATCAAGGCTAGTTTGGGAGCAAGGAAACTGAGGGGACTAAAATTTTCTTCCTATTCAAAATTGGATAGGGAGATTGGAGGGGCTAAAATTTCCTTGCTATCTAATTGTTAGTTTGCAATCCTATTTTCCTAAGAGATTTCTCAAGGGAAATTAGTTAATTTTTCTTTAAAAAATATTAATCTTTTGAGAAAATGGAGTTGCCAAACTAATCCTAAACAAGCTTTCAATCCTCTACAATTCCTTTGTTTTCAAACTGGCCCTTAAGGTTTTTCAAACTAAATGTGAAATCAAAATTTTCTACTGGTCAGTAGCATGATATCTTATTAAAATATTACTTAGCATGATATCTTATTAAAATATTACTGACTAGTCCGATTCAGATTCAAACTAAAGCAGGTTCATGGAAGGTTATGGAGATTGGACCCTCATTGAGGATGGCCGGTGACTAGATGGTTGTAGGAAGACATCTTGTGCGAAAATTGTAGAAAGGAAAGTAACAAGCTTCACACCCAACAACATAAAGGAAAGGAACAAGCTTCACATCCAACCGCATAAGATCGATCTCTATGGGAACTCAAGGCATCTGCAACTAGATTCGTCTCAACAAGGTGATAATGAATCTCTAAGTCATAATTCTTGATGAGTTCAAACCAACGACGCTGTCTAATGTTTAGGTCCTTCTGGATAAAGATATACTTTAGGATTTTGTGGTCTATATAGATCTGGCATTTGGTCCTCATTACATAGTGTCTCCAAATCTTAAGGGCATGCCCAGCTGTGACAAGTTCTAGGTCATGCGTGGGGCAGTTCAACTCGTGCTTCTTCAACTGGCGGGACGCTTAGGCTATGACATGTCCCTCCTGCATGAGGACACATCCCAACCCTTGACGAGATGCAACACAATATACATCAAAACCTTTCTACAGATCCGGCATGACTAGCACTGGGGTGATATCAATCTCAACTTTAGCTGATTGAAATTACCTTGGCAGGCCTGAGTCCACTTAAATTCCTTCCCCATCTCTAATAGCAAGGTCATAGGGTTCACTATTTTGGAAAAATCCCTCGATAAAGCGTCGATAATATCCAGCGAGTACCAGAAAACTCTGGATTTCAGTAACCGACTAAGGTATCTTCCAATCCACTATTTCTTTTACTTTGGCATGATCTATGGCAATTCCCCCATTGGTAACTGTTGGGGGCCTTCTTCCTCAGAAGGTACTCAAAAATGTGACTGACCATATGTTTTCAGTATAACATGGATTATTATAGGGGGGCTTCGGCTTCGGGATGAAGGTCTTCTCTTATGACAAGGTGAAGATGTAGCCCGAAGGTGATAATAAGAATGGACGACGAAGCTGTAGTCGAAGAGCTTCGGTTCTGATGTGATGACGAAGACCAAGTATGATGATGACTAAAAAGGGACAAAGACTACTCAGTCCTTAATGTTTTGTGTTATGATAATAGATGAATGTCAAGGACATGAATGTAATTTTATCTGGGCTGCGTCCGTGCTTATAAATAGATGAACAGTAGCGTCGTACTATTCACGCTGGATTGTATTCATTGTCTCGCATACTCACCTTCGAGCAAGCCGAAGGTATCAATGTAATGTTAATCCTATTGATATTCACACATGTTTTATGGAATACAAAGATGAATGAATTAGTAAGATGTAGTTAGTGTCTTCATCCTTATGCATTCTTATTCGCATGTTAAATGATGGAGGTATGTCCTTCTTGACCTTCGTCTGATGAGCATTATGCCCATGTGGAGATAATGCTTCGGAAGACGAAGGTCATTAGTCTTTAACAATTGTGTTGCCTTGTTCTTGATTCACAACATTTGAGAACAAGTGACCAACATTGGCGCCCACCTCCGGTGAAGTCAAACGACCACCTTCAGCAAACATTCAGCTTCACCATGCCGCCGAAGAAGACAACAGCGCCAGGGGCTGCTCTACAACCATTGGACACAAACCAGGAGACACTCTCCCCGCGAGAAGCTAGGAGCCAAAAGAGAAAGGCTACCAGCCCAACACCTTAGGAGGAGTTGGATCAGAAGATGAGGGATTTAGAAGCCATTCACCAGCAAGTACAAAGGAAGAAGGAAAAAATGCTTCGGCTAGCCGACCATCAGAGGAAGATTGATGAAGCAGCTGAGTAAATGTGTCATCTCACTCAGGATGACCAAGACCGAAGGCCCCAATATAGGGAGCTTCGTCGAGAGAGCTCAATCAATGAAGATGAATGGTACGACGATTTTCATCATGGTAACTTTGCTTTTAATGATGCTTCTCCTTTGGCAGCAGAGTTGCAGGCTACCCCGTGGCCATCATCTTACAAGCCACCTCAGCTCCCCATGTATGATGGGCATTCAGATCCAAAGCAGTTCCTAATGAGCTATGAGGCAACAATATCCTCGTATGGGGGCAATACTGCCGTCATGGCGAAGTCCTTCGTCATGGCAGTTAGAAGTGTGGCTCAGACATGGTATTCTTCTCTTCGGCCAGGGACAATTACGTCATGGCAGAAGCTGAAGAACATGCTAGTCACTAGCTTCCAAGGCTTCCAGACGAAGCCAGTCACTACCCAAGCTCTGTTCCAATGCACACAGAACCATGAGGGGTACCTGCAAGCATACGTCCGAAGGTTCTTGCGACTGAGAGCCCAAGCGCCTACAGTGCCCAATGAGATTGTCATTGACGCCATGATTAAGGGGCTCCGACCAGGACCCACAACACAATATTTTGCAAGGAAGCCACCGCAGACATTATAGAAGCTTCTCGAGAAGATGGATGAATACATCTGAGCTGACAATGATTTCCACTAAAGAAGGGAGGAAGGGAGGAAGGGAGGAAGCATATAGGTATTCTGAGATGACTAGGGGCTTTAGAGGAAGACTCCACCCCAGGCACATCAGAACAATCCACAATCCCAATACAAATGATGACATGACCAACCATACTCATAGCAGCCAGCACAGCTCACAGTCTTCGAGAATGCAACAAACTTCTTACAGGCCAGCAGCCCCAAGAGGCAGAGGGGGAGAAGCTTTGGGGGAAGGTATGATAATCAGCCCAGGAAACTGTTTTGCCTATTCTGTGGTGAAGATAAGGGACACACCACAAGGACGTGCCAAGTCACGATCCAGAAGCAGAAGGAAATCGCTGAAGCTGAAGCACGGTAGAACCAGCCAAAGCAGGTCTTGCATACTGCTTCGTGTTACTCTCCGTATATCCCGAAGTATGTGGGCAACCAATAGCCTACGACCTCCGTTGCTTTAGCAAGTCACTCCCAAGCTTCCTGGGCTCAGTTGCCACTACCACCACCACCACTGGAGCCTGCCCTAAGTCAAAATCAACAGCTAGAAGGGCGTCATCAGGTTCAACAACAGCGTGACCTTCGGGAGGAGTCCGAAGCTCGCACAGTCAACAACACTGTGCCCGAGTCGAGGCATATCTACTTAAGGCGGCACAACTCTTCCGCAAAAGAGTGGTTTAATGCAATGCATTTTTACTTATTCTTCTCTTTAAATTTTCCTCTAAGAAAGACAATACAAGAAGGTTTAACCTTCAATCCAATGTAATAAGACTATGATTACACCATTGAGTGTAATAAGAGTGGCTCACAAACCTCCAAAGTTGTTTCTAAAGGAATGCAGAGTAAGTCACAAAGCTCCAAAGTCGTTCCTAAGGGGATGCAGAGCTTAAATGCCACCTAAGTCAAAGGTGAAGAAGCTCCAAAGTCGTTCCTAAGGGGATGCAGAGCTTAAATACCACCTAAGTAAAGGGTGAAGAAGCTCTAAAGTCGTTCCTAAGGGGATACAGAGCTTAGCTCCAAAAACGTTCCTAAGGGAATGCAAAGCTGAAATACCACCTAAGTAAAAGGTGAAGAGACTCCAAACTCGTTCCCAAGGGGATGCAGAGTCTGAATGTGTATTCGTGTGGGTTTTTACTTTCGGCACAAATAACATTTCACATCATACCATCATATTATATCGCATAGTGTCGGCGTTTCGACCCCGGGGGGGGTCTCTGGATCGACGAGTAAAATTGTCGCTGCGTGCCTCAGCCCAGATGGGTTGCGCGAGACAGAACATGAAGGGGGGGGGGGAACCGCGGCTCGTGTTATCCTACGCCAGAATGGGTGCGCTTGTAGTAGGGGTTACAAGCGTTCGCGAGGGAGAGAGGGAGTCCCGCGCGACCACCCTCCTTTGTATGAGGGCCCTGGACCTTCCTTTTATAGATGCAAGGAGAGGGTCCAGGTGTACAATGGGGGTGTAGCTATATGCTAACGTGTCCGACAGAGAGGAGCCAGAGCCCTATGTACATGCCAACATGGCTGTCGGAGAGGTGCTAGAGCCCTGTGCACGCTGTGTCGTGGCCGTCGGAGGAGCGCTTGAGCCCTGTAGAAGCACAGCTGCCGGGGCTGCCGGGACCTTGCTGACGTCTCCTTGCTTCCGTAGGGGGTTTGAGAACCGCCGTCGTCATGGACGCACGCGGGGGTGCCATCATTACTTGTTTACCGGGGCGAGCCAGATGGGACGACGGTCTTGTTCCCTGTAGCCTGAGCTAGCTAGGGGTAGGGCAATGATGTACCCCCTGTGGCGTGGTCGGTCCGAGCCCAAGGTCAGGCGAGGCGGAGACTCCTCCTAAGGCCGAGGCCGGTGTCGAGCGAGGACGTGATTCCTTCTGAGGTCGAGGTTGAGGCCGAGCCCTAGAGTCGGGCGAGGCGGAGACCACCTTCCAAGGCCGAGGTTGAGGCCGAGCCCTGGGGTCGGGCGAGGCGGAGACCACCTTTCGAGGCTGAGGCGGGGGCCAAGCCCTGAGGTCGGGCGAGGCAGAGTTTTCCTGTTGCGCGTGAGGCTGGACTTAGCCGTTGTCAGCCTCACCCTGGCGGGTGGCGCAGTTGTCGGAGCAGGGCAGGTGACGCTGTTTTCCTGTCAAGTCGGTTAGTGGAAAGGCAAAGTGACTGCGGTCACTTCGGCCCTGTCGACTGAGGAACGCGCGTCAGGATAAGGTGTCAGGCGATCCTCGCATTGAATGCTCCTGCGATACGGTCGGTTGGCGAGGCAATCTGGCCAAGGTTGCTTCACTGCGAAGCCTGCCCGAGCTGGGCCTCGGGCGAGTCGAGGGTGTGCCTGTTGCTTGAGAAGGTCCTTGGGCGAGGCGTGAATTCGTCTAGGAGTACTGTTCCTGCCCGAGGCTGGGTTTGGGCGAGGCGAGATCGCGTCCCTTGAGTGGACAAAGCTTTGACCTAAATCATGCCCATCAGTCTCTGCAGCTTGCGCTGATGGTGATTACCAGCCGAGTTTAGGAGTGTTGGGGGTACCCCTAATTATGGTACCTGATAGTAGCCCCCGAGCCTCAAAGGGAGTGTTGGTACTCGCTTGGAGGCTTTGTCGCACTTTTTTGCAAGGGGACAGGCCTTTCTCGGTTACATTTTGTTCCGGCGGGTGCATGCGAGCGCACCCGCCGGGTGTAGCCCCCGAGGCCTCGGAGGAGTGGTTTGACTCCTCTGAGGTATTAATGCCTTTCGTGATGCCTTGGCCGGTCTGGTTGTTCCCTCATGCGATCTGATCATAGCCCGGGTGCATGGTCAGGTTCCGAGTTCTCAAGCTGGTTTGTTGACGCTGTCAACGGTTTGGCCGTAGCCGGGTTTGCGAGAGCAGCCCCCGAGCCTCTGCACGGGGCGAGAGGACGATCAAGGACTGACTTGACTTTTATGATACGCCCCTTCGTCGCCTTTCCGCAAGGAGGAAGGGGGGGAAGCGCCATGTTGCCCTTGGAGGGCGCCGAACATGGTGTCTCCGGTGAGTTGCTAACGGGTGATCCGACTGGACGCCCGTGCCCCGTTCGTTAAGGGTCGGCTAGTGGCCCAGAGGCGCGCTCCAAAAGTACCTGCAGGTGATTTGCCGGACCCGGTCCCGTTCGATAGGGTTCGAGGGCTCGATGCCTCCCTCTGGTGGGATTCTGTTACAAAATCGCTCCTGCTGGTCTCGGAAATGTCCTAGGGTACCTCGGGAGCGTAGCCCGAGCCTCGGCCATGTATCGGACGTACCTAGAGTCATCCCTCGCTCTGCGTGCTCTGGGGCGGCTGTCGAACCCTTCGAGGGGCCAGCCTTCGAACCCCTGATCAGTAGTGGACGCGGAGCCCGAGTGCTCTGAGGTGGCTGTCGAACCCTTCCGAGGTGCCAGCCTTCGAACCCCTGATCAGTAATGAGCCTGAAGCCCGAGTGCTCTGGGGCGGCTGTCGAACCCTTCCGAGGGGCCAGCCTTCGAACTCGTGATCAGTAGGAGGGCTCGGGGCCCGCTTCCTTCGTGGAGAAGGATCCCTTTCGAAATGTCCCCTTTCCCAGTCCCTGTAGCAAGAGAGAGAAAGGGGAAGAAGAAAAGGATATGAATTTAAACGGTGTGGCGCACCATTTTTGTTGTTGTCATCATGGTGGAGATGAAACGACGCCCGCTTCGCCTGCCAAAGGTGTCGCTCGCCCTGCCGCAGAGTTAATGCGACGGGACAGGTGGTTCGCGGGGCGGTCATTGCGCGAGCTGTTCGAGGAACGGAACACGGGCACGTCATCTTCACGCCGTGGGAGAGGGCTCCCCTGCTGCTCCAGGAGGGGACATGGGCCTGCAGACGACTTGACTGCTGCTTCCGCTCGCGCGTTGCCACAATTACTGCCGGCCCACTTTCGGCCATATCGATCGTCGCGCCTCCTCCCGCGGCTGACTGACCCGTGACCGATGTGCTCGGTTGGCACTGTTGGGCCATGCGCAGGGTTGCCTCGAGTCGCGGCACCGGTTCCGCAGTCGAGAAGGCGCGACATTGACGCATGTGGCAGTGCAGTTTTTCGCACGTAGTAACTGGCGCGCCGGTTTCATGACGTGTGGGCCTAGGCCTCCATGCTGGATGCGTCGAAGTTGAAGGGGTGTGTCTCCGTGGTGCGGTTGCACGCCACCTGCATGGCGGTCCGCCCTTTCAACCGTTGGTTTCGGCGAGGGTGGAGGAGTGCTTGTAACCGCGGGGCGGTTACATGCTCCGCGTGCGGTGGTTTGGCTTCTTCTGTTCTAGGCCAGCTTGTATGACGTGTGGGACCCAGCCCCCGTGTCGTAGGGGGAGGACCCTGGGGCACGTCAGTGAAGACTTAGTCTGCGACGCCTGAGGACGCGAGTGGGGAGAGCTGCCTTTAAAAAGGGATCGACCCCCGGGTGGTAGCCATGTCTTCGCACTCCCCTCATGCATCGCATCCCTCCACCTTCCGAGCCCCCGGATGGGGAGCGCCCGTGTTGCCTTCGTCTTGTTGTTGGAGGAGCGCAACCTTACGGAGGTGGGCACGCTTCAGCCATCGCTCGGCTTCAAGGATTTTCATCAGGCAGCCCGGCTGCATTCCCTCACCGATGGTCACCCAGGATGGTGACCACCAGTTCAATGGTGGGGAGAAGCAAGCCGGGCTGTAGCCTCTGCCCCGCCCTCAGCTTCAAGGATCTTCATCATCCTTGCTGTGGCGGGGGGCAAGCTGAGCCGGGGTTCCACCTCCAGCATGGGCCAGTGGGCCACCTCCTCCTTCAGCATTCAGGGGAGAGGGTGCTCATCGGCCTAGCGGAGGGGGCGGACTTCGGCAACGCGGGGCCGTCCGGCCGCAAGCGTCGTCAGCTCCAGCGTGCCTGGCTCGCTGGCTCAGCTGGCTCTGGCGCTGCTTCCGGTGCCACCTCCCACTGCTGGGGCGTAGCGTGGCTGTCCGCTCACCGTGGGGCGGCTGTTGCGCCGTGCGCACCGGAGGACCGTCCAGGATGTCGCACGCCGCTAGGGTGGCGTTCGTGTTCTTGGATTGTCCTATCCCCACTCCGGCACGACGCCTCCGCGCGGAGGTCGATGCCTGCCCGTCCGGGAGGACTTGAGTGGGGATCTGCCGGTGCACTTTGGGGCGGTGCTGGTGGGTAGGTGGCTGCCGTCGTCGGTGCTGAGGTGGTGGCAGTCGGAGAAGGTTTCTCCGCCGACGAGACCGTCGGCGCCACCCGCGGGCTGAGGTGGCTCTTTGGCTTTGATAGCTTGTCCTCGCCCCTCGAGTGGGGACGTGGGCGAGGGCCTTGTCGCAGCAGTGTCTGCTCTGAGGTCATCGCTGCTGCTATTTAGCCGCCCGGAGCGGAGGTCGTTGTCACTGCTGTTGCAGTGGTCGGCGGCGAGCCAACTGGAGTTTGTCGTCCCGCAGGCCCTCCGATGTGGAGGTTGTTCATACCCGCAGGAGTGGAACCAGAGTTCCATTTGTAATGGCACCTTGAGTGCCGGTGTTTGTTCATTGTGGCTGTCGAGGCCTGAACACCCAGGTATTTTAGTGTAATACCGGGTTTCTTCCTCATTTCGAGCACTAGGACTCGCCTGTCGGCTAGCTGAACCGCTTAACCGAGTGTGAGTTGCCCTGTGTGGAAGGCGATGAGTGAGGTATCCGTATCCCAGAGGCGTAGGAGTCCCTCGGCTCGGTCGGCCTTGCCACGCAAGGCTTCTATTGCTCAGTTAAATAACCCTTGGCTGCTCTGCGATGAGCCGGAGCCAGAGGCAGCGGTGTCAGCGTGGACAGAGGCAGAGTCGGCTCGAGAAGAAGCTTCGTCGGCCCGGGAGCACGTGGCCTCCCTGGCCGAGGAGGTGCAGCAGCGGCAGCTAGAGCTTGGCCAAGTTGTCCGCTAGCGGGACCGACCCCGGAGTCGCGCTGACGAGGCCGTGAGCCGGGCTGATGTCCTCGGGGGACAGCTGGCTGAGGCTACGGAGCGGCCGGTCGAGGTGTCTACCCGGGCCGGGACCCTTGCGGAGACCTTGGCTATGATGGCCCAAGCATGGTGCTGACATCTTCCATTGAGGTGGAGATCCTTCCGCCCGTGTCGCCGTCCAAGGCCGGGCCAGATCCCGCCGAAGGTGGAAACAACGCCGAGGGTGCTGTTGTTCCCTCTGTTGATGTCTGAACCTACAGGGAGAGTTTGTCTGTAGTGTGCGTATGTTTTTCGCGGCCGCCAAGGCCCAAACATATTATTGTCGTGTTGTAAAGCTGCGTTTCCTTTCCTCTTGTTTCGAGTATCAGGACTTGTTTGTCGGTAGCAAAATCATTTATCCGAGCGAGAGTTACATTTCACGGGAGGTGACGAGTGAGGTATCCGTATCCCGGAGGCGTAGGAGTCCCTCGGCTTGGTCGGCCTCGCCGCTTACGTGCACTCTTACTCGTTCGTAGGATTCTGTTATCGATATAGTCGAGAAGGCACGAAAATCGTTCTGGCAGAAAAGTTTTCGAGCGTTAAGACTTGTTCGGTTTGCAGAATTGCTTATCCGAGCGTGAGTTACTATTCACAGAAGGTGACGAGTGAGGTATCTGTATCCCGAAGGCGTAGGAGTCCCTCGGCTCGGTCGGCCTTGCCGCTTACGTGTACTCCGTCGTTTTCAGGATCCCACTATCGAAGCAGTCGAAAAGCGCGAAAGATGTTCTCGCAGAAAGACTTTTTCCGAGGAAAATTTTGACGCAGAGGGGGTCCCCCCTTCTAGCCCCCGAGGGAGGGTCGGGCTTCGCCGAGGCAAGGCTGACCCTTCCTTGACAGTTAGACTCTATTTGTGTATGTATAGGAAACAAGGTATATGAATGACTTGAAAACATCTTAAGGGTAAAAGCGATGTAGCTGTCGAATGTTCCAAGCGTTGCTGTAGACCTCGCCTTGATTGTTGGCCAGCTTGTATGTTTCGAGCTTCAAAATCTTGGCGATGATGAATGGCCCCTCCCAGGGAGGAGTAAGCTTGTGGCGCCCTCGAGCGTCTTGCCGCAGCCGAAGCACCAAGTCTCCTACTTGGAGGTCTTGGGGCCGAACCCCTTGGGCGTGGTAGCGTCGCAGAGACTGCTGGTATTGCGTCGAGTGTAGCAAGGCCACGTCCCGAGCTTCTTCTAGCTTGTCCAGCGAGTCTTCTCGGCTGGTCTGGTTGCTTTGGTTGTCGTACACCCTTGTCCTTGGGGAACCGTATTCTAAGTCTGTGGGCAAGATAGCCTCGGCCCCATAGACTAGAAAGAACGGTGAGAAACCCGTGGCCCGACTTGGCGTCGTCCTCAGACTCCAGACCACCGAGGGTAGTTCCTTCATCCACCGCTTGCCGAACTTGTTGAGGTCGTTGTAGATCCTCGGTTTAAGTCCCTGCAGAATCATGCCGTTGGCACGCTCCACCTGCCCATTTGTCATGGGGTGAGCCACGGCGGCCCAGTCCACCCGAATGTGGTGGTCCTCGCAGAAGTCCAGGAACTTCTTGCCAGTGAACTGGGTGCCATTGTCGGTGATGATGGAGTTCGGGACCCCGAAGCGATGGATGATGTTAGTGAAGAAAGCCACCGCCTGCTCGGACCTGATGCTCGTTAGGGGTCGGACCTCGATCCACTTAGAGAATTTGTCGATGGCAACCAGCAGGTGCGAGAAGCCCCCGGGTGCCTTCTGCATGGGACCGACGAGGTCCAGACCCCACACAGCAAATGACCAAGTGATGGATATTGTATGTAGGGCCTGAGCGGGTAGGTGCGTCTGTCTCGCGTATAATTGACACCCCTGGCAGGAGCGTACAATCCTAGTGGCGTCGGCCACCGCGGTGGGCCAGTAGAAGCCTTGTCGGAAGGCGTTCCCAACGAGGGCTCGAGGTGCTACGTGGTGACCGCAAGCCCCTGAGTGTATCACTTGCAATAGCTCCTGCCCTTCGGTGATGGATAGGCATCGTTGGAGAATGCCTGAGGGGCTGCGGTGGTAGAGCTCCTTTTCATCGCCCAGTAAGACGAACGACTTGGCGCGCCGTGCCAGTCGCCGAGCTTCGGCTTTGTCGAGGGGTAGCTCTCCTCGGTGGAGATATTGCAGGTATGGGGTCTACCAGTTTCGATTAGGCGTGACCCCATTCCGCTCTCCCTCGACACGCAGTGGCTCACCCTCGACGGCCGAGGGTGCCTCGGGCTGGGCCGAGGCTTCCCCGGGCTCGGGCGTGTCGTCGGTCTTAACGGACGGTTGATGTATGTCTCTAGAGAAGACATCCGGGGGAACCGTTGTCCGCCCCAAGGTTATCTTAGCCAGCTCATCCGCAGTCTCATTGTACCGTCGGGCGACGTGGTTGAGCTCGAGTCCGTAGAACTTGTCTTCTAGGAGCCGAACCTCGTCGCAGTAGGCCTCCATCTTCCGGTCGCGGCAGTGGGAGTTCTTCATGACTTGGTCGATGACAAGCTGCGAGTCGCCACGAGCGTCGAGGCGCCAAACCCCTAGCTCGATGGCGATGCACAACCCGTTAACCATAGCCTCGTACTCGGCCACGTTGTTTGAGGCCGGGAAATGGAGGCACAACACGTAGCGGAGGTGCTTCCTGAGGGGTGAGATGAAGAGCAGGCCCGCACCTGCTCCTGTTTTCATCAGCAACCCATCGAAGTACATGGTCCAGAGTTCCGGTTGGATCGGAGCTGTTGGTAGCTGGGTGTCCACCCATTCAGCCACGAAGTCTGCCAAGACTTGGGACTTGATGGCCTTCTGAGGAACGAACGAGATTGTCTCGCCCATGATCTCCACCGCCCACTTTGCTATCCTACCCGAGGCCTCTCAGCACTGGATGATCTCCCCCAGGGGGAAGGATGACACCACAGTCACCAGATGAGACTCGAAGTAGTGTCGCAACTTTCGCTGCATCAGAATTACTGCGTACATTAGCTTCTGAATTTGTGGGTAGCGGATCTTGGTCTCGGATAGCACTTCGCTGATGAAGTAGACCGGCCTCTGGACAGGCAGTGCATGCCCTTCTTCTCGTCTCTCGACTACGATCGCGGCGCTGACCACCTGAGTGGTTGCGGCTACGTAGATCAAGAGGGCTTCTCCCGCAGTGGGGGGCACCAAGATGAGCGCACTTGTAAGGAGTGCCTTTAAGTTTCCGAGGGCTTCCCCGGCCTCGGGGGTCCAAGAGAAGCGCTCGGTCTTCCTTAAGAGGCGATACAAGGGTAGGCCTCTTACGCCGAGGCGCGAGATGAAGCGGCTCAGAGCCCTTTGTACTCCTTTCAAGTCTTTGATAGGCCCCATGTTGGTGATGGCCGCGATTTTCTCCGGGTTGGCCTCGATTGCCCGCTCGGAGAGGATGAACCCTAGGAGCATGCCTCGGGGAACTCCAAAGACACATTTCTCGGGGTTGAGTTTCACGCCCTTCCCTCAGACACTTGAATGTTGTTTCAAGGTCAGAGAGAAGGTCGGAGGCTTTCCTCGTCTTGACTACGATGACATCGATGTAAGCCTCGACCGTTCGACCGATGTGCTCTCCGAACACGTGGTTCATGCACCTTTGGTATGTCGCACTTGCATTCCTCAGACCAAATGGCATAGTAGTATAGCAGTACATGCCAAAAGGTGTGATGAAAGAAGTCGCGAGCTAGTCGGACTCTTTCATCTTGATTTGGTGATATCCTGAGTAGGCGTCGAGGAATGACAGGGTTTCGCACCCAGAAGTGGAATCCACGATTTGATCGATGCGAGGCAGAGGGTAGGGAACCTTCGGACATGCTTTGTTTAGACCAGTGTAGTCTACACACATCCTCCACTTCCCACCTTTCTTTTTCACAAGCACAGGGTTGGCTAACCATTCGGGATGGAATACCTCTTTGATGAACCCTGCAGCCATCAGCTTGTGGATCTCCTCGCCTATGGCTCTGCGCTTTTCTTCGTCGAAACGACGCAGAGGCTGCTTCACGGGTCAGGCTCTAGCTTGGATATCCAGCGAGTGCTCGGCGACATCCCTCGGTATGCCAGGCATGTCCGAGGGACTCCACGCAAAAACCTCGGCGTTCACGCGGAGAAAGTCGACGAGCACTGCTTCCTATTTGGGGTCGAGCTCGGAGTCGATCCGGACTTGCTTGGAGGCGTCGTTGCTGGGGTCGAGAGGGACGGACTTAACCGCCTCTGCTGGCTCGAAGTTGCCGGCGTGGCGCTTCGCATCTGGCACCTCCTTGGAGAGGCACTCCAGGTCGGCGATGAGGGCCTCGGACTCGGCGAGGGCCTCAACGTACTCCACACACTCCACGTCGCATTCGTACGCGTGTCGGTATGTGGATCCGACGGTGATGACCCCTTTGGGGCCCGACATCTTGAGCTTGAGGTAGGTGTAGTTGGGGACGGCCATGAACTTGGCATAGCACGGTCTCCCTAGCACCGCGTGGTAGGTTCCTCGGAACCCGACCACCTCGAACGTGAGGGTTTCCTTTAAGAAATTGGAGGGAGTCCCGAAGCAGACGGGTAGATCGAGTTGTCCAAGGGGCTGGACGCACTTCCCGGGGATGATCCCGTGAAAAGGCGCCGCACCGGCCCGGATCGTGGACAGATCGATCTGCAAGAGCCCGAGGGTCTCGGCGTAGATGATGTTAAGGCTGCTGCCTCTGTCCATGAGGACCTTGGTGAGCCTGACATTGCCGATGACGGGGTCGACAATGAGCGGGTACTTTCCTGGGCTCGGCACGCGGTCGGGGTGGTCGCCTTGGTCGAAGGTGATGGGCTTGTCGGACCAGTCTTGGTAGACTAGCGCCGCCACCTTCACCGAGCAGACCTCCCGGCGCTCCTGTTTGCGGTGCCGAGCTAAGGCGTTCGCCACTTGCCCACCGTAGATCATGAAACAGTTGTGGACCTTTGGGAACTCCTCTGCCTTGTTGCCCTCCTTCTTGTCATTGTCATGGCCTTTGCCACCTTCCACCGGGTGCCTGGCCTTATGGAAGTAGCGCCGAAGCATGACGCATTCCTCAAGGGTGTGCTTGATGGGACCCTGATGATAGGGGCACGACTCCTTGAGCATCTTATCGAACAGGTTGGCCCCTCCGGAAGGCTTCCGAGGGTTCCTGTGCTCGACAGCGGCGACAAGATCTGTGTCGGTGGCATCGCGTTTCGCTTGCGACTTCTTCTTGCCTTTCTTCTTCGTGCCGCGCTGGGCGGACGCCTCGGGGACGTCTTCCTGCTAGCGTCCCTGAGGATGCTTGTCCTTCCAGAAGATGGCCTCGACTGCCTCCTGACCAGAGGCGAACTTGGTGGCGATGTCCATCAACTCGCTCGCCCTGGTGGGAATCTTGCGACCCAGTTTGCTCACCAGGTTGCGGCAAGTGGTGCCGGCGAGGAACGCGCCGATGACATCCGAGTCGGTGATGTTGGGCAGCTCGGTGCGCTGCTTCGAAAACCGCCGGATGTAGTCTCGCAGGGATTCCCCTAGCTGTTGGTGGCAGCTTCGGAGATCCCAGGAGTTCCCAGGGCGCACGTACGTGCCCTGGAAGTTTCCAGCGAAGGCTTTGACCAGATCGTCCCAGTTGGAGATCTGCGCAAGAGGCAGATGCTCCAGCCAGGCTCGGGCGGTGTCGGAGAGGAACAGGGGGAGGTTGCGGATGATGAGTTTGTCATTGTCCGTTCCACCTAGCTGGCAGGCCAGCCGATAGTCCACAAGCCACAATTCCGGCCTTGTTTCCCCCGAGTACTTGGTGATGGTAGTCGGGGCTCGGAACTGGGTCGGGAATGGCGCCCGTCATATGGCCCGGCTGAAGGCTTGCGGACCAGGTGGTTCGGGCGAGGGGCTCCGATCCTCCCCATTGTCGTAGCGTCCCCCACGCCTAGGGTGGTAGCCTCGGCGTACCTTTTCGTCGTGGTGGGCTCGATGGTCGTGGTGGCGGTGCTCGTTGCCGAGGCGACCCGGGGCCGCAGGCGTCACGTCCCACGTGCGCCCAATGTGGACCGAGGCTTCCCGCATGAATCGGGAAGTCGCGGCGCGATGCTCCGGGGGGTACCCTTGCCTTCGGGAGGCAGAGCTCTCGGCCCGTCGGACCGCAGCATCCTCCAGGAGATTCTTGAGTTCTCCCTGGATACGCCGCCCCTCGGTAGTGGATGGCTCCGGCATCGCTCGGAGTAGTATTGCCGCTGCAGCCAGGTTTTGGCCGACCCCACTGGAAGCCGGGGGAAGCCTTGCCCTGGCATCGTCAGTGATACGACGCTGGACGTCTTGTGCCCGATGACGCGCTTCTCCGGCTAGTGCTCGGCCTGCCCACTCCTGCTCGATGTTTTGCCGGAGCTGCACAAGTTGTCCTGCTTCCTCGTCGAGCTTGGCCTGCATCTCGCGGATTTGCTCGAGCTGTGTGTCCTGACCCCCCGCAGGGACTGGGACCACAACTAGCTCCCGCAGGATGTCAACGCGAGGCGCAGGCCCAGGGGGATCATCGTCCTCCGGCATACCAAGGTGGTTGCCTTCGTCGTGACCCCCTAGATCGACGTGGAAACATTCGCGACTTGGGCCACAATCTTCGTCGTCAAGGCTGTGGCCATCATCGGAGCAATCGGAGAGGCAGTAGTCGCATGCGGTCATGAAATCTCGCATGGTGTTAGGATTACCGAGCCTGGAGAAATCCCAACCAGAGTCGGGCTCGTCGTCTTCCTCGGAACCCGGGGGCCCATAGGTCGAGACGGCTGTCAGTCAGTCCCAGGTTGACCACATATGGTACCCCGGAAGGTTAGGATATGCCTTTATGAAAGCGCTCACCGAAGCGGGATCGCTTGGTGGATTGTCACACCCGACTTTAAGGAACAAAGCCAGGTGCATCTCATACATGCGCCAAGAAGACAACATATATAATAACAGAGTGTATAGAGATAAATATCATAAAACATCAGAGTATTTAATACATAGCGGAAGACTTATTACAAAATAAAAGAATAAACATAAAACGAACTAAGGATCGTCGGCGCCAATGTCAACTGAGAAACACCACCTAGATCAGATCAAACTCCTCGCTTTGTGGCTCCTCCTGAACCACCTGTTCTTCTCCTGTGGGGGGGGGTGTGAGACAGCAAGAGTGAGCTCACATACGTTCATCGCTCAACAAGTCGTGGGGAATAATGTGACATGAACTCACCAAAGGTGGGAGCTCATGGAGTGTAAGGCTTATCAAAGAGAATGGTTAAAGCTGAGCATTGCTTTTAATGTTGGTCAAACTTTTATTAGCAATTACTAGATGTAAGTAAATACCAAACCTTAATAAATAATAGAACAAAATTAATAATAAACCCATGCATATGCAAATGACAAAATTGAATTTAAGTTCCATAATTTAATCATCAGAGAGTCCTGAGCTGCTCATGACCGTGAGCTCGGCTAGTATACCAGTTTTACACTCTGCAGAGGTGGTACCCTTTACCCACAAGTCATGCTACCCATCAGCCAAGGGGTCGCGAATCCGATACACCTCTACCTAGGAAGCGCTGCAGGGCAACACTACGAGGCCTTTACAAAGTTCCACTAGCTTCCGAAAACCCGCTACAGTTTATAGGAAGCTCCAATGCAGGGTTCTTGTCTGACCGCCATCGCAGCAAAATCAACCAAGGACCTCCCTACACTGACCACTCCCCTACTGCCCTTGCCCCTTTCGGGTAAGGTAGTCTTCCACTAGCTTTCCTAATTAGTCAGCCAAGGGCGTCCCATTAAACCCTTGTGGTGGCACGAGCGACAGCTCCCTCACACACAAGCGGACACCATCGACAAGGGTCCATGGCGGCAGCAGCCCACTGCTCCTCTTCTCTCTCCCGTACTCACGTCCGGCGGCGAGGCCGAGCTCCCCAGCCAACCATCACCGAGCACCAGTGAAAGCCCCCAGCCGATGTGTACTCCCCCGGATTGCACCGCGCGAGGCCGAGCCCTGCGACGGCCGGTCCTCAGCGTTTCTCAACAGGGCGCTCACTGTTTTTTTTGTTTCTACTCATCGATGGCTTAGAGGAGGTCGCAGGGGCCATCTTATGTGTGCCTGGGCAGGGCCATGGGGCGGCGGACGCCAACGATTCTGGCGTGGGTTTCGGATCGAGGGGATATCCTTGACCAGATCACGACGGATTCCAGAGTGGAGGGCGAGCCATGCGGAGGTGGTTATTGGGGGGAAGAAGATAGAGCTACCCCAAGGGACCCACGCAGCAGTCGTGCCAGTGCGCGTAGGAGAGTTTGACCGAGCGGCTGACGCGCGGACCCCGCGAATGGCTGACCTGTGGGCCCAGCTATCGGCGCCTTCTCCATAGCTGGGCCGCGAGAGTTGGTTTGCGCGTTCAGGAGTTGGGCCACTAGGGAGTTTGGGCCCAAACCGAGGTCTGTTGTCCTTTTTTCATTTTTTTCTATTCTCCTTCTCTAATCTTTTTGATTCAAATTTGGATTCAAATTTAAATGTGAACTTGCACTCAAATTGAAATTACAAAATAAACATACTAGCATGGTAATATTTTATTTAACCATAGATTTTGTTTTATCTTGTATATTGTCTATTTTTGTTTCCTTCATTTCTCATTTATTTTATTTTTTTTATATTGTCACAAAAGTGCACACAAGATGAAATCCCAGCATGATGCATATTTTAGTGGCATGTATCTTATTAATTATGTTTTTTTAGCAAGGTGTTCACATGTGATGATACCTAAAGGTCAAACTCACATATAGATAAGGAGAATTTGTTTTCTCCATTTATATTATCTCTAACAAATTACAAATTGGGTATTACAAATCCTACCCCCCTTAACAAGAATCTCGTCCTCGAGATTTAGGAAGATCTAGGGAAAAGATGGGGGAAATCTATAGGAAGCTCTTCCATTGGTAACTGTTCCTCAGGGACACGGAGACACTTCTTGAGCTGAGACACGTGGAACACATTATGCACATCCGATAGACTAGCAGGTAGCTCGAGTTGGTATGCCATCTCCCCAACTCGCCCAAAGATCAAGAATGGTCCAATATAGCGAGGGGACAATTTGCCCTTAACTTTGAATCTCCTCATTCCACGAAGTGGTGACACCTTGAGGTACACATAATCTCCTTCCTCAAATTCCAGTGGTCTTCTTTTATTATCTACGTAGCTCTTTTGCCTGGTTTGAGCCACCCTCAAATTCTCTCGAATTATACGGACTTGTTCTTCTGCTTCTTGAATCAGTTCAGGCCCAAAGAACTGCCTTTCTCCAGTCTGATCCCAATATAATGGAGTCCTGCACTTCCTCCCATATAAAGCCTCAAAAGGTGACATCTTCAGACTAGCCTGATAACTATTATTATATGAGAACTCAGCATACGGTAGACTTTTATCCCAACTCCCTCCGTGCTGAAGGGCACAAGCTCTCAACATATCTTCTAATACTTGATTAGTTCTTTCGGTCTGTCCATCGGTCTGAGGGTGATAAGCCGTACTAAAATTCAACTTCGTGCTCATGTTCTCATGAAAGCTTCTCCAAAATCTTGAGGTAAACTGCGAACCTCGATCAGACACGATTTTCTTTGGTACTCCATGTAAACATACAATCCGAGCCATATATAACTCTGCTAGCTGAGAACCTTTATAAGTAGTCCTGACAGGAATAAAGTGAGCCACTTTAGTCAATCTATCCACAATCACCCGTATAGCATCATATCCTTTCTGGGTGCGAGGCAATCCAGTAATAAAATCCATACCAATCTCTTCCCACTTCCACTCAGGTATCTTCAGTGGATGCAATAGTCCAGCTGGCCTCTGGTGTTCAGCCTTAACTCTTTGACATACATCGCACATAACCACATGTGTAGCCACATCTCTCTTCAATCCATACCACCAATACTTCCGCTTCAATTCCTGATACATCTTGCTACTTCCAGAATGATTAGAATAATCCGAGTCATGGGCCCCCTTTAAAATAGACTCTCGAAGGCTTTCAATATCAGGAACACACATCCTGTCCTTGAACCATACGGTGCCTTGCTCATCTTCCGTAAATTCCGGAACTCGACCTTCAGTAATCAGATCCTTAATCTCTTTTATTTTAGCATCGTCAAGTTGACCTTTGCGAATTTCTTGCTCCAAAGTAGGTTCCACATCAATAATAACTCCTTCAGTATGAGCAACTATCCCCAGGTTAAGTCTCCTGAAATCCTCAACAATCTCATCGGGTAGCTGGGCAACAATAGCTGAATAAACATGCTCCTTTCGACTCAAGGCATCTGCAACCAAATTTGCCTTGCCCGGGTGATAGTGAATTTCCAAATCATAATCCTTAATAAGCTCCAACCAACGGCGTTGCCTAAGGTTGAGATCCTTCTGAGTGAATATATACTTCAGACTCTTATGATCCGTATATACTTGACACTTGGTCCCCATGATATAATGCCTCCATATCTTAAGCGCATGCACTACGCCTGCCAGTTCTAAGTCATGAGTGGGGTAGTTCAACTCATGTTTCCGCAATTGACAAGACATGTAGGCAATCACATGTCCTTCTTGCATAAGCACACATCCAAAGCCTTAGCCACATGCATCACAATAGATATCAAATCCTTTCTGTAAGTCCGGCATAACCAATACTGGTGGCGACATCAATCTTTTCTTCAATTGATCAAAGCTGTCTTGGCACTTCTCGTCCCACTTAAATTCTCTTCCTTTCTCCAAAAGTGAAGTCATAGGTTTAGCAATCTTAGAAAATCCTTCAATAAATCTCCGACGATATCCTACAAGTCCCAAGAAACTCCGAATCTCCGTAATTGTAGTGGGTATGCTCCACACCACTATCTCCTTGACTTTAGCAGGATCCACTGATATCCCTCCATTAGAAATGATATGTCCAAGGAATGACACCTCGTCAATCCAGAACTCGCATTTGCTAAACTTGGTGTAGAGTTGATTATCTCGTAGCTTCTGTAGCACCAATCTCAGATGTTCCTCATGGTCACTATCACTCTTGGAATAAAAATATCATCGATGAAAACCACGACGAATCTATCCCGATCGTGAATACCTTATTCTTCAGATCCATAAAGTAGCTGGTGCATTAGTTAATCCAAACGACATAACATTGAACTCATATAATCCATATCGGGTCGATAAAGCCGTCTTGGGAATATCCGATGGCCAGGTCTTCATTTGGTGATGACCCGATCGAAGATCGATCTTCGAGCATACCCTAGCATCTCTCATCCGATTAAATAATCCCTTAATGCAGGGTAATGGACACTTGTTCTTCACAGTGACATCGTTAAGGGTCCTATAATCCACGCACATCCCTTACGATCCTTCTTTCTTCTGTACAAATAGAACTGGTGCTCCACAAGGTGAAGAATTTAGACGAATATATCCAGCCTCTTGTAATTCTATTAATTGCTTCTTAAGTCCCTTTAACTCTTCTTCAGACATCCTGTATGGCCGTTTGAAAGTAGGGGCAGTCCTAGATAAGGGATCAACGATAAACTCAATTTCCCTATATGGTGGCATCCCTAATAACTCCTCTGGAAAGATATCTGAAAAGTCTCTAACCACACGGATGTTGTCACCAACAAACTTCTCATCTATTAAGAAGGCCGCTAGTCTGATGGTGGTAGTTACTGCAACTTCAACTTCAAATCTTTGTCCTTTGAAACTGATGAGTTCTACGGTTCCCTTAGCACAGTGTATATACTGCCTTTGCCTTTCTTAACCATGACATACCAAGGATCAAGTCTATACTGCTCTCTTCTAACAGCATAGGGGTAGCCCATCTGGGTTAGAAATACTGGGTAAGAAAGGAAGAATTGTAGACAAGGCGAGTAATTACGAGGAATGTTACTGCGGGGAATTTATTAGCTAAGTAGATTAGTGTGTTATCCACTAAAGCTAATACATTACCTTATGATGGTACATGCTAAGATGCCCGTCTATACTATTTCAATCAATCAAAGAAGCAAATCAGACATTGATCATCAGAACAATCAACCAACATTTTTAATAGAGAAAATAATTTTAATTTCGTCTTAGGTTTCCTATCTCTGAAAAAGTTCATAGTTGTAGGATTCCAAAGTGTGAAATCCATCTTGTCTTTAAGTAGAAAAGATAAGAATAATCAGAGTAGAACAGTAGAAGGTGAGACAGGATCAAGATAAGTATAGAGAGAATCAGAGTAAGGTAAGTATAGAATGAATCAGAAGAAGGTAAGTAGGTAAGGGTTGTCCATTTCTATCTAGGTTTCGTCCTACAGTCAACATTTCCTCTGATACCACTTCTGTCACACCCGACTTTAAGGAACAAAGCCAGGTGCATCTCATACATGCGCCAAGAAGACAACATATATAATAACAGAGTGTATAGAGATAAATGTCATAAAACATCAGAGTATTTATTACATAGCGGAAGACTTATTACAAAATAAAAGAATAAACATAAAACAAACTAAGGATCGTCGGCGCCAATGTCAACTGAGAAACACCACCTAGATCAGATCAAACTCCTCGCTTTGTGGCTCCTCCTGAACCACCTGTTCTTCTCCTGTGGGGGGGGGTGTGAGACAACAAGAGTGAGCTCACATACGTTCATCGCTCAACAAGTCGTGGGGAATAATGTGACATGAACTAACCAAAGGTGGGAGCTCATGGAGTGTAAGCCTTATCAAAGAGAATGGTTAAAGCTGAGCATTGCTTTTAATGTTGGTCAAACTTTTATTAGCAATTACTAGATGTAAGTAAATACCAAACCTTAATAAATAATAGAACAAAATTAATAATAAACCCATGCATATGCAAATGACAAAATTGAATTTAAGTTCCATAATTTAATCATCAGAGAGTCCTGAGCTGCTCATGACCGTGAGCTCAGCTAGTATACCAGTTTTACACTCTGCAGAGGTGGTACCCTTTACCCACAAGTCATGCTACCCATCTGCCAAGGGGTCGCGTGATGTGCACCCGTTGGGTGATTGCCCGATCTTTCGATGAGAGGGTGTGGAATAACTCGATTGGGGGAGGAGACGACGTTCACGGCCCGACTACAGCCTTCCAAAGACGCTGCGCCTTAGCAACCGATACACCACCTCCTATGGCTGTCACGATCTTGTGGAGCGTGACACCCTGGCCACTAGGGCACTCGTCCTGCAAGCAATCGAAGAACTAGCAAGAACAAGTAGAACAAGTACTGAATTACCAGATCTAAATGTAGGTTTAAAGATCAAACTACAATATGGTGGGGTTCCGAAGACAAGAAGACGGGCGGCTGAACTAGCACGCGCGCTTGCAAGCAAGTAGCGAGAGCTAAACTTGATCTAAACAAAACCCGCTGTTCTTGGTGGCGGCTAGGGGGTTTATAAACATGGGAGGACGACCACAAGGGTATTGGGGTCGTGCTGCAACCCTAGGATGCGTCCCTAATGGACCTAACTTGATACACGACCCATTGGGCCAAAATAGGGTGACGCAGCACCATGGGCAGAAAAGGCAGGAAATGTCTCGGTAATAAAACAATGATTACGGCGGCCTCAGAACAGATATGACTATAATTCCGGATCCATATGAAAGTAGACTTGATAAGCTTTCCATGTTGTGCTTGAACATTCCAATCCGAGCCCGCATCTGACCGTGGTGACCGTCACAAGTTGGTGTTCTTCTGCAGTCCGAATCCAGCATGTTCAAATCCTTTTCCCTTTCGGTCTTCTCCCTGATTCCTAAGCAAAACAAGAGTGCACGGGTCTCCATGGTCTAAATATGATGGACATGAACTCAAGAGTGTAATCACCTGATGGTTGAGTTGACGAGCACGAGCGCGAGTAATGGGACCAGAAATTGGTACTTGTATTGGTATAGATGTATCAGTAGTGTGGATGTCTTCATCATTCTCCCCTTCTTGCATTTGAGTCGTCCTCGACTCAAGCTTAACTTCCTCTCCCAAGTAGGGCTTTAAATCTGCAATGTTAAATGTGGGGCTAACCCCAAAGTCTGCAGGCAGATCTAGCCTATATGCATTGTCGTTAATTTTCTCTAGCACTTTAAACGGTCCATCGGCTCGAGGCAACAACTTAGATTTTCGCAATTCAGGAAACCTTTCCTTTCTCAAATGCAACCAAACTAAATCTCCAGGTTCAAAATTTATTTCCTTTCTACCTTTATCACTAGCAAACTTATATCTAGCATTCATACGCTCTATGTTTTCTTTAGTAGTTTCATGCAGTTTTAACATCAATTCAGCACGCCTAGTAGCATCAAAATTTAGTTTTTCAGAAGATGGCAAAGGCATTAAATCAATAGGAGCACGAGGCAACAAACCATATACAATCTGAAATGGGCACATCTTTGTAGTAGAATGCAATGATCGATTATAAGCAAATTCAACATGAGGCAAACAGTCCTCCCACATCTTAATATTCTTCTTTAGAACTGCCCTTAACATAGTAGACAAAGTTCTATTCACAACTTCAGTTTGACCATCAGTTTGAGGATGACATGTAGTAGAAAATAAAAGCTTAGTCCCCAATTTTGCCCACAAAGTCCTCCAAAAATGACTAAGAAATTTAGCATCACGATCAGAAACGATTGTGTTGGGCACACCATGCAAGCGAACAATTTCACGAAAGAACAAATCAGCAATATGAGTAGCATCGTCAGTTTTATGACATGGTATGAAATGTGCCATCTTAGAAAATCTATCAACAACCACAAACACACTATCACGTCCCTTCCTAGTCCTAGGCAATCCCAGCACAAAATCCATAGAAATATCTTCCCAAGGAGCACTAGGAACGGGTAGAGGCAAATACAAACCGTGTGGATTTAACCGTGACTTCGCCTTTTGACATGTCGTGCAACGAGCAACCAATCTCACCACATCTCTTCTCATCTTGGGCCAAAAGAAATGACCAGCCAGTATGTCCTCCGTTTTCTTTGCTCCAAAATGTCCCATTAAGCCACCTCCATGTGCTTCCTGTAACAACAACAAACGAACGGAGCTAGCTGGAATGCATAGCTTGTTAGCTCTAAACACAAACCCATCACTAACGATATATTTGTTCCATCCTTTCCCATCTTTACAATGCAGCAACACATCCTTAAAATCAGCATCATGAACATATTGGTCTTTAATCGTCTCTAATCCAAAGATTTTGTAGTCAAGTTGATTCAGCAAAGTATATCTCCTAGACAAAGCGTCAGCAATGATATTCTCTTTTCCTTTCTTGTGCTTAATAACATAAGGAAACGATTCGATAAATTCAACCCACTTAGCATGTCTACGGTTCAGTTTTCCTTGACTACGAATATGTTTCAAAGATTCATGATCAGAATGAATAACAAACTCTTTGGGCCACAAATAATGCTGCCATGTTTCTAATGTTCGCACAAGAGCATATAATTCCTTATCATAAGTAGAATAATTTAGAACAGACCCACTCAATTTTTCACTAAAATATGCAACAGGTTTGCCTTCTTGTAACAAAACACCACCCAATCCAATTCCACTAGCATCACATTCAAGCTCAAAAGTCTTATTAAAATCAGGAAGTTGGAGGAGAGGTGCATGTGTCAACTTATCTTTCAGCACGTTGAAAGCGTGCTCTTGTACTTTGCCCCAACTAAAATGCACTCCCTTCTTCGTAAGCTCATTCAAAGGTGCAGCAATGGTGCTAAAGTCCTTCACAAAACGGCGATAGAAGCCAGCAAGTCCTAGGAAACTCCGCACCTGTGTGATAGTCTTTGGCATAGGCCATCCATGTATCGCTTCTACCTTGGCTTGATCAACCTCAATTCCCTGTGGAGTCACAACATAACCAAGAAACGAAACTCGATCGGTGCAAAATGTGCACTTCTCAAGGTTACCAAATAAACGTGCATCTCGTAAAGCATTAAAAACAGCACGCATGTGATCAACATGTTCATCCATAGATTTGCTGTAGATCAATATATCATCAAAGTATACTACCACAAATTTTCCAATGAAGGCACGCAAAACCTCGTTCATTAATCTCATGAAAGTGCTAGGTGCATTAGTTAACCCAAAAGGCATGACTAACCACTCATACAATCCGAACTTAGTTTTGAAAGCAGTTTTCCATTCATCTCCCAATTTCATACGAATCTGGTGGTACCCACTACGCAAATCAACTTTAGAAAAGACAATGGCACCACTCAATTCATCAAGCATATCATCTAAACGTGGAATAGGGTGTCGATAACGTATGGTGATATTATTAATAGCCCTACAATCAACACACATACGCCATGTTCCATCTTTCTTAGGCACTAAAATAACCGGAACAGCACACGGACTAAGAGACTCACGCACGTAACCTTTGTCGAGTAGTTCTTGCACTTGTCGCTGAATTTCTTTTGTTTCCTCTGGATTTGTCCTATATGGCGCACGATTCGGCAAAGATGCACCAGGAATAAGATCAATTTGGTGCTCAATCCCTCGTATAGGTGGCAGCCCCTCTGGTATCTCACTTGGAAATACATCAGAATACTCCTGCAAAATGTTAGTAATAACAGGAGGCAAAGAATGCTGCATATCTTGAATTGAAATCAAAACATCCTTGCATACCAAGGCGTAGGCAACAGTAGTGGAAGCAAATAATTCATTAACATCAGTTTTTGTTGCAAGCAAGCAATGTCCTTTCAATTTTATCCCATCTTTGTTATTACCAACAGCTTTAATATTCTTGTTGTTCTCAGTTTTAGCTTTGGTAGCTTTAGCAACATCATCACACACAATAGCCTCAGGGGACATGGGAAGCAAAATAATTTTCTTATCATGGTGTATGAGAGAATATTGATTTGATCTACCATGATGCATACAATCTGAATCAAATTGCCATGGTCTACCTAGCAGAATATTACAAGCATCCATAGGCACAACATCACAGTCAACAACATCACGATATGAACCAATAGCAAAATTAATTCGTACCAGCTTGGTTACCTTGACCTTACCACTATTGTTAAGCCATTGAATGTGATATGGATGCGGGTGCGGTTTGGTCGTAAGTGCAAGCTTCTCCACCATGTCGCTGCTAGCCAAGTTGTTGCAGCTACCTCCATCAATGATCAAACGACATGAACGCTCCTTAATGACACACTTTGTTTGAAACAACGTATGTCGCTGATTCTGCTCTGCCTTCTCCATTTATGCACTAAGCACACGCTGTACAATGAGGCTCTCATAATGCTCTGCATCATCTGCACCAATCTGTTCTTCGGGTGGTTCCTTAGTGCCTGCATCATCAGCCGCAAGCAAAGCAAGTGTAGCTTCATCCAAATCACTAGCAGAGGAATACCCACCATCGTCTTTTACCACCAAAACACGCTGATTAGGACAATCACGCTGCACGTGTCCATAGCCCTTGCATCGATAACACAGAACATCTCTTGTTCTACCCGTGGAGGCTACTGAAGAGGCACTACCTGCTGGTTTCTGGGCAGATTTGGTTGCTGAATTTGTGGAAGATGCACGTGGTTTGTCGCCGGAGGAAGGCGGGGGTGCTGGTCGACTTGGCGAGGGAGTTGGTGCTGGTGTACGGCCGGTCATGGACGTAGTCGTGCGCTGTTGCCATGGTGTAGATTTTCCTGCAGAAACATTAGACCTTGCACTAACACGTCGTCCCTGCACTTCCCTTTCAGCTTTGCAAGCAAGATGAAACAATCGGGTTACATTAGCATAATCTTTATAAGCAAGGATGTCCTGAATTTCCCTATTTAACCCGCCCAAAAATCTAGCCATAGCAGATTCCTCACACTCCTCTATGTTACAACGCAGCATACCCATTTGTAATTCCTGATAATATTCTTCTACACTTTTAGTACCCTGTCTCAATTGTTGCAACTTGTTTAACATATCACGTGCATAATAAGAAGGAACAAATCTAGCCCGCATGACCCGTTTCAACGCATCCCAAGTTTGTGGCATGTTATTAGGATTCTTCTTACCATGTTCTATCCACCAAACAGAAGCAAAATCAGTAAACTCACTAGTAGCAGCTCTAACCCGCGCATTCTCAGGAAATTCATGGCATGCAAACTTTTGATCAACCGCAATCTCCCAAGTAATGTAAGCATCAGGGTCATATTTACCATCAAAAGGAGGTATTTTAAATTTAACCTTACTAAAAGCATCATCATTACCATGTACCTCACGTCGGCGAAAACCACCCATACCTCTACGGTTAGTACGTAGTCGCCGGCGATTAGGTGCTTCTTGGTCATCTTGTTCAGTATCAGCAACATAGTCATCCCAGTTACCTTCGGCGCCCTCATCACGCCCACCATTGATATTAGCATGCATCTCATCAAACCGCCTCAAGAGTGCGACAAGGCTCTTGTCAATATGAGCAACTGCCATTTCCACATTTGCAAGTTTGGTGTTTGTGTCGATCTGTGTGGCCTCCAATTGCCCCATCTTTTCATTCGTCACCTGCATGTCATTATCAAGACCTTCCGTGTGCGTCTTCACCAGCCTTACAAAGTGTTGTATGATACCCTTGGTGCGAGGAGAGTGTGGCATATTACGAGAAGCATCATCAACCTCCAATCCTGCCATGGTTAGACGAACAGAGGCAACAAGAAAAAAAAACGTGAAGGAATAAAAACTCTACAACTATTAGGATGTAGCTACTGCAAGGCGCTCACTCTCAACCTGCCACACAAGCTCTTACCAATTCTTACCTTGCACAACAGGAGGGGTCAGCAACCAACAAGTCTGCAACCGTGGAATAAGTGTATCGGTGCCGCAGCAACACGACCTGTCAAACTGTAGTCGAAATATGTAGAGTTGTAGGTGGGCTGAAGCAAGGAATACACTAGTACCACGTTAGTTACAAAAGCAAGCTGAATAATCGTTCAACGGTGGTACTGTGCTGGTCCTAGGCTAAACCAGGTTAGAGACGTGAGCCTAGGCACAAAGGTAGTCACTGAAAAAGAACAACTAGCACAGCACAAAGAGAAACAACAGATTTAGAGATTCAGCCCCCTTCTTCTTCTTTTCCTTTTTTTTTCTATTCTTTTTTTTTTCTTCTTCTTCTTCTGTTTTTTTTTTGCAGGGGCTTAAACCCTTTTTTCACTATGACAACCCAAACAATAAAGATATTGCTAACAGCCCCTTTAAATCAGATTTAACAAATCTTGTTAATATAGAAAGTCCAGAAATCTCTACGATGATTGCGGAGCGCTCAGAACGAATTTTGAGATAAGGTCAGATCCGTTGGAAAGAAGATAAGATAAGCTTTCCAGATTGTATTTAAACTTCCAAATCGGATATGATATGTATCCGTGGTGGCAAAAACGAACCAGAGATGTTTTTGGTGATGGTGGATCTCGTGGTGACCAAAACGTGGTAGAACTCAAAACTCTAAAGGAATAAACTAAGACCAGCAACTCGACACAACCGATGCAACCAAAAACTCAACAAGCCCTAACTAAGTAGTACTAGTAAATGCTCAATGGTTTATAGGATTGTGGTAAAACTAATCTACTATTTTTTTGGCTTTTTCTGGACTATAGGAGATAAGAAAACAGCGAAGAAAAGTAAATCTCTCACCGATAAACCTTGCTCTGATTACCAACTGATGTGCACCCGTTGGGTGATTGCCCGATCTTTCGATGAGAGGGTGTGGAATAACTCGATTGGGGGAGGAGACGACGTTCACGGCCCGACTACAGCCTTCCAAAGACGCTGCGCCTTAGCAACCGATACACCACCTCCTATGGCTGTCACGATCTTGTGGAGCGTGACACCCTGGCCACTAGGGCACTCGTCCTGCAAGCAATCGAAGAACTAGCAAGAACAAGTAGAACAAGTACTGAATTACCAGATCTAAATGTAGGTTTAAAGATCAAACTACAATATGGTGGGGTTCCGAAGACAAGAAGACGGGCGGCTGAACTAGCACGCGCGCTTGCAAGCAAGTAGCGAGAGCTAAACTTGATCTAAACAAAACCCGCTGTTCTTGGTGGCGGCTAGGGGGTTTATAAACATGGGAGGACGACCACAAGGGTATTGGGGTCGTGCTGCAACCCTAGGATGCGTCCCTAATGGACCTAACTTGATACACGACCCATTGGGCCAAAATAGGGCGACGCAGCACCATGGGCAGAAAAGGCAGGAAATGTCTCGGTAATAAAACAATGATTACGGCGGCCTCAGAACAGATATGACTATAATTCCGGATCCATATGAAAGTAGACTTGATAAGCTTTCCATGTTGTGCTTGAACATTCCAATCCGAGCCCGCATCTGACCGTGGTGACCGTCACAAGTTGGTGTTCTTCTGCAGTCCGAATCCAGCATGTTCAAATCCTTTTCCCTTTCGGTCTTCTCCCTGATTCCTAAGCAAAACAAGAGTGCACGGGTCTCCATGGTCTAAATATGATGGACATGAACTCAAGAGTGTAATCACCTGATGGTTGAGTTGACGAGCACGAGCGCGAGTAATGGGACCAGAAATTGGTACTTGTATTGGTATAGATGCATCAGTAGTGTGGATGTCTTCATCATCGCGAATCCCATACACCTCTACCTAGGAAGCGCGGCAGGGCAACACTACGAGGCCTTTACAAAGTTCCACTAGCTTCCGAAAACCCGCTACAGTTTATAGGAAGCTCCAATGCAGGGTTCTTGTCTGACCGCCATCGCAGCAAAATCAACCAAGGACCTCCCTACACTGACCACTCCCCTACTGCCCTTGCCCCTTTCGGGTAAGGTAGTCTTCCACTAGCTTTCCTAATTAGTCAGCCAAGGGCGTCCCATTAAACCCTTGTGGTGGCACGAGCGACAGCTCCCTCACACACAAGCGGACACCATCGACAAGGGTCCATGGCGGCAGCAGCCCACTGCTCCTCTTCTCTCTCCCGTACTCACGTCCGGCGGCGAGGCCGAGCTCCCCAGCCAACCATCACCGAGCACCAGTGAAAGCCCCCAGCCGATGCGTACTCCCCCGGATTGCACCGCGCGAGGCCGAGCCCTGCGACGGCCGGTCCTCAGCGTTTCTCAACAGGGCGCTCACTGTTTTTTTTTGTTTCTACTCATCGATGGCTTAGAGGAGGTCGCAGGGGCCATCTTATGTGTGCCTGGGCAGGGCCATGGGGCGGCGGACGCCAACGATTCTGGCGTGGGTTTCGGATCGAGGGGATATCCTTGACCAGATCACGACGGATTCCAGAGTGGAGGGCGAGCCATGCGGAGGTGGTTAATGGGGGGAAGAAGATAGAGCTACCCCAAGGGACCCACGCAGCAGTCGTGCCAGTGCGCGTAGGAGAGTTTGGCCGAGTGGCTGACGCGTGGACCCCGCGAATGGCTGACCTGTGGGCCCAGCTGTCGGCGCCTTCTCCATAGCTGGGCCGCGAGAGTTGGTTTGCGCGTTCAGGAGTTGGGCCACTAGGGAGTTTGGGCCCAAACCGAGGTCTGTTGTCCTTTTTTCATTTTTTTTCTATTCTCCTTCTCTAATCTTTTTGATTCAAATTTGGATTCAAATTTAAATGTGAACTTGCACTCAAATTGAAATTACAAAATAAACATACTAGCATGGTAATATTTTATTTAACCATATATTTTGTTTTATCTTGTATATTGTCTATTTTTGTTTCCTTCATTTCTCATTTATTTTATTTTTTTATATTGTCACAAAAGTGCACACAAGATGAAATCCCAACATGATGCATATTTTAGTGGCATGTATCTTATTAATTATGTTTTTTAGCAAGGTGTTCACATGTGATGATACCTAAAGGTCAAACTCACATATAGATAAGGAGAATTTGTTTTCTCCATTTATATTATCTCTAACAAATTACAAATTGGGTATTACATGGATCGAAGCTGAATCTAAAAGGCACAGGGTGGAAAACGGATGGTACCTCTCGATCGATGGACGGTGACGAAGTCACGTCGGGGACGGACTGCACCGTTATCTCAGGTACGAGGCTAACGCCCAGCAAACCCTTCGCGAGCGCGCTGGCGTCATCTGTCCGCTTCGGGTTGGTGTGTTGCGGGGAAACGACGCTCGTCGTCGTCTCAGGCGCGTGGTCAACGCCCGACATGTCGCCTGCTGGGGTGCCGGCGTCGTCGACTCGCTCGACAGCCAACGAGGTGCCGCCTCCTGCTTGGCCACGGTTGCCCCGCCTCCTCCTGCTGCGGCGAGGAAGGCGACGGGACAAACCCGGATGTTGCTCTTCCGCCACGGGGGGAAGACGTCGCCGAGTCCGCCGTCGCCGGGCGGGCTGACGGTCGTTGTTGTCGCTGTCGCGCCGCGGGGGAAGGAGTACCATGTCGTAGCTGCCATCGAGGGACATGAACTCGAGACTCCCGAAACGGAGCAGCGTCCCGGGTTGAAGAGGTTGCTGGAGACTACCCATCTAGAACTCAACGGGAAGTTGTTCGTGAAAACGCAGCAGACCCCTACCTGGCGCGCCAACTGTCGGCGTTTCGACCCCGGGGGGTCCCTGGACCGACGAGTAAAATTGTCGCTGCGTGCCCCAGCCCAGATGGGTTGGCGCGAGACGGAACACGAAGGGGGAAAACCGCGGCTCGTGTTATCCTGCGCCAGAGTGGGTGCGCTTGCAGTAGGGGTTACAAGCGTTCGCGAGGGAGAGAGGGAGTCCCGTGCGACCACCCTCCTTTGTATGAGGGCCCTGGACCTTCCTTTTATAGATGCAATGAGAGGGTCCAGGTGTACAATGGGGGTGTAGCTATATGCTAACGTGTCCGGCAGAGAGGAGCCAGAGCCCTATGTACATGCCAATGTGGCTGTCGGAGAGGTGCTAGAGCCCTGTGCACGCGGTGTCGTGGCCGTCGGAGGAGCGCTTGAGCCCTGTAGAAGCACAACTGTTGGGGCTGCCGGGACCTTGCTGATGTCTCCTTGCTTCCGTAGGGGGTTTGAGAACCACCGTCGTCATGGACGCACACGGGGGTGCCATCATTACTTGTTTACCAGGGCGAGCCAGATGGGACATCGGTCTTGTTCCCCGTAGCCTGAGCTAGCTAGGGGTAGGGCAATGATGTACCCCCTGTGGCGTGGTCGGTCCGAGCCCAAGGTCGGGCGAGGCGGAGACTCCTCCTGAGGCCGAGGCCGGGGTCGAGCGAGGACGCGATTCCTTCCAAGGTCAAGGTTGAGGCCGAGCCCTGGAGTCGGGCGAGGCGGAGACCACCTTCCGAGGCCGAGGTTGAGGCCGAGCCCTGGGGTTGGGCGAGGCGGAGACCACCTTCTGTGGCTGAGGCGGGGGCCGATCCCTGAGGATGGGCGAGGCGGAGTTTTCCTGTTGCGTGTGAGGCTGGACTTAGCCGTTGTCAGCCTCACCCTAGCGTGTGGCGCAGTAGTCGGAGCGGGGCAGGCGGCACTGTTTTCCTGTCATGTCAGTCAGTGGAAAGACGAAGTGACTGCGGTCACTTCGGCCCTGTCGACTGAGGAATGCGCGTCAGGATAAGGTGTCAGGCGATCCTCGCATTGAATGCTCCTGCGATACGGTCGGTTGGCGAGGCGATCTGGCCAAGGTTGCTTCACTTCGAAGCCTACCCGAGCTGGGCCTCGGGCGAGTCGAGGGTGCGCCCGTTGCTTGAGGAGGTCCTCGGGCGAGGCGTGAATTCGTCTAGGATACTGTTCCTGCCCGAGGCTGGGTTCGGGCGAGGCGAGATCGCGTCCCTTGAGTGGACGAAGCTTTGACCGGAATCATGCCCATCAGTCTCTGCGGCTTGCGCTGATGGTGATTACCAGCTGAGTTTAGGAGTGTTGGGGGTACCCCTAATTATGGTACCCGACACATAGCATCGCATCATACATCATGTTGCATCAGTAAAGAGCCGTGGAGAAACAAGGAAAAACTGCTTCTTCCAAAAATATGTGTCGGATTATGAAAGAACATACTATAGCACAAGGCATGCCTTCCACAGATATATTTTCACATAGTGTCACACCCGGTTTTGGAAGGTAAACCGAATGCAAACCATGTACGTGCCAGGATCAGAAACTCCCGTACACAGTGATTACATAAATGACTCATCATAGCACAATGCTTCGAATAACAATAAATAGTAAGTAATAATATTAAAGACTAGAGTCATTTACATAATATAAATCAAAGTACACCAAATCGAAACGTAGCCAACGTAAATTAACCCACCACAGGCAGCTGACTGGGGGAGGTCGCTAGCCTAATCCTCGAACTCGTCGAAGTCCTGGAACTCCTTGAGATCCGCCTCAACGCCTTCTTCTTTACCTGAGCAAAGATTGCACCAAAGGCAACCTAGTGTTTTGTGAAAGCAAGGGTGAGTACACATCAACGTACTCAGCAAATGTCCTGTTTGGCTGAAGTGGACTAGCTTTATGTGGGGTTAGGGTCAAAGCAGTTGCTTTTAGTTGGTCAGATATTTATTATTAGTGGAAGCCAAGTTTTATCATATAACCAACTCGTGAATCATTTCCTCATCGAGGAACATCATTATCATCATCGAACCAAAATCATAAATAGAACCATTGTATATCGAACCATTTGTATCTCTAACCAAAGAGGATCCCAAGGCCGCTCATAACCGTGAGCACCTCTGATATATCAGTTTCTAACACTCTGCAGAGGTTGCACACTTTACCCATGAGCCGTGATTCCCTTTCTGCCCGAGGATCGCAACTCCACATTGATCACTTCCAAGGTGAACTGGCAGGGTCTCAGTACGTGGCTTTTCCCTAGGGTCCTCAATAGGCGAATGTTGGAAATGACCATTGCATAAAGTCCATCTGACGTCCCAAAACCTATACCTCTGCCCTCAGGAAAAAGCCATAGGATGATGCCCGTACCCAGATCCCTGAGCGAGGATATAGTAGCCATAACAGATGCCTCCGTTCCCCAATGACCAAAACCAGCACCCAACATAAGACTTCCCTAATTACTTGGCCAAGGGCGTCCCATACCACCCTCATGGTTGCACTGTTTTCCCGGCGTGTCGCTCCTCGAACAGGTCCTTACGGAGAGGTACTCAGGAAACAACCTGAGTCCCCTAAAGTATCACATGATCATCATCGGGATAACATCATCGTATCATAAATATTCACATCATGTTCATTGATTAAAGTAAAGCAATAGCATGAAGCTAACCATAGTAACCCAAAAGGTAATCAAGGACAAGGTAAATACAAAGCTAGTCAATCCTTAGGTTTCAATTAAGTAATGCGGGACAGTGAATTATAAGTGAATGGGACATAATGGGTCAAAGGACACTTGCCTTCACCATACAGATGCTCAGGGTCTTCAACCTTGTAGAACTCAAAGAGTTATATCACTTGGTCGCCAACGCTTGATCTTCGATCCCTCGAAGCTCGAAAACAGATCGCAATCTAATCGCAACGCGAAGAGAAGACAAACAGGCACAAGCAAGCAAACATATATATGCATAAGAACATTAAACCATTCAAATAAAACATAATAAAACATGCAAAATGAAATAGCGCGCGTTACTACGGTCACGTGAGGAAAAAGAAACGCGATGGTCGAGACTACGGTCGAGAAGTTATCGCGTCTACACTAAACGAGTATTAATCATAACATTTAGTTTGATCTGATTATATTAATCAATATTTATTTAAAATGAAAATACATCTATCGCACAGTTTTAATTAGCTGACCACACTAACAATTCTTAGTTAAATAAGTAATTTAAATAACATCAGTGACTCTAAGCGGGATGAATTAGCGGAGCGAGACGATTTATGTAACGTGTGAAACAGCACGACCGCACGCGACCTAGCACACGCACCACGCGCGACAAGCGCAGACAACGTGACGACGGCGAACCCAAGACGACAGCGTGCAAACAACGCGCGGACACGCGCGACATAGCACGCTGACAATACACGAAACAGCACGCGCGACCAGCGCGAACGGGAACGCCACCACTTGCGGAACAGCACGCGCGACAAGTGAGAAAACTAAATAGGTGACACGTTTATATTAAACAAATATTAAATAATTAAAAAGTAATTAAGTTAATATTGACCATATTAATGTTTACTATAAAAGCGTAAGTTGGACACTACACATTTAATCTAATTGAAAAATTAATCTAATAAATATTAGTCGAGCGAACCCTAAGTTAATTATCTAACATATATAACCTGACGAATTAACTTATTAACATGAGTGATTATAAACGAAAACAATTTATTATCACGAGCAGACGTCGCGCGATCCGCGTGATCGACATGCGAGATACGCGCTAACGACGCGCGGCGAGGCAAGCGACACTTGCAAATGACACACGCGACGCACGCACACGACGTGTGACAACGCGTGCGAACGGCACGCGCGACACACACGAAACAACGCGCACGACAGTGCTCGACACGCACGAGTCAACGCGACTATGCGCGTGAACAGCACGATGACAGTGCTCGATACTTGCGAAACAACGCGCATGACAGTGCTCGATACGCAAAATAATGTGCTCGACAACGCGCGATACTTGCTAACGGATAACGTGATTATACTAGACACAAATTAAAGGAAAAACTTTTAAGTTGGTATTAATCAAGTTAACATTTATTTATAAAAGCGCGAGTTAAAAACTATAAAACAATTTTAATTAGAAGATCATTTTAATAAGTATCGAATTAATAGCTAATTAAATAATATAGACTTGTGACATGATGAAATAATATTATTGATATGTTGACGATATTGTTATGAAATTAACGTAACAAGAAATGGGTCGTGACAGATTTAATAACGCGCGCGACTGCGCGAAACAGCGTAAACGACGAGCGAGAACGACACGCGGATCAGCACGTAACCACGTGCAAAATCGCGCGTGCGATACGCGAGATAAACTAAATAAACGTTGTATTTATATTAAACGAACATTAGGGCAAAACGTTTGAGTTAGTATTAATCACATTGACATGATTTATAAAGTGTAAGTTAACTACTATAAATTAGTTTAATTAAAAAGGTCTAATTAATTAATATTAGTTAAACAAAAGTATAATTAATTATTTAAAACGTGCGACATGGTGGAATAAGATTACTAACGTGTAGCCGATGTTCACTCCGTGACGACGGCAGACGGCCGGACGAGCTTGCGGTGAAGCACAAGGATGGCAAGGCTGCTGCTACACCGGGGCCGCACACAGGGACGCCGACCGAGCACGAACGCTGTGCTAGCCGAGCCGGACGCGCCGGGGCCGCACACGCAGGCCGCACCATGGTCTCACGTTGGGATCGGACTAGCGGACGCCGCGCAAGCAGGCTGCAATGGCGGGGTTATGGACACGCAGGGGGTAGACGGACGTCGTCTACGGGTAGACGAACGTCGTCGAAACTCCAACTACGCGCTGCGAGGGCGCATAAACGTGTCGCACGAAAGTGCAAGGACTATGCGGGGTGCTGCGCAGACCGCGCGCAGGACTACGCTGGCCACGCGACACGAATAATGGCGGGGCGAGGGATGGCGATGAAGCTTCTCCTCGCGGCATGGGCGCGCGAACGGCGAGGGCGAGGCTTGACACAGCGTCGGCGAGCGCAGACATGGAGGTAGGCACGAATCTCACCTCGGACGGAAGCTCGACGAAGATGGTCGCGGCGGGTAGCTCTGCGAAGCTCTGATAAAACGTCGCAGCGGCCACTCTGGCTTGCCTGCGGGCTGCTACTGCTCTATCGCAGCGGGCACGGTGAGGCCGAGCGCCATGAGGCCGGGCAAGGTGGCGGCTCAACGGTCGGCGGCCAAACCGTCAAAACGCTCTGCAGATCCGAGCGCGAGGGAGAGGAAAGCAGACGTCGTGGTTGTGTGCAGCTTGGTGCCTCGACCCTGGCGGTTTGGAGAAGGTAAAATAGAGACTGCATGCACAGGACGTGGGTATGCATCAAGGTTGAGGGAAGTGAGTACGTCTGGGAGGAGGTTTTCCTTTATGCACGCACTCGAGCAAATCGTGGTGACGGTTTCCATGCTTCGTGGCACAGGTTGCAGCTAAGAAGAGCAAGAGAGGAGGTTTTGGAGATGGTAAAAATGACAGGTCGGGCCTGCAGCCCCGGGAGGCCAGGCGCGGACGCGCTACGCGCGTGTGGGGCTGGCTCACGGGCGCTGCTGTGCGTTGGGCCACGCGGGGGCACAACAATGTAGGGGCCTAGCGCGAGCGGGCCGGGGGCACGCGCTAGTGGCCTGAGAGGTGGCGGTGTGGGCTGTGCGCGCGCATTGGCTGCTGGGCCGGGAAGGGATCGCGGCGCTGCTAGGCGGGCTAGACAGGGAAAAAGGAGGGGGGCTGGCTGGGGTGGGCCACGAGTGGGGGAGGGGAGCCAGGTGGGTCAGCTGGGAAGTGAAGGAAGGGATGTGCCCTTTTCCTTTTCTCTCCTATTTTCTTGATCTCCTCTTCTTTTCTATTCTCTCTACCAATCCAAATTAAATTCATTAATAAATGCATGCTCCACAGGATCATTCATCAACCAAAAATACAATATGCTTCGGCATGATGGAATAATCAAACCACCTCTAGTGTTTTATTTTACTAGGCTTACACACACACACATATATATAAAACAAAGTAAGTTCTCTATTTTTGGGAAAAAGAGAAGGAAAGCAAAGAAATAAGAGAGTAACACTTGAATTTGGTGGATGTTAGAAAAGAAATTTTACACCCCCAAATTGAGGGTGTTACAAATCTAACCTGCTTAATAGGAATCTCGCCCTGAGATTCGAGAAGAAGCTAGCAAGAAAACAAGGTTGGTTCATAGGTTGTTCACGACTTTCTGTAGTTGACTTTGACTCTACAAGCTTAACTTGTGGACTGGTGGCTTTGACTTTCAGACGCTCAAGACCAAGCGGTGCACTTCTTGAGGATCCCTTGGACCGGTGGGTTAGGACCCACATACTCTTTCGCTGCACCCCTTTGATCTTGTCGATTGACGTTGATCGCATCGTCTTCATTGGGGTTAGCGGCTAACCTCCTTAACAGGAGCATTGATACACACTTGATGAAGATGCTGCCGACTCTGATCTTGACTGATTAAGAGAGATTGTAGGATGCCAACGGGACAGGTGTAAGAGGGAAGGGTATAGGTAGAAAAGTTAAGCCTAGATGGATTAAAGAGAGAAAAGGAAGAGCACCCAACTACCTAAATTTATGGCACTTACCTAGTAAACTGATGTCATTGTAGATCAAGGGCCACAACACACCAACACTAATTTCAAAGAAGCAAATCAGTCATAACACAAAGACAAACATCACGAGCACACAACAACAAACATCCTGTTGCTATATGTTAATGTTAACTAGATGGTGGTCTTTCCTTACAAAGGGGAGACTACTCTAAGGCCATCGAAAGGCAAGGGGAATAATAAGACATGCAGGATAGGGGCAGGAACATAATAAAGGATGGAGCTAAAGCAAGGATTGGAACCGACAGAAAGAGAATGCAACCAAGGTCAGGATAGGTAAAACACCATTCACAAATTGAGATGGGAAAGATGATATTTCAAAAGGTAGACATAGGATAAGCATCATGGAAAGATCTAGATATTAGGAAGGTAAGGGTGATATCAAGAAAAAGCTAAGACTTGCAACGTGATAGAGAAAAAGGGAACGAACAAGAGCGGGATGGGTAAGACATCACTCTTGAAATGAAATGGGAGAGGCGGCTTTAAAATGCAGGTGCATGATAAGCATCGAGGTAAAGATCGAGGGATGACAAGGGTTAAGGTGATAACAATCAAACACACAACCAAAGATATATTTATTTATTTTTAGACAAAACTTGCAAGACGTCGAAGAAGGGGAAGAGGTAAATGATGAAGTAGGTGAGGCATTATCTCCGAACAGAGATAGAAAAGAGGAGGCTTCAAAGGGTAGGTTCAAGGTAAGCAAGAAGGCAAGGACATAGATATCACGAGGGTTTTAAAGGTAATAACGGACAAGGATGTAGGAGAGGAGGTAAATAGGCATAAGACTAAGGATATAAGTACTATAAAAGATGGAGTTAAGACAGGATCTACAAATGGAAAAGGAGAGGGTGCGTCCAAGGGTCAGACAGGTAAATTGCCACTTCCCAATTGAGGTGGATGAGAGGAGATTTTTAAGGAGCCAGAATAAAGATGAGTATCAAGGCAAGATCGATGGATGACAAGGAGATGGTGGTAGCAAATAAAACACACAGCAAAGGATGGAATTAAGACAAAACTTGTAAGGCGACAAGGAGTGAAAAGAAATCAAGGGAGAGATAGGTAACTCACAGCTCTCAAACTTGGTCGAACGAAAGGAGACGTTTTTAAAGGATAAGTTCAAGGTGTGCATTTAGGTAGAAGACCTCAATATCGCAAGGGTCAAAGGCGATAATAGACAAGGGTATGAGAGAAAAGATGAAGGAATTGAAGAGCCAGTGGTACGAGTATAACAAAGAATGGAGTTGCACCCAAGCTTACACGCGGTAAAGAAGAGGATATAGCCAAGGGTGAGGTAAGCAAAACACCGCTCTTAAATTGGGATAGGAGATTGGAGGTTTTTAGGTAACAGACATAATGTAATCACAAGGTCAGATAGAGTGATGAGAAGGGTAAAGGAAATAAAAACAAAACACAACCAAGGATAGAGTTAAAAACTCGCAAGTGACAAAGAAGAGGATACGACCAAGGGAAAAGTGGATAAAGTATGACACTCAGATTGAGATGGAAAAGGGGAGATTTTAAAGGCACGGCGAGGCATGGCGAGGCCGAGCTCCACGAGGCCGGGCAAGGTGGCGGCTCGCCGGTCGGCGGCCGAACCATCAAAACGCTCTTCGGATCCGAGCGCGAGGGAGAGGAAAGCAGACGTCGTGGTTGTGTGTAGCTCGGTGCCTCAACTCTGGCAGTTTTGAGAAGGTAAAATAGAGACTGCATCCATAGGACGTGGGTACGCAGCAAGGTTGAGGAAAGTGAGTATGTCTGGGAGGAGATTTTCCTTTATGCACACACTCGAGCAGATCGTGGTGACGGTTTCCACGCTTCGTGGCGCAGGTTGCAGCTGGGGAGAGCGAAAGAGGAGGTTTTGGAGATGGTAAAAATGATAGGTGGGGCCTGTAGCCCCGGTAGGCCAGGCACGGACGCGCTACGCGCGTGTGGGGCTGGCTCACGGGTGCTGCTGTGCATTGGGCCGCACGGGGGCACAACCAGGCAGGGGCCTAGCGCGAGCGGGCCGAGCGCGCGCTAGTGGCCTGGGAGGTGGCGGTGTGGGCTGCGCGCGCGCACTGGCTGCTGGGCGGGAAGGGGGGGCACTGGGCCGAGAAGTGGGGCGCGGCGCTGCTAGGCGGGCCAGACAGGGAAAAAGGAGGGGGGCTAGCTGGAGTGGGCCACGAGCGGGGGAGGGGAGCCAGGTGGGCCAGCCGGGAAGGGAAGGAAGGGATGGGCCCTTTTCCATTTCTCTCCTATTTTCTTTATCTCCTCTTCTTTTCTATTCTCTCTACCAATCCAAATCGAATTCATTAATAAATGCATGCTCCACAGGATCATTCATCAAACAAAAATACAATATGCTTCGGCATGATGGAATAATCAAACCACCTCCAGTGTTTTATTTTACTAGTCTTACACACACACACATACATACAAAACAAAGTAAGTTCTTTATTTTTGGGAAAAACAGAAGGAAAACAAAGAAATGAGAGAGTAACACTTGAATTTGGTGGATATTAGAAAAGAAATTTTACACCCCAAATGCAGGGTGTTACACACAGGAGGAGAATCTTTGTCAGCAGTATTACTACACAACAACCGTAGCACAATACCCAGTATTGAATAGACATAAGGGGAATCTTTTCTTCGTGAAGCATGAAAAGAAGGGAAGGTGTTTTCTCGCCAGCGGCTCAAAGAACGGTACGTACGAAGGTTTCATGCATCACAAAGAAATATATTACATTAACACACATACAAATACTTGATGTTTGGTTCTTACAAGAGACGAAAGCTATGTACAAACATTAAACTCTCAAATATACAAAGTTTTAATATTCTTTCAACACTTTCTCAGCAGCTTCATTCAGCAGTCTGTTGACAGCTTCGTCAACGGTTTAATTAGCAATTTTAATCATATCTAATGCTTCCTTCAAGGCCGGGTCAGCTTTGGGCTTGTATGGCTCTCGAGGGGGTGAAAGTTTAGCTACATCATAAAAAGTGTTGGTGAACTCCGAAGCTGAAAACGAATTCTGAAGCTAAATCTCAGTAAAGGTACCTATAAGCCTTGCACGCTCGGCAGCTTCTTCAGCTCGTTTGGTTTCTTCTTGAGTGTCGTAAGATTGTTTTTCATTCTTTCTAATACCTTCATTAGGTATCTCACGGCCGCCCTTCATCCACACCTCGGAGTAAAATTTCCTGCCTAGCGCAGAAGCTTCGGCCAAAGGGCTTTTAATATCCTCCGTTGAGAAAACAAATCCTGGCGGAACTACAGCCTTGGCATGTTCGTAGCTAGCTTTCTCTAAGATCGACGTGGCCCCCATGCACCAGCGAAGGCGCAGAAATCTCCTCGGTCATTTAAAATTTCATCAAAAGCTTCGGCTTCTCCACTGATCCATTGGACAACTCCATCAAGGTCGCCACTGATGAATTTTTGCTCTGAAGAATATGCCCCAACCTTAGCAAAGCTGTCCTTTAACTTCTTGGAACATTCAAAGGATATCTCATAACATTTTTCTTTCGAAGCACGAAGCTCATTGGCGTTCTTTTGCACTCTTGACCTCTCGATCTCGCAAATCTCATGCTTCACAGCCTCGACTTCAAATTTTTCGGTTGCTTTAGCAACCTTCCTTTTTAGCTCTTCCACTTCGGCTTTTTGAGCCTCGACTTGTGCAGCAAGACTAGCCTCACTAGATTTCAGCTTCTCCACTAAAGATAGTAATATCCTATCCTTTTCAAGAGCTTCATTTCTCAATGATATAAATTCTGAACGAAGGTTCCCAAGAGCTATTTGATAGCTCTCATCCTCTGCATCTTTTTGGGCCTTCAAAGCCTTGATCAAAATCAAGCCCTGAAAAACGAAAAATGAACATGAAATGAGGGTAAGAAAAACCATAGAAATGGTTCATTATAGAACGGAAAACCAAAATATTGTGGCAGAATCGCCCAAATTATTCCAGCTTAAGTGCCTAAGTCACGCACCAAATGCTGCAACACACTTAAATCGGAATAACACATCAGTCCCTCAGATCTAGTCTGATAAAGCCACTTAACCAGGATCAAATACCACATACTCACTCGAAGGTGAGTCACAGAAGAAATACAATAAAATAGGAAACCTCAAATTAAAGTACTGAATTATTACATAAATCGGAGTTTCTCAAGTTGCTGGTAAGAGTTCATAAAATAAGATGCAGCGGATAATCGATGTCGTCGATAGCGAGGAAATGGGCAAGGCCTAGCCCACTACTTCTCGTGCTCCTCTCCTGCCGGAGCAGCATCCCACTCGACCGTCCAACCCGGTGGCAGGGTGGTAGGCCAAGTCACACAATCAACCATATCCTGAAGCGTACTTGCAAAAATTATGCCACAAGCAAGGCTGAGTATACTAATACTCAGCTAGACTTACCCGGTGTGAGGAAACTATTCCTCTACCTCTAGACCATGCAGCTGTTTGGCTGAGGGGTTTGGTTTGCCAAAAGCACTAGCTATTTCTAAAATCAATTTTTAGCTTTTCAAGTTCTAGCATCATTATCTTCAGCTAAGTTTGCTGCTTCTTAGCATACATGGTAACAAGCATGTAGTTCAATCCACAAATTATCTCATGTAACCTCATTTCACTTCTTACTCAATGTAGTACAAGGGGTCAAGCAATCTCATTAGCTGTGAGAAGCAGACGATCCGAATCGAGTTTTTATCCTTGCAAGGTAAACCTAAACACACAACATGGCAGGGTACTCCGAACCCACACATGTCAACCATCCCCATCGATTCGCCATTCGCATCCAGGCCTCACCGCTAGACCCTACTCACCGCCTTGGCATACAATGCTCCACTGACCCCGGCTGCCGCCGTGCAGTGACCGCACTTGTACCCACCATAGCTAGCATGGGAGACCCAGTCTTAGGTCGCGTGAGGGATAAAGTCCGCGCTCGGCTTCACTCAGGTACTAGGTTTACCGGTTACCATATTTCCCGACATGTGCTTAGTATGTTCAAAAGCTTGACTCAGGTATCCACACATTAATCCTTAATTCCTTTTTCCCGTCTCATGGACAAGGCATCCTCCCTGGATCCAAGTCCATAGACTACATAAATCCCGTTATCAAGATGAATACAATCAATTCCTGACCTCGCGCGAGTGCTAGAAAAATCACTCGACTTCTACTGAGATCCTGATTAGCAAAGCAGCTACTTGACCTAGCATACTAGTATCCATCTCAAAAAGGAATCCTAAGTTCATGCAACTAGAGGTTTCAAGCAACTCCTACAATTAAGTGCACAATACAATCCTATAAGCATTAGTATAGTAAAGTAGCATATATAAATACGGTTATGCATAAAACCGGGGCTTGCCTTCAATAGCTAGGGCTGCGGGGAGATCCTCGATGGTAGCCTCGGGAGCTTGCTCCTGGTCTTCCTCTTGGACAGTTCCTTGCTCGGGGATGAGCACGTACTCTCCGTCAGCGAGATTACAATATAATAAATGCAATGAGTGAGATACATGCATGGTATGATATGTGCTTTAGCAATTAAACTTTGGTGGTGAATGATCCACTTAAATCAGATAGAGTTTAATCTTGCTACTAAAGATTTTTGGTGGTATACTTGGTATTTTAGATCACACTCAGTTAAACTAAGTGGTAAGTCCATTTTGGTGTTCCACTAAATTCTTTTTAAAGCCTTAGTGAGAATTTGGCATGATTTCTAGTTGAACTTATTGGGGCGAGGTTTATCTTTCATTTCTTTCCCTCTATTTCTTTTATGTTTTTAAAGTGGGTTTGAACTACAAGTTGTATTAATAAATTTCCAAAACTTCTGTAAAAATTACAGTGGCTTCTTACTGGTGTATAATTCTCTGTCCTAAAATTTGGGGCTTAAAGAGTGAATAGTTCTTGCTGGATAAATTTATCAAACATTAGGGCAGAAGGGGTGTTTTGAACTATAACTACCATTTAACAGTAGGTTGTTCTCTAAGACTTATTTTTGCTGGCATTTAGATGTTATGACATGACTTTGTACAAACTTTTAGTCACTAATATCCTTTAGTCATTTTACTATGATTTTCTAAAGTTTCTAGTCAAAGGAGTGCTTTCTACTACCACTATATTTGAAAAATATCAAACAACAGATTTCTGATTTTTCCTAGCTTTTTCTTTGTGCAAGAGCAATAATTCTGATGTTTGGCATCTTTTTGCTTAAGGAAAGGGTGGTAGGAATTATTTAGATTAAATGGCCTTTTTCATGAAGTATGGCAATGGGTATTATTTTGCAGCTTCCAATTGGGTTTTGCATTTTTCTCTGGTGGCCTATCTCATTATTTATCTAGCAAAATTTTATTTGCCCATTATTTCACCAATTTTGGGTTGCTCATGATTTAATTGAAATATGACCCATTATCAAGTTCTATTTGTTTACCCTACCTAAAATGATGGGCTAGGGTGTTTATCATTTTTGTAGTGGAGTTCTAGTGATTACATGTTCACTGGATTTTTATAATTAATTTTGAAATTGTTTTGCTAATAATTTTTTTTCTGGTTTGATTAATGCCTAATAAAACATTTCACTTTGGTTCTGTTATGGACTAGAGGTCCTTTTATTTTGCCTAGGTTCTCTGTTACTTAAGTAAGCTAGGAAAAATAATTGCACTCACTGTTCATTATTTTCTAATGTCTTTCTGATTTTCCTAAGTTTCGGGCAAAAATGGCTTTTAATAGATATCCCTACTTAAATTTTCAATAATGGGGTTCCTATTATTTTTAAACAGTGTTTAATTGGGGTTTGAACATCTACAAATTTTCATAGGTTCAGTATAGAAGCATAACTAATTTTCTTTAATTTAATAAGGTTTGGTCAGTTTCTGTATTTAATTCCAAACTCTAGAATTTAAAACAGAAAGCATGGGGTTTAGTATTTTTAATTGGTAGTCCATAATATTTAGAGTCGAGCAAAATTGGTTTGACAATTTTTGGATAAGTATTTCTCAAGTTATGAATTTCCTAAGTTCTATGTTCATTAAAAAGATTAAACATAAACAATTAAATGGGAAAAAGACTTTGTATTGGGGTCCCTAGTGGGTGTTTTAAATTTCCTTACAGACTAGTCCTTGGATTACTATTCAAATGTGTCACTGACAATTCAGAAAACCCCCTGGGGTTCCTCTAAACCTAACCCGAGGTCCTTCCACCTAAATTAACAGTTCCCGCGGCGGAGGAAAGGGCGGAGGGGCTTACTGACGGCGAGACTGCTCCAGTGAGGTGGTCGAGGGTGTAGGGGAGGTCCTGAGGGTCACGGCGATGTGTGGGTCGCCGTCGGGGATGGTCGGAGTCGGTCGGTCCACGTGCGCAGGCGGGGGAGCTCGTCGGCGGTGAGGGGTCCAGCCTATCCAGGGCACAATTGACCAATCAAATGGGTCAGAGAGCTTCACCAGGGATCAAGGAAGGTGTGTGTGCGAGGAATTGAAGAACGACTCATCGGATTGCTCGGTCTACGCGCGCAGGTGGGCGACCAAAGTCCGGCGAGGACGATCTTGGTTCTCCGGTGAAGTTCTGCCAGGTCCGAGAGCTTGGGAAGCTTCACAAGCTATTGGCGAAGCTAACCGAGTGGCTAGCACGGCTTGGAAGTGACTGGAGTGGGCTGGCCACAGTGGCCGAGGCTCGGGTGGCAATGGAGGGCGGAAAAGAGCTCACTGGAGCTAAGGAGGGGCGTCTCGCCGGTGAAGGTGAGCACGGGGTGAGGTGAGGCGCGCCCGTGAAGGCTTTATAGGCGCGGGTGAGCACGACCGAGGGCGAGGCTCTGACAAGTGCTCAGGGCATACGCGAGCGAACGCTAGTGCGCACTCTAGCGCCTGGCACAGCGTCGAGCACGAGGCAGCGCAGAGAGAGGTCGAGTTCAAGCGCGGATTGGCTCCAAATCTTTGAGATTATGGCCATGATCCCGTTGAGAGATCTCTTCCCCTGACATTTCTTTGTCATTTGTGTGTGGAGGCTTGCAGGTTTTGCTGACTGGATCAAGAGATAGAGGGGAGAAATCGGGTTTGTCTCACTGTCACGCACAGAGAGAAGATCCCGGGTTTGACGTGTCCAAGGTATGCGTCCCGATGCCATCTTCTAATATGAGGTAGAGAGGTTAGTTAGGCACATTTTTGTCAATGGGGTCATTAGGATTTGAGCTCGGGATCAAGGTGAACACACCCGGTCTTTGGCTCAAGGGCTGAAATTCAGAAATCTGAATTTCAGAAATCCCTATTGAACCCTTACTTGAGAAGCTTGTTTGGAGTTTTTATTAAACTATTTTGGCCAAGCTTCCATAATCTTTATTGTAGCTTATTTAGTATATTTCAATGTTTATAATTGGCCTAAGCCATGATTTTATATTTTTCATGGTCTTTTACCTCTTCTCTTTATCTCTACTTAGATAGCTTGATTAGGGTTGGTGTTAGGGTTTCAACATTTTTCCATTTTTGAAAATATTATTTGTTTGGAACATGATTCTTTAGATATACACTTAGTAGATCTTTTCTTCTCAAGTTAATTTGATGCTTCATGCTCAATTTGGCTCACATGAAATGTTGATTTCTTGGGTTAGCACTGAGAGAAACCCTAGGTGACACCGGGGTGTCACACCCTTCCCCCCTTAAAGGAATCTCGTCCCGAGATTCGGGTCAGAGTCCTCCCGTGGTGAAGCGAAGGGTGAGACTCACAGGAAGTGGGTGCTTTATTATTAGGGCAAACTGCTCTTCGAATGTCATTCTCTTGCAACTTCAGAAGGAAGTCCTTTTAAATTTTGTTTCATAATTACTTCATTCTGATTTAAGATTATATTTCTGAAATTTAGATTCGAAGGGCAGGAGGAGGGGTTGGGCATGATTACGTACCAATTTTTTTAGGTAGGCAATCGGGGAAGTTGCATCGCAAGAATTCCTCAGTCTCCCAAGTAGCCTCTTCCTCTGAGTGATTACTCCACTAGACCTTATACATCTTGATCAATTTAGCCCGAGTTGATCTTTCCTTGCAATCCAGAATCTTGGAAGGGTACTCTTGGTACGATAGATCTGGCTCTATCTCCAATTCTGGCTCTGCTATGATCTCGGTCGGCAATCGAACACACTTCTTCAGCTGAGATACATGGAACACATTGTGGATGGCAGGCATTTTTGGAGGTAACTTCAATTTATATGCCACGAGTCCACATGCTTCTATGATCTCATAAGGTCCAATGTAACGAGGGGCTAGCTTGCCTTTGATTCCAAACCTCTACACTCCCTTGGTGGGTGATACCTTCAAATACACGAAATCTCCCACCTCGAACTGGAGAGGTTTCCTTCTCTTATCATGGTAACTCTTCTGCCTGGCCTAAGCAGCTTCTAGATTTTTCCTGATTAGTTTGACCTTCCTTTCGGCTTCAGTTACTAAGTCAGGTTCGAAAACTTCTCTTTCTCCAGGTTGAGACCAATTGAGTGGTGTTCTACACTTTCTTCCATAGAGAGCTTCGAAGGGCGCCATCCTTAGGCTGGATTGATAACTGTTGTTATAAGCAAACTCTACCAAGGAGAGGTGCTTATCCCAGTTGTTGCCACAATCGATTGCACAAGCTCTCACCATATCTTCAAGAATTTGATTCACCCTCTCAGTCTAACCATCAGTCTGTGGGTGGTAAGCTGAACTTCTGTTTAGCTTGGTTCCCAAAGACTCCTGCAGTTGTTCCCAAAATCTAGCAACAAATTGGGCTCCTCGGTCAGAAATAATGGTCCGAGGCAAACCGTGCAAACACACAATCCGGTCAATGTACAACTTTGCATACTTTTGAGCCTTATCAGTGGTGTGCACAGGGAGAAAATGTGCCACTTTCATCAGTCGGTCCACAATAACCCAAATCGAATCATGATGACAAGAGGTGTTGGGCAGACCCACAATGAAATCCATGCTGATGTCATCCCATTTCCACGAAGGTATAGACAGGGGTTGCAAAGCTCTAGCTGATTTCAAGTGGCTTTCCTTTATCCTCTGATAGGTGTCACATTCCGATACATATTGGGCTATCTCCCTCTTCATTCTGGTCCACCAATACAAGGGCTTCAGATCATGGTACATTTTGGTGCTTCCTGGATGCATAGAGAATTTGGAGAGATGGGCCTCATCCAAGATTTTCTTCTTGAGATCCTTGTTTTTAGGAACCACCAATCTGCTTTCAAACCACAATATACCCTTTCCATCTTGGCGGAAACATTTATACTTCTCAGTCTTCTGATGGAGATTCTCCTTAATAATTTGCACTCCCTTGTCACTGAGCTGAGCCATGATGATCTGGTCTTGCAAAGCTGGCTCAACAGAAATGTGAGACAAAGCACCAGAAGGAATCACTTCAATCTGCATCTTGCTCAACTCATCACACAAGGTGTTAATACGAGAATCCATCACAACACAGTTGCATTGCAACTTCCGACTCAAGGCATCTGCTACTACATTGGCCTTTCCTGGGTGATAATGTACCTCCAGTGTAACACCTCAGGTGTTACCATGGCTAGAGCACACCTTGGTACTAAGGACTATGATCACATGTGGTAAAAACTTAAGGAGAACATAAGAACCTTGGAGACCATGTGTTAACCAAGATTTGCTAATGACCTAAGAAGCATCACTCAAGCTTTTATGCACTTACTACCTTGGGCAAGAGGAGGGAAAACCCTAGACCTCTCTTGAACCCTATCTTCCAAAACCATGGTTGAGAGGGGGAGGGGAGAATAAGCAAATGTGCAAATCATGAGTTAATCTTTAACCAAACTTTAAGTAACTTTATAACCAGCAATTATGGGAAGGTGATGTTGCAAAAAGACCCCTAGAGAAACTCCAAATCCATTCCTTAAGTGGAGAGAGAGCTACAGCTCTCTAATTCTCTCTAAGTCAAAAACTACGCCTACACTAAAGATCAACTGTGTTCACCTTGAAGATGGCACCAAAACCACCTATGTTCTATACCAAAAATGTGGCATACCACCTAGGGCACCCACTGGAAAAAGTTGAGCCCGAGACCTTGACGTTTGACATGCCTTGGCATGGTTTTTGTCGCGAGGTGGGTAGAGAGACATACCTGTTTTGGCGACCAAAGATCTCCCTATCTAGGGAATATCTGCCATGGCGACTCATGGATGAGAGACAGCCCTAGGTGCCAGGAAAAGACTCGCGCCGGATTTTTGCCAAGATTCACACGTTTGCGACTTGGGCGAGCTGTGGAACACGGGCAGAAGAAAAGCTCCACGTGTTCGACGCGCTCTGTGCACGCCAGAGCACGCCCGCGCGCGCCCCGCGTCGCGCCAACGGCCAGTCGACGCCATGGCCCGCGCCCGCGCCTATAAAGCCCACTCAGGCGTCGACCACACTCTTCCGCGCACGCTCAAACCTCACCGGAGCTCAACTCACCGTCGTTTGCCCGTGCACGGCGTGTCCGCGGCTACCCGAGCCCCTGCCGCCGTAGACCGGCCAGCCCAGCCTTTCCCAACCCCGTCCGACCCTCGGAGACAACTGAGCACACCGCGGTGAAGCTCCCCGAGCGAGGAATCGAAGTCTGCTTCGCCGGAGAGACCAGTCCACGGTCGCCGGAGTTCACAACCCCGCCGGAGTGCGTGGACCGGGTAATCCACTGAACCATTTTCCGATTCCTTGTGCACACAGTCTCTACGTCACCCCGTGAAGCTCACCGTGCCATTGGATTGAACCAGATCGTCGTGATTTGGCCGGCACACCCGCCGCCGACGAGGACACCCGCCTGCGCACGTGGACCGAGCGATTCCGGCCATCCCCACCGTCGAGCCGTACATCGCTGTGACCGCCAGAGCCTCCCCGAGCCAACCCTGCCCCTCGCCGGACCTCTCTCGCCGCCGGTAAGCCGCGCCACCCTTTTCTTTCTTGCGGGTACTGTTTAAACCTAGGGAAGGACCGCGGGGGAGAAGGAAAGAAGTCTGGGGGGTTTTGTGAAATGTCAGAGACTCAAATGAATAGTAGCGCGGGGGTATAACTGAGAGAGTTAGTTTGGAAATAACCCAGGGTCCTCGGTGTAAACTGCTTTTCCAGAAAACCTTTACTAAATCTGATTTTAAATTTGAACAGAACTTTAATAATTCATAACTTCTGTTTTATTCATCCAAATTTGGTCAAACCAATTTTGTCAGACTTTAAATAATGTAAACTACTTAGGAAAAATATAAAACTCTTAAGTACTACAGAAAACTATAAGGTTCTGATTTAATTATTGTTTTGACCAAAAGATAAATAATAGGGATAAAAATAGTTGAACTATTTGGCTAGGGTTAGAAAAATTTGGAGAAGTTTATATCCACCTACTGACCTATTTAAAAATGCTAAACTTCTCTGTCCTACCCATTAAGTTAGTTTTTGCCATTTAATTTACAATATGCTTAAGGTTAAGAAAAATAGAAAAGGTGATTTAAATAATGAACCAGGGGCACCCCTATTTTTGTTAGAATACTTATTCAATGTAGTTTACTAGAAAAATCCATTATACCCTGGTTTAGTATAAAATAAGTAGGATCCCTTTAATTTTAGGAAAATAAGGAAAACTTAGAAAAACCCTACAAAAATGACCCCAAGGTGAAAACACCCCAACCCTTGGGATAACTAATGTTTGGTTATTAAGAACTTAGGAAAAATCTGAAATCTGCTGTTTGACATTTTTCAAATAACAATGTAGTAGAAAGTGCCTTTTTGGCATTTAACTTTAGAAAATCATAACTAAATGACCATCCCTTAGATTTCTGTGATTTTTGGCACAGAAGCCTATTATTACTGTTAGATGCCAACAAAAATAACCCTTAGGACAGAACTCACACCTAATTAAGAGATGTAGTGCAAAGTGGCCCATTTTACACAACTTTTGTTATTTTTGTTTGAAGCATAGCCTTTTTATTTTAAACCTCAAATTCCTAGAACAGGCTATAATGACCAATGGCAACCCACTGTAATTTTTACAGAATTTTTGGAAAATATTAAACCACTGTCGTAGTTCAAACCTACACTAGAAACCATAAATAGAAAATAAAGAAATGGAAAGATGAATAATAGAAAATTAGTGTCATCCTAAAACCCTTTATAACTTGTCCACTGAAATATATAGAGGCAATACCAATTCCCTATGCCTATCCCTAGCAAAACCTAAACCTAGAAGTGATAAGCATAAACCATTAAAAGCCACGTATGACCCAGAAACCCTAAATTGCTCATTAACTTAGTTTTTCTTCTCTTAGCATAATGTTATTAAATCCTGCATAATCATGACATACATGTTCATTGCATTTCGATAGACTGTAACCTTGCTGACGGAGAGTACGTCCTCATGTCGGAGCAAGGAGCTGCTCAGGAGGTAGCCCCGGATCCAGCACCCGAGTCTGCACCAGAGGATCTGCCTGCCACAACCTTGGAAGGCAAGCCCCGGTTTTATGCATAACCGTTATATATGCTATTTTACTGCACTTAATGTTTGTAGGCTTGTATTGTGCACTTAAGTGTAGGAGTTGACTGAAACCCTAGTTGCATGAACTCAGGATTCCTTTTGAGATGGATACTAGTATGCTAGGTCGAGTAGCTAGTGCTTTATTTAATTAGGATCTCGGTAGAAGACGAGTGATTTTTCTAGCACTCGCGCGAGATCAGGAATTGGTTGTACCCACTTTTCATATCATATTGATGGTTGGTTGGTGGACACGGATCCATGGGGATACGTGGTCTACGAGGTGAAATTGGAATAAGGATTAACGTGCGGATACCTGTGTCAAGCGATTGAACGTACTAAGCACATGCCGAGAAATATGGTAAATCGGTAAGCCTAGTACCTGATTGAACCTGGCAGCAGATTGCCCTCCTCACGCGACCTGAGACGTGGTCTCCCATTCCAGTTATGGTGGGTACAAGTGCGGTCACTGCACGACGGCGGTCGGGGTCAGTGAGGCATTGTACGCCGAGGCGGCAAGCCCCTCTCTGTTGACGGGGAATCGATGGGGACGGTTGATGTGTGTGGGGACGGAGTGCCCCTACATGTCGTGTGTTTAGGTTTACCTTGCAAGGATAAAAACTCGATTCGAATCGTCTGCTTCTCGCAGCTAATGAGACTGCTTGATCCATTGTACTGCATTGAGTAACAAGTGGAAATATGATGAGTTGATAGAAGATGTTGATTGCTAATAATGTTTGCTACTATGTATGAGTAGATAGTACACATTTAGCCTTAAGAGAGTCACACTTAAATTGACAAAGTTAAAACTTGACTTAGAAACTCAGCTAGTGCTTTTGGCAACAAAACCCCACAGCCAAACAGCTGCATGTCTAGAGGTAGAGGAGTAGACTCCTCACACCGGGTAAGTCTAGCTGAGTATTAGTATACTCAGCCTTGCTTGTGGCATAATTTTACAGGTTCTCTGGAGGACATGGTTGCTGGAGTGACTTGGCCGTCCATCTTGCCACCTGGTTGGACTGTCGAGTGGGACCCTACCTCGGCTGAGGAGGAGCATGAGGAGTGATGGGACAGGCTTCCCCATCTCTCTGTTTATTTACCGTTAGTTTTATTCCGCTGCACTTCGAACAATGATGACTACTTTTGCAAAAACTCCGATGATGATGTAATAATTTAATACTCTTTAATACATGGCTTTATGCTTTATTGTATTTGCTATGTGGCTCACCATCGAGTGAGATTGTGGTACTTGATCCTGTCAGTGGCCTTGTCGGACTAGATCCGAGGGATTGACGGGTTATTCCCATTTAAGTGTGGTCTAGCCTCTAAGGCAGGGCTTAGGCACTTAAGTTGGAATAAGTCGAGCAGTTCCGCCACAGCTGGTATCGGAGCTTGTACCACCACAGAGCAATCAATAAAATGTAAATACCATCCTTTTCCGAAATAAAACTTGATAGAAACAATGTTGGATAGATCGTAGGACGATCAGGATAGACTTAGGACGTGAAGCCTTAGGATGATAGAAGGGTAGCTAGGTGGCTAAGTGATTAGGCCCTATAGGCCACTTTAAGGGACGGGAGTTCTTCCCTATTTCCTTTACATTGCTGTGAGGTCGTTCATGACGAGCATGCATGCATTCTTAAATTAAACAAATGCATAATTGAGTAAAGACTTAAAAACAAAATGATAACCAACTAGCAGCTGAGTCTTATTTTTCTTGTTCTTTTTATAATTCTTTTTCTTTTACTTACGCTTAACCGTACACAGATGGCTTCCCACGGATCCTCAGACGACGGAAATGCACTGTCCCACACTGACGGGCTTGCACGAGAGGGCTTTCCCCGCATTTTGTGGGAGGTACTTTAGGGGGCCGGATACACGACGCCTCCTCAGTATGCGGTGCAATAGTTTGAGAAGCATCGGGTGCCCCACTGTAGGGTGAGGATGACCCTAGAGCCTCATCCCCTACAGCCAGGCTGGCGTTCACTGGACTTTGAGTCCTTTGGATACCGGGCTAAGGACACGATCGAGGCGATTGCTCTGCACGGGTTGACCACTTTCTGCGGATTCCATCCCTTGGAGCTGTCTACCCACCCCATTGGCTTGTTCCCCGCGGAAAGGGAGGACGACCTAATGTGGAAGGATCGGGTGGAGCATACCAAGTACATCTGGGCTATCTACCCAGGTTAGACTGCACACTTGACCGTACGGTGCATGAATGCTCTGTACCGTCTGCAAGTGATGCGCGGTGAGGCGATGTCCCATCTGATGGCACTATTGGAGGCGACAAAGATCACTTTGGACAACAGAGAGGAGCTTGTGGTTGATTTGTCCACTGAGATGGTGGAAAAGGATTTGCAGGTGGAGCAGCTATCCAATGAGATCCAAGAGTTGGAGGAATTAGTGGGGACCAGGGAGAACACCATCGAGGTTCTCGAGGATCAGCTTATTAACACTCAGCAGCAGCTTGCTGAGGCTAATGAGCACCTGGATATGCATCACCAGGAGATCCAGGACATGGAGGCCAACGAGGACGTCGACATCGAGGGAGGAGAGGAGCCTGCCTCCAGCGTGGACACTGCTGGCTCCGGGAGACCACCTTCCCCCGAGTCGAGTGTTGCCTCGTTCGCTCACTAGGTGGCAGGGATAGAGTTAGAAGTCGGTGATGGTAGGACTCCTCGCAGCTAGCTTAGCTTTTGCACCCTTGGGGTACTAGGCTAGATAGAGTTGAGTCTTTTTGGGACCATTGATGTAATCATGTTAAACTCTTTTGGATGCTGTTAGTTTTAAATTTGGAAAGAAAGTTTATGCCTTTTGAAATCCTTTTTGTTTATGTCGGAATCTATCAATTTGCCTTTGACTCCTTCACCGCGATTAAACCTTGAACTCGGAGATATGGTATTAAGTATATATGTGATTTTTCAGATGGCCGGGAGATAGCGTCGTGGCCAGAATGAGCGCGTTCCTCCACCACCGCCACCGCCTCCCACTCTGCAGGAGCTAATGGCTCAGCAGAATGAGATCTTGAGGCAGCTAGCTCAGCGTCAGCCACCACATCAGCACTATGGTGGTGGAGACCATCAGCGTCACCCCGCGGCAGCTACCTACCAGGAGTTCCTCAGTACCTAGCCTCCATTGTTCACTAGGGCAGAGGACCCATTTAATACTCTTTAATGCATGTCTTTATGCTTTATTGTATTTGCTCTGTGACTCACCATCGAGTGAGATTGTGGTACTTGATCCTGTCAGTGGCCTTGTCGGACTAGATCCGAGGGATTGACGGGTTATTCCCATTTAAGTGTGGTCTAGCCTCTAAGGCAGGGCTTAGGCACTTAAGTTGGAATAATTCGGGCAGTTCCGCCACATCCAGGTCATAGTCCTTGATCAGCTCTAGCCATCTTCTCTGCCTCATGTTGAGATCAGCCTGAGTAAAGATATACTTAAGGCTCTTATGATCAGTGAAGATGTTGCAGTGGGTTCCCATCAAATAGTGCCTCCACATTTTTAATGCATGAACCATGGCTACTAACTCCAAGTCATGAGTGGGATAATTTTGCTCATGAGGCTTGAGTGCTCTTGAGGCGTAAGAAATGACTCGGTTGTCTTGCATCAAGACACAACCTAGTCCAGTGCTAGAGGCATCACAATACACATCAAAAGGCTTGCTGCTGTCGGGTTGCGCTAACACTGGTGATGTGGTCAGATGTTGCCTTAATGCATGAAAGGCATCTTAGCACTTCTGACCCCAAAAAACTTGGCTTCTTTCTTCACTAACTCAGTTATGGGCTTCGCAATTCGAGAGAAATCCGGAATGAATCTGCGGTAATAACCAGTTAATCCCAGAAAACTCCGAATCTGACGGACAGTCATTGGTGGCTTCCAGTTCATCACCTCTTGCACCTTATCAGGATCAACAACTATTCCTGCCTGAGAGATAGTGTGACCCAAGAATTTGATCTCCTTCAGCCAAAAATCACATTTTGACAACTTGGCATAAAGGTGGTGCTCTCGCATACTTTGAAGCACTACATGCAAATGCCCGGCATGTTCTTCTTCGTTCTTTGAGTACACCAAGATATCATCGATGAAAACCACTACGAATTTGTCCAATTCGGGCATGAAAATAGAATTCATCAGATACATGAAATATGCTGGTGCATTAGTCAGCCCGAAAGACATCACCAAAAATTCATATAGCCCATATCTGGTTGAGAAAGCCGTCTTCGGAATATCGCTTGCTCGTATCTTGATCTGATGGTAGCCGGAGCGAAGGTCTATCTTGGAAAACACTTTGGCTCCGACCAACTGGTCAAAAAGAACATCAATACGAGGCAAAGGATACTTATTCTTGTTAGTCACCGCATTAAGAGGGCAGTAATCTATACACAACCTCAAGCTTTCATCTTTCTTCTTTACAAACAGGGCTGGACATCCCCAAGGCGAAGTACTTGGGTGAATAAAACCTTTGTCCAGCAACTCCTGCAATTGCTTCTTCAATTCTGCCAACTCAGCGGGTGGCATCCGGTAAGGCCTTTTAGAAATGGGTGTCGTTCCCGGTTGCAACTCGATGGCGAATTCAATATCCCGATCTGGTGACATTCCTGGCAATTCATCATGAAAGACATCTGCATACTCACAGACCACTGGAATCTTCTTCAGAGGTAACTCCGTCATAGAGAAAGCACATGACTGAGTAGAACCTTGACTGGGCAGAATTAAGGTGAAACTCCCACATAACGGAGAATTGATTTCCACGATGCGACTGGCTACATCAAGCACTACTTGGTGTAGGGTCATCCAATTAGCTCCCAGAATAATATCTACATTTTCCAAACCCAAAATAAGAAGGGTGGTTTTGACAATGTGGCTTCCCAGTTGAATAGGCACACTTTGGTTTAAATTGATTAGTTGCAATTTTAGCCCCAGGTGTGGCTATCATAAACGACCCTTTTGAGTGATAGGAAGACAGTTGACATTTTGCACTGAACTTTTGGCTAATGAAACTATGAGATGCACCAGAATCAAACAGAATAAAGCAGGTTGATTATAAACTGAAAAGATACCGGTCATGATGGGGGCTCCCTCAGGTACTTCCTCCAGAGTTGTGAAGTTGAGCTTCCCTTGCCTGACTTGTATCTTATGCTTTCTTCCCTTGTCTTGATTTGGTGCTGGCATCTGCCTCTGCTGATTTCTTCGGCAATTCTTGGCATAGTGGCCCACATTGCCACAAGTGAAGCACTTGTTCCCATTGCCCTGGCAGAACTGCTGCTGCTGCGGAGGCTGATTGTTCCTTGGAGCGGGAGCTGGAAAACGAGTGGGTGCCGGCTGCTGCTGCTCAGGTGGCCTGATCACCCAACTGTCTGCCTGCTGCTGAAATCCCCTACTCTGATTGTGAGAAACAATCCTAAACCTCTAGGCCTGAGCGGATGGTGCTGCCATTGGTGCCTTTTTCTTCTTCTCTGCCCGGTGAGCTACAATACAGTCCTCCTGGGAGATGGCCAGGTTGACCAACTCATTGAAGCTATCAGCTCGGACAGTGTTGAGACGTTCCCGCAGCTTGGTGTTGAGACCTCTGCAGAAGCGGTCTCTCTTCTTCTCATCAGAATCAGCATGGTAACCTGCATACTAGCATAGAACGTTGAAGGCCTGAGCGTACTGCAATACCGTGCGGGTTCCTTGATTAAGTGCCAGAAACTCATTCAACTTGCGATCGAGAATTCCAGCTAGGATGTGGTGCCCTCTGAAAGCAGTCTTGAATTCCTCCCAAGACACTTCATGATCAGCGGGGAGCATAGCATGGAAGTGGTCCCACCAAGTCCGAGCAGGGCCGCGAAGCTGCTGCGCGGCGAAGCGAGCCTTGGTTTCATCAGGACAGTCTCCCGTGAGGAGGGGAAACTTGGACTCAACGACGCGGAGCCACATGTCAGCGTCCAATAGATCCTCTGCCTTGGTGAACAAGGGTGGCTGCGTGCTCAAGAACTCCTGGTAGGTTGCCGCTGCCAGAGGTCGCTGATGCTGGCCTCCACCATGCTGCTGGGGGTGGGGCTAGCGCTGCAAGAGCTGTCGCAGAATCTCATTCTGCTGGGCCATCAGCTCCTGCACTATGGGAGCTGGAGGAGGTGGCGGGGGAACCTGCTCGTTATGCCCGCCATGCTGCCTAGCTGCCATCTGAAACCAGAGATTGTCGCCAATGTTATCCCAACTCACAATTTCGAACAACAAGCTATTACCTCATATGGAAAGAAAATGCCATAATCATAATATTAGGTTTGAAATGAAGATAACATGGTTACAAACATCCCACATATTTCGAAAGTTCATAAGGGTTACATCAATTAGGGGAAAGTACCCGTAAGTCTAGTCCAAAATCTGACATTAACTAAGCTCGCGTAGGTTTCTATCCGCCTAAAGCGTCAAAGTGACTGATCAACCCTGAGTGGTGGAAGCAACACTGGATGCGGGTGAAGGGGGCATCGCAGAGGTAGTCCCATTGGCACCAGGGCTGGTCCTAACTCCTCGGGAGCCTCTTCTCCCTCGCTTCCGGCCTCATTGGCCTCCATCTCCAAGTGGTGCATGTCCAGGTGGTCATTAGCTTCTTCGAGTTCCCGCTGCACATCGTGGAGCTGGTTCTCCAAGACATCAATAGTGTTGTCTCGGATCTCCACCTGCTGCTCCAAGGTGGTAATGCGCTGGCTCAGCCTTTCCACCTGTAGATCCTTCTCCACGAACTCAGAGGATAAGTCGACCACAAAATCTTCTCGGCTGTCGAGGGTGAGCTTGGTGGTTTAAGCGATGTTAACAAGATGTGCCATAGCGTCGCTCTGCAGGGCCTGGAGGCGGTACAACGCACTCATGCACTGAACAGTGACCCTCCCAACCAAGTCAGGATACATTGCCCACACATCTTTCACGTGGCTCACACGGTTACACTACATGGGGTCATCCTTCTTCTCAGCAAGGAAATGTCCCAAGGGGTGCATCACCATCTCTAGGGGATGGTAGCCACAGAAAGTTGTCAGAGTCTTCATGGCTGCCGCTTTAGTGGTGTCGTCCGTCCTGAATCCAACCGTCTCAGAGTCAAGGGAACGCCAACTCGACTGAAGGGGATGAGCCTCCAAAGTCAGCCAGACTCGGCAACGAGGTACCCGATGCTCCTCATACAATTGCACCGTGTACAAAGGGGGCGTAGGGTAACCGGCGGAGTTAAGCACTTCCCACAAGATGAAAGGAAAGCCATCATGAGAAAGGAAGTCAGAGCTAAAACGAGTGTCTCCTCCGATGGCGGGGGTGGGTGAATTCATCTGCAAAAGGGTATCAAAGGTAAAGATTATGGTGGAAGGAAGAAAAATAAAAGAGCCTGGATGGTTTTAAAAAGAAGCGGGCTAGCTTAAGTTTTAATTCCTTTTAGTTTTTATAATGCATGCATGCTAAAATCAATGTTTCCTCTTTGAATAAAATAAATGGGGTCCTAGGGCACCCTTCAAAAGCTAAGGATTGGCCCACAAGGCCTACTTACTTAGCCACCTATTTCCCCCTCTATTCCTAAGGCCTTTCGTCCTAGGTCTAGCGGTTTAGTCCTCACGATTCTTAGTAGTTTCTAAGCAAGTTTTAGATTTGAAAATTTGTATTCGTGGTTTATTGTCCTTTTCTGTGGTGGTATTTGCTCTGATACCAGCTGTGGCAGAACCGCCCGAATTATTCCAGCTTAAGTTCCTAAGTCACGCCCCAAAGGCCGCAACACACTTAAATCGGAATAACCCGTCAGTCCCTCAGATCTAGTCTGATAAAGCCACTTAACCAGGATCAAATACCACATACTCACTCGAAGGTGAGTCATAGAAGAAATACAATAAAACAGGAAACCTCAAATTAAAGTACTGAATTATTACATGAATCGGAGTTTCTCAAGTTGCTGGTAAGAGTTCATAAAATAAGATGCAGCGGATAATCGATGTCGTCGATAGCGAGGAAATGGGCAAGGCCTAGCCCACTACTCCTCGTGCTCCTCTCCTGCCGGAGCAGCATCCCACTCGACCGTCCAACCCGGTGGCAGGGTGGTAGGCCAAGTCACACCATCAACCATATCCTGAAGCGTACCTGCAAAAATTATGTCACAAGCAAGGCTGAGTATACTAATACTCAGCTAGACTTACCCGGTGTGAGGAAACTATTCCTCTACCTCTAGACCATGCAGCTGTTTGGCTGAGGGGTTTGGTTTGCCAAAAGCACTAGCTGTTACTAAAATCAATTTTTAGCTTTTCAAGTTCTAGCATCATTATCTTTAGCTAAGTTTGCTCCTTCTAAGCATACATGGTAATAAGCATTTAGTTCAATCCACAAATTATCTCATGTAACCTCATTTCACTTCTTACTCAATGTAGTAAAAGGGGTCAAGCAGTCTCATTAGCTGCGAGAAGCAGACGATTCGAATAGAGTTTTTATCCTTGCAAGGTAAACCTAAACACACGAGATGGTAGGGTACTCTAACCCCACACATGTCAACCGTCCCCATCGATTCCCCGTTCGCGTCCAGGCCTCACCGCCTTGGCATACAATGCTCCACTGACCCCGGCTGCCGCCGTGCAGTGATCGCACTTGTACCCACCATAGCTAGCATGGGAGACCCAGTCTCAGGTCGCGTGAGGGATAAAGTCCGCGCCCGGCTTCACTCAGGTACTAGGTTTATCGGTTACCATATTCCCCGACTTGTGCTTAGTACGTTCAAAAGCTTGACTCAGGTATCCACACATTAATCCTTAATTCCTTTTTCCCGTCTCATGGACAAGGCATCCTCCCTGGATCCAAGTCCATAGACTACATAAATCCCGTTATCAAGATGAATACAATCAATTCCTGACCTCGCGCGAGTGCTAGAAAAATCACTCGACTTCTACCGAGATACTGATTAGCAAAGCAGCTACTCGACCTAGCATACTAGTATCCATCTCAAAAAGGAATCCTAAGTTCATGCAACTAGAGGTTTCAAGCAACTCCTACACTTAAGTGCACAATACAATCCTACAAGAATTAAGTGTAGTAAAGTAGCATATATAAATACGGTTATGCATAAAATCGGGGCTTGCCTTCAATAGCTGGGGCTGCGGGGAGATCCTTGATGGCAGCCTCGGGAGCTTGCTCCTGGTCTTCCTCTTGGACAGTTCCTTGCTCGGGGATGAGCACGTACTCTTCGTCAGTGAGATTACAATCTAATGAATGCAACGAGTGAGATACATGCATGGTATGATATGTGCTTTAGCAATTAAACATTGGTGGTGAATGATCCACTTAAATCAGATAGAATTTAATCTTGCTTCTAAAGATTTGTGCAAGATCAATCATTTTGAAGTTTGGCATCTTTTTGCTTAAGGAAAGGGTGGTAGTAATTATTTGGATTAAATGGCCTTTTTCATGAAGTATGGCAATGGGTATTATTTTGCAGCTTCCAATTGGGTTTTCCATTTTTCTCTGGTGGCCTAGCTCATTATTGATCTAGCAAAATTTTATTTGCCCATTATTTCACCATTTTTGGGTTGCTCATGTTTTAATTGAAATATGACCCATTATCAAGTTCTATTTGTTTACCCTACCTAAAATGATGGGCTGGGGTGTTAATCATTTTTGTAGTGGAGTCCTAGTGGTTACAAGTCCACTAGATTTTTATAATTAATTTTGAAATTGTTTTTATAATTCTAATAATTGTTTTTCTGGTTTGATTAATGCCTAATGAAACATTTCACTTTGATTCTGTTATGGATTAGAGGTCTCTTTATTTTGCTTAGGTTCTCTGTTACTTAAGTAGGCTAGGAAAAATAATTGCACTCACTGTTCATTATTTTCTAATGCCTTTCTGATTTTTCTAAGTTTTGGGAAAAATGCCTTTTAATATATATTCCTACTTAAATTTTCAATACTGGGGTTCCTACTATTTTTAAACAGTGTTTAATTGGGGTTTGAACATCTACAAATTTTCTTAGGTTCAGTACAGAAGCATAACTAATTTTCTTTAATTTAATAAGGTTTGGTCAGTTTCTGTATTTAATTCCAAACTCTAGATGTTGGGGACTTGTTCTCAAATGCTATAAATTGAGAACAAGGCAACACAAAAATAGGTTATTTGTTAATGCCCTTCGTCCTTCGAAACATTATTTCCCTAAGGATATAATGATCTTCGGACGAAGGTAATGAAGGACATACCTTCATCATCTCAACATATATATAAACATATCAAGGGCAGATGAGGCATGTAAAACATAAGGGATAATGTGAACAAACATATAACATCATCATATACATTTCTTATTATATATAATCATAAATGAATAATAACAATATTGAATTACATTTGTACCTTCGGCTTGACAGAAAATGAAAGTACAAGCGTGACGCAAAAATGAGTACAAGTCAGCGTGAATAGTACGGTGGTACTGTTCATCTATTTATAGGCATGGGACACAGCCCGTGTAAAATTACATCCATGCCCTTCACATTTGCTAATGACTTTAAGGTAGTCCACCGAGGTCTAAATAGCCTTTTCCCTTTTAAGTCGGTTCCCTTTTTTGCCGTTATGCCGAAGCTCCCTTGCACGTAGCTTCGGCGCTGCGTCAACCTTCGTATTGTTCGTGCTTTTCACACTGCGTGGTTCTGATCCGAGTCCAAAGGCACCTGTTCATACATTACACTCGGGAAACATTGTTAAATCATGTTTTTGAGGACCTTCGGAAGACGAAGGCCCCCAACAGTAGCCCCTCGCAATATTAATTTGTTAGAATGACGAATTCAGATTGCGACATGGACGAAGGCCCTAAGCCGAAGGTCCAAAAAACACCTTCCCTTTGCTAGAATAGCAATAGTCAATGACAGACGGGGCCATCCAACTTGGAGCGCACTGGGCGTATAAATAGGAACTCACACCGACTGCACTTGATACACTGCTTGTGCCATTTGCCTTATTTTCTCAATTTTATAACTTGTGCTTACTAGCGCTTGATAGCTCTCAAGCTTTTGAGCTTCGGTTTGAAGGACACGTTTTCGTCATTTCCGAAGAGAAGATGTCTCAAGACAAGAAGACAGTTGCTGAGACGAAGCTAACCGAAGAGGAGAAGCTCCTTGAGGAGAAGACTGCTGGATTTGTTGAGTCAATAGCAAAAACAAATACAGAGAAGATTACTAAAGAGATACTAGAAGGCTTGTCTAAAGATACTGATGATAGCGACAACTATGATGTGGAGAGTAGAGGCGAAGACTCTGAAGATCGGCCCTGGCGACCAAGTCATGCAGTCTTTGGGAAATGAACTATCAAACAGAGTCATCTTGATAATATGAGAGGAAGGTATTTTCGAGATATGTCTATTGTGAGGGCTGACGTAGACAGGGCCGTTCCTGCTCCCGAAGAAAACGAAGTTGTGATCTTCTGAAGCTTCTTCAAAGTTGGACTTCGGTTCCCATTGAGCAGATTTGTGGTTGAAGTTTTAAAGACATACCAGATTTTCCTTCACCAAATCACTCCCGAAGCAGTTATTAGAATGGGAATCTTCGTCTGGGCTGTGAGAAGTCAAGGTCTAGAGCCAAGTGCAAGATGTTTTTGCAGTATGCATGAACTTTCGTATGAGACAAAGGCCTGGGGTAAAGAACAATATCATAACAATTTCGGTTGCTATAGCTTCGTTGCTCGCTCTGGCGCAAGCTACCCAGTGCCAACGTTTCGGAAGAGATGGCCCGGGGCCTGGATGGAAGAGTGGTTTTATGTGAAAAATGATTTGAAGGCGAGAGAAGACATTAAAGAGATCATCATGCGCCCCATCTAGTCCCGCTTCGGCCTCTGAAAGCCAAAGGTAGAAATTGATGAGGCAGCCGAAGCATGCCGAAGGGCCTTCAGCACAATTTGCTCTTTTATTGGGACAAGAGACTTACTTCAAGAACATGTAGCCTACAGGATATGGCCACTTATAGACAGCTGGGAAATGCCGAAAGAAACCATCACTAACCCTAGCGAAGGCGGCCTGGTTCGATTGAAATACACCTTCAGGTTTGGGGACAAGTTTGTCGAACCAGATGATGACTGGCTGAAGTGTATTGAAAATACTAGCGATGAGTTACTTGGAGCATATTCCAAGTCCAAAGATAATGCACTACCTGCGGCCTTCGGGAGCCAAAAAAGAAAAGATTAAATAGGGTTTTTTGATGCTATTGGATTTGTGTAGCCTGACTATCGCTACCCGCCACGGGGGCAGAAAAGAAAGGGTGCAACCTCTGGAAAGGTTGCTGCTTCAGCTGCTCCAAGCGAGCCTACGCCGAAGAGTAAAAAGTTGAAAGTCCTCACCCACCGGCCCCGTTATATTGAGCCAGCTGTGGTGCCCGAGTTTGGCAGGAAGACTTCTTCAGCTGTTGATCCAAAGGAGCCAATTCCTCCTACGCAGAAAGCTGAAGAACTGGCTACCATGCTGAAGGCACCCTCAGCCGAGCAAGCTGAGGCAAAGAATGGTAAAGATAAGGCCAAAGAGCCAAAGACTGAAGGAACAAAAATGTTAGAAGTTTTAAGCCCTTCGGTGAAAGTAACAGTGCCGAAGATACAAAAAGGTCTTGCGGCCACTCCCAAAAAAGAAGGATGGCAAGTGTACTAGATGTGCTAGAAACTGTAAAGGCGTCAAGCCCTACTCCAGGGAAAATTGCCAAGGCTTCAAAAATGCAAATCGAAGCTAAAACAAAACTTATCGAAGTCGAAGCTGCAATGAGCCAGGCTAGTGCCGAAGCTGGGCCTTCAGAGCCTACTAAGAAAAAACCCTTGGAAATTGAAGAGAAGGCAGCAAAGGAAGAAGCTATAGGACAGACTTTGCCTGAAAAAGCTGCCGCTCCTGCTCCCGAAGCTTTAAAAGAAAGTATTGAATATATCATTCGTCATGCTTCGGGAAAAAGACTCTCTAAAGAAGAAGAACGAGAAGCTCAACACTATGCCCAGAAGCTAAAATATCCGAAGGGGCATTAGTGTTTAACGGCAGCGGAGAAGAAGATTTTTTGTACTGTCTCCCGGATAGTAAAGAGATATCTGTTTGCCGGGAGATGGGTAGAAGCTTCAGATTCCCAACATTGGAAGATGGGCTCTCAGTACTGTCAAAGGATGAATTGGCCGACAGTTTGGCATATAATAGTATAAAGGTGTGAAAATCAATTTTTGTATTTAAAAACAAATTATTTCATTTGCTTATACTTAATACTATACTCCTCTTGCAGGGCTTGATCCTTAGCAATGCCCTCAGGGCATAGAAAAATATCGAAGATGAAGGGTGCACAATGGCTCTGAACAACCTTCGCTCAGAGGTTATTGAACTAAGGAACGAAGGCCTTGAAAAAGATAAAATATTAATTTCATTGGTAAACAAGATAAAAGAAGACAAAGCTAGTTCCAAAGTTCAAGCTGAGGCCCAAAGGAGTGAAATTGAAGATCTTCGGAAACAATTAGCAGAGGCCAAATTAAAATGCGCTGTTGCCGAAGCTGATCGAGATGCCAGTGAGTACTGGAAAAATTATTTTGAAAAAACAGTTGCAGAGCTTCGCACATCAAAAGAAAGATGTTTTGAAAAATCTGTGGAATGCGTAAAAAAGATAAAGACTAGCTTCGCCAACATGGGCGCCTACTCAAACGAAGACAACTTCATACGAGGCGACCCTGAGGGCGTCATCGAGTGGATCAGTAATGAAGCCAAAGCTTTTGAGGAGATTTTGAGTGACCGTGGGGACGTCTGTGCATTCTCTGGTGCGAGGGGGGTTGCAGCCATTTTGGAGAAGGCAGGTTGTGAACATGTTAAAACCTTGGCCCAAGCCGAAGCTGCCTTCTCCGTCGACGATACGAAGGACCCCTCGGCCGAAGCGAGTTCAATTGGTGGAAAATTTTTCACTGATATCTGGGAAAATGGCGGCCGAGGGATGACTCATGAAATAATGAAGAAGAGCGAAAAAGATATTCATGATGCTCGAGAAGCAACGAAAGAAGCTAAAAAAGCTGCGGAACTCGAAAGACGGATAGGTATTACTTAATGGCTTTTAGCTTTGTTGTTTATTTTTATGACTTCGAACTAATTTGTGTCTTCTACCGCAGCTGAACTATCTCCTCCCCTAGAGCCATTCGACCCACTGGCTGACCCAGAGACAAAGAAAGCAATAGAAATTATTAATATGGCCAAAGCTATTGTAGACGAAGTTGTTACCAAACTACTAACCGAAGCTGCAGAAAAAGTTCTGAAGGAAGAAGAGTAGCTATTGTAAAAACATTTCTAGAATATTAATGTAACATTTGCTGAACTATGTTTGTAATATTTGGTACTTATAGATTTGAATGTAATATATAAATTGTTTGTAATTCAGTTCTTTGCGATGCATGAAACTTTATGTATATACCGTTTTTGAGCCTTCGGCGAAAAAACACCTTCCCTTCTTTTCATGCTTTGTAAAGAAGAGTTTTTATGCCTCGTAAGAATCATCCTCATTTTGTAAAATCATCAATACTTCGTAAACAATAGATTCCTCTTTCCACATCAGAACTGATGAAGTGTAATTCTCAGGTTACTTTGTGCCTTGGCATCCTTCCATTTTTTGTAAAGCATTCTCCGAAGATCGGCCTCGTTTCCAATTGATGTCATTGATGTGATATGATGTATGATGTGATGCTATGCGACATGATGCGATGATATGATGCAAAGAATGATGCTAATGCCAAAGACCGATACCCACGCTGAAACACAATATCTACGTTCCCTTAGGAACCATCAATAATCTCTTTGCCGTTTATTTTTCGGCTTCACCGCTTATTTTTCGGTGTAAGTTCTGCATCCCCTTAGGAACGTCTTTTGAACTTCTTCGCCTTCTATTTCAGCGGTATTCGCGTTGACTTTTCACGCTTCGCCTTATATTTCGGTGGTATTTGGCTCTGCATTCCCTTTGGAACGACTTTTGAGCAGTAAACTTACACTGCGCTCCCTTGGCAATGACTTTTTGTAGCTTCGGCAAACTTACGCTGCGCTCCTTAGGAACGACTTTTGTAGCTTCGGTAAAACTTACGCTGCGCTCCTTAGGAACGACTTTTGTAGCTTCAGTAAAACTTGCAAAGCAATTTTTAGGTCTGCATTCCCTTAGGAACGACTTTTGAGCTTCGGCAGTTTTTGAGCTTCGTAAGTCTGTAGGAAAGATATATTTCACTATGACAAGAATGAAGCTATTACAAGAAATTAAAAATGACAAGAAGACTAGATTTATATCAATTGTTCCTTATTAAAAAGAAAATGACAATGAATGTAAAAATTCTTCAGAGGTAGGATATCTCTCAATAGATGTGTTTTGACTCTGGCACAACACTGTTCACTGTGCGAGCTTCGGATTCCTCCCTGAGATCTCGCTGCTGATGAGTTTGATGGCTCCCTTCTGGCTGCTGACCTCGTGAATAGGCACGTTGTAGCGGCGACGGAGGTGGAAGCTGTGGCCAAGAAGCCTGTGGCTGACTAGCGGAAGCAACAGAAGCTACAGGATGATTACCCACATACTCTGGTATGTAGGGTGAGTGACATGAAGCAGTGTGTAGGACCTGCTTCGGTTGACTTTGCCGGGCTTCGGCTTCTGCGATCTCCTTCTGCTTTTGGATGGTGATTTGGCACATTCTTGTAGTATGGCCCTTGTCTTCACCACAAAATAGACAGTAAATCTTCCTGGGTTGGTCCCCATATCTTCCTCCGAAGCCCCTGGCGCCTCTGCCTCTTGGAGCTGGCGGCCGAAAAGAGCTTTGTTGCTGCCCCGAAGATTGTGAAGAATACTGTGGCCTCTGCAGCTAACTTCCTCTGTCATCATTCTGAGTGGAGATGTGAATTGACCTGACATGCCTCGGGTGGATTCTTCCTCCGAAGCCCCTGGTCATCTCAGAGAACCTGTAAGCTTCCTCCCTTCTTTGGCGGAAGTCATTGTCAGCCCTGATGTACTCATCCATCTTTTGAAGTAGCTTCTCCAGAGTCTGTGGAGGCTTCCTGGCGAAATACTGGGCAGTAGGTCCTGGACGAAGCCCCTTGATCATGGCCTCAATGACAATTTCATTGGGCACTGTAGGCGCCTGTGCTCTAAGAAGCAAGAACCTTCGGACGTACGCCTGAAGATACTCCTCATGGTCTTGCGTGCATTGAAACAGGGCCTGAGCTGTGACCGGCTTCGTCTGAAAACCTTGAAAGCTTTTTAGTAGCATATCCTTGAGCTTTTTCCATGAAGTAATAGTCCCTGGCCGAAGAGAAGAATACCATGTTTGGGCAACATTCCGAAATGCCATGACAAAAGATTTGGCCATGACAACTGCATTGCCTCCATATGAAGATATGGTTGCTTCATAACTCATCAAAAATTGCTTCGGATCCGAATGCCCGTCATACATAGGGAGCTGAGGTGGCTTGTATGATGGAGGCCATGGGATAGCCTGTAGTTCTGCTGCCAAAGGAGAAGCATCATCAAAGGTAAAGGTATCATGATTAAAATCATCATACCATCCATCCTCATTGAATAGGCCTTCTTGATGAAGCTCCCTGTGTTGAGGCCTTCGATCTTGTTCGTCTTGAGCAAGATGGCGTACTTCTTCAGTGGCTTCGTCAGTCTGCCTTTGAAGATTAGCCAGTCGGGCCATCTTCTCCTTCTTCCTTTGTACTTGCTGATGGATTATCTCCATGTTTCTGATTTCTTGGTCCAACTCCTCCTCCTGGAGTGTTGGGCTAGTGGCCTTCCTCTTCTGGCTTCAGGCCTCTCGAAGAGAAAGGGTCTCCTGGTTTGGGTCTAGTGGCTGTAGTGCGGTAGCCCCTGGCGCTGAAGCTTTCTTTGGTGGCATGACGAAGGTCAGTGCTTGCCGAAGGTGGTCGAAAAAGGGTTCACCGGAGGTGGGCGCCAATGTTGGGGACTTGTTCTCAAATGCTATAAATTGAGAACAAGGCAACACAAAAACAAGTTATTTCTTAATGCCCTTCGTCCTTCGGAACATTATTTCCCTAAGGATATAATGATCTTCGGACGAAGGTCATGAAGGACATACCTTCATCATCTCAACATATATATAAACATATCAAGGGCAGATGAGGCATGTAAAAGATAAGGGATAATGTGAACAAACATATAACATCATCATATACATTTCTTATTATATATAATCATAAATGAATAATAACAATATTGAATTACATTTGTACCTTCGGCTTGACAAAAAATGAAAGTACAAGCATGACACAAAAATGAGTACAAGTCAGCATGAACAGTACGGGGGTATTGTTCATCTATTTATAGGCACGGGACACAGCCCGTGTAAAATTACATCCATGCCCTTCACATTTGCTAATGACTTTAAGGTAGTCCACCGAGGTCTAAATAGCCTTTTCCCTTTAAGTCGGTTCCATTTTTTGCCGTTATGCCGAAGCTCCCTTGCGCGTAGCTTCGGCGCTGCGTCAACCTTCGTATTGTTCGTGCTTTTCACACTGCGTGGTTCTGATCCGAGTCCGAAGGCACCTGTTCATACATTACACTAGGGAAACATTGTTAAATCATGTTTTTGAGGACCTTCGAAAGACGAAGGCCCCCAACACTAGAATTTAAAACAGAAAGCATGGGGTTTAGTATTTTTAATTGGTAGTCCATAATATTTAGAGTCAAGCAAAATTGGTTTGACAATTTTTGGTTAAGTATTTCTCAAGTTATGAATTTCCTAAGTTCTCTGTTCATTAAAAAGATTAAATAGAAACGATTAAATGGGAAAAGACTTTGCATCGGGGTCCCTGGCAGGTGTTTTCAAATTTCCTTACAGACTAGTCCTTGGATTACTATTCAAATGTGTCACTGACAGTTTAGAAAACCCCCTGGGGTTCCTCTAAACCTAACCCGAGGTCCTCCCCTAAATTGACAGTTCTCGCGGCGGAGGAAAGGGCGGAGGGGCTTACCGGCGGCGATACTGCTCCGGTGAGGTGGTTGAGGGTGTAGGGGAGGTCCTGAGGGTCACGACGATGTTCAGTTTGCCATCGGGGATGGTCGGAGTCGGTCGGTCCACGTGCGCAGGCGGAGGAGCTTGTCAGTGGCGAGGGGTCCGGCCTATCCAGGGCACAATTGACCAATCAAATGGGTCAGAGAGCTTCACCAGGGATAAAGGAAGGTGTGTGCGCGAGGAATTGAAGAACGACTCACCGGATTGCTCGGTCTACGCGCGCATGCGGGCGGCCGAAGTCCGGCCAGGACGATCTTGGTTCTCCGGTGAAGTTCTGTCGGGTCCGAGAGCTTGGGAAGCTTCACAAGCTATTGGCGAAGCTAACCGAGCGGCTGACGCGGCTTGGAAGTGACCGGAGTGGGCTGGCCACCATGGCCGAGGCTCGGGTGGCAATGGCGGGCGAAAAAGAGCTCGCCAGAGCTAAGGAGGGGCGTCTGGCCGGCGAAGGTGAGCACGGGGTGAGGTGAGGCGCGCCTGGGAAGGCTTTATAGGCGCGGGCGAGCACGACCGAGGGCGAGGCTCTGACAAGTGCTCGGGGCATACGCGCTCTTGCGCCTGGCACGGCGTCGAGCACGAGGTAGCATAGAGAGAGGTCGAGTTCAAGCATGGATTGGCTCCAAATCTTTGAGATTATGGTCATGATCCCGTTGAGAGATCTCTTCCCCTGACATTCCTTTGTCGTTTGTGTGTGGAGGCTTGCAGGTTTTGTGAAAGTTCCCTATGCCCGGGAATAGGATCTGGATGTCGCCTAGAGGGGGGGTGAATATGCGAATAATAATTATCACTTTATAACTGGAAATTCTTACTCTACTCGAAGGTTGGATCGCAGTGGAATGAAAGACCCTTCGAGTAGGTTGCAGTAGAATTGAAGTTCCTGTCTTAAAATACCCTGCACTTCGAAGACAGCTTGTACCACATATAAATATTGAAGTGCAAGTATAAACAACCAATAAGACAGAGAAACAACACACAACACAGAGCAGAGCACACAGACACAGGGATTTATCCCGAGGTTCGGCCAAGCCTGAAATGCTTGCCTAGTCCTCGTTGGAGTTAGCCACACCTTGGCTTGGAGTCTATTTTAACTCCTTCCTCCGTTTGCTCAGGTCTGTCAGTGCGACAGATAGAGCCTTCCACTATGTTGATATTAGTTACAACGATGCCGTGGATGCTTACAATCTTCTCGACAGCACTCCGGCAGAGTAACAATGCGCTCAAGATATTGCTCTAGCTCTCAGCAGCACTTCCCCTCTCTCTAAAGGCTTATAACTTCACCTCTACACAAACTAGAGAGATACACAAGAGAGGGAGATATAGAATTGATCCAAATGATGTATGCACTTGTTGGCTGCACTTGTGTTCTTGTTTGAGGCGCCTAGGGGTCCCTTTTATAGCCCCAAAGGGCCTAGGAGCCGTTGGAGCTTCATTTGGAAGCTCCCAGCCTTCCCTGGTTGAGGGTGCACCGGACTGCCCGGTGGCGCACCAGACAGTGAACAATAACAGATCTGATTGACAGTTTCGTTCTCTGGAACAGCTAGCCGTTGGTGCACCGGACAGGTTACTATTCACTGTCCCGTGCACCGAACATGTTACTATTCACTGTCCTGTGCACCGGACATAGCTACTATTCACTGTCCTGTGCACCAGACATGTCACTATTCACTGTCCTATGCACCGGACAGAGTTACTATTCACTGTCCTGTGCACCGGACAACTACTATTTACTGTCCTGTGCACCAGCCAGCAACACACTAAGTGATTTTTCCTCCGTTCTTTCTCCGTTTGACTTCAACTTTTGGGAGGATTTTCCTGAGACTTAAAAAACACATTTAGAGTATAATCCAATTGATTTAGTCCTAGAAACTTACATCTTTTTTGTTCTTCTCCTAGCTTTTCTGTTTCTCCTCCAGCAGAGCTCAGAATGGTACTTTCTCTACAGAAAGAGTTAGAGAGCAAACCAAAGCACCAAACTTGTAGTAAGTGATGTATGCAACATGGTTGAACACTCAAACCTTACATACTTAATCTTTTTCGTCGTTTTACCCAATTTGGCATGTTTGAGATCGATGTTGGACTCTAAACCACTAAGTCAACTTGACTTGATCTAGATTGACATATCTGAGCTCCAACTCCCTTGTTCATTTCTCGAGCTTCATCTTGAGCCTTATGACTTACACCACATAACTGTAGATGTTACCTCATTGGTTGTAAGTCATGTCCTTATGTAGTGATCCTTGATGCACCATAACTCTTAACTCGATCAACCTTGACTTTGCAAGTCTTCTTCTTCACCCCTGGCTTTGGGTTCCTGGTCTCCTTGACCTTCTCCCGTGCACTCGGTACCTCAAAGCTCTTCTTGCCTCCATCCTTGGCTTGATCGGTTGTCTCTGAGTTACGCACACCGAGTTTCACTTAAGCAGTGTTCATTATCTATAGATAATTAAGTCTTTGGACCATCACACTTGTTCACTTGTGTTGAACCCTATTAGCTTTGCATTAAGCACCTGTTCAACACTTAGCACACTTGTTAGTCCTTTAATTGGGTTGTCATCCAAACACTAAAACCCACAAGAGAGCTTTCATTTTGCTGACTGGTTCAAGAGATAGACAGGGGAGAAATCGGGTTTGTCTCACTGCCGCGCACAGAGAGAAGATCCCAGGTTTGACGTGTCCAAGGCACTCGTCCCGATGCCATCTTCTTATATGAGGTAGAGAGATTAGTTAGGCACATTTTTGTCAATGGGGTCCTTAGGATTTGAGCTCGAGATCAAGGTGAACACGCCCGGTTTTTGGCTCAAGGGCTGAAATTCAGAAATCTGAATTTCAGAAATCCCTATTGAACCCTTACTTGAGAAGCTTGTTTGGAGTTTTTATTAAACTATTTTGGCCAAGCTTGCATAATCTTTATTGTAGCTTATTTAGTATATTTCAATGTTTATAATTGGCCTAAGCCATGATTTTATATTTTTCATGGTCTTTTACCTCTTTTCTTTATCTCTACTTAGATAGCTTGATTAGGGTTGGTGTTAGGGTTTCAACATTTTTCCCTTTTTTAAACTTATTTGTTTGGAACATGATTCTTTAGATATACACTTAGTAGATCTTTTCTTCTCAAGTTAATTTGATGCTTCATGCTCAATTTGGCTCACATGAAATGTTGATTTCTTGGGTTAGCACTGAGAGAAACCCTAGGTGACACTGGGGTGTCACAAATATACACACCTTCAGGCTATTGTAAGCAACATTGTATGCAAGTTGGTCTTTTGACATTGCGGACATGCCAAGTTCCAGCTTTGGATATCCCATATTGTCCATCATTTCTCGGTAGACGAGTAATTCTTTATTGTCTGGTAGACAATAAAGGAAATCATCTTCGTCGTTTCCACCGTACACCAAGGACCCTCGGGGGTACTTCAGATTCCTGGCATAATGTTGCACTTTGGCAACCTGCTCTTTTGATAGCTGTTTTCCCGAAGCATGTCGAACAATGAATTCCAGCTCTCTAACAGGTGCCTCAGGAGCAGGAGACTTGAATTTCTCAGAAACACTCTCTTTCTCCAATGTTACCGCTGCAGTTTCCGAAGGCTTAGCTTCGGCAGAATTTTCTGAAGGTCCAGCTTCAGCTGGAGTGTGGATTATGTTAGCATCAGCAGTTTCCCTTAAATCTTTAGCCTGTGTGCTGGAAGCTTCAGTAGAAGCAGGAGTTGATGTCTTCACAGACTCCATAACAACATCTAACACGCTAGCCATTCTCCTTTTCCTTAGAGTTACCGCGGGTATGTTTGATGGCTTCGGCAGTTCCATTGTGCACAATGGACTCGATACCTTTAACGGTTCTGCCGTATTCTCTTGTTTCGGCTCTTGAGTCAGATTTGTCTTAGCTTCGACTGGCATAGAGTGACCTGGATCCGTGAACGGAACCACCTTTTCACTTAGCTTTGGCACGTCAGCCGTCTCAATGTGCCTAGGTCGGTGCGTCAAAACTTTAACCTTTTTCGACCTCGACACACTAGAAGTTGTCAAGGTAGCAGCTTTCCTTTTCTTCCCTTGTTTTCGCATGGGATAACAGTAGTCTGGGAACACAAACCCGATAGCATCAAACACCCTATTCAATCTCTTTTTGCCCCGAGCTCCGAAGGCAGTTGTCATAGCTTCATCTTTGTCCTTTGAATATGCTCCAAGCAACTCATCGCTAGTCGCCTGTATAGCATCTAGCCAGTCATCATTTAGTTCATCAAACTGGCTCCTGTATCAAAAGATATACTTCAGATAGACTAAACCATTTTGGCTAGAGCCAGCGACAGCCTCCTTCTGCATTTCCCATCTATCTGCATGTGGCCACACTCTGTAAGTAATATGCTCCTGGACCAAATCTCTTATGTCTATGTAAGTGCACACTGTATTGAAGGCTGCCTGGCGCGCCTGCACGTCATTTCCAAGGGCAGTGGGTGGCCTTCTAATGCCGAAGCGAGACCATATAGGGCCCTGAATAACCCCTTTTATATCCTCCCTCTGACTCAGATCAACCTTCACATAAAACCATTCTTGCATCCAAGAGCCTGACCATTTTTTCCGAAATGTCGGCATAGGATAGCTGTCCTCAGCGCGATGCACGAAGCTGTAGCAGCCAAAATTGTTGTGATATTGCTCTTTCCCAGTCACCTTCATCTGATATGATAACTTGTGCATATTGCAGAAACACCTGACATCTGGCTTGAACCCTTGGCTCCTCATGGCCCATATAAAAACCCCTACTTTGACAATAGCTTCAGGGGTAAGTTGATGAAGATAAATTTCGAAAGTTTTTAGAACTTCGACCAATATTTTGTCCATGGGGAACCGAAGTCCGGCTTTCAAAAAGCTTCTGAAAATCACCACTTCGTCAGCTTTGGGAAGAGGGACATTATTATCCCCTCCGGCTCTCACGATTGAAATATCACGGAAGTATTTCCCTCTCATTGCTTCGATCTACCCTTGTTTAATAGTCAACTTTCCGAAAACAACATGGCTCGGTCTCCATGGCCGATCTTCGGCATCTTCAATTCCACTTTCTACATCGAAACTCTCGCTATCGCTGGAGTTTTCAAATATTCTAGCCAACATCTCATTGGTGATCTTTTCCATGTTGATTTTTTCCATAGGTTCGTAAAATCCGGCCAATGTCGGGTCAACGATCTTCTTCTCATCAGCCATTTAGACAATTGTTGCTAGAATACCAAAGCTCAAAATCCAATCAAACTCGACGAAACAAGGAAGGTTAAAATGGCAAACACAATGTGAGCAACTAAAATAGCACGAAAAATACTCACAACACAGGCTTCTATTTATATACTCAGAGCCCCATAGATTGGTGGGTCCCGCAGGTCAGTGTAATTTGCTATTCTAGCGAAGGGAAGGTGTTTTTCGGACCTTCGGCTAAACGCCTTCGTTCACGTCGTAGTCTAAATTTGTTACAAAGAAACAAATCAATACTGCGAGGGGCTACTATTGGGGGCCTTCTTCTTTTGAAGGTCCTCAAAAACGTGACTGACCATATGTTTTTAGTATAACATGGATTATTACAGGGGGCTTCGACTTCGGGATGAAGGTCTTCTCTTATGACAAGGTGAAGATGTAGCCCGAAAGTGATAAGAATGGACGACGAAGATGTAGTCGAAGAGCTTCGATTCTGATGTGATGACGAAGACCAAGTATGATGATGACTAAAAAGGGACAAAGACTACACAGTCCTTAATGTTTTGTGTTATGATAATAGATGAATGTCAGGGACATAAATGTAATTTTATCTGGGCTATGTCCCGTGCCTATAAATAGATGAACAGTAGCACCGTACTGTTCACGCTGGATTGTATTCACTCTCTCGCATACTCACTTTCGAGCAAGCCGAAGGTACCAATGTAATGTTAATTCTGTTGATATTCACACATGTTTTATGGAATAGAAAGATGAATGAATTAGTAAGATGTAGTTACTATCTTCAACCTTATGCATTCTTATTCGCTTGTTAAATGATGGAGGTATGTCCTTCTTGACCTTCGTCGGATGAGCATTATGCCCATGTGGAGATAATGCTTCAGAAGACGAAGGTCATTAGTCTTTTACAATTGTGTTTCCTTGTTCTTGATTCACAACATTTGAGAACAAGTGACCAACATTAATGATGTGTCTAAGAAAAGGTATTTATCCAACTAGAACTCGCACTTGCTGAATTTGGCATAGAGCTGGTTTTCCCTTAGTTTCTGCAATACTAGCCTTAGATGTTCCTCATGTTCTCCATCATCCTTGGAATAAATCAGAATGTGGTCGTTAAATACCACGACAAATTTGTCAAGATATTCCATGAACACCTTATTCATCAGATTCATGAAGTAGTCTATTGCATTAGTCAAGCCAAATGATAGTACCGTAAACTCATAGAGTCCATATCGGGTAGAGAAAGTCGTTTTGGGAATATCAGAAGGTCTGAACAGATCCTCAATTATGGGTAAGGGGTATTTATTTTTTATGGTCGCATCAGACCGATAATCTACACAAATCCTCTGGAAATCATCCTTCTTTTGCATAAATAGGACATGAGCTCTCTAAGGCGAGGAACTAGGACGAATAAACCCCATATCATGTAATTCTTTCAATTGTTTCTTAAGTTCCTTTAATTCTTCTACGAACATTCTATAAGGTATTTTGGAAATAGGGATAGTTCCAGGCAATGATTTCAAGTCGCCTGGTCAAACCCTAGGACCGACCACGCGACTAGTCACGATTAGGTGACAACTAAGGCGACTAGTCGACCCCTAATCGGTCCCTGGTCGTTCTTGACAAGTAGTTATATATATATTGCTTCATTGTGATTTGTGACTTACATGATTGAGACATGTGGCATCCCATAATGGCATAATCTCCAAGTCTTCGTCTCTCCATCTGTCCATTAGCCTTGCCACCCTTCCTCTTGAGTCTTGAAGACTTGATTCCTAAATAACAACATAAAAGCACAAGCTACAAGCAATAACCCAATTACAATCATGATATTATGATAAGCTAAAATAAGTTCATGTTTTTACTGTCGAGTGCAACAACGAACAATAGCACAAAAGTAACACAAAAGATATGAGCACCGAGCAGGTATAGAAATCCAGCAAACAACCTGCTTGTAGTTGTAGCCTACAATAATCTAAATTCTAAAGCAAATCATCATCTAAATGGAAGCCTACATCAGCAACTTCAGCATGTCCAGATTCATCATCATTGTCCTCTTTCATTTCATCTGCTGCATCACCTTCAGGTTGTTGGGCTGTGTCCCTTTGTCGCTTTCTAGACCGAGAATAAGAAATAATATGGCTAGAAACTGCTGCAGCACGTGTAGAAGCAACACGAGGCAAGTTATGGACCCTTAGACCCTCTGTTGCACCAACAATTTCATCCACATTGGCCCAAATAATATCAGCACCATCACCTGCATGAACCTCATCGTTTTCAACAACCCATTTACTCTCCCATTGAAAGTCATCTAGCAGTAGTGGATTTCTCCTCTTTCCTTTAGAACTAAGCTCTCCAATTTTTTGAAATCTATTTTTGCATCTTACCGTTGTAGCTGACATACACAAATTTATCCAATCTTTTGTGCTCCAACTCGTTCCTCTTTTTTGTGTGGATCTAAAAGAAATAAAAAACCAAAAAAAATAAGAACTACAAGATAAAAATAGTTACTTTAGAACTGCAAGACAATAGGAGCTAATTGCAAAGCTAATTTAGAAAATAGAAGTGCAGGACATCAATAGTTAATTAAGGACAGTAGGAGCAGGACTTCACTTACATTAGCAAATACACTCCAATTACGCTCACAACCAGATGCTGAACAACAAAGACTAATAATTCTTTTCGCTAGACATTGGAGCTCATATGCTAGGCCACCATACGAACCTCACCAAAGAACTGCAATTGCAAAGCTAATATGAATATATACAATTTCATGCAGAAAAGGAAATACAAAAAAAAACTTACTAGGATTTTTTTGTCTCTGTCTCTTATTGCTCCTTGTTTTGAGAAGCACTCTCCTTCTGACCTCTCATAGTTGTCAGCTTGCTTACTAATTCACACAACTTTTTCTCAATTTGGGTTTCCCATCTCTTCTCATAGCAATTTAGAACATCTGCAAGTAATCTTTGGTTGTCTTTCAAAGCTTGGTTGATTGTGTTTATTTCCACATCCTTGGCTGCAAGAATGTCAAGAGTTGCTGGTGTCATCTCCTTCAGATATTCTCAAGGCAACAAGTAGTGGTTGTGTTGCTTTAAGGCAACTTTCAACTTTATTCCAAAATGGGGCTGACAAGACAATATTTTCTGCTTGTTGTCGTTCTGTGCTAGTAGAAAAATGACAAGCATGCCATTCTTCACAATAAAATAAAGCTCTCAGTCCATTCCTATGCCTATACGTGCTTGCCAATGTAAGGAAGGAGATAGCAAATCGAGTCACAGCTGGCCGCACTGGATCCCCACCTATCTTCTCTCTGATTTGGTCAAGAAGTGTCCCGTGCTTGTAGATGAACCTTGACAACTTCTTTGCCATATTGATACAAGTACTAAAATCTTTTATCTTACCAATGTCTTCAACATCAAATCCAAGCAGTGGGCATCACAAGGTGTCCAAAAAAATGGGGCATCCTGTCCACATGAATCCTACGTGCTACCTTGATGTTGGCCTCAATATCTATGACAATCTGGACCACATACTCCTTCCCAATCGTGTTGATTTGTTCTCCAATAAATCTGCCAACATTTGACCATTAGCTACCTCACTTGAAGCATCAACAGACTCAAGAAAGAAGGTCCCTGCTAGACTATTGGCAAAAGAAATTTATGTGACGCTACCTCATATCAGTCCACCATCAGACATAAGACTGCACCCATATGATTTCCAAGCCTCCTTTTGTTTCTTTCTCAAATATGTTGTCCTATTCATAGCTCTATCAAGCAAAGGAACCCTAGTGTCACGGTATGATGGTGAGCGATATCCATGACCATACTTCCGAGTTGACTCAAGCATAATCTCCTAACTTCTAGATTTAACAACATTTAATGGAATATTATTCTCATATAGGAAATTGGCAACATGGTCATCAACTGTTTATTTGGCCTCTTTATCTTTTTTGGTGCAGTGTTCAAGTGTAGATTGAGAAGTTTTAGATCTATGCCTCTCAGCAACCACTTCTTCTAGTGTCTTGCAAAGCATAGAACTCACTGACTTAGAGTGCTTCTGAGTTTGTGGTTTTGGTGGTGCTGAAACAACAAATGCATTAATAGCTGACTGAGTTATCTTCTTTGCTTGCTTAACCTTAGTCCCAAAACTTGGTTCAGATGCAACTTGTTCTTTTTTACCTTCATTTTCATCTTCTCCACCTTGTTCATCCACATGCACAACCAAAGACCTTTCATTCTTCCTTAGGTAAGCAAGCATCTCTTTTGAAATCAATTCAGGCACACTAGCACATTTTCTTGTATCACCAAGACCTCCAGCGAGATGTTGCTTGAACCTTTTTATCCTAGAAGGGATGACCTTCCTACAAAAAATGCACTACACAAAGTCCTTCTTTGTAGCATCTGGCCACCAACCATATTTCAACCCCTACTCTTGTGATTTGGCTTTCCTCTTCACGTCAATAGCTTGGAATACAAGCTCTGGTGGAAGTGCTGCTATATCCTTTTTAACAAGAGCAACAGAGCCTTGAGCAGTAGAAGCCACTGAACTAGCACCAGGAGCACCACCTGATGCGGCCGATGATTCCACATTATTCATAATAACTTTCACTTGTGCACGACCAACATCAAACTCTATAGAGGGAAAACATAATGCACTAGCTTAGGATTAAAACCTTGAGCAGTGGCAACATAGAGCACTAGTTGAAGAGCAGCAAGCCACAATAGCAACCATCCACTAGATGCAGAGCATCAAGCTAGCAATAGCAACCATCCATTACATGATTACAGAGAAGGGGGAGAAGTGGGGGAACAGGAGGAACCTTGAGATGACAAGCTCATCTAGTCAATTGTGCATGTCTGCTGGAGCTTGGAGATGCAGATAGTCTACCACATGTTCACAGCCGCCGCTGGTGTAGCCACCGGTGACTAGGTCTGAAGGGGCGTGCCAAGAGAGGAGAGGAGATGTATAGTCATAGTGTCGTATACTGTTTAGCAACTAGGTTAGAACAGGAGAGGAGATGGTACTCTAAAGTATACTATAGATGGGACAATAAAAGGGCAATAACTAAACCCTTGCCAGGATGACTAGGTAACATTACTTGGGTGATTAATCGTTCTAATCGACGATTAGTTGGACGACTGGGACGACCAACTATTCTAGTCGAGTCGTCCAGCTAATCACACCCTAATAACCAACCATCCTAACTAATTGTGATTAATTACAATTAGTCGGACGACTTGAAATCATTGGTTCCAGGTATAAGATCTATTGGTCCTTGTTCTAAAATGCTTTACATCAAGAACTAGACAACACGATTGTTAATAATTAGAGACCTTCATCCTTCGAAGCATTATCTCCTTTCGGATATAATGGTCTCCAGACGAAGGTCATGAAGGGTATACCTTCATCATCTCAGCGAACAAATACAAATAAGTATACATGAAATATGAAAGAATATAAATAACGATTATGAATTAATAAGTTATTTATATTCTCATTTCATAAACATGAATAAACATCAACAATGTTTATATTACATTGATACCTTCGGCTTGCCAGAAGGTGAAGATGCGAGAGTGACGCAAGAGTGATTACGATCCAGTGTGAACAGTATGGGGCACTATTCATCTATTTATAGGCACGAGACGCAACCCGGATAAAATTACATCCATGTCCCTATTAACTAATTATAATCATAATGCAAACTATTAAGGACTATATAGTCTTTTCCTCTTTAAGTCGGTATCGTCCTTCGCCTTTATCACAATACAAAGCCGAAGCTCTTTCAGTCATAGCTTCGGCTTTTGTTCGCATCATCTTTGGCTTATATCTTCATATCACACCTGCCTTTGTACTGTCTTGCCGAAGGTGTTTTTTTTCCTTGGGGACCTTCGGCGGAGGAGAAGACGCCCAACAGTAGCCCCTTCGCAGTGCTAGATCATTTTTCATAACGAGCTTGATCCGCAAAAAACATGAAGGCTTCGGAATGCCGAAGGTTCGAAAAACACCTTCCCTGAGCTTGTTGCCGAGAAACTAATATAATATTCCAGACGCCGGACGGTCCACCGCTCAGCCAGTGCGAGCGTTATGGCGGTTCGCCTTCTCCCCCTGCAACACTATGTAAATAGATGGGTTGGTGAGGAGTTACCACAACATTCATTGCCATCGCACTGTTGCGCTGTTAAAAAATATAACCATAGTCGAAGCTTTCTGTACTGCATTTTTGAGCGAACGCTTTGGCACTTGAGATCAACTTCACCTCAAAAAAGCGTAAATACTGAAATGGCTAGAGTACGATCCACTACTAGAGTGTCTTGTGAGGGAGACGAGGTCGAAGTAACTGAGACTGCACCAATATCAGAAGTGATGAGGTAATCGGGTCTTCTTGTGCTAGAGGAGGCTGTTGCCGAAGGTACCTTGATTACTGAAGCTAAAAGATCGCAGTTGAAGGAGGGAGTGAGAAAAAAGATGAAGAGGATTACACTAATATGAGCCCAGCGAAACCCAGCCACATTGAATTTGGTAAATCTACTGTGACGGCGGACGACATGGTTATGATGAAGAAATTGGGCTACTTTGGGGAGGCCGAGAGCAAACTTGTCTGATTTGCTGGGGAAGAGGTGATGAAGTCGTAGTTTTTAAAAGTTTCTTCAGGGCAAAACTTTGTTTCCCTCTGCATGAGATGATTGGAGAAGTTTTGAAAAATTTTGAGATATACTTTCATCAGTTGACACCTAATGCATTCATTAGACTTAATGTCTACATATGGGCCCTCCGAAGCCAGGGTATGAGTCCCAATGCCGAAGTTTTCTACCGGGTGCACGAGCTGCACTACCAAACGAAGGCCAGAGAAGATGGTCTTCATGAGAACTTTGGCTGCTACAACTTTGCGTATCGGAAGGATACAAAGGCCCCGATTCTCAGCTATCGTACCAAGTGGCCGACCGGTTGGAAAAGCGAATGGTTTTATATAAAGGCAGATGAGAAAAGAAGGGAGAAGCTAATGACTATGGTCATGAGTCCATTGAAATTGAGCTTCGGGATGACAAGGCCCTTGTGCCACATGCAGCTTGGCTCCCCATGCCAAGTAGCCAAAGTAGAATTCATAGTGGTAGCGGCCAAAGTCAGCACTAGAGATCTAGTGCAAGAGTACTTGGCAAATAGAATATTTCCGACCTCTAGTGGCTGGGGAATGCCTAAGAATATGGATGGGGGGAAAAAGCACGAACTTGTTCGGCTCCCCTACCGATTTAAATTTGAGAAACTGTTGGTGACTTGCTCTCAAATGCTTCGGCTTAAGAGCAAGGCAACACAAAAAATATTAAACGTTAAAGTCCTTCATCCTTCGGAGCATTATTTCCCTTAGGATATAACGACTCTCGGACGAAGGTCACGAAGAACATACCTTCGTAAGCATATATAAAAATGAAGAGGAAATCATATGAAGTATAGTAAACAGTATGAACAATTAAATGTGTTGTTATTATTGAATTATTTATATTTTATTACTATGAATAAATAGAAATAATAACTTATTATAAGTGTACCTTCGACTTATAGGAAGATAAAGAGTGCAAGCGTGACGCAAAAGCAAATGCCCAGCCAGCGTGAACAGTACGGGTGCACTGTTCATCTATTTATAGGCACAGGACACAGCCCATGTAAAGTTACACCCATGCCCTTTACATTTTCTAATAACTTTATAGTAATCCATCGAGGTCTAAATAACCTTTTCATCTTTAAGTCGGTTTCCTTTTCTGCTATCATGCCGAAGCTCCGCTGCGCATAGCTTCGGCTCTGCGCCATCCTTTGTATTCCTTGTACTTCTTCACACTGTGGTTTTGATCCAAGTCCGAAGGTACCTGTTCATGTATTACACTCCAGAAACATTGTTAAATCATGTTTTTGAGGACCTTCGGACGCCGAAGGCCCCTAACAGTAGCCCCTTGCAATATTAATTTGTTAGGATGATAAATTCAGATTGCGATATGGATGAAGGCCCTAAGCCGAAGGTCCGAAAAAACACCTTCCCTTTGCTAGAATAGCAACAGTCAATGACAAGCGGGACCCTCCCACTTGCAACGCCCTGGGCATATAAATATGATCCGACCGCGAGCTCATTTGGTACGCTTTCTTGCCATCTACTTTGCCTGCTCAAATAGCTCTTTGCCTACAAACGCTTATCCAGCTTTTTAATTTTTTAGCTTCGACCTTAAGAACACATTTTCAGCATTTTCGAAGAGATGTCTCAGGAAAAGAAAGCTATTGCTGAAATGAAACTGAGCCATTCTGAGAAGAATCTGGGCTTTCTTGAATCGATAGCGAGAACAAATATAGAGAAGATTACTAGAGAAATTTTAGAAGGCTTATCTGAAGTTACCGGTGAAAGTGACAGTTATGAAGTGGAAAGTGGGGGTGAAGACTCCGAAGATCGACTGTGGCGACCAAGTCATACAGTCTTCGGAAAATCGAGTATTAAACAGAGTCATCTTGATAACATAAGGGGAAGATATTTTCGAGACCTGTCTACTGTGAGGGCAGATGACGGAGAGAGGACTGTGCCTACTCCTGAAGAGAATGAAGTCGTGATCTTCCGAAGCTTTTTAAAGCTGGGCTTCGGTTCCCCTTAAACAGATTTGTGGTTGAAGTTCTGAAGATATATCAGGTCTACCTTCATCAACTTACTCCCGAAGCTATCATAAGAATGGGAATCTTCGTATGGATCGTGAGGAGCCAGGGCTTGGAGCCAAATGCAAAAAGTTTCTGCAATATGCACGAGCTATTATATGAGACAAAACCCTGGGGTAAAGAGCAATATCATAATAATTTTGGCTGTTATAACTTCGGTGCTCGCTCTGGGTCAAGCTGTCCCGTGCCAACTTTTCGAAAGAGATGGCCCAGATATTGGATGAAGGAATGGTTCTATGTGAAAAATGATTTGAAGGCACGAGAAGATATTAAAGATATCATCATGCGTCCTATTTGGCAGCGCTTTGGTCTCCGGAAACCAAAGGTGGATATTGACGAGGCAGCCGAAGAATGTCAGAGAGCCTTCGGTGTAGTTTGCTCTTTCATCGGAACAAGGGATTTAATCCAGGAGCACATAGCCTTCAGAGTATGGCCACTTGTAGAAAAGTGGGAAATGCCAAAGGAGACTATCACCAAGTCTGACGAAGGTTGGTTGATTAGGATGAAATTCACCTTCAGATACGAGGGTAAGTTTGTTGAGCCAGATGATGATTGGCTAAAATGCATTGAAGCTACAAGCGATGAACTGCTTGGGCCATACTCGAAGGCAGAGGATACTGCGTTATCTACGGCCTTCGGAGGCCGGAAGAAGAAAAGGCTCAACCGAGTTTTTGATGCTATTGGGTTCATGTACCCTGACTACTGCTACCCGCTACGGGGACAAAAGAGAAAAGATGTAACTTCCGGGAAGGATGATGCTTCAGCTGCTCCAAGCGAGCCTACGCCGAAGAGGAAAAAGGTGAAAGTCCTTACTCACCGACCGCGCTTTATTGAATCGGCCATAGTGCCCGAGTTTGTCGGTGAGGCCTCTTCGGCTACAGAAGCCAAAGAATCTACACCTGCGCAAAAAACTAAAGAGTTGACTGCAACGCCGAAGGCTGAAAAAATTGAAGAGCCGAGAGCTGAAGGAACAAAAATATCAGAAATTTTAAGTCCTTCGGCAAAAGTTGAAGTACCAAAAACCCAAAAAGGTCAAGCAGTAACCCCCAAAAGAAAAAGGATGGTTAATGTCCTAGATGTATTGGAGACAATAAAGTCTTCAAGCACTACTCCAAAGAAAATTGCCGAAGTTCCCAAAGTGCAAATTGAGACAACAGCCTCTGAGGCCGAAGCTACAAAGCACCAAGTTGAGACTGAAGCTGGGCCTTCAGAGCCTACCAAGATGAAATCCTTGGAAACCATAGAAAAAGAAACAGAAGCGGCAGAACAAACTTTGGCTGAAGAAACTGCCCCTGCCCCCCCCCCCCGAAGCATTTTCCGAAGCTCTCAATTATATTTTACGACATGCTTCGAGGAAAAAGTTGACTGAAAAAGAAAAACAAGAGGCTCAGTTCTATGCCCAAAAATTGAAATATCCGAAGGGGCATTGATTTTCAATGGCAGCGGAGAAGAAGACTTTTTATATTGTCTCCGAGACAGCAAGGAGATTTCTGTCTGTCGGGAGATGGGAAGAAGCTTCGGATTCCCGACGCTAGAAGATGGGCTCTCAGTGTTATCAAAAGATGAATTGGCCGACAGCTTAGCGTACAACAGCTTAAAGGTGAGAGAATAAAATTGTTGTGCTTAAAAACAAGACTTTTTCGTTTGCTTATAATTAATACCACACTTCTTTTGCATGGCCTTATTCTTAGCAATGCCCTCAGGGCGCAAAAAAGCGCTGAAGACGAGGGATATTCCATGGCCTTGAATAACCTTCGTTCCAAAGTAATTGAACTAAGGAACGAAGGTCTTGAAAAAGACAAAATATTAAACTCATTAATAAACAAGATAAAAGAAGACGAGGCTACTTCGAAAGCCCAAGCTGAGACCCAGAAGTGCGAAATTGAAGATCTTCGGAAACAACTGGCAGAAGAAAAATTGAAATGTGCAGTTGCCGAAGCTGACCGAGACGCCAGTGAATACTGGAAAAATCACTGGGAAAAAACAGTTGTGGAGCTTCGTTCTTCAAAAGGATGATGCTATGAAAATTCTATGGCATGTGTACAAAAGATAAAAACCAGCTTCGCCAATATTGGCGCATACTCAAATGAGGACAACTTCGTAGTAGGCGATCCCGAAGGTCGAATCGAATGGATCAAGGGCAAAGCCGAAGCCTTTGAGGATGTTTTGGGTGGCCGCGGAGATGTCTGCTCCTTCTCAGGTGCCAGGGGAATTGCGGCCATCTTAGAGAAGGCAGGATGCGAGCATGTGAAGATTTTGGCCCATGCCGAAGATGCATTTTCTATTGAAGATACAAAAAAACCCTACGGCCGAGGCAAGCTTAATTGGCGGAAAGTTTTTTACCGACATCTGGGAAAACGGTGGGCGAGAGATGGCTCACGAAATTATAAGGAAAAGTGAAAAAGATACCCACGAAGCTAGAGAAGCAGCAAAGGCAGTTGAAAAAACTGTAGAACTTGAAAGGCGGATAGGTATTGTCTAACTGCTTTTGACTTTATGTTTTATTATTGTGACTTCGAACTTATTCATGTTTTATATCGCAACCGAATTATCTCCTCCCCCGGAGCCCTTCGGGTCACAGGCCGACCCCGAAGCAAAAAAGGAAGATGAAATTACTAAGATGGCCGAAGCTATTATGGACAAAGTTGTTTTCAACTACTAAACGAAGCTGCAGAAGTAGTTTTGAAAGAAGAATAGCTATTGTTGTAAAAACATTTGGAATATTGATGTAATATTTGCTGAACAAAGTGTGTAATATTCTATAATTTTGAAAGTAATATATAAGTTGTATGTAATTCAGTTCTTTACGATGCATGAAACTTTACATACATACCTCTTTTGAGCCTTTGGAGAAAGAACACCTTCCCTTCTTTTCATGCTTCGTGAAGAATATCCATATGTGTGAAAATATTATGCTTTGTAAGCAATAGATCTCCTCTGATACTAAAGTTGACGAAACTGTACTTCTTCAAACTTTGTTTTGTGCCTTGGCACAATTTCTTTGAAACAATTTCCGAAGATCAACATTGTATTCCCTTCTTGTGCCATTGATGCAATGTGATGTATGATGTCATGTTATGCGAATGATGTGATGATGCTATGATATGCAAAATGATATTTATGCCGAAAATACACATACGTTCCCACAATAGGACACAGTCTCTTTGCCGTTTATTTTTCGGCTTCACCGCTTATTTTTCGGTGTATCAGCGTTGACTTTTCGCTGTAAGCCTCCCTTAGGAGCTTCTTCGCCTTTTATTTTGGTGGTATCAGCATTTATTTTTTGCTGTAAGCCTCCCTTAGGAGCTTCTTCGCCTTTTATTTCGGCGGTATCAGCGTTTATTTTTCGCTGTAAGCTCTGCATTCCCTTTGGAACGACTTTTGAGCAGAAAACTTACGCTGCATTCCCTTAAGAACGACTTTTGTTGCTCCAACAGAGACTTGCCATGCGCTCCTTAAAACGACTTTTTGTTGCTTCGTCAAAACTTTTGGAACTTCGTCGATTTATGAGGAAGGTATATTACATTATTATAATGACAAAGCTATTACAAGAAATTGAAAACAACAAAAGGTAAATGATAACTAATGTAAAAAATGTTTCAGAGGTAGGATATATCTTAGTAGATGTGCTTCGATTCTGGCACAATATTGTTGACTGTGCGAGCTTCGGACTGCTCCCTGAAGTCTCGCTGCTGGTGAGTGTGTTGGCTCCCTTCTGGCTGCTGGCCTTGGGGATAAGCGGGTTGCATTGGTGGTGGAGGTGGAGGCTGTTGCCAAGATGCCTGAGGTTGACTTGCCGAAGCAACAGAAACTGCAGGATGGTTACCCACATACTCTAGAATATATGGTGAGTGGTATGAAGCAGTATGCAGAACCTGCTTCGGCTGGCTCTGTTGGGCTGCAACTTCTGCTATCTCTTTCTGTTTCTGGATGGTGACATGGCACATCCTGGTAGTATGGCCCTTGTCCTCACCGCAGAATAGGCAATAAATCTTCCTGGGCTGTTCCCCAAACCTTCCTCCGAAGCCCCTTGCGCCTCTGCCCCTTGGAGCTGGGGGTCGAGGATAGCTCTGTTGCTGTCCCGAAGCCTGGGAGGAATACTACGGCCTCTGTTGCTGACTTCCCCTGTCGTCATTCTGAGTAGAGTGAATTGATCTGACGTGCCTAGGGTGGACTCTCCCTCCGAAGCCCCTGGTCATTTTGGAGAACCTGTAAGCTTCCTCCCTTCTTTGTCGAAAATCATTATCTGCTCGGATATATTCATCCATCTTCTGAAGCAGTTTCTCCAGGGTCTGATGGGGTTTCCTGGCGAAGTATTGGGTGTAGGTCCTGGCCGAAGCCCCTTAATCATGGCCTCAATAACAATTTCATTGGGCACCGTTGGCGCCTACGCCCTCGGTCGTAAGAACCTTCGGACATACGCCTGAAGGTATTCTTCGTGATCCTGAGTGCACTGGAACAAAGCTTGAGTAGTGACCGGCTTCGTCTGAAACCCTTAGAAGCTGGTGATGAGCATGTCCTTCAGCTTTTGCCATGATGTAATTGTTCCTGGCCGAAGAGAAGAGTACCAGGTTTGTGCAACATTTTTTACTGCCATGACGAAGGATTTCGCCATGACTGCAGTATTTCCACCATATGAAGATATGGTTGCTTCGTAACTCATCAGAAATTGCTTCGGATCTGAGTGTCCGTCATACATTGGGAGCTGAGGTGGTTTGTAAGAAAAGGGCCAATGTGTAGCCTGCAGTTATGCTGACAGAGGAGAAGCATCATCAAAAGCAAAATTTCCATGATGGAAATCCTCATACCAGTCATCCTCGTTGACGAAGCCCTCATGGTGAAGCTCTCTGTACTGGGGCCTTCGATTCTGCTCGTCTTGAGTAAGATGACGAACTTCTTCAGAGGCTTCGTCTATCTGCCTTTGTAGGTCAGCTAGCCGAGCCATCTTTTCCTTCTTCCTTTGCACTTGCTGATGCAACATCTCCATATTCCTGATTTCTTGGTCCAAGTCGTCCTCTTGAGGCGTTGGACTGGTGGCCTTCCTCTTCTGGCTTCGGGCCTCCCGAAGAGAAAGGGTCTCCTAGTTCGGGTCCAACAGCTGCAGAGCGGTAGCCCCTATTGCTGAAGCTTTCTTTGGCGGCATGACGAAGGTCGATGCTTGCCGAAAGTGGTCGGAAAGGGTTCACCGGAGGTGGGCGCCAATGTTGGTGACTTGCTCTCAAATGCTTCGGCTTAAGAGCAAGGCAACACAAAAAATGTTAAACGTTAAAGTCCTTCGTCCTTCGGCGCATTATTTCCCTTAGGATATAACGACTCTCGGACGAAGGTCACGAAGAACATACCTTCGTAAGCATATATAAAAATGAAGAGGAAATCATATGAAGTATAGTAAACAGTATGAACAATTAAATGTGTTGTTATTATTGAATTATTTATATTTTATTACTATGAATAAATAGAAATAATAACTTATTATAAGTGTACCATCGGCTTATAGGAAGATAAAGAGTGCAAGCGTGACGCAAAAGCAAATGCCCAGCCAGCGTGAACAGTATGGGAGCACCGTTCATTTATTTATAGGCACGGGACGTAGCCCATGTAAAGTTACACCCATGCCCTTTACATTTGCTAATAACTTTATAGTAATCCATCGAGGTCTAAATAGCCTTTTCATCTTTAAGTCGGTTTCCTTTTCTGCTATCATGCCGAAGCTCCCCTGCGCATAGCTTCGGCTCTGCGCCATCCTTCGTATTCCTTGTACTTCTTCACACTATGGTTTTGATCCAAGTCCGAAGGTACCTGTTCATGTATTACACTCCAGAAACATTGTTAAATCGTGTTTTTGAGGCCCTTCGGAAGCCGAAGGCCCCCAACAGAAACAATTCAAGAAGCCATGCAAAGAGTGGTTAGAAATGATTGAAACAATGTGCAATTAAATTCTTGGCAACTACACCAAGAAAGAGGACCAGTTAATGACTGCTGCCATCAGCACCCGAACGAAACGAAGGCTGAATCGAGTGATGGCCGCGTTAAACTTTGAATACCCACACTATGAAAGGCTTCACAAAGGGGCCAAAGGGGTGAAAAGGAAAATAATTGTCAGCATCCTGAGTAGGCAAGCTGCTCAGCTAGTAAAGGAGGATGAGAATATTTTGAAGAAGGCAAAATCAGCTCCTAAGCCGAAAGCAGCAATCTCTAAAAAGCGAAAGCTTGACATGACTCCCTCTGCTGAGCCGAAGGTGGATGAGATAGGAGAAGAAGCTCCTTCAACGCCCTCTACTGCCAAAGTAGCAGAAATTTTAAAGGTAATGACTGATTCCTTGCGCATCAAGCTGCTAAGTCCTCTAGGACTGGAACTGACGAAATTTTTACAGAAGAAAGATCAACCTTTGGCTGGAAAGGAGAAGGCTGAAGGTCAAAACAAACGTAGAATAGTCAACGTGATGCAAGCCATTGAGCGAACACTGCCTTCAGCCTCGGCGCCCAAAATGGTGACTGCTGTAAGTGCCAAAACCGAAGCCGCTACCGAAGCTGCAAAACTTGCGACCATAATGTCAGGAATTGACAAGCTCATATCAGATATGGTCGTGGAAGAGACAGTTGTAACTGCAAAGGAAAACATGGCCATAGTGCTTGAGAAAGGGAAAAAAGTTGTTGATACTTCTTTTGGAGAAAAAGGTTTTGACCTTTGGCACCTGGGTGGTCAGGAATTGTCCGAGGCAGATAAGGAGGAGCTAAAAGAATATGGAATATCTTGCGGCTATCAGTCGGGATCTATGCTCTTCGGCGGGGTTGACGAAGAAATTTTGGGATGTATTCACGACCGCGCTGGGGCAAAAATAATCGGCACTCTATCTAAGAATGTTGGTTTCCCGAAGCTGGAGTGTGACATTAGTGGTTACCGACAGCAACACATTGTCGGCAGCCTATTTTATTCCAATTTCAAGGTGAAATCTGTGTCTAGATTCTTGTTATCTCTGTGATGGATTAAAATATTCTAACCTTAACTTGTTTTCGCAGAGCATGCTGCTAAGCAAGGCGCTAAGAATGCAGCAAGATTTCGAAGATAAGAAGAATGAAATAATAATCAAAGGCTTGGAGAACAAAATTAAAGATTTTGATGCTTCTCTTGAGAAGAAAGATTTCTTGCTTCAAGCAACCGAAGGTTCCCTTGCGGAATTACAAGCTGAAAATGCTAAATTAAACGAGGAACTTCTCAAAGCTCAAACAACTTTAAAGGAGAAATCAGAGCGCTTCGAGCAAGAAAGAAAATAACTGCAAGCGAAATCTGAAGCCAAAGTTGAGAAGAATACGAAGCTGCAGGAATCGCTGAAAGACCTTCGGAATAAATGCTCGGATTTCGCCACCCGCTGCGTGCATCGATTAAAAGGAATATTCAACTCGGTTGGGGCCAGCTCTGAAGAAATTGCCCCTTCGGTGGAAGATATACCCAAAGCCTTCGAGCATATTGAGAATGAAGTTGATGCGCTCAACAAAGCTATAACTGGGCATGGGGATTTCTGTGCTCTTTTTAGCTTCTCGTGGCACGACTGCTATATTTTTGAAGGCTGGATGCACGCATGCCAAAATAGTGAACAAGCCAAACTTCAGCCTATCACCATCAGACTTAGTCAATATTCCTGGCGAGGCCCGAAGCATTGGAAATAGATTTATCACTCAAATTTGGGCTAAGGGCGGGCGGGAGTTAGCTAGAGACAAAGCTCGGAAATTGCTTAACTCGGTATGAAACTTGTACCTATTGTTTACCTTGATTTTTCTTTATTACACTTCCATTTACCTTATACCGTTGTTTGTCCACAGGATGGCGGTGCCGAAGATCAGTAAGCCGAAGCGTGTTCCGAAGGTTGCTGGGCTGAAGCTTCTTTTTGTGACTTCCCGTATAGAGCTTAGGATCTCTTTGCATTATTTTTGCAAAAGATTGTAATTGAGAGCTGAACACAATATTGTACATATTTGTTCATACCTTGTAATATAATTTAACCTTTCCATCCATGTATATATTGCTTTGTTGTGGACGAAACCCATAGGTACAGCTTTTGAGCCGAAGGCAAAAAACACCTTCCCTTCTTTTTGTGCACATCGAAGCATTTTTCATTGTACAAAGTGCCTCTGTATTCTTGTCTGAATCGAAGCTTCTTTGTATTCAACGAAGCATTTTGTCACCATAGTCAGGCAACTCTTTCTTTCTTGTTATCGTTCGTGCTTCATGTCATGATAATGATCACTCTATAAATGTCTAATGAATGTTTGTATGAATGCAAAGAATGATGCGATGAAATATGGAAATGTATGACCCGAACACACACGAAACCACACCCAGACTCTGCATCCCCTTAGGAACGAATTTTGAGTCTCTTCACCTTCTATTTCAGTGGCATTTAAGCTCTGCTTTCCCTTAGGAACGTCTTTTGAGCTTCTTTACCTTCTATTTCGGTGGTATTTTGTCTCTGCATTCCCTTAGGAACGACTTTTGAGCTTCTTCACCTTCTATTTCGATGGTATTTTGGCTCTGCATTCCCTTAGGAATGACTTTTGAGATTTGGAACTTACTTTGCGCTCCCTTAGGAACGACTTTTGTAGCTTCGTCACCTTCAGAGTGATTACAGCTTTGCATCCCCTTAGGGACGACTTTTGAGCTTTCCCTGTTCTTTTTGCACTCGATGGTGCGGATTCTAATATTACATGTTACATTTTTTGGGGGAATTTGGCACTGGTATTGCATAGGGCTAAACAAAAAAATGAAAATTACAAACTATGGCCCCATTAAAAACCATTCTCCCCTCCTAAAAGGAAAAGGGTGCCATAAGAAAAAATAGAAAGATTACATCAATTACACATAATATCGTCGAAGCTCATCTGCATTCCAAGACCTGGGTATGTCCTTTCCATCCATATCCTTCAGTCTGTAAGAACCGGGTCTTGACGAAGATACTACCTGTTGGGGACTTGTTCTCAAATGCTATGAGTTAAGAACAAGGCAACACAAAGAATGTTAAACGTTAAAGTCCTTTGTCCTTCGAAGCATTATTTCCCTTAGGATATAATGATTTTCGGACGAAGGTTATGAAGGACATACCTTCATAAACACAACATATAATAACGAAGAAAGAACCACATACAACATAAAAGATAATATAAATAGTCATGTATTACTATCAGCTCATTTCTTATTTTATTACTATGGAAAAATAGAAATGATATCAAATTACAAGTGTACCTTTGGCTTGAAAGAAGGTAAAAGTACAAATGTGACGCAAAAGCAAATGCCAAGTCAGAGTGAACAGTACCAGAGCACTGTTCATCTATTTATAGGCACGAGACGCAGCCCATGTAAAATTACACCCATGCCCTTTACATTTGCTAATGATTCTATAGTAATTCATCGAGGTCTGAATAGCCTTTTCCTTTTTAAGTCGGTTTCATTTTCTACCATTGTGCCGAAGCTTTCCTGCACATAGCTTCGGCTTTGCGCCAATCTTCGTATTCCTTGTGCTTCTTCACACCATGGTTCTAATCCGAGTTCGAAGGTACCTGTTCATGTATTATACTCCAGAAACATTGTTAAATCATGTTTTTGAGGACGTTCGGAAGCCGAAGCCCCCAACAGTAGTCCCTCGCAATATTAATTTGCTAGAACGATAAATTCATATTGCGATATGGACGAAGGCCCTAAGACGAAGGTCCGAAAAAACACCTTCCCTTTGCTAGAATAGCAACAGTCAATGACAAGCGGGGCCCTCCAACTTGCAACACACTAGGCGTATAAATAAGAGCAGACCACGAGCTCATTTGGCACGCTTTTTTGCCATCTGCTCTTGCTTGCTCAATTTTTAGCTCTTGCACACCAACGCTTGCTTGGTTTTTTAAGTTTTCTAAGCTTCGGCCTTGAGAGCACTTTTTCAACATTTCCGAAGATGTCTCAAGATAAAGAAGCTGTTGCTGAAATGAAGCTGAGCCTTTCTGAGGAGAAGAATCTTGGCTTTATTGAATCAATAGCAAAGACAAATACAGAGAAGATTACCAGGGAGATCTTAGAAGGTTTATCTGAAGACACCGGTGATAGTGATAGTTATGATGTGGAAAGTGGGGGCGAAGACTCCGAAGATCGGCCGTGGCGACCAAGTCACGCAGTCTTCGGAAAATCAACTATTAAACAGAGGCATCTCGACAATATGAGGGGAAGATACTTTCGAGATGTGTCTATTGTGAGGGCTGACAACAGAGACAAGACTTCTCCTACTCCCGAAGAAAATGAAGTTGTGATCTTCCGAAGCTTCTTCAAGGCTGGGCTTCGGTTCCCCCTAAGCAGCTTTGTGGTTGAGGTTTTAAAGATATTCTAGATTTTTCTTCACCAGATTACTCCCGAAGCCATCATAAGAATGGGAATCTTCGTCTGGGCCGTGAGGAGTCAGGGCTTGGAGCCAAGTGCAAAAAGTTTCTGCAGTATGCACGAACTGTTATATGAGACGAAACCCTGGGGCAAAGAGCAATATCATAACAATTTTGGCTGCTATAGCTTCGTTGCTCGCTCTGGGTCAAGCTGCCCCGTGCCGACTTTTTGGAAGAGATGGCCCGGAGATTGGATGAAGGAATGGTTCTATATGAAAAATGATTTAAAGGCACGAGGGGATATTAAGGAGATCATCATGCGCCCTATCTGGTAGCGTTTCGGCCTCCGGAAACCGAAGGTGGAAATTGATGAAGCAGCCGAGGAATGCCGAAAGGCTTTTGGCATAGTTTGTTCTTTCATCGGGACGAGGGACTTAGTCCAAGAGCACGTGGCCTACAGGATATGGCCATTGGTAGTCAATTAGGAGATGCTGAAAGAGGCCATCAGCAACCCCCACGAAGGTGGTTTGGTTCAACTAAAATATACCTTCAGATTTGGAGACCAATTTATTGAGCCAGACGACGATTGGCTAAAATGTGTCAAACCTACAAGTGATGAACTACTTGGGCCGTACTCCAAAGCGGAAGATAATGCGCTATCTGCGGCCTTCGAAAGCCAGAAAAAGAGGAGACTGAACAAAGTTTTTGATGCTATTGGGTTCATGTACCCTGACTACCACTACCCGTCACGGGGGCAAAAAAGAAAAAGTGCAATTTCCGGGAAAGATGATGCTTCAGCTGCTCCAAGCGAGCCCGCGCCGAAGAGAAAAAAGGTGAAAGTCCTTACTCACCGACCGCGCTTCATTGAACCGGCCATAGTGCCTGAATTTGGCGGTGAAACCTCTTCGGCTACTGAAGCCAAAGAACCTGCGGTTACGCAGAAAATTGAAGAGCCGGCTGCAATGCTGAAGGCATCACCAGCCAAATTAGGTGAGCCAAAGGCTGATAGTATTGAAGAGACAGAGGTGGAGAGAACAAAAATATTAGAAGTTATAAGCCCTTCGGTAGAGGTGACAGTGCCGAAGGCACAAAAGGATCTTACAACGACCCGCAAGAGGAAAAGGATGGTCAATGTACTAGATGTACTGGAGAAAATAAAGACTTCAAGCTCTACTCCAGGGAAAACAGCCGAAGCTTCAAAAACGTGAATTGAAACAAAACAAACTAAAGCCGAAGCTGCAAAGAGTCATGCCGAGACCGAAGTCGGGCCTTCAGAGCCCACCAAGAAAAAATCCTTGGAAACTGGAGAAGAAGAAACAGAAAGGGAAGCTACAGAACAGATTCTGTCTAAACAAACTGTCACTCCTACTCCCGAAGCATCTTCCGAAATTCTCGATTATATTATACGACATGCTTCGGGAAAAAGGTTATCTGAAGAAGAAAAACGAGAAGCTCAATATTACGCCTAGAAATTAAAATATCCGAAGGGGCATTGATATTCAACGACAGCGGAGAAGAAGATTTCTTGTATTGTCTCCCAGACAGCAAGGAGATTTCTGTCTGCCGGGAGATGGGCAAGAGCTTCGGATTCCCAACACTAGAAGATGGGCTTTCGGTGCTCTCAAAAGATGAACTGGCGGGCAGTTTAGCATATAATAGTTTAAAGGTATGAGAATGAAGTTTTTGTATTTAAAAACAAAAATTCATTTTATTTGCTTATACTTAATACCACACTTCTTTTTGCAGGGCCTGATTCTTAGCAATGCCCTCAGGGCTCAGAAAAATGCCGAAGACGAAGGATGTACTATAGCTCTGAACAACCTTCGTTCTGAAGTGATTGAACTAAGGAAAGGAGGTCTTGAAAAAGATAAAATCCTAAATTTATTGGTGAACAAAATAAAAGAAGATGAAGTTACTTTCAAAACCCAAGCTGAAGCTCAGAAATGCAAAATTGAAGATCTTCGGAAATAGCTGGCCGAAGCAAAATTGAAATGTGCTATTGCTGAAGCTGACCGAGACGCCAGTGATTACTGGAAGAATTATTGGGAGAAGACAGTTGTAGAACTGCGCTCTTCGAAAGAGAGATGTTATGAAAAATCCATAGAATGCGTGAGAAAAATAAAAACTAGCTTCGCCAAGGTTGGCGCATACTCCAGCGAGGACAACTTTATAAGAGGCGATCCTGAGGGCCCAATTGAATGGATCAGCGGCGAAGCCGAAGCTTTTGAGGAAGTTTTGAGTGGTCGTGGGGACGTCTGCGCCTTCTCTGACGCGAGGGGAATTGCAGCTGTCTTGGAGAAGATAGGTTGCGATCATGTAAAATCTTTGGCGCAAACCGAAGCTGCTTTATTTGTTGAAGATACAAAAGACCCCTCGGCCGAAGCAAGCTTAGTTGGTGGAAAATTCTTTACTGACATCTGGGAAAATGGCGGCCGAGGGATGGCCCACGAGATAATAAAAAAGAGCGAAAAAGATACTCACGATGCAAGAGAAGCAACGAAGGCAGCCGAAAAAGCTGCGGAACTCGAAAGGTGAATAGGTATCGTTAAATAGCTTTCAGCTTGATTTTTTAATTTTGTGACTTCGAACTTATTTGCGTTTTCTATCGCAGCTGAGTTATCTCCTCCCCCAAAGCCCTTCGAGTCAATGGACGACCCAGAAGTAGAGAAAGATGAAATTACTAAAGTGGCCAAAGCAATTATGGACGAAGCTGTTTCTCGAATGCTAAACGAAGCTGCGGAAACAGTTTTAAAAGAAGAATATCTGTTATTGTAAAAAAATTTGGAATGTAATATTTGCTGAACAAAATGTGCAACATTTTATAGTTTTGAATGTAATATATAAGCTGTTTGCAATTCAATTCTTTATGATGCATGAAACTTTACGTACATACAGTTTTTCAGCCTTCGGCGAAAAAACACCTTCCCTTCTTTTCATGCTTCGTGAAGAATATCCATATTCCGTTAGAACATCCAATCTCCGTAAAAACATTATACTTTGTAAGCAGTAGATCCTGTTTCATATTAGAGTTGATGAAGTTGTACTTCTTCAAAACTTATTTTGTGCCTTGGCACAACTTCTTCGAAGTAATTTCCGAAGATTAACGTTGTATCCCCTTGTGCCATTGATGCAATATGATGTATGATGTTATGTTATGTGAATGATGTGATGATGTTATGCTATGCGAAATGATATTTGTGCCGAAGATACAGACACATTCCCACAGTTGGATACACAATCTCTTTGCCGTTTATTTTTCAGCTTCACCGCTTATTTTTCGGTGTATCAGCGTTGACTTTTCGCTTTAAGTTCTGCATTCCCTTAGGAATGTCTTTTGAACTTCTTCGCCTTCTATTTCGGCGGTATTCGCGTTGACTTTTCGCGCTTCGCCTTATATTTTGGCGGAATCAGCGTTTATTTTTCGATGTAAGCTCTGCATTTCCTTTGGAACGACTTTTGAGCAGAAAAATTACGCTGCGCTCCCTTAGGAACGATTTTTTGTTGCTTCGACAAACTTACGCTGCGTTCCTTAGAACGACTTTTTGTTGCTTTAGCAAAACTTATGCTGCATTCCTTAGAACGACTTTTTGTTGCTTCGGCAAAACTTGTAATATGATTGTGAACCCCGCGTTCTCTTGAGAACAACTTTCGTGGTTCACCGACTTTTGGAACTTCGTGAGTCTGTGAAGAAGGTATATTATATCATGACAATAACGAAGCTATTACAAGAAATTGAAAACAACAAAAGAACTAGGCTTTCAATGATTGCTCCTTATTAAAAAAGAAAATGATGACGAATGCAAAAACAGTTTCAAGGGTAGGATATCTCTTAGTAGATATGCTTCGATTCTGGCACAGTACTACTGACTGTGCGAGCTTCGGACTCCTCCCTGAAGTCTCGCTGCTGGTGAGTATGCTGGCTCCCTTCTGGCTGTTGGCCTCGGGAGTATGCGGGTTGTATTGGTGGTGGAGGTGGAGGCTATTGCCGAGATGCCTGTGGTTGGCTTGCCGAAGCAACAGAAGCTGCAGAATGGTTTCCCACATACTCTGGTGTGTATGGTGAGTGATACGAAGCAGTGTACATAACCTGCTTCGGCTGGTTCTGTTGGGCTGTAGCTTCTGCTATCTCCTTCTGTTTCTGAATGGTGACATGGCACATCCTTGTAGTATGGCCCTTGTCCTCACCACAGAATAGGCAATAAATTTTCTTGGGCTGATCCCCAAACCTTCCACCAAAGCCCCTGGCGCCTCTGCCCCTTGGAGCTAGGGGCTGAGGATAGCTTTGTTGCTACCCCAAAGCCTGGGAGGAATATTGCGGCCTCTGCTGCTGACTTCCTCTGTCGACATTCTGAGTGGAATGGATTGATCTGACGTGCCTTGGGTGGATTCTCCCTCCAAAGCCCCTGTTCATTTCGGAGAACCTGTAAGCTTCCTCCCTTCTCTGTCGAAAGTCATTATCAGCGCGGATGTATTCATCCATCTTCTGAAGCAATTTTTCTAGGGTCTGAGGGGGTTTCCTGGCGAAGTATTGGGTCGTAAGTCCTGGCCGAAGCCCCTTGATCATGGCCTCAATGACAATTTCATTAGGCATTGTTGGTGCTTATGCCCTCAGACGCAAGAACCTTCGGACATATGCCTGAAGGTATTCTTCGTGATCTTGCGTGCACTGGAACAAAGCTTGAGAAGTAACCGGTTTCGTTTGAAACCCTTGGAAACTGGTGATCAACATGTCCTTCAGCTTCTGCCATATGTGATTGTTCCTAGCCGTAGAGAGGAGTACCAGGTTTGGGCAACATTCTTGACTGCCATGACGAAAGATTTCGCCATGGCTGCAGTATTTCCACCATATGAAGATATGGTTGCTTCGTAGCTCATCAGAAACTGCTTCGGATCTGAGTGTCCGTCATACATAGGGAGCTGGGGTGGCTTGTAAGACGGGGGCCAAGGTGTAGCCTGCAGTTCTGCTGACAGAGGAGAAGCATCATCAAAAGCAAAATTTCCATGATGGAAATCTTCATACCATTCATCCTCGTTGTAGAAGCCCTCTTGGTGCAGCTCTCTGTGCTGGGGCCTTCGGTTTTGCTCATCTTGAGTAAGATGACGTACTTCTTCAGTGACTTCGTCAATCTGCCTTTGTAGGTCAGCTAACCGAGCCATTTTTTCCTTCTTCTTTTGCACTTGCTGATGAAGCATCTCCATATTCCTGATCTCCTGGTCCAACTCATCCTCCTGGGGCGTTGGACTGGTGGCCTTCCTCTTCTGGCTTCGGGCCTCTCGAAGAGAAAGGGTCTCCTGGTTTGGGTCCAGTGGCTGCAGAGCAGCAGCCCCTATCGCTGAAGCTTTCTTCGGTGGCATGACGAAGGTCAATGCTTGCCAAAGGTGGTTGAAAAGGATTCATAGGAGGTGGGCGCCAATGTTGGGGACTTGTTCTCAAATGCTATGAGTTAAGAACAAGGCAACACAAAGAATGTTAAACGTTAAAGTCCTTCATCCTTCGAAGCATTATTTCCCTTAGGATATAATGATTTTCGGACGAAGGTTATGAAGGACATACCTTCATAAACACAACATATAATAACGAAGAAAGAACCAGATACAACATAAAAGATAATATAAACAATCATGTATTACTATCAGCTTATTTCTTATTTTATTACTATGGAAAAATAGAAATGATATCAAATTACAAGTGTACCTTCGGCTTGAAAGAAGGTAAAAGTACAAGCGTGACGCAAAAGCAAATGCCAAGTCAGCGTGAACAGTACGAGAGCACTGTTCATCTATTTATAGGCACGGGACACAGCCCATGTAAAATTACACCCATGCCCTTTACATTTGCTAATGATTCTATAGTAATTCATCGAGGTTTGAATAGCCTTTTCCTTTTTAAGTCTGTTTCATTTTCTACCATCGTGCCGAAGCTTTTCTGCACATAGCTTCGGCTTTGCGCCAATCTTCGTATTCCTTGTGCTTCTTCACACCATGGTTCTAATCCGAGTCCGAAGGTACCTGTTCATGTATTATACTCTAGAAACATTGTTAATTCATGTTTTTGAGGACCTTCGGAAGTCGAAGGCCCCCAACACTACCAGAAAAGGACCTTCCCACTTCAGTTGTAGCTTCCCTACTGTATCTGGGTTGGCTATCCTTCGAAGCACCAAATGACTTGGTTTGATATTTTTCAATCGAACTTTTCTGTCACACCATTTTATTGTTTCGGCCTGGTACTTATTGATGTGCTCTATGGCCTAAAGTCTGGTCCCTTCTATGGTATCTTTGGTTATTTGGTAATCAGCTTCATCCTCCGTTGAAGCTTTGGTTCTTATTGATCCTGTTCTTGCTTCTTCCGGTGTTATTGCTTCGTCACCAAACAAGAGCTTGAATGGAGTAAAACCTCTTGACCTTGAGACAGCAGTGTTGTGGTTCCACACCACTTTTACTAATTGTTGGAACTTGCTCTCCGGTGCAAGTTAATCCAACGGGGGAGTGTAGCAACGCAAACAGGGTTTTTGCATGAGATGAGCTAACCTTGTGGTCGTGGGTTCGAGCCCCACGGTGGGCGCCAAATGTTGGAACTTGCTCTTCAGTGCAAGTTAATCCAACGGGGGAGTGTAGCAACGCAAACAGGGTTTTTGCTCGAGATGGCAATAGCTCTGTTAATCTAGCCTCTCAAGGGCACTGTGCGGGGGTATTTATAGGTATCTGAGTGCCCAGCGTCTAGTGTTAATGACGCATGTGCCCCCAGGTGCCTAGGTTATCCCCAGAATATTCCCATAAAGCAGGGTTACAGACCGTAATTACAGGGAGACTTTTACAAAATAGGCCCGTAACGCGCAGCGGCCACGTAGGGTCTGCTTCACACGGGCCAGATCTCCAACGAGCAAGAGCAAGGAGGGCAGACGAGCAGCGAGCGATTTTAGAAGGCGGTTAGGGTTTTCGCAGAGCGCGGAAAGATAAAGTTCAAAACGCGTCGCCCCCCGCCCCCTTTTATACACAGGGCGCGGCGCTTCGGGAGACCCGCAATCCAATAGTACCGCGTCAATCAATGGTCATGTCAAAAACCCCCGCGGGACCACTTTGAGCGAGGGCAGCGTCTCCACCATCTAGCGACATCTTCGGCACCAGATGACTCAGTCGAACTGGTCCCTCGGAGGGCAAATGTTGGGGCGAAGGCGAACACGCCACCCTTCGCTCGATGCCTTCGCCGACCTCGCTGGATCAACGGAGACAAGACGACGGACAGACTTACCCTTCGCTCGACACGCCGCCGGACGAAGACCTATGACGAGGTCATCTCATCTCGCGACCTCGTCCTGCATGGAGGCCCACGTGTGATCCGGCCCATTGTAACAGGCCCTGCGTGGCCGCTGCGCGTTACGGGCCTATTTTGTAAAAGTCTCCCTGTAATTACGGTCTGTAACCCTGCTTTATGGGAATATTCCAGGGATAACCTAGGCGACTGGGGGCACATGCGTCCTTAACACTGGACGCTGGGCACTCAGATACCTACAAATACCCCCGCACAGTGCCCTTGAGAGGCTAGATTAACAGAGCTATTGCCATCTCGTGCAAAAACCCTGTTTGCGTTGCTACACTCCCTCGTTGGATTAACTTGCACCGGAGAGCAAGTTCCAACACTAATTCATCTGGCCACTTTCCTCAGGGCTGATTGAAGATTAATTTCATTATTCCTGTCATTATAATTCCATTTGCTCTCTCTACTAATCCATTTGATTCTAGATGCCTTACTGACGCGAAGTATATTTTTGTACCAATCTCGTCACAAAAAACCTTGAACGTTTCAGCATCAAATTGAGTTCCGTTATCGACTGTAATAGCCTTCGGCACACCGAAGCGACAGACAATATTTTGCTAGAAAAACTTCTGGACTGTGGCCGAAGTTATTGTAACTAGGGGTTTAGCTTCGATCCACTTTGAGAAATATTCCACTGCTACTACAACATATTTCAAGTTCCCTTGTGCAGGTGGGAGCGGTCCTAACAAATCTAGGCCCCATCTCTGTAATGGCAAAGTAGGTTGAATCAGTTGCGTTAGAGAGAAAGGTTGTTTCTGGTCTCTGGCACACTTTTGACTTTCACATTTCTGGACCAAGTCCGCTGCATCCGAAGCTGCCTTTGGCCAATAAAACCCTTGTCTAAAAACCTTTCCGAGTGAAGGCCTGGACCCAACGTGGGCTCAACACAATCTTGCATGTATCTCCTTCATTAATTTCTGTTCTTCATTTCTGGACAGGCATTTGAGTAATGGTGAACAAACTCCATGCTTGTATAACTCTCCTTCAATTATTACATAAGGTCTCGTTCTTGCTTCCATTCTCTTATTATAAGCTTCGTCATCTAAAAGATAGTTGCCCTGGAGAAAGGATATTATTTTGGTCCTCCAATCTTCACTATGCATATGTGAGATTGTGAGCACCGCTCCTTCCATGAGCTCGATTGATGGTGCTTTTATTGTTTCAAAAAATACTTCCGAGGGTAAAGGGAGCCCCTATGCCGCTGATTTAGCTAATAAATCTGCATGCTCATTCTCTCCCCTTGGGATATTTTTTACAGAAAAACCTTCAAAAGAAGCTTCCAATCTTCGGACTGCATCCAAATATTTTTCAAGCTCCGGATCTCTTGCTTTGCTGCTCTTATCCACATGGCCCAAAATAACTTGCGAATCAATTTTAAGGATTGCCATTCTTATTCCCATTGCCTTTAGTTTTCGAAGCCCTAAAAGAAGAGCTTCGTACTCGGCAATGTTATTTGTATAGCTGAAATCTAACTTTATTGCATAACATGTTCTGACTCTAGAGGGTGCAACTAGGACAACAGCTGCTCCTGCATCGAAGGTCCCCTAAGATCCATCGCAAAACATCGTCCAGGCTTTGACATCTTTTGTTGCTTCTTCACTCTCAGCCCTTGGCGTCCAATCAGCAATGAAGTCTGCTAACGCCTAAGATTGAATTGAGGATCTGTGCACGTAATCAATGGTGAATTCGTTAAGTTCCGCAGCCCATTTTCTGATCCTTCTTGTAGCTTCTCTGTTCCTCATTATTTCCTTCAGGGGTTGTGATGAAGGCACTATTATGTGATAAGCTTGAAAGTAATGCTGAAGCTTCCTGGAGGCCATCAGTACAACATACAATACCTTCTCCAACTCTGTGTAATTTTTCTTTGAAGGACTGAGTACTTCTGAGACGAAGTATATTGGTGCTTGCTTTTTTACCTGGCCCTCTTGTTTTTCTTGTACAAGTGCTGCACTAACCGCAGCATGGGAAGTAGCCACATATAGAAGTAACGGAGCTCCTGATGAAGGTGGGGTTAGAGTTGTCAGATCTATCAAATACTGCTTCAGCTCTTCAAAGGCTTTCTGTTGAGCAGGACCCCATTGAAAGACTTCGACTGATTTCAGTATTTCAAAGAAAGGTAAATTCCTCTCTGCTGATCTTGAAATAAATCTATTCAATGATGCCAGCCTTCCTGCCAACCGTTGAGCCCCCTTCTTTGAATTTGGTGGCTCCATCCGAAGAATAGCTTTGATTTTTCTTGGATTAGCTTCGATGCCTTTTGTTGATACTAGGCAACCAAGAAACTTGCCCTTCTTTACTCCAAAGACACATTTTTCTGGATTTAACTTGAGACTAGCTTGTCTGAAATTGGCAAACGTCTCTTGTAAATTGGCAACATGATTTTCTTTCTTTGTGCTTTTTACTATGATGTCATCGACATATGTCAGCACATTACTACCAATTTGAGAGTGAAGAACCTTTGCAGTCATTCTGATGAAGCTTCCTCCAGCATTCTTGAGCCCCTCAGACATCCGAAGGTAACAATAGGTACCACTAGGAGTTATGACGCTTGTTTTTGGCTCATCCTCCTTCTTCATCCAAATTTGATGATAACCCGAGTAGCAGTCCAGTAGACTCATAAGTTCCGAAGAAGCTGCTGCATCTACAAGGGAATCTATTCTTGGTAGTGGGAATTCATCCTTCGAACATGCCTTGTTGAGATCTGTGAAATCAATGCACATTCTCCATTTTCCATTATGCTCCGTTTGGATATTGGAATTGGAGATGGTGGAATTGAATTGGATCCAATACCAAATCAGCCTGGCTTTGGAAATCGGATCCAATACCAAATCCAGTTCAATTCCGAGCAAATCAGAGGATGGAGGGTCGGAATTGGAGAGTGGAGGCGTGTGTAGAGTTGAATACCGGCTGGAATTTGGTGGATTTCCAATTCCAAATACTGTGACCATCCAAACACCAGAATTCGGGTTTGTCAATTCCAATTCTGAATTCTGAGTCTAAATTCCAACATCCAAACGCACTGTTAGCTTTCTTTACCATGATAGTGTTGGCCAGCCACTCTGGGTATGTTACTTCTTTGATGACGCCGACACTTAGAAGTCTCTTCACTTCATTTTGTGCACCTTCAACTTTATCATCGGACATTTTCCGAAGCCTTTGCTTTCTTGGTCTGAAGGTTGGGTCCACATTGAGCGAGTGTTCAATAACGTCTCTATTGACACCAAAGAGAACATTGGCTGTCCAAGCAAAAACATCATTGTTGTTAAACAAGAATCTTAACAAAGTTTTTTCCTGTTCATCAGACAGCTGGGATCCCAGCAATACTTTTTGCTCTACTATGTCTTCACACAAAAGCATAGGCTTCGGTTGATCTGCTGATGCAACCTTCTCTCTTTTATGATTATACTGCTGATAAGCTTCGGCTTCATCTATGTTATGAATAGCTTTCAAATCCGTCCAACTCCCTTCAGCTCTCCTGGAAGCTTCTTGACTCCCGTGTACAGCAATGGGCCCTTGCTCCGAAGTTATTTTCATGCAAAGATATGCTGGATGAAGTATTGCTTCGAAGGCATTAAGAGTCCCTCAACCAATGATTGCATTGTATGGATACTCCATATCAATAATGTCAAAGACAACATGTTCTATTCTTGTGTTATGAACATAGCCGAAGGTAACTGACATTGTTATCTTGCCAAGTGCCACAATCTGTCTTCCTCCGGATCCACAAAGAGGGTGTGTTGCATCATGTATCTTATCCTCTGACTCTTGCATTTACCTAAAAGCCTTTGCAAAGATGATATCCACTGCACTGCCTGTGTTCACTAACACATTGTGAACCAGAAATCTCTTGATAACACAAGATATTCCCATTGCATCGTTGTGAGGATAATCCTTAAGCTGAAGGTCTTCCTGAGAGAAGGTAATTGGAAAATGAGACCACTTGGACTTGATGAAGGGTCCTTGCACCCCAACATGATGTACCCTTCTTTGTGCTTCTTTCTTCTGCTTCTTGTTGGTTGGTTCAGAACTTGAGCCACCTATGATTGGGAGCACCAGTTTCGTGGCCGAAGGTGCTACAGCTTGGTTGTTGTGCGAAGCAATCATCGCAACTGTAGAAGTGAGTTCACCGGAGGTGGGCGCCTATGTTGTTCCTTGTTGTCAAATGCTTTACATCAAGAACAAGACAACGCGATTGTTAATAATTAGAGACCTTCGTCCTCCGAAGCATTATCTCCTTTCGGATATAATGGTCTCAAGACGAAGGTCATCAAGGGTATACCTTCACCATCTCAGCGAACAAATACAAATAAGGATACATGAAATATGAAAGAATATAAATAACGATTATGAATCAATGAGTTATTTATATTCTCATTTCATAAACATGAATAAACATCAACAATATTTATATTACATTGGTACCTTCGGCTTGCCAGAAGGTGCAGATGCGAGAGTGACGCAAGAGTGATTATGATCCAGCGTGAACAGTACGGGGCACTGTTCATCTATTTATAGGCACGGGATGCAACCCAGACAAAATTACATCCAAGTCCCTGTTAACTAATTATAATCATAATGCAAACTAATAAGGACTATATAGTCTTTTCCTCTTTCAGTCGGTATCGTCCTTCGCCTTTATCACAATACCAAGCCGAAACTCTTTCAGTCATAGCTTCGGCTTTTGTTCGCATCATCTTCGGCTTATATCTTCATATCACACCTGCCTTTGTACTGTCTTGCCGAAGGTGTTTTTGCCTTGGGGACCTTCGGCGGAGGAGAAGACCCCTAACAAGATCTATAATGAACTCCAAATCTCGATCTGGTGGCATACCGAGTAACTCTTCTAGGAAGGCATCTGGGTAATCCCTAATTACTTGGATATGGCCAACCACAAATTTGCCCTTTAGCTGATAGATAGTAGGTTTAGTAGATGGGGATAAGGTGACTGTGACCTCAAATCTATCTTCGTTCAGGCTAGTGAGCTCTACAGCCCCGCTGGCACAACGTAAAACCCGCATTGCATTTTTTAACTAGGTCATACCAAGGATCAAATCTATGTTACTTTACTCTAGTAATATGGGTGTGGACAAAAAGTTTCTCCCCAAGATTGTTATGTCTATCTGGTGGCTCATAAAAGTTAGTTCAATTGGTACTTTAGGTGTGATAACTACCATGGGTTTATGCATAATTATAAGGGGTAGATCATGCAAATTAACATAATGAGTAGAGATAAACGAATACAAAGCTACCGAGTCAAACAATATAGATGCTAGTATGGAATGAATAAAGAATGTACCAATGTCGATATCAGAACCATCAACACTAGCTTCAGCATTGATCTGATTAACCCAGTAAAGAACATAGTCCTGCTAGTCATGGTTTCTGAATGATGCCTGATTCCCACTAGTAGCAAGTTGGTTTGGCCTGTTAGGATTACTGCCCCGTGCTGGAGTGGTGTTTGCATTCCTCTTAGTACAGTTGTTGGCGTAATGTTCTACCTCAGCACCCTTGAAACATGCATTGCCTGGAGTGGTGTGCTGGCCAGTAGGTGTTGCTGGGTTGCTTGTTAGGGTAGCCTGACGAGGAAGTGGTATTAGAGGAATGTTAAACAGTAGGACATAACCTAGATAGAACTAGACAAACCTTTTGCCTACATACCTTTGCTACTCAGATTCATTCTATACTTTCCTTAATCCTGTATCATCTTTTGCAGCTTTACTCAGACTACCCTTACTTTTCCTATTCTAAAGACAAAAAGGATTTCACACCTTAGAATAGTAGGACAGGAGGAGGTGTTGATCGACCTACACACATATGTAAAAAAGAGCAAGAATAAGTTCAGAGTCACAGATGAATCCCACAAATCCTCCACCTACTGGGTCGGAAGCATTCTTCGCGGTCCAGACACATTTACTACAGCAAACGACCAATGCAATTTTGGCGGAACTGCCTAGATTGTTCCATCTTAAGTGCCCAAGTATTGCCTCAGAGGCAACAACACACTTAAATCGGAATAAACCGACAGTTCGTCGAATCTTGTCCGATAAAACCACTCACAAGGATCGAGTACCACTTGCTCACTTGAAGGTAAGGCATAGAGAAATATAATAAATCATAATACAATAATTTAGAAGTACCAATAGTTAATACATCATCGATGTTTTAAAATAAGTAAATCATAGTTTTAATGCAGCAGAAATAGCTAATGAAGATAACCGAGTAGCATGGCGAAGCCTAACCAAGCTACTCATCCTGGTCCTCTCCTGCTGAGGCAGCATCCCACTCGACCGTCCATCCTGGTGGCAGGGTGGTTGGCCAAGTCACACCATAAATCATTTCTTGTAAGAGACCTATAAAATTATGCCACAAGCAAGGCTGAGTATACTAATACTCATCTAGATTTACCCGATGTGAGGAGCCTACTCCTCTATCTGATCATGAAGCTGTTTAGCTGAGGGGTTTGGTTTGCCAATAGCACTAGCTGAGTCTAAGTCAAGTTTTAGCTTTTTAGGTTCTAGAATAATGCTTTATACTAGATGAGCACCTAGCTATTCACACATGGTATCAAACATTAAGTCAAGCAACATATTTTTGCATGTAACCTCATTTCCACTTATTACTCAATAAAGTACAATGGATCAAGCAGTCTCATTAGCTACGTGAAGCAAACGATTCGAATCGAGTTTTTAACCTTGCAAGGTAAGCCTAAACACATGACGTGCAGGGGCACTCCGTCCCCACACATATCAACCGTCCCCATCGATTCCCCATTAATAGAACATGGGCCACTGCCTTGGGTATATGCTCCACCCCCGCAGACCCAGCCATGTGATGACCGCACTTGTACCCACCATTGCTAGCATGAGAGACCACTTCTCCAGACAGTGAGGAGGAAAGTCTACGGGCAGATTCACTCAGGCACTAGGCTTACCGATTTACCATATTTCTCAGCATGTGTTTAGTACGTTCAAATGCTTGACATAGGTATCCTCATGTTAATCCTTATTCTAATTTCGTCTCATAGACAGGGCATCCCTATGGATCCATGTCCACAGACAATCATAATTCCATTATCAAAAATGGGTACAACCAATCCCTAACCTCGCACGAGTGCTAGAAAAATCACTAGACTTCTATCGAGATCCCTATTTAGTAAAGCAGCCATTTGACCTAGCATGCTAGTATCCACTTCATAAAGGAAGCTGAGTTTATGCAACTAGGGTTTCAAACAACTCCTACACTTAGTGCACAATGCAAGCCTACAACCATAATTGCAGTAAAATAGCATATATAAGGATTATGCTTAAAACCGGGGCTTGCCTAGAATCCAACACAAGTTAGTGTTTGCTAGAGGGTACTCGCTTGGTGAGCATCTCCTTTTTTGGCGCTTATTCAGTTCATCCTCAGGCTTGTCCATCGAATTCATCTTGTGGTCAGCTCTACTTCACGTCTTTCATTTCGTATGATCACCATCTCTTGGTCCTAAATGAGATGCAAGATGTATATGTATGAATATGACGGAAAAAAGCACAAGACACTCCAAAGCACCCAGAATGAACTAAACACCAAATAGTAAGACACCGTAAACGACTATTCGTAAGCACTAGCTATCCATACGTCATTGGACACACGAGGTCAACATCACTGGGAAAGACGATGAACACTACCTATACTTATCCAACACAAACACGACATCACAAGTACAAGCATTTACCACATTCACTTTAATCATTTATTGGTTACTTTATTACTATACTAGTTAAGTACAAATAATTTCGCTATGACTTCTATATAGACAAACTAAGTTAAAAAGGAATAATCACTTAATCGGGTTCTACAATCATTCACAATATTCTAATGCAAATACACACCAAAGAGAAGACACGGGAGGAGATAGTCTAATCACAATATTAATTCAATAAATAAGTGATACATGCACCATAAATCACGAAATGTTTACTAGTCACCAAGTATCACACCTAGCATATACTATAAAAATTCAAGTCATTTGGAGCACAAGAGCTACATATCCAAAGATAGCAAGCAAAACAATAATCTTTTTGCTATTTAATAAGATTTAACTAATACACCAGAAAAATATCAAACAACATATGAGTTTCATATTTTTATTAGCTAGGGTATGACACCATCTAACTAAAAACAAGTTTCATTCTGTTTGGACACCTAAAACTCGAAATATAGAGAGAAGCAAGTTCATAGATTTCCTAAACCAGTTTTCACTGCGAATTTCTCAGCAGAATTTTCTACTAAAACATGCAGTATTATATATCCAATATATAGAACACTTCATAATAAAACTAACAAAACAAGTCTCACTAATTTAAGAGTTACCAAACTCGAGTTATGGATTTTAGAAGAAAGTGCAAGAATCTGAAATTTTAGTACACGTGTTCTTGACCATGGGAGGAGATGGGGAGGGGCTGCTGAATTGGAAGAAGGCAACAGGGGAAGGCGTCGGCCATGGGGGCAGATGCTGCTATGTTGGAGAAGAAAAGGGTACAGGGAGAGGGAGAGTGGCACGGGGAGAGAGAATGAGGAGATGGGGCTAGTGGCTTCTAGATGGGAGAGAGAAAAAATCTCACATGTGTGAGGGAGGGAACTCATATTTATAGAGGAAAAATTATGGTTGGGATGGGGAGATTGCATAGGATAGAAGCAAAGGGTTGCTTAAAAGAGAAGCAAAAGGAGTTTGCTTAGAAGAGAAGCAAAGAGTTGCTTGGAGAAGAAGGAAATAGGTTCCTTCTAGGCTAAGGAAACTACTCAAAGGGAGGAAAAATCTCCCGCAGGATTTGCCGGTGCAGAGAACGAGGGACCAAGGGAAAATAATAGGACCAAGAAATTGATTTGGTGTCATTCGGAAAAATTATTCGCGCACTATTAGAAAACAAATTTTTAACTCAAGGTTTTGATCGACTTTTGGATTTTTAGTTGTAAAGGGCAAGTTGCGATGTTTTTTTTAAATCATTGCCGATGTTGGTTTAAAAATTTGATCGGATTCAGTGATATCAAGTTGATTCGGATAAAAATAAATTATAGGTCGACACATTAGAGATTCCACTTGAGAATGCGGGTTTTAATTTATATTTGGACATAGACCAAAAATCAAGAAATTGGATTCGGGTACAGATCAAACAATTGCCAGGAGTTCGAATAAATGAGTTTGGACGAGATTTGCGAGAAGAGATTGACTTTCGAATTTGCATTCGTGTCAACAAATAAAAGTTTTAACAGGCTCCAAATTTGCATTTCTCGAGATCAAATAACTCCGAATTTGGTGAAACGTTTGGAATAGTCTTGATAAATAGAGATAGACGCGATCGAGAAATCAAAATTTGCACTAATGATATGAGCTTAGGACCAATCTCAGGACATAACACAAAATAAACACCTGGGGTGTCACAACACTGGCCAATATGCAAGCTCAGCTCAATAATAATCAACATCACCCATACCAATCCCCACCTAGCGACAAATAACGTGAGTTATGAGCCACAAACCACCAACCATTTTCAGCTCTCTAGATCCACTGCAGGCTGACGACTAATTGAAATATGTGGAGAAGATGTTTAATATTGCATAATGCACTGACAAGGAAAAGGTGTTATATGCATTGGGTCACCTCAGTGGCCCCACTATTGATTGGTGGGATGCATATTGAGCCACACATGCTGCCGTTAACACCATCACATGGCATAATTTTCAACCATCTTCTGAAGTTATCACATTCCTACCAGGCTGATGAAGACTAAGAAGGAATTTCTTTCACTCAAACAAGGAGGGATGTCAGTGAACGAGTACAGGGACAAGTTCATCAAGTTGTCCAAGTATGCTCCAAAAGAGGTTGTAGATGATGAGAAGTAGCAGGAACTATATATTTCTAGAGAGACTGATTGGGCCACTGCAGTACTAGCTTATGTCTAACTCATTCCCATCTTTCCAAAGACTTCTGAACAAGGCCATACCTCTTTATCACAAACATGTTCAGTTAGGAAAGATGAAGTGGAAGGCCATCACCCAGTAACAAGCAAGCAAAAGTAGTCGCCCTCACTACACTCAACCTCAAGGTAGCCCAATTTGTTCAGGAGGGAAGCAGCCATATCAACACCCTATTTAGCAGTCACCACAGGCCACACCTCAGACACCACGCCCTCGTCAGGCTGCCCTAGTAGGCACCCCAGCGAGACCTACTGGCCAGAACACCACTATAGGCAATGCATGTTTCAAGTGTGGTGAGGCAGCGCATTACACTAACAACTGCCATAAGAGGAATGCAAACACCACTCTAGCATGAGGTAGTAATCCTAAGTGGCCAAACCGACTTGCTACTAGTGGGAATCAGGCTCCATCCAAAAATCGTGGCCAGTAGGACTTTGTTCTTGGCTGGGTTAATCAGATCAATGCTGAAGCTATTGCTGATGGTTCTAGCATCGTCATTGGTACATTATTTATTAATTCCATAATAGCATTTATACTATTAGACTTGGGAGCTTCGTATTCGTTCATCTCTACTCGTTACATTAATTTGCATGATCTATCCCTTATAATTATGCGTAAATCCATGGTAGTTATCACACCTAAAAGACCTATTGAAGTAACTTTTATGAGCCACCAGATAGACGTAACAATCTTGGGGAGAAACTTTTGGTTCACACCCATAGTACTAGAGGAAAGTAACATAATTTGATCCTTGGCATGATCTAGATAAAAAATGCAATGCGGTTATACATATTGCCAAGGGGACTATAGAGCTCACTAGCCCGGGCGAAGATAGATTTGAGGTCACAGTCACCTTATCCCCATCTACTAAACCTTCTATCTATCATCTAGAGGGCAAATTTGTGGACGGCCATGTCCGAATAATTAAGGATTACCCATATGTCTTTCCAAAAGAGTTACCCGGTATGCCACCAGATCGGGATGTGGAGTTGATTATAGATCTTACACCTGGAACTGCCCCTATTTCCAAAAGACCTTATAGAATGTCTGAAGAAGAATTAAAACAACTTAAAAATAGTTGAAAGAGTTACAAGATATGGGGTTTATTCGTCCTAGTCTCTCAATGATGGGACCACCAAGAAAAAAATAAATACCCCTTACCCAGAATTGAGGATCGGTTAGACCAGATGAGAGGTGCTAGAGTATTTTCCAAGATTGATTTGAGATCCGGTTATCATTAGATGAAGATTAGGCCTTCTGATATTCTCAAATTGGCTTTCTCTACCCAATATGAACTCTATGAGTTCACGATCATGTCGTGTGGCTTGACTGATGCACCAACCTACTTGATGAATCTGATGAAAAAGGTGTTAAGGGAATATCTTAATAAATTTGTCATGGTATTTATCGATGACATTATGATTTATTCCAAGGATGATGGAGAACATTGAGAACATCTAAGGCTAGTATTGCAGAAACTGAGGGAAAACCAGCTCTATGCCAAATTTAGCAAGTACGAGTTTGGTTGGATAAAATAACTTTTATTGGACACATCATCACCAATGGGGGAATTGTCGTAGATCCAGCCAAAGTAAAAGAAATAGTGGATAGGAAGTGTTGGTTCTTGATTTCAATTCCCGTGAAGGTATTGAAAATCAAGGCAACACAAGTTAGATATAAAGACCTTTGTCCTCCTGATTTTGCACCTCTTTGAAGTGTTAAAGCATGGGACAAAGGTTTACAATGAGAAACATAATGAAAGATAGAGAAAGAGACGAAGTGAAACTTCTTATCTGACCCATCCCATATGCCTTGGCATTTTATTCCATCTCTCTTAATAAATGAGTGTACAAACATACCTTCGGCTCCTGCACATGGGATGACATGAAAGTTCTTTGTAGGCTAAGCACGATGAAGTGTGAGGCCTCGAAAAGGTACTTTATGCAGGGCACTGTTCATCTATTTATAGGAAAGATGAACCACCTTTGTACAAAATTACGATCATGCCCCCAAGGCTTTGCACTCTACAAATGATCTATGGATATTGCTGTATTTTTCCATTTCTTTCTTGTTGTGCAAGTCTTGGACTTCTTTTCCTTCATCAGCTTGCGCTTGAAGCTTTTCTCTATGCCGAAGCAAATGGCTTCGGTTCGTTCTTCCACTGTTTTTGCGTACGGATGAAGCTTTCGTATGTGTTGCTTCGGTCAAAAGCCAGCTTTGTCTAGCCTTCGCTATTCACCTGAAACACATTTTAACATACCAAAATACAAGTGTTTTGAGGACCTTTGGCAAGATATGCCCTCAACAGCAGCCCGTTGCGGAATGAGTTTGTTGCTTCATAACGAGCAGTAATAGGGTCAATCAAGACAGGAAGCAAGCTCTCAGCAGTGATCTTTGCAAATCTCTTTCTGACCACCTACTTCGAGAGGAAGTGGAGGACGAATCTTTAGTGGCATATTTGGCGCGCCTCCAAGGAAGCCATTATGTTTATTTTGTGGTGAGGACAAAGGCCACACTACAAGGACATGCCATAACACCATTAACAAGCAAAAAGAGCATGCTTCGTCAGCTGCTCAACCTAAATAGATGAAAGTGGTGTTCAGTACATATTCATACAATTCACCCTACATCCCACAGTACGTTCAAACTCAACCACAAGAGCAAAGGCCAAGTCTACCTTCTCCCTCGAATTCTTCAAGCAACCCAGTGATGAGTGCATGGTCACCAGCTGCCTCCTTCATCCCTGGACCACCTCTCTATGATCAAGTCCCCACTAATCAACCCAAATTCGTGAGGCAAGACCTACAATAAAGGAATAGAAGGGAGGGATCCAAAATCTATACCGTCAATAGCATGGTCCCGAAAACGAAGCATATATACTGAGTACCCCAAGGGGCTAAGTAAGTGACCCAAAGTTATCAGCAAGCCATTATTGTATCTTTGCATTTACTTTCACTAATACTTTCACCATTTTACAAGAATACAATAATGATCCAGTATCTTCGAGCCTAGCAATACAAAGCTATGTTTTATTTCACCTATATAATGGTGAAAAAAGCTCCAAAATCATTCCTAAGTGAATGTAGAGCTATGTTTTATTTCACCTAAGTAATGGTTAAAAATGCTCCAGAGTCGTTCCTAAGGGAATGCAGAGCTATGTTTTATCTCACCTAAGTAATGGTAAAAATTAAAGGGAATGTAGAGCTATGCTTTGTTTTACTCGAAGTAATGACGAGAAAAATGCCGAAGTCATCCCTAAGGGGATACAAAGTCGTTTCATTCAAAAATATATACACACGTTTTCTTTCGAAATATGTGAAAAGAAGGGAATGTGTTTGTGGCGGAACCGCCTAGATTATTCTAGTTTAAGTGCCTAAGTCTTGCCTCAAGGGCAACAACACACTTAATAGGAATAAACTGTCAATCCCTCGGGTTCATTTACAAAGATCGAGTACCATTAGCTCACTCGAAGGTGAGGCATAGAGAAATACAATAAAACATAATACCACAAATTAAATAAGTACTTAGAGTTATTACATCATCGGAGTTCAAAAGTAGTAACCATTATTCTCATTGCAGCGGATAATAACTAACAATAAACAAAGGGAGTGTGGCGAAGCCTGGCCCATCACTCCTCAAGATCCTCTCCTACTGAGGTAGGGTTCCACTCGAGTGTCCAACCCGGTGGCAGGGTGGATGGCCAAGTAAAACCAGCAACCTGTCCTCCAAGGAAGTACCTGTAAAAATTATGCCACAAGCAAGGCTGAGTATACTAATACTCATCTAGACTTACCCGGTGTGAGGAGTCTACTCCTCTACCTCTAGACCATGAAGCTATTTGGTTGAGTGGTTTGGTTTGCCAAAAACACTAGCTGAGTCTAAAACAAGTTTTAGCTTTTCCGAATTCTATAACATTCCTTAAACTAGGTTAGCATCCTTCTAAACAAACATGGTAACAAGCATTTAGTGCAAACAACACTTTATATCATGAAACCTCATTTCACTTCTTACTTGGTGTAGCAGCATGGGGATGAGCACATACTCTCCGCCAGCGAGGTTGCAATCTAATGAATGCAATGAATAAGATACATGTATGCTATATTATGCAAAATGATAAATATGATGCGAGGTTGAGCAACATTAAGTCACTTAGTAATGTGTTAGGGTTTCCCTTTTATTAACCAAGTCTCTTAGTGGTATACTTAGTGGTTTTAGGTTAAATGGTACCTAATGGAAAATAAGGGTGTTTGAGACTTAATTATTCTTCTAGAATTCAGTGAAAGATCAACTAAGTTTTGTGTTTTAGTTATCTAATGAACATGGTACCCAATGGAGTATAATTAAGAAGAGAAATCATTCCTTAGGTTGGAGATTTTTCTCTATAGGGAAAGGTTTCTACGATTTTCTAAAGTTTTCTCTAAATATTTCATGGGGCAGGGGAACCATATTTCCTAGTTGAACTATGCCCTTTTTATATTTTTCCTTGAAACCTTGTTGCTTAAATATTATAAGAAAAAATGATTTGGTCTGCTATTTTATATTCTTAGGCCTTGTTTTAATTTTCCAAAGAAATAGACAGAAACCTAAGTCAATTTATGAACTCTACTTAAATGGGGGATTTAGGGTGTATAATATTTTTGTATGGGTTCACTGTTGAGTAGGTATCTGCTAAAATTTTCCTAGCCATATATAGTACATTAGTTCTACTACTTTTACTTCCATTTTTACATATTACCTTATACCATAAATAAAATGAAAACTTCCAGAAACAGTACTGGACTAGGGAGTTTTCTATTTTTGTTCTAAAGTTTACCTTGTCCAGAGCCTAGCAAAATTGATTTGACCAAATTTGGATAAATCTTATTCAAGTTAAGCATTTTAAAGTTTGCTATTGATTAAAGGAGTTAGATATTCAAAAAGGGAAAAGAAAAACATCTTTCTCTTGGGTTGTCACACCCGGGTTTCGGGGTCACCAAGACCCGGACACGAACATAATCAACAGGTGTGCTAGGACCAAGTCTTACACATATGATGAATCATGGTACAGACACGAATGTCACATCTTTACTATATAATAGGAGTTCTGTACAAAATAGTTAAATAATTACATCATACGAAGACAATGATCCAGCAACCCAAAGTTGACTGGAAGACGACGGCCTAGACCTCTCACGAAGTGGTCACAGCATCCTCCATGCGCCTCATCCTGCGGTACCTGTTCTTGACCTGTGGGGGGTGTGAGAAAGAAAGGGTGAGCTCACATACGTTCATCACTCAACAAGTTGTGGGGAATAATGTTCATGAACTCGCCAAAGGTGGGAGCACATGTGAAGTGTAAGACTCACCAAAGAGGATGGTTAAAGCTGATCATCGCTTTTAAAGTTGGTCAAAATTTTATTAGCAGTTACTAAGTATAAGTAGGTACCAAACCAGAGTAATAATAGATCAAAATTCATAATAATCCACAATGCAATGCAAATGACAAATTGAATTTAATTCCATAGATTAATCATGCAAAAGTCTTGAGATGCTCATGACCGCGAGCTCGGCTAGTATACCAGTTTTACACTCTGCAGAGGTGGTACCCTTTACCCACAAGTCATGTTACCCATCTGCCATGGGGTTGTATGGGCCCCATACACCTCTACCAAGGAAGCGAGGCAAGGTAACACTACGAGGCCTTTACAAAGTTCCACTAGCTTCAGAAAACCCGCTACAATTTCTAGGAAGAGCAATGCAGGAATCCCCTGTCTGACCGCCATCGTAGCAAAATCAACCCGGGAACCTCCCTACACGCATACTCCCCTACTGCCCTTGCCCCTTTCAGGTAATGTAGTCCTCCACTAGCTTTCCTAATTAGTCAGCCAAGGGCGTCCCATTCCACCCTTGTGGTGGCACGTGTTTCTCAAGTTAAGCTCAATGTTCCAATTAACATAATGGTCTTATCATGAACATAAATAGAACAATAATAATAACGAATGACCATGTGTAGTAGTTATCTCAACACCCAAAACCATATATAGCAATAGCAAAGTCTACCCAAAAGTTCAGGGTAAACAAGGTGTAAAGATAATCAAACTAGGGTGACCTATTGGGTCCCATCAAAATTAAGCCTATGCATGCCAAAATGATTATAGAAAACATTATTGGGTAAATAAAAGTGATCAAGGGCACAACTTGCCTGGGACTTGAGATTCCAGGTACCAGCTTGCTCTTCAAGTGACTCGTAACCTCACACTAGTCATAGCAATACAAACAAATAGGGTATAGGAAAAATTAACATCACACCAAACATAAGAACAAATTGCATAACAATATTCTCCATAATGCTATGAGATCGTGGGTTTGTGAACCACTAAAATTGGAGTTATGGTTAAGGAGTTGTGATTTATGGGAGATCTATGTGATTCAAATATTAACTATATTATAAATTGATTAGTATACACCATATGAGAGAATATTCTTGTAACACCCCTGGTGTTACCCAGAGCCCTAGCCAAAGAAACACACTATGTCCTACTCAAACCTTGTGCTATAATGGAAAGGAGGGGACTAAAAGTTTTAGAACCATGGCTAAGCTAAGCATTAACCATAACAAGAAAGAAAGTCTACCCTTCATCCAATGTTCACCCACAAACAAGATTCTAAAACCCTAACTATTTCTTAAGCCTTAAACCCTAACAATGGGATTAAAGGGGGACAAATGGGTAAATGACCAAAACAACAAAATGGAACCTTTACTAAAGATGAAGAGTATTAGTAAAGCTACAAAACTTAGTAAGAGAAATATTACAAAAAGGCCCTACAAAAACCCCAAATCAATTCACTAAGTAGAGAGCACACTAGAGCCCTCCATTTTCTCTCTAAGTCCCCTAAACTACCCTAATCCAGTGATCAGAAGTGTTCACCTTTTTAATGGCGCCAAAACCATAAGGTCTAAATAGCAAAAAGTAGCCAAATTACCTTAGGAGCACCCTGGAAAAATTTGAACCGAAGCCAAGACCTTTTGACATGATTTGACATCCATTTTGTCTCGGGGTGAACAGTGCGACAGACCCGATTTGGTGTCCGCATATCTTGTGAACTAGGGCATATCTCCCATTGGAACTCACACATAATAGCTAGCCCTAGGTGCCAGGAAGAGATTTGCACAAGACCCTTGGCGAGATTCGCAAGTTTGCGATCTCTGCAAGCGATTGAACAGAGGCAGAAACAAACGCCCACGTGTTCGACGCGTTCTGGCGCGCCAGAGCACGCCCCGGCGCTCGACCCCGCGCGCACCGCGCCGCGCCAAGCCAAACCCGTGCCCACGCCCGCGCCTATAAAGTCGACCGAGGTCTCGACCATACGCCCCCGCTCGCTCTCTACCTTGCCGGAGCGCAAGTTCACCGGCGATTGCTCTGCGCACGGCGTGCCAGCGGCCGCCTGAGACCCGACCACCGTAGACCGGCCACCCTAGCCATTCCCCGCCCCGTCCGACCCTCGGGATAGTGAAAGGGAATTAGGCTTACACCTAGTTCCTAAATAATTTTGGTGGTTGAATTGCCCAACACAAACCCTTGGACTAACTAGTTTGCCCAAGTGTATAGATTATACAGGTGTACAAGGTTCACACTCAGCCAATAAAAAGACCAAGTTTTGGATTCAATAAAGGAGCAAAGGGGCAACCGAAGGCACCCCTGGTCTGGCGCACCAGACTGTCCGGTGTGCCACCGGACAGTGAACAGTACCTGTCCGGTGCACCAGGGGACTCAGACTCAAACTCTTCACCCTCGGGATTTCTCGGAAGCCGGCGCGCTATAATTCACCGGACTGTCCGGTGTGCACCGGACATGTCCGGTGCTCCAAGGAAGCGCGGTCTCCGGAACTCGCCAGCCTCGGGTTCGCGTGGCAGCCGCTCCGCTAAAATTCACCGGACTGTCCGGTGTGCACCGGACTGTCCGGTGTGCCAGCGGAGCAACTGCTCTTTTCGGCGCCAACGGCTCACTGCGGAGCATTTAATGCGCGCACAGCGCGCACAGACGTCAGACATGCCCATACCGGTGCACCGGACATCAAACAGTACATGTCCGGTGTGCACCGGACACCGAGGCGGGCCCACAAGTCAGAAGCTCCAACGGTCAGAATCCAACGGCAGTGATGACGTGGCAGGGGCACCGGACTGTCCGGTGTGCACCGGACTGTCCGGTGTGCCATCGAGCAGACGCCTCCAGCCAACGGTCAAGTTTGGTGGTTGGGGCTATAAATACCCCAACCACCCCACCATTCATTGCATCCAAGTTTTCCACTTCTCAACTACTACAAGAGCTCTAGCATTCAATTCTAGACACACCAAAGAGATCAAATCCTCTCCAATTCCACACAAAGCCCTAGCGACTAGTGAGAGTGATTTGTCGTGTTCATTTGAGCTCTTGCACTTGGATTGCTTCTTTTCTTTCTCACTTGTTCTTGAGATCACAACTCCATTGTAATCAAGGCAAGAGGCACCAATTGTGTGGTGGCCCTTGCGGGGAAGTTTTGTTCCCGGCTTTGATTTGAGAAGAGAAGCTCACTCGGTCCGAGGGACCGTTTGAGAGAGGGAAGGGTTGAAAGAGACCCGGCCTTTGTGGCCTCCTCAACGGGGAGTAGGTTTGCAAGAACCGAACCTCGGTAAAACAAATCTCCGTGTCTCACTTGCTTATTCGCTTGGGATTTGTTTTGCGCCCTCTCTCGCGGACTCGTTTATATTTCTAACGCTAACCCGGCTTGTAGTTGTGTTTATATTTGTAAATTTCAGTTTCGCCCTATTCACCCCCCCCCCTCTAGGCGACTATCAATTGGTATCGGAGCCCGGTGCTTCATTAGAGCCTAACCGCTCGAAGTGATGTCGGGAGATCACGCCAAGAAGGAGATGGAGACCGGCGAAAAGCCCACTACAAGCCAAGGGAGCACTTCATCGGAAGAGTCCCACACCAAGAGGAAGGAGAAGAAGAAGGACTCCTCCAAACGGAAGGAGAAAAAGTCTTCCTCTTCTCACCACAAAGAGAAGAAGGAAAAATCTTCTTCTCACAAGCCGCATCGGAGAGGGGACAAGCACAAAAGAATGAGGAAGGTGGTCTACTACGAGACCGACACTTCATCAACATCAACCTCCGACTCCGACGCGCCCTCCGTCACTTCTAAGCGCCAAGAGCGCAAGAAGTATAGTAAGATTCCCCTACGCTACCCTCGCATTTCCAAACATACTCCTTTACTTTCCGTCCCATTAGGCAAACCACCAACTTTTGATGGTGAAGATTACGCTAGATGGAGCGATTTAATGCGATTTCATCTAATCTCGCTCCACAAAAGTATATGGGATGTTGTTGAGTTTGGTGCACAGGTACCGTCGGTAGGGGATGAGAACTATGATGAGGATGAGGTGGCCCAAATCGAGCACTTCAACTCTCAAGCAACAACAATACTCCTCGCCTCTCTAAGTAGAGAGGAGTATAACAAAGTACAAGGGTTGAAGAACGCTAAGGAGATTTGGGATGTGCTCAAAACCGCGCACGAAGGAGATGAGCTCACCAAGATCACCAAGCGGGAAACGATCGAGGGGGAGCTCGGTCGGTTCCGGCTTCGCAAAGGGGAGGAGCCACAACACATGTACAACCGGCTCAAGACTTTGGTGAACCAAGTGCGCAACCTCGGGAGCAAGAAGTGGGATGACCACGAAGTGGTAAATGTTATTTTAAGATCTCTCATTTTTCTTAATCCCACTCAAGTTCAATTGATTCGTGGTAATCCTAGATATACTAAAATGACCCCCGAGGAAGTTATCGGGCATTTTGTAAGTTTTGAGTGCATGATAGAAGGCTCGAGGAAAATCAATGAGCTTGGCGACCCATCCGAAGCCCAACCCGATGCATTCAAGGCAACGGAGGAGAAGAAGGAGGAGTCTACACCAAGTAGACAACCAATAGACGCCTCCAAGCTCGACAATGAGGAAATGGCGCTCGTCATCAAGAGCTTCCGCCAAATCCTCAAGCAAAGGAGGGGGAAGGACTACAAGTCCCGCTCCAAGAAGGTTTGCTACAAGTGTGGTAAGCCCGGTCATTTTATTGCTAAATGTCCTATATCTAGTGACAGTGACCGAGGCGACGACAAGAAGGGGAGAAGAAAGGAGAAGAAAAGGTACTACAAGAAGAAGGGCGGCGATGCCCATGTTTGTCGGGAATGGGATTCCGACGAGAGCTCAAGCGACTCCTCCGACGACGAGGACGCCGCCAACATCGCCGTCACCAAGGGACTACTCTTCCCCAACGTCGGCCACAAGTGCCTCATGGCAAAGGACGGCAAACGGAAAAAGGTTAAATCTAACTCCTCCACTAAATATGAATCTTCTAGTGATGATAATGCTAGTGATGAGGAGAATAATTTGCGTTCCCTTTTTGCCAACCTTAACATAGCTCAAAAAGAAAAATTAAATGAATTAGTTAGTGCTATTCATGAAAAGGATGACCTTTTGGACTCCCAAGAGGATTGTCTAATTAAAGAAAACAAGAAACATGTTAAGGTTAAAAAGGCTTATGCTCTAGAAGTAGAAAAATGTGAAAAATTATCTAGTGAGCTAAGCACTTGCCGTGAGATAATTGACAACCTTAGAAGCGAAAATGCTAGTTTAAATGCCAAGGTTGATTCTCATGTTTGTAATGTTTCAATTCCCAATCCTAGAGATAATAATGATGATTTGCTTGCTAGGATTGAAGAATTAAACATTTCTCTTGCTAGCCTTAGATTAGAGAATGAAAATTTGATTGCTAAGGCTAAAGATTTTGATGTTTGCAAAGTTACCATTGCCGATCTTAGAGATAAGAATGATATACTTCGTGCTAAGATTGTTGAACTTAACTCTTGCAAACCATCTACATCTACCATTGAGCATGTCACTATTTGTACTAGATGTAGAAATATTGATATTGATGCTATTCATGATCACATGTCGTTAATTAAACAACAAAATGATCACATAGCAAAACTAGATGCTAAAATTGCCGAGCATAACTTAGAAAATGAAAATTTTAAATTTGCTAGAAGTATGCTCTATAATGGGAGACGCCCTGGCATCAAGGATGGCATTGGCTTCCAAAGGGGAGACAATGTCAAACTTAATGCTCCTCCAAAGAACTTATCTAACTTTGTTAAGGGCAAGGCACCCATGCCTCAGGATAACGAGGGCTACATTTTGTACCCTGCCGGCTATCCTGAGAGCAAAATTAGGAGAATTCATTCTAGGAAGTCTCACTCTGGCCTTAATCATGCTTTTATGTATAAGGGTGAGACATCTAGCTCTAGGCAACCAACCCGTGCCAAGTTGCCTAGAAAGAAAATTCCTAATGCATCAAATGATCATGCCATTTCATTTAAAACTTTTGATGCTTCTTATGTGCTTACTAGCAAATCCGGCAAGGTAGTTGCCAAATTTGTTGGGGGCAAACACAAGGGTTCCAATACTTGTGTTTGGGTACCCAAAGTTCTTGTGTCTAATGCCAAAGGACCCAAAACCGTTTGGGTACCTAAAGTCAAGAACTAAAATTGTTTTGTAGGTTTATGCATCCGGGGGCTCAAGTTGGATACTCGACAGCGGGTGCACAAACCACATGACCGGGGAGAAAAGGATGTTCTCCTCATATGAGAAAAACCAAGATTCCCAACGAGCTATCACATTCGGGGATGGAAATCAAGGTTTGGTCAAAGGACTTGGTAAAATTGCTATATCTCCTGACCATTCTATTTCCAATGTTTTTCTTGTTGATTCTTTAGATTACAACTTGCTTTCTGTTTCCCAATTATGTCAAATGGGCTACAACTGTCTTTTTACTGATGTAGGTGTCACTGTCTTTAGAAGAAGTGATGATTCAATAGCATTTAAGGGTGTGTTAGAGGGTCAGCTATACTTAGTAGATTTTGATAGAGCTGAACTTGACACATGCTTAATCGCTAAGACTAACATGGGTTGGCTCTGGCACCGCCGACTAGCCCATGTTGGGATGAAGAATCTTCATAAGCTTCTAAAGGGAGAGCACATTTTAGGATTAACAAATGTTCATTTTGAGAAAGACAGGGTTTGTAGCGCATGCCAGGCAGGGAAGCAAGTTGGAGTCCATCATCCACACAAGAACATCATGACGACCGACAGGCCACTGGAGCTCCTACACATGGATCTTTTCGGCCCGATTGCTTACATAAGCATCGGCGGGAGTAAGTACTGTCTAGTTATTGTGGATGATTACTCTCGCTTCACTTGGGTATTCTTTTTACAGGAGAAATCTCAAACCCAAGAGACCTTAAAGGGATTCTTGAGACGGGCTCAAAATGAGTTCGGCTTAAGAATCAAGAAAATAAGAAGCGACAACGGGACGGAGTTCAAGAACTCACAAATTGAAGGCTTCCTTGAGGAGGAGGGCATCAAGCATGAGTTCTCCTCTCCCTACACGCCACAACAAAATGGTGTAGTGGAGAGAAAGAATCGAACTCTATTGGACATGGCAAGAACCATGCTTGATGAGTACAAGACACCGGACCGGTTTTGGGCCGAAGCGGTCAACACCGCCTGCTACACCATCAACCGGTTATATCTTCACCGAATCCTCAAGAAGACATCCTATGAACTCCTAACCGGTAAAAAGCCCAACATTTCATATTTTAGAGTTTTTGGTAGCAAATGTTTTATTCTTGTTAAGAGAGGTAGAAAATCTAAATTTGCTCCTAAAACTGTAGAAGGCTTTTTACTAGGATATGACTCAAACACAAGGGCATATAGGGTCTTTAACAAGTCCACTGGACTAGTTGAAGTCTCATGTGACGTTGTGTTTGATGAAACTAACGGCTCTCAAGTAGAACAAGTTGATCTTGATGAGATAGGAGAAGAACAGGCTCCATGCATAGCGCTAAGGAACATGTCCATTGGGGATGTGTGTCCTAAGGAATCCGAAGAGCCTCCATATGCACAAGATCAACCATCCTCCTCCATGCAAGCATCTCCACCAACTCAAAATGAGGATGAGGCTCAAATTGATGAAGGGCAAAATCAAGAAGATGAGCCACCTCAAGATAATGGCAATGATCAAGGGGGAGATGCAAATGATCAAGAAAAGGAGGATGAGGAAGAACCAAGGCCGCCACACCCAAGAGTCCACCAAGCAATCCAACGAGATCACCCCGTCGACACCATCCTCGGCGACATTCATAAGGGGGTAACTACTCGATCTCGGGTTGCACATTTTTGTGAACATTACTCTTTTGTTTCCTCTATTGAGCCACACAGGATAGAGGAAGCACTTCAAGATTCGGATTGGGTGGTGGCAATGCAAGAGGAGCTCAACAACTTCACGAGGAATGAGGTATGGCAATTGGTTCCACGTCCTAACCAAAATGTTGTAGGAACAAAATGGGTCTTCCGCAACAAGCAAGATGAGCATGGTGTGGTGACAAGGAACAAAGCACGACTTGTGGCCAAGGGATACTCCCAAGTCGAAGGTTTGGATTTCGGTGAAACCTATGCACCCGTAGCTAGGCTTGAGTCAATTCGCATATTATTGGCCTATGCTACTTACCATGGCTTTAAGCTCTATCAAATGGACGTGAAAAGTGCCTTCCTCAACGGACCAATCAAGGAAGAGGTCTATGTTGAGCAACCTCCCGGCTTTGAAGACAGTGAGTATCCTGACCATGTTTATAGGCTCTCTAAGGCGCTTTATGGGCTCAAGCAAGCCCCAAGAGCATGGTATGAATGCCTTAGAGATTTCCTTATTGCAAATGGCTTCAAAGTCGGCAAGGCCGATCCTACACTCTTTACTAAAATTCTTGAAAATGACTTGTTTGTATGCCAAATTTATGTTGATGATATTATATTTGGGTCTACTAACGAGTCTACATGTGAAGAGTTTAGTAGGATCATGACACAGAAATTCGAGATGTCGATGATGGGGGAGTTGAAGTATTTTCTAGGATTCCAAGTCAAGCAACTCCAAGAGGGCACCTTCATTTGCCAAACGAAGTACACTCAAGACATTCTAACCAAGTTTGGAATGAAGGATGCCAAGCCCATCAAGACACCCATGGGAACCAATGGGCATCTCGACCTCGACACGGGAGGTAAATCCGTCGATCAAAAGGTATACTGGTCGATGATTGGTTCATTACTTTATTTATGTGCATCTCGACCGGACATTATGCTTTCCGTTTGCATGTGTGCAAGATTCCAATCCGACCCTAAGGAATCCCACCTTACGGCCGTAAAACGAATCTTGAGATATTTGGCTTATACTCCTAAGTTTGGGCTTTGGTACCCTCGGGGATCCACTTTTGATTTGATTGGTTATTCGGATGCCGATTGGGCGGGGTGCAAAATCAATAGGAAGAGCACATCGGGGACTTGCCAGTTCTTGGGAAGATCCTTGGTGTCTTGGGCTTCAAAGAAGCAAAATTCGGTTGCTCTTTCCACCGCCGAAGCCGAGTACATTGCCGCAGGCCATTGTTGCGCGCAATTGCTTTGGATGAGGCAGACCCTGCGGGACTACGGTTACAAATTAACCAAAGTCCCTTTGCTATGTGATAATGAGAGTGCAATCAAAATGGCCGACAATCCCGTCGAGCATAGCCGCACTAAACACATAGCCATTCGGTATCATTTTCTTAGGGATCACCAACAAAAGGGAGATATCGAGATTTCTTATATTAACACTAAAAATCAATTAGCCGATATCTTTACCAAGCCTCTTGATGAACAATCTTTTACCAAACTTAGGCATGAGCTCAATATTCTTGATTCTAGAAACTTCTTTTGCTAGCCTGCACACATAGCTCATATAAATACCTTTGATCATATCTCTTTTATATTCTATGACTAATGTGTTTTCAAGTCTATTTCAAACCAAGTCATAGGTATATTGAAAGGGAATTGGAGTCTTCGGCGAAGACAAAGGCTTCCACTCCGTAACTCATACTTCGCCATCACTCCAAGCAACTCTCTATTCTTTGGGGAGAAATGAGAATTCAAAGCAAAAGGACTTCGTCTTTGGTATAATCTTAACTCATTCATTCATTACCAAAGCACTTGGAGGGCTCTAATGATTCCGTTTTTAGCGATTCATGCCAAAAAGGGGGAGAAATGAGCCCCAAAGCAAAAGGACCGCACCACCACCACCAAATTCAAAAACTTAGTGCTTTCCAAAAGTATTTATCATTTGGTATCCTATTGTGTTCAAAAGGGGGAGAAAGTAGTATTTCAAAAATGGTATATCAAAACCCTCTTGAACACTAAGAGGTGGATCTCTTTTAGGGGGAGTTTTGTTTAGTCAAAGGAAAAGCATTTGAAACAGGGGGAGAAAATTTCAAATCTTGAAAATGCTTTGCAAACTCCTATTCATTTACCTTTGACTATTTGCAAAAGATCTTTGAAATGGATTTACAAAAGGATTTGCAAAAACAAAACATGTGGTGCAAACGTGGTCCAAAATACTAAATAAGAAAGAAACATTCCATGCATATCTTGTAAGTAGTTATATTGGCTCAATTTTCAAGCAACCTTTACACTTACATTATGCAAACTAGTTCAATTGTACACTTCTATATTTGCTTTGGTTTGTGTTGGCATCAATCACCAAAAAGGGGGAGATTGAAAGGGAATTAGGCTTACACCTAGTTCCTAAATAATTTTGGTGGTTGAATTGCCCAACACAAACCCTTGGACTAACTAGTTTGCCCAAGTGTATAGATTATACAGGTGTACAAGGTTCACACTCAGCCAATAAAAAGACCAAGTTTTGGATTCAATAAAGGAGCAAAGGGGCAACCGAAGGCACCCCTGGTCTGGCGCACCGGACTGTCTGGTGTGCCACCGGACAGTGAACAGTACCTGTCCGGTGCACCAGGGGACTCAGACTCAAACTCTTCACCCTCGGGATTTCTCGGAAGCCGGCGCGCTATAATTCACCGGACTGTCCGGTGTGCACCGGACATGTCCGGTGCTCCAAGGAAGCGCGGTCTCCGGAACTCGCCAGCCTCGGGTTCGCGTGGCAGCCGCTCCGCTAAAATTCACCGGACTGTCCGGTGTGCACCGGACTGTCCGGTGTGCCAGCGGAGCAACGGCTCTTTTCGGCGCCAACGGCTCCCTGCGAAGCATTTAATGCGCGCACAGCGCGCGCAGACGTCAGACATGCCCATACCGGTGCACCGGACATTAAACAGTACATGTCCGGTGTGCACCGGACACCGAGGCGGGCCCACAAGTCAGAAGCTCCAACGGTCAGAATCCAACGGCAGTGATGACGTGGCAGGGGCACCGGACTGTCCGGTGTGCACCGGACTGTCCGGTGCGCCATCGAGCAGACGCCTCCAGCCAACGGTCAAGTTTGGTGGTTGGGGCTATAAATACCCCAACCACCCCACCATTCATTGCATCCAAGTTTTCCACTTCTCAACTACTACAAGAGCTCTAGCATTCAATTCTAGACACACCAAAGAGATCAAATCCTCTCCAATTCCACACAAAGCCCTAGCGACTAGTGAGAGTGATTTGCTGTGTTCATTTGAGCTCTTGCACTTGGATTGCTTCTTTTCTTTCTCACTTGTTCTTGAGATCACAACTCCATTGTAATCAAGGCAAGAGGCACCAATTGTGTGGTGGCCCTTGCGGGGAAGTTTTGTTCCCGGCTTTGATTTGAGAAGAGAAGCTCACTCGGTCCGAGGGACCGTTTGAGAGAGGGAAGGGTTGAAAGAGACCCGACCTTTGTGGCCTCCTCAACGGGGAGTAGGTTTGCAAGAACCGAACCTCGGTAAAACAAATCTCCGTGTCTCACTTGCTTATTCGCTTGGGATTTGTTTTGCGCCCTCTCTCGCGGACTCGTTTATATTTCTAACGCTAACCCGGCTTGTAGTTGTGTTTATATTTGTAAATTTCAGTTTCGCCCTATTCACCCCCCCCTCTAGGCGACTATCAGATAGCCTCTACGTGCCTCGGTGAAGCTCCCAGCGCCAGGAATCGAGCTCTACCTCGCCGAAAACACCGGATAGACGTCGCCGGACTTCACCCGATCGCCAGCGTACGTAGATCGAGCTCTATGGTGAGTCTTTCTTCGATTCCTTGCACTGGTAGATTCCTTAGCACCCCGTGAAGATCCCTGTGTCCTTGGATTGAACTCTACCGCCGTGAGCAGGCCAGAGCACACGCCGTTGACGAGCCCGCCCGCCTGCGCACGTGGCCCGACCGATTCCGGCCATCACCGTCGAGCCGTACCTCGACGTGACCACGACTTCCCGGAGCTAACCCCGCCCTTCGCCGGACCTCCCTCGCCGCCGGTAAGCCGCGCCGCCTTGTTTACTTCCGCGGTTACTGTTTAAAAGGGGGGAGGGACCTCGGGGAGAAAGGAGAAGAAGTCAGGGGGGTTTTGAATGGTCAGAGACTTAGGTGAATAGTTGCGCAGGGGCATAAGTTAAAGAATTGGTTTAGGAAAAGCCCAGTGTCCTCGGTGTAAACTGGTTTTTCATAAAACCTTTTAAGCATTATTCATTTAAATACAAATAGAGCTTGTAAAATTCATAACTTCTGTTTTATTTTGCCAAATTTAGTCAAACCAATTTTGCTAGGTTCTAAATTATGTGAACTACTTAGGAAAAATACAAAACATCCCAAGTATTGCAGAAGATTTTAAAGTTTAGATTTAATTAGTAAACTGACCAAAGGATAAATAAAGAAGGGAAATGTTGGGGACTTGTTCTCAAATGCTATGAGTTAAGAACAAGGCAACACAAAATGTTAAATGTTAATGTCCTTCGTCCTTCGAAGCATTATTTCCCTTAGGATATAACGATCTTCGGACGAAGGTCATGAAGGATGTACCTTCATCAACATAGTATACATTAATGAAAGACGAAGCATATAAAACATGAAAGATAACATGAATAATCATATAACATCATTAATATATCTTTATTATATTATCGTAGAAAAATAGAAACAATACTGAATTACAAATGTACCTTTGGCTTGACAGAAGGAAAAAGTACAAGTGTGACGCACGAGCAAGTACAAGTCAGCGTGAACAGTACGGGGGTACTGTTCACCTATTTATAGGCACGGGACACAGCCTGTGCAAAATTACATCCAGGCCCTTTACATTTGCTAATAACTTTAAGGTAATCCACCGAGGTCTAAATAGCCTTTTCCCTTTTAAGTCGGTTCCCCTTCTCCTCCTCTATGCCGATGCTCCCTTGCATGTAGCTTCGGCGCTGCGTCAACCTTCGTATTGTTCATGCTCTTCACACCGTGTGATTCTGATCCGAGACAGAAGGCACCTGTTCACATATTACACTCGGAAAACATTGTTAAATTTTGTTTTTGAGGACCTTCAGAAGACGAAGGCCCCCAACCGGAAAAATAGTTACACTTCTAGGCTGGGGTTAAGAAAAATTAGAAAGGTACTTAACCACTCCCTAGCCTGTTTAAAAATAATACAACCCTCAGTACACCAAATTAAGGAATGGTTTGCCATTTAAACTCATTTTGGCTCAAAGTTAAAGAAAATAGAAAAAGTAGTTTGAAATAAGAACCAGGGGCAACCACATTTTTGCTAGCTCATTTATTTAACATAGTTCACTGGAAAAATTTGTTAGACCCTCTGTTAGTACAAAAGAAATGCACTGCCTTTTAATTCATGAAAACAATGAAAACTTAGAAAAACCTTAGAAAAATAATCCTGAAGAGAACCCACCCCAAACCTTGGGATAACTAATAATATGTTATTATGAATTTAGAAAAATTATAAGTTCTGTTGTTTGACATTTTCAATTAACAAGTTAGTTATAATTACCTTTTTGGCATTAAACTTTAGAAAATCACAACTAAATATCCCGTAGGCCTTTTTCTGTAATTTTGAACACAAAGACCTATTATTCCTTAGGAATCTTGGCAAAAATAAATGTTGACCCAGAAACCTCACAGAAATTAGAGCTATATTGTAAAGTGCCCTTTTACCCTTACTTTTGTTAATTTTGCACAAGGAGCATCTGAACTAATTTCAACCTCCAATTTTTAGTATAACCCACATACATCAATGTTTACCCACTGTAATTTTTATAATATTTTTGGAAAATGTTAACTTGCCATGATAGTTCAAAAATTGCTTAATAAGAAGCACGATAGGAAGAAAAAGGGAAATTTTGGAAGAACTAGATAATGTACAACTAAAACCTTCTAAGAATCTCATGAAACCTGAAGATGTAATTAAAGATTGTAAGTTCATTCAAAACCCAAAAAAAATGAGGGTATAAAACCCTTAAGGATAACCAAAGGAAACCCTAGAGTACCACTGAATTTAGTATTGTTTTACTATGCATAACCTTTACAAATTGACATATCATTAATATGCATATATCTTATTCATTGCATTCGATAGACTGTAATCTCGCTGACGGGGAGTACATCCTCGTTCCGGAGCAAGGATTTGCTCAGGAGGTAGTCCAGGAGCCAGCACCAGAGCCTGCCATCGAGGATCTGCCTGCCCCAGCTTTGGAAGGCAAGCCCCGGTTTTATGCATAACCTATTCTATATGCTATTTTACTTCACTTATTGTTTGTAGGTTTGTACTGTGCACTTAAGTGTAGGAGTTGACCGAAACCTTAGTTGCATGAACTCAGGTTTTCTCTTGTGATGGATACTAGTATGCTAGGTCGAGTAGCTGCTGTTGCTAATTAGGGATCTCGGTAGAAGTCGAGTGATTTTTCTAGCACTCGCGCGAGGTCAGGAATTGACTGTATCCATTTTATATAGGAATGATGATGGTTTGTTGACAACGGTCCATGGGGATGCGTTGTCTACGAGACGAAAATTGGAATAAGGATTAAGGTGTGGTACCGTGTGTCAAGCGTTTGAACGTACTAAGCACATGCCAAGAAATATGGTAAATCGGTAAGCCTAGTACCTGCGTGAAACTAGCAGCAGACTTTACCCCTCACGCGACCTGAGACGTGGTCTCCCATTCCGGTTATGGTGGGTACAAGTGCGGTCACTGCACGACGGCAGTCGGGGTCAGTGAGGCATTGTACGCCAAGGCGATTAGCCCTGATCTGTTGACGAGGAATCGATGGGGACGGTTGACGTGTGTGGGGACGGAGTGCCTCGCCGCGTCGTGTGTTTAGGTTTACCATGCAAGGTTTAAAAACTCGATTCGAATCGTCTACTTCTCGCAGCTAATGAGACTGCTTGATCCATGCTGCTACATTGAGTAACAAGTGGAATTGTGTTGACTTGGCAAACGATGTTGATTGCTAAATGCTTGATACCATCTATGATTGGATAGATACACCTTTAGTCTTAAGAGAGTCACACTAAAACTTGAAAAGCTAAACTTGATTTTAGACACAGCTAATGCTTTTGGCAAACCAAACCCCTCAGCGAAACAGATGCATGTCTAGAGGTAGAGGAGTAGACTCCTCACACCGGGTAAGTCTAGTTGAGTATTAGTATACTCAGCCTTGCTTGTGGCATAATTTTTACAGGTTCTCCGGAGGACATGGTTGCTGGAGTGACTTGCCCGTCCATCTTGCCACTGGGATGGACAGTCGAGTGGGACCCTACCTCGGTAGAGGAGGAGCATGAGGAGTGATGGGATAGGCTTCCCATCCCTCCGTTTATTTACCGTTAGTTATATTCCGCTGCATTCCGAACAATGATCACTACTTTTGATAAACTCCGATGATGTTGTAATAAAATTAAATACTCCTTAAAGTATGGTTTTATGTTTTATTGCATTTGCTCTGTGCCTCACCTTCGTGTGAGTACGTGGTACTTGATCCTGTTAGTGGCCTCGTCGGACTAGATCCAAGGGACTAACGTTTTATTCCTATTTAAGTGTGGTCTAGCCTCTAAGGTGGGACTTAGGCACTTAAGTTGGAATAATTTGGGCGGTTCCGCCACAGCTGGTATCAGAGCTTGAACCACCAACGAGGAATCAATAAACTGTAATGACCATCTTTTCGAAAAGTAAAACTTGTTAGAAACCAATGTTGGATAGATTGGTAAGGCGATAGGGATGGACATAGAGCGTGAAGCCTTAGGATACTAGATGGGTAGCTAGGTGGCTATTTGAGTTTGCCCTACAGGCTACTATAAGGGATGGGGGTTTCTCTATTCCCTATATGTTGATGTGAGGTCGTTTAGGATGAGCATGCATGCATCATTTCATTCAAACTACTTGGTAAGTGGCCAAGAACTTTAAAAGCTATGAGGCATGATAATAAAAGATTAAGTACACTCTAAGACCCCAACGTAACCTTAGGAAAGCCAAGCACTGATTCCCTTTATTTTTGTAATTCTTTTTCTTTTTCACTTACGCTTACCATTACACAGATGATTTCTCACAAATCCTCGGAAAGAGGGAACGCATATTCCCACACAGACGGGCTTGCACGAGAGGGTTTTCCCCGCATCTTGTGGGAGGTGATGCAGGGAGCCGGTTATATGACGCCTCCCCAGTACGCGGTGTAGTTGTTCGAGGAGCACCGGGTACCCCGCTGTAGGATGAGGATGACCTTGGAGCCTCATCCCTTGCAGCCAGGCTGGCGTTCATTGGACTCCGAGTCTTTCGGATACCGGGCTGAAGACACTATCGAGGCCATTGCTCTCCATGGGTTGACGACCTTTTGTGGCTTTCACCCCTTGGAGCTGTCCACTCATCCCATCGGTTTGTTCCCCACTGAAAAGGAGGACAACCCAATGTGGAAGGATCGAGTGGAGCATGCCAAGGATGTGTTGGCTCTTTACCTAGGGCAGACTGCTCACCTGATGGTGCAATGCATGAATGCCATGTACCGTCTGCAAGCAGTGCGAGGAGAGGCAATGTCTCAGCTAATGGGCTTGGTGGAGGCTACCAAGATCACCCTGGATAACAGGGAGGACCTTGTGGTAGACCTGTCCACTGAGCTGGTGGAAAAGGACCTCTAGGTGGAGCAGATGGCCGCCTAGATTCAAGATCTTGAGGAGCTAGTAGGAGCCAGGGAGAACACCATCGAGGTTCTCGAGGATCAGCTTATGAACACTCAGCAGCAACTTGAGGAAGCTAACCAGCACATGGATATGCACCATTAGGAGATTCAAGGCATGGAGGCCGACGGGGCCGACGAGGATGTTGACATCGAGGGAGGAGAGGAGCCGGAGCCTGCATCTAGCCTGGACATTGCTGGCTCAGGGAGACCACATTCCCCCGAGTCTAGCATTGCCTCGTTTGCTCATTAGGTTTCAGAGATAGGGTTAGAAGTGTGCGGCAGTAGAAATCCTCAGAACTAGCTTAGATTTTGCACCTTTGGGGTACTAGGCTAGAAAGAGTTGAGTCTTTTGAGCACTCCTGTAACCATTAGAAAACTCTTTTGGACTTATGAATGATGGATGATGTCAACTTTAACTTATGAAGAAAGTTTTATGTCATGTGGTATCTTTTATGAAAAATGCAAGGAAATGTTTGGCATTCTGCAGACTTTGTCCTTTCATATCTTTTACCATGTATGAACCCTGATGTCAAAAGTATGATATTAAGAGCATCCTAAATTTTCAGATGGCAGGAAGAGCGCGCTGTGGACAGAATGAACGCATTCCTCCACCACCACCGCCGCCTCCTACCATGCAAGAACTGATGGCTCAGTAGAATGAGATTCTGTGATAGTTGGCTCAGTGTCAGCCACCACCTCAGCACTATGGTGGTGGTGATCACCATCAGTGTCCCCCAGCAGCAGCCACTTATCAGGAGTTCCTCAGCACTCAGTCGCCGTTGTTCACTCGGGCAGAGGATCCACTTGATGCTGATGTGTGGCTCAGGGTAGTGGAATCCAAATTCCCACTGCTTAATGAAGTTTATTCAGATGTGGCTAAGGTCCGATTTGCCACCCAGCAGCTTCGCGGACCCGCGCGGACATGGTGGGATCACTTCCTCGCTATGCAACCGGTTGACCACATGGTGGAATGGGGAGAATTTAAGGCAGCATTCAGAGGACATCACATACCAGCATGCATCATGGACCGCAAGCTCAATGAGTTTCTGGCACTCACTCAAGGGAGTCGTACAGTGTTACAGTATGCCCAAGCCTTCAATGACCTGTGTCAGTATGCAGGCTATCATGCTGACACAGATGAAAAGAAAAGGGACAGGTTCAGGAGGGGTCTCAGTACTAAGCTCCGCGGCCGTCTCAACACAGTCAGGGCCAACAGCTACATTGAGTTAGTCAACCTTGCCATTTCTCAGGAAGATTGCATCACAGCTCGCCAGGCAGAGAAGAAGAGGAAGACCCCTGTGGCAGGACCTTCAGCTCAGCCTAAGCTCTTCAGGATTGTGTATGACACTCAGAACCGGGGTCCTCAGCAGCAACAAGGGCGATGGGTGATCCGGCCCCAGCAGCAGCAGCAGGCACCCAACCGCTCTCAACCCCCAGTTTAGAGGAACAACAATCAGCCACAGCAGCAGTACCGTTAGGCCCATGACAACATATGTTTCACTTGTGGTAACACTGGACACTATGCCAAGAATTGCCCCAGGATCCAGCAGAGGCAGGGACAAAATTCCAATCAGAACCAAGGCAAGAGGCAGAAGGTGCAAGTGAGGCAAGGCAGGCTGAACTTCACCAGTATGGCTGACATTCCAGAGGGAGCACCATCGTGACTGGTATCTTTTCCGTTTTGAATTTTCCCGCAGTCATTCTTTTTGATTCGGGTGCATCACATAGTTTTATCAGTGGAAAATTTAGTGCCAAATGCCAGTTACCTTTCCATCACACCAATGGGGGCATTACCATTTCAACACCAGGAGGCAGGGTTGCCACCTATCAAATCAACAGGCATGTGCCTATAAAAGTTGGTAGTCTTGGAATTAAAACCACCTTCCTTATCTTGGGATTGGATAGTGTGGATATCATATTAGGAACTGACTGGTTATCAAGGCATCAGGCAGTAATTGATGTTGCAGCAAGGGCCATTGAGATACATTCACCTACTTGTGGTGAAATTACGTTGTATTTGCCTAACCAGGGTTGTACCCATTCCTGTGCCTTCACCATGATAGAGTCACCCGTTGAAAGGATTCCAGTGGTCGGTGAGTACCCAGATGTTTTTCCGGATGAATTGCCAGGGATGCAACTCGGCAGAGACATAGAGTTTGCAATTGAGTTGCAACCCAGAACTGCCCCTATATCCAAGAGACCCTATAGGATGCCTCTAGCGGAGTTGGCAGAATTGAAAAAGCAGTTACAAGAATTGCTGGACAAGGGGTTCATTCGCCCAAGTACTTATCCATGGGGATGTCCAGCCTTGTTCGTGAAGAAGAAAGATGAGAGTCTGAGATTGTGTGTTGATTACCGCCCTCTCAATGCGGTGACCATAAAAAATAAGTATCCATTGCCCCGCATTGATGTATTGTTTGATCAATTAATGGGGGCCAAGGTATTTTCCAAGATATACCTTCGCTCCGGCTACCATCAGATCAAGATAAGGGCCAGTGATATTCCAAAGACGGCTTTCTCTACCAGATATGGGCTTTATGAGTACTTGGTGATGTCCTTCGGGCTGACCAATGCCCTGGCCCATTTCATGTATTTGATGAACTCAGTATTTATGCTAGAGCTAGACAAGTTTGTGGTGGTCCTCATTGATGATATTCTGGTCTATTCAAAGAATGAAGACGAGCATACTAAGCATTTGCACATCGTACTTCAACGACTGCGCGATCATCGCTTATATGCTAAGTTGTCCAAATGTGATTTCTGGCTAAGGGAAATTAAATTTTTGGGTCACACCATTTCTCAGGATGGGGTATCAGTTGATCTTGAGAAAGTGCAAGAAGTGATGGATTGGAAGCCCCCTACCACTGTACGGCAGATTCGGAGTTTTCTGGGATTGGCAGGATATTATCGACGATTCATTCCAGATTTTTCTAGGATTGCCAAGCCAATGACTGAATTGTTGAAGAAAGAAGCAAAGTATGAATGGAGTCAGAAATGTGAATATGCCTTTCATACATTGAGGAAGCATCTGTCAACCGCACCCGTGCTAGCACAGCCTGACAACACCAAATCTTTTGAGGTTTATTGCGATGCTTCAGGCACTGGATTGGGATGTGTCTTGATGCAAGACAATAGAGTCATTGCCTATGCATCCCAAGCACTCAGGCCTCATGAGCAGAACTACCCCACACATGATCTGGAGTTAGCAGCTGTAGTTCATGCTCTAAAGATATGGAGACATTATTTGATGGGAGCTCATTGAAATATCTATACTGATCACAGGAGTCTCAAATATATATTCACTCAGGCTGATCTTAATATGAGGCAGAGAAGATGGTTGAAATTAATCAAGGACTATGATTTGGAAGTGCATTACCATCCGGGCAAGGCCAATGTGGTAGCAGATGCCATATGTCGAAAAGCCCAGTGCAACTATGTCACTATGGACTCCAAGGTCACCACTCTATGTGACGAGTTGTGTAAGCTGAACCTAGAAGTTGTTTCCTCAGGTACCTTGGGTTATATTTCAGTAGAGCCCACTCTACATGAGCAGATAATCATGGCCCAGATTGGTGACAAGGGTGTTCAAGTCATCAAGGAAATGCTCGAGAAAATGGTAGATAAGTACAAATGCTTCTGTCAGGATAGCAAGGGAGTTCTATGGTTTGAAGACCGATTGGTTGTTCCTAAGAATCCCGAACTCAGAAAGAAAATATTGGATGAAGCTCACCTTTCCAAATTCTCCAAACACCCTGGTAGTAACAAGATGTATCATGATCTCAAATCCTTGTACTAGTGGACCAGAATGAAGAGGGAAATTTTTAAGTATGTATCTGAATGCGACACTTGCCAGAGAGTCAAAGCTAGTCATTTGAAGGTAGCCGGTACCTTACAGCCTCTTCCCGTACCAGCTTGGAAATGGGAGGATATTTGCATGGATTTTATTGTAGGTTTACCCAACACATCCCGACACCACGATTCTATTTGGGTCATTGTGGATAGGTTGACCAAGATAGCTCATTTCTTGCCAGTACATACCACCCACATGGCAGAGAAGTATGCTGAGATCTATATTGACCAGATAGTTCGTTTGCATGGAATACCAAGGACTATTGTGTCAGACAGAGAAGCACCGTTCGTAGCACGTTTCTGGGAGCAACTGCAAGAATCACTTGGGACCCATGTAATAAGAAGCTCAGCATACCATCCTCAAACAGATGGTCAGACAGAAAGGGTGAATCAGATTTTGGAAGACATGTTGAGGGCATGTGTGTTGCACTATGGGAAGAATTGGGATAAGGGCCTTTCTTTGGCAGAATTCTCTTATAACAACAGCTACCAGTCCAACCTAAAGATGGCACCATTTGAGGCCTTGTATGGGAGAAGGTGTAGGACACCGCTAAATTGGTCACAAGCTGGAGAAAGGGAAATATTTGGACCTGACCTGGTACTTGAAGCCGAGGAGAAAGTCAGAGTCATTAAGAAGAACCTAGAAGCTGCTCAGGCCAGACAAAAGAGTTATCATGATAAGAGGAGGAAGCCTCTACAATTTGAAGTGGGAGATCATGTTTATCTTAAGGTGTCACCCAGCAAAGGTGTTCAGAGATTTGGAATCAAGGGCAAGTTAGCTCCTCGCTACATTGGGCCCTATGAGATCAAAGAGGCTTGTGGATCTATAGCTTATCAATTGAAGTTGTCATCTCATATGTCAGCAATCCATGATGTATTCCACGTATCTCAGCTACGGAAGTGTGTCCGCTTACGCACGGAAGTGCTACCTGAACCAGAATTGGAAATCGAACCAGACTTGTCTTATCAAGAGCACCCTGTCAGGGTATTGGACCAAAAGGAAAGTTCAACTCGAGCAAGGTCAATTCAAATGTATAAGATTCAGTGGAGCAACCACACAGAAGAGGAGGCTACCTGGGAGACTGAGGATTTTCTGCGTTCTCGCTTCCTCGACTTTCTGCCTAAGGGAGTCGGTACGTAACCCAACACACCCACCCCCACCTGCCCTTTGAATCTAAATATAATAAAAACCTAGTTGTTAAGAGTAGAGTAAGTTTTGGAAATAACTCTAAAAGGACTTCCTTCTGAAGTTGTAGTTAATTAGAAGAGCAGTTAATTAGAGAAACTTGGTTAAAGGAAACTGCAACACACCAACTTACACCTATTTGGTACCCCTCTAAATAATCCCTACCTAATCTCAGGACGATATTCCTTTAAGGGGGGAGGGCTGTAACACCCCTAGTGTTACCCAGAGCCCTGGCCAAAGAAACACACTATGTCCTACTCAAACCTTGTGCTATAATGGAAAGGAGGGGATTAAAAGTTTTAGAACCATGGCTAAGCTAAGCATTAACCATAACAAGAAAGAAAGTCTACCCTTCATCCAATGTTCACCCACAAACAAGATTCTAAAACCCTAACTATTTCTTAAGCCTTAAACACTAACAATGGGATTAAAGGGGGAAGAATGGGTAAATGACCAAAACAACAAAAAGGAACCTTTATTAAAGATGAAGAGTATTAGTAAAGCTACAAAACTTAGTCAGAGAAATATTACAAAAAGGCCCTACAAAAACCCAAAATCAATTCACTAAGTAGAGAGCACACTAGAGCCCTCCATTTTCTCTCTAAGTCCCCAAAACTACCCTAATCCAATGATCAGAAGTGTTCACCTTTTTAATGGCGCCAAAACCATAAGGTCTAAATAGCAAAAAGGAGCCAAATTACCTTAGGAGTACCCTAGAAAAATTTGAATCGAAGCCAAGACCTTTTGACATTATTTGACATTCATTCTGTCTCAGGGTGAACAGTGCGACAGACCCGATTTGGCATCCGCATATCTTGTGAACTAGGGCATATCTCCCATTGGAACTCACACATAATAGCTAGCCCTAGGTGCCAGTAAGAGATTTGCACAAGACCCTTGGCGAGATTCACACGTTTGCGATCTCTGCAAGCGTTTGAATAGAGGCAGAAACAAACGCCCACGTGTTCGACGCGTTCTGACGCGCTAGAGCACGCCCCGGCGCTCGGCCCCACGCGCACCGCGCCGCGCCAAGCCAAACCCGTGCCCACGCCCGCGCCCGCGCCTATAAAGCGGACCGAGGCCTCGACCGTACGCCCCCGCTCGCTCTCAACCTCGCCGGAGCGCAAGTTCACCGGCGATTGCTCTGCGCACGGCGTGCAAGCGGCCGCCCAAGACCGTACCACCATAAACCGGCCACCCTAGCCATTCCCCGCCCCGTCCGACCCTCGGGATAGCCTCTACGTGCCCCGGTGAAGCTCCCAGGGCCAGGAATCGAGCTCCACCTCGCCGGAGACACCGGATCGATGTCGTCGGACTTCACCCGACCGCCGGTGTACGTAGACCAAGCTCTACGGTGAGTCTTTCATCGATTCCTTGCATGGGTAGATTCCTTAGCACCCCGTGAAGCTCTCTGTGCCCTTGGATTGAACTCTACCGCCGTGAGCAGGCCGGAGCACACGCCGCCGACGAGCCTGCCCTTCTACGCACGTGGCCCGACCGATTCCGGCCATCACCGTCGACGAGCCATACCTCGACGTGACCGCAAGGACTTCCCGGAGCTAACCCCGCCCTTCGCCGGACCTCCCTCGCCGCCGGTAAGCCGCGCCGCCCTGTTTACTTCTGCGATTACTGTTTAAAAGGGGGAGGGACCTCGGGGAGAAAGGAGAAGAAGTCACTGGGGTTTTTGAATGGTCAGAGACTCAGGTGAATAGTTGCGCAGGGGCATAAGTTAAAGAATTGGTTTAGGAAAAGCCCAGGGTCCTCGATGTAAACTGGTTTTTCATAAAACCTTTTAAGAATTATTCATTTAAATACAAATAGAGATTGTAAAATTCATAACTTCAGTTTTATTTAGCCAAATTTAGTCACACCAATTTTGCAAGGTTCTAAATAATGTGAACTACTTAGAAAAATACAAAACATCCCAAGTATTGCAGAAGATTTTAAAGTTTAGATTTAATTAGTAAACTGACCAAAGGATAAATAAAGAAGGGGAAAATAGTTACACTTTTAGACTAGGGTTAAGAAAAATTAGAAAGGTACTTAACCACTCCCTAGCCTGTTTAAAAATAATACAACCCTCAGTACACCAAATTAAGAAAGGGTTTACCATTTAAACTCATTTTGGCTCAAAGTTAAAGAAAATAGAAAAGGTAGTTTGAAATAAGAACCAGGGGGCAACCACATTTTTGCTAGCTCACTTATTTAACATAGTTCACTGGAAAATTTTGTTAGACCCTCTATTAGTACAAAAGAAATACACTATCTTTTAATTCATGAAAACAATAAAAATTTAGAAAAACCTTAGAAAAATAATCCTGAAGAGAACCCACCCCAAACCTTGGGATAAGTAATAATATGTTATTATGAATTTAGGAAAAATATAAGTTCTGTTGTTTGACATTTTCAATTAACAAGTTAGTTATAAGTACCTTTTTGGCATTAAACTTTAGTAAATATCCAGTAGGCCTTTTTCTGAGATTTTTAACACAAATACCTATTATTCCCTAGGAATCTTGGCAAAAATAAATGTTGACCCAGAAACCTCACAGAAATTAGAGCTATAGTGTAAAGTGCCCTTTTACCCTTAGTTTTGTTAATTTTGCACAAGGAGCATCTGAATTAATTTCAACCTCAAATTTTTAGGATAACCAATAGAGGTCAATGTTTACCCACTGTAATTTTTATAACATTTTTGGAAAATGTTAACTTGCCATGATAGTTCAAAAATTGCTTAATAAGAAGCACGATAGCTATAGGAAGAAAAAGGGAAATTTTGGAAGAACTAGATAATGTACAACTAAAACCTTCTAAGAATCTCATGAAACCTAAAGATGTAATTAAAGATGGTAAGTTCATTCAAAACCCAAAAAAATGAGTGTATAAAACCCTTAAGGATAACCAAAGGAAACCCTAGAGTACCACCGAATTTAGTACTGTTTTACTATGCATAACCTTTACAAATTGACATATCATTAATATGCATATATCTTATTCATTGCATTCGATAGACTGTAATATCACTGACGGGGAGTACATCCTCGTTTCGGAGCAAGTAGTTGCTCATGAGGTAGTCCAGGAGCCAGCACAAGAGCCTGCAATCGAGGATCTGCCTGCCCCAGCTTTGGAAGGCAAGCCCCGGTTTTATGCATAACCTATTCTATATGCTATTTTACTGCACTTAATGTTTGTAGGTTTGTACTGTGCACTTAAGTGTAGGAGTTGACTGAAACCTTAGTTGCATGAACTCAGGTTTTCCCTTGTGATGGATACTAGTATGCTAGGTCGAGTAACTGTTGTTGATAATTAGGGATCTCGGTAGAAGTCGAGTGATTTTTCTAGCACTCGCGCGAGGTCAGGAATTGACTATATCCATTTTATATTGGAATGATGATGGTATGTTGACAACGGTCCATGGGGATGCGTTGTCTACGAGACGGAAATTGGAATAAGGATTAAGGTGTGGTACCGTGTGTCAAACGTTTGAACGTACTAAGCACATGCCGAGAAATATGGTAAATCGGTAAGCCTAGTACCTGAGTGAACCTGGCAGCAGACTTTACCCCTCACGTGACCTGAGACGTGGTCTCCCATTCTGGTTATGGTGGGTACAAGTGCAGTCACTTCATGACGGCAGTCGGGGTCAGTGAGGCATTGTACGCCCAGGCGGTGAGCCCTGATCTATTGATGGGGAATCGATGGGGACGGCTGATGTGTGTGGGGACGGAGTGCCTCGCTGCGTCATGTGTTTAGGTTTACCTTGCAAGGTTTAAAAACTCGATTCGAATCGTCTGCTTCTCGTAGCTAATGAGACTGCTTGATCCATGCTGCTACATTGAGTAACAAGTGGAAATATGTTGACTTGGCAAACGATGTTGATTGCTAAATGCTTGACACCATGTATGATTAGATAGATACACCTTTAGTCTTAAGAGAGTCACACTAAAACTTGAAAAGCTAAACTTGATTTTAGACTCAGCTAGTGCTTTTGGCAAACCAAACCCCTCAGCCAAACAGCTGCATGTCTAGAGGTAGAGGAGTAGACTCCTCACACCGGGTAAGTCTAGCTGAGTATTAGTATACTCAGCCTTGCTTGTGGCATAATTTTTACAGGTTCTCTAGAGGACATGGTTGCTGGAGTGAATTGGTCGTCCATCTTGCCACCGGGTTGGACAGTCGAGTGGGACCCTACCTTGGCAGAGGAGGAGCATGAGGAGTGATGGGACAGGGTTCCCCATCCCTCTGTTTATTTACCATTAGTTATATTCCGCTGCATTCCGATCAATGATCACTACTTTTGATAAACTCCGATGATGTTGTAATAAAATTAAATACTCCTTAATTTATGGTTTTATGTTTTATTGCATTTGCTTTGTGCCTCACCTTCGTGTGAGTACGTGGTACTTGATCCTGTTAGTGGCCTCGTCGGACTAGATCTGAGGGACTGACGTTTTATTCCTATTTAAGTGTAGTCTAGCCTCTAAGGTGGGACTTAGGCACTTAAGTTGGAATAATTCGGGCGGTTCCGCCACAATTCTATGAATAATTAACTCAACTTTAATCTAGGTCATTACTTGATTAAAGATCATCTTTTAGTCAAATTATAACCATAAGATTAGAATACTATATTAACAAAGCTAATTCCAATAAACATAGATTAATCCAATTAGTTAGTTAATTATAGAAGTACGTGATATCGTATAATTATTGCTGCTACTGTGTCGTAAATATTTCTATGAGGCTTTCACATTTTGAATGGAACGAATCGGGGTTAAGGTGTAAAAGTTATGATTTTCTGAATAATTTGGGTGTTAAACATAAAACAAAATGAGTTTTATTTTTATTACTAAGTTACATAGTGAAATAAGGTTACTAAACGATAGACAATATTATCATGAGTCTAATGCAATTGGTACGGGTCAATTCAGAGTTAAAATGGGTAAGATATGAATTTTACAAGTTTCTAGATATATAAATATTATTTTTATACCTAAAAACAATTTCTGGGATTTATTTTAATAGACTTTGGACCGAGAAAACAAAATCCCGTGAGTTCAGGGTTCAAACCCCAAATTCCAGGACTCAATTGCAGTAGTCTTTCCCCTGGTTTGGACGGTGGGTTATTTTTGAAATACCGCAGGAACTCTTTTGAAAGTGCACGTGTCTGACACAACGCAGGTAGTCCTGGACCACAAGATCTAGACCCGAGGGATCAGATCACGTTGCCGAACTATTAACCTAGAATCTAATCACAGCCATACATGATAGAATCAACGACCTATATACTACAGTGCGAAGGGTATATGTGACTTCTAATCCGGTCGCACGTATATTGATCAACGACCCTATTGGAGACTTGTTCTCAAATGCTATGAATTAAGAACAAGGCAACACAAAATGTTAAAGGTTAAAGGCCTTCGTCCTTCGAAACATTATTTCCTTTAGGACATAATGATCTTCAGACGAAGGTCATGAAGGACATACCTTCATGATTGCAGTTTATATTAACGAGAGGATAAACATGTAAAACACAGAAGATAACATGGATGATTATATAACATTATTAATTCATCTTCTATTGTATTATCATAAATAAACAGAAATAATACAAAGTTACTTTTGTACCTTCGGCTTGACAGAAAAGAAGAGTACAAGTGTAATGCACAAGCGAGTACAAATTAGCGTGAACAGTACGGGGGTACTGTTCATCTATTTATAGGCACAGGGCGCAGTCTGTGTGGATTTACATTCGTGTCCTCTACCGAATTTTTAGTTTTTTAGCCCCTTTTGTGACAAAAATTTACGTTTGGACCCCTAGAAATTTAATTTGCAAGTTTGGACCCGATGCTCGGCGCCATAGGATGTGGCACCGTGGTAACACAACTCATCGCCACATCCTATGGCACCGAGCTCTGACGTGGCAGCAACGACTACCTTCGCCTAGGGCTGACCTGGCATCGACGTGGTGGCGACGCGGCCTCGTAGCTCGGCGCCACAGATCTTGGCGCCGAGCTACGGATGCCTATAAAAACGGCCGCGCGGCTGGCCGAGAGCAGCACATTTCCTCTCATTTCCAAACTTCGTCAAAATTTGCTGGATTCAAAGACTTGAGTTGGTTCACTTCGTAGACCAAGGTATGGTGCCCAACTGATTCGTTTTGTATATTGGGTTGTTAGTTTCACAGCTGCTCATAGTTTCATAGTTTAATAGTTTGTATAAACCTATTATATTATCATTTCGATTATTAGTTTGTGTAAACTTATTACAAAGCATATTAGGTACAAGTGATAATTATAATCGTTTATTAGATGATAGACATGTACCGAGAGGTGTTGTGGCAGAAGAGAGGTCGTCCTCGGGAGTTATATCCAGACGTATCTAGTAAGGATGCTCCTGTTCCTCCTGAACTCCCCGTGCCTAACTGTGACTGTGGCAGACTGGCTTGGGTACATAAATCACAACATCCAGACACGGCTGCTCGCTGCTACTACCTTTGTGGCGGTTTGGACGTACGTAGCTTATGACTTGTCACTTAATTTTGTTCGCATTCATTATTTTGTAGATGTGTAATAGTGCTTCCTTTCCATAATTTTAGGGGCATCAGAGGTGTTTCTTTTTCCAGTGGATCGACGGTCCTGATAAATTTGACCCTCGATATCTTCTTTTCGTTAATTGGTTGAGTGGAAGGACTAGTCATGAGCGTTTTAAGCGTTGGGTACCTCCTCCCTCGAATCCTCCACCAATGACGGATGCGGAGAAGGAGGTAGCAACAGAAAGACGGATGGACTCACCGCCTCGATGCGATTGTGGAGACCGTGCTGTCATCGATGAAGACTATGAGAAGCAGTTCTGTTGTCCGAACATTGATTATGTGAGCCCATCGATACGCTAAATGTATGAACTAGTTATTATTTACAATAAATTAGTATTTTTTTCTCCTGCAGCCATACGGGTGGCGTAAGTGTCGTTCCAGAGAGTGGTTGTATGGTCCTTTGTCCCATTGGCTCGCAAGAGGTAAAGGAAAAGAGATACAATCAGTGGGCGAAAGAAGAGGTGAAATTTGATTCAGTACTCTGCAAATGTGGTATTGAAGCTAAGTATGGATTAGTTCCTTCCGAGCTTGGTGTTGGATATTTTTGTGGACATATGGTCGATTACGATGAGGTTGGTATTTTTTTGCATCGGCTATAATGTTATAGCGGTACTTACTATTTTTTTGTAGGAGACGAGGAAATGCAGTTGGGAGAGTTACGACGACAAATGAGAGGTGATGCGCACAATAGAGTCCAAGAGAATAATGGGACAGAAGATGCGTTGTGGATCTCGGCTCGTCGATTCGTACATTAACGATCGCATACGCGACTTGCGTAGGGAAGCAAAATCTGCCTTTTATGATAGCCCGAAGAGTGCAGAGTATAGGAGGTTGAAGGCGGCAGATGAGAAGAGAGCACATGATGCAAGGGAATGGGAAGCGGCTCAAGCCGAGAAACAGATGTTGGATAATCTTGCTGATCGCCTCAAGGGAAGTGAGTGAGATAAATGATATTATAATTATGTTAGTACAATTTATTTATCTTGACTTTGCTAACTTATTTTGCTCATTATATTTGCAGAGATTGGAAGTGGCGTAAACTATTTGGCCGATGAGGCGCATGCAAGATATGTTCAGGATAAAATGGCGACGGTTGAGCTGATGGAGGAGGAGGACGACACATCTAGATTGAGTGAGCTTATTGCTCTCGCAGAGGCAGGATTACATGAAGAAGAGGAGGACGACACATCAAGGTTGAGTGAGCTCATCGCACTAGCTGAGGCAGGATTACGTGCTCAAGAGGAAGAGGATGAGTTTATGTCTCAGGCCGCCGAAGAGGTAGAGGCGGCTTATTACAAGAAGAAGTCTGATGAGGCTGAGGCTGAGGATGAGCTATTCTCCCAAGCTGCAGATGAAGTAGAAGCCAATTATTACAAGAGAACTGGTGATAAGTGTGATGCAGGTTAATGCAGCAAGTGGAATGAGGTTGTCGTTGAGGATTGCGCGACGGATGACTCCGAAGATGAGTTACTCATAGATTGTGATTCAGATTGAAGAAACTTGTAGCCTATTATGTAGTATTTTCGTATCAAAAATAATTTAGAACTTTAAAGATGCCTTACTTATTGCTTGTTATGTTTTTTACAATTCACAAAAAAAAATTGCAAGAGTTCCCCTTGTTTTATTAACAACCACAGTTCAAATAATCACATATTATAAGACATGACCACATTTCAACATATAATACATTACAAAATAACATCGAATATAAAAACATCCACAGAACATAGTTCTTCATACAATGTCCACAAACAAAGTCCAAAATACAATGTCGACAAAACATAGTCCAAAACACATAACATAGTTCACATTACAACGTCTCCAGCATAAGTCCAAATCACAAAGTTTTCAGCATAAGACCAACATCACAAAAGTATTCATTTCCTCCTAGTCTTACCCTTGCCCTTGGCCCCAAGAGCGTCGGTGCCTGGAGTGTAAGGGTCTCGTGGACGCCTTGTACGTGGTGTCAGCTGTGATGGCTGAGTTGTAGGAGCATCCTGCAACTGAGATGGTCCAATCTCCTCCTGACCTGCGGCGCCAGCGCCAGTGTAGTCGTCGTCGTCGTCCTCGTCATCGTGGGCCACGTCATCAAACGTGTCCCGCGTCGATTGCGAGGAGCTCAGTCCTGCTGTAGATGGTCCAACTGCACAAATGGGAGGCTGAACGTCCTGCTGCATACGAGGCACAGGCAGCTGCACATCAACGCCCGCTAGAGACCGGCATCCACACCGAGCCGCTGCACGACGAAGACGACGTGATACCCTCTGTAATCGAAATATTAGTTACAGACATATGTTACAACATACAAATAAACAAGTTTTCTTTTAAACATTGATACTCACTGATAGTAACGATAGCGTAGTACTATCTGAAGTTCTCTGTGAGATACGCTCAAGTTCAACAACAGATACGAGCATAGAGTTTCCCTATTCACAAGTTAAAACATTAGGATGCTCAAAACTAGACATAAAGCATTGAATTGAAATCTCTAATTTTAGTAAAGAAATAGTTACCACTCTGTCAAGGATTGGAGCTGCCTCAATTTGGGACCCGTGCCGAGCAGCTATGTCGAAAGTTGTGTCTTCGTCGTCTGACGATTCTTGCTCGGCATAGTCTGCAGCTGTCCAATGTCCCTTCAGCTTGCACCTAGTCACACCAGCATACCAAATCAAATACCTCCGGAAGTTGTAGTTTGTGTGCGCCTGTTCGTTCTCATAGTTAAGATCCCCATGTTGTTCCCATTCATCAATGTAATCACGGTGGTGGGTCTCGAAGTCCGTGACCTTCTTCTGTCTCTGTCTGTCAAACCTACAAAAGTTAGAAACATATATTAGCGACTAACTGATATTTCAATTATTAGTTAGAATAACAAGTGCATGTAGTCACTCACTTATGAAGTTCTATTGAAGTCGAGAATGGCTCCACCGGAAACTCCTGTCGCAATCTGAACTGTCGAGCAACTCTGTGGGGCAAGTGGTACTCAACAACATAAAAACAGATGAGGGGATACCTCATTAGGTAGAGGTTCTCGTCTATTGAGCACATGCTGCTCAACTGTATGCTGGCGAAATATGGATCAAGATACGGTTGCCAGGTCACCTGCAAAAGTTTTAGAAAGCACATGTAAGTTTATAGTCATTTTACCAACTGTTTAAGGAAAAAGATAAAAGTAGACAACTCACCATCAAAGGAGTAAGTGTGTCGAGCTCGTTTGAGTACTCCACGTAAGCACGCTGGTGTCGTGCGAATGGCTCCTCGACCTGGTCCCAGCGGTAAGCAGCCGTGGGCTTAAGCCGATGTCCGGCTACCATGAACCACTCACGAGGAGGAAACTCTCTGGGTCGCCCGACGGGTATGTGTGCCCACATCCACAGCTGTAGTAGGTAGACACATCCACCTAAGCTAGTGGTCCTCGACGAACGACGACAAGCCTCGCAATGTTGCCTGTACAGGAAGGCCAACACTGCAGAAGCCCAGCTGTAACCTCCTGTCATATCCCAGTCAGTCAGGCAGGGCAGAAACATCCATGACGCGTTGTCGCCTGTCGCGTCTGGAAAAAGAACTGAACCAAAGAGATGGAGAATCCAAGCTCGACAATGGTATCCAACTGTCTGCTCGTCTGCACCAGGTGGACACTGCCAAAAGGCCTGCCTAAGCCAGGTCAGTGGGACTCCGGTGTTGTGGCTACCTCGTAGGTCATCCGGAAGCAGTCTCCCAAGAAAGGCCTCCACCCTCTGCCTCCATCCGCCTGGTGATACTTGACCAGTCACTGGACGACCGATAATGCTGAGACCAAGAATCTTCTGGCAATCTTCAAGCGTCACGGTCATCTCACCGCAGGGAAGGTGGAAAGTGTGAGTCTCTGGCTGCCACCTATTGGAAGACAAACGAATACAAAATCATTAGTATGCAAAGTAGATTTGATAATTGTAAATATTAAACAACTAGAGAAGTCTTTACCTGTCGACCAGAGCCGTCAACGCCGCTGGGTTGAAAGTGGGCAGCCCACGGCGAACCTTGTACGATACGACATCCAAGCCAGCCCTCTGTAGGAGAGGAGTGTACCTCTCATCGTACCTCATCTCCTCCAGAAACCGGTCGTGGGTCCGGACCCGCAGAACGGGCAACACCTAGCAATCAAAAGAATTTCATTAGTCAAATATACGTCGCATATATTAATTCGAAAATTTAATATATGTGCAAAATATTACCTCTCCCTCTGTGGTGAGACAGCCCCTGTGGTGCTCGTCGTAGTGAGGGTCCAGCAAGTGGAACTGCGCCATCCTGCAAATTAAGATATCAACATATTAGAATATAAGTTGTGTACCAAGTGTAACAAAAACATCGACATATTAGAATAAAATTTGTGTACAATAAAATATATCACACCTGACTAAGTGTCCAAATGCATGTACGTGAGTTGTGGCCAAGTCTACCGCATTTTCCGCATTCATTCTGCTCTAGGTCCACGAGAAAGGGGGACGCTCGACCTCTCCTACTGCGACCGGAAACCTGATCCATAACCATGTTGCACCGGCTCCTTTTCCTACTACCACGTTGGTCCCATTGATGCGCTGGATCAGCAACATATACCGGACCAGTGTACGTTGGCCATTGTGACTCATCAAGAAATGGCTCAAAACGAGGGCTCTAGGTACGTACTAAGCTCTCTACACTGAACTCAGAAGGTATTCTGCTCTCAAATGCAAAGTTACGATGACGTGCAGCCGCAACATAATGAGAACATGGAAAATGGTATTGTCTAGGTTTACCACAACCGCACGAGAATGCATCAAGTAACACGACATGTGTCCTCGAAGGTCGCACCTCACCGTCGGAAGTTATGCCGCCTAGTGTTGTTACCTCGTATTTACCCAACTCCTCATCAAAGCATTGTACCTCATTTCTATGGGCACGTTCCTTTGCATTATTAAGGTGTGATGTTGGTTTAGGTGCCCATCTCTGCCCTCGCGTCTGCATTGCCTTGGCCTACGCGTGTCTATCATTAAACCAAGCCACAAGCCTCGTAAACCCTTGAGCACACTGTTAAATGACTCGGCCATGTTGCTAGTCTGAAACTCGAACCGCTAGCCACCTTCGTCGTATGCCCTTGTCCATTTCTGCGGTTCCCTCAGCAATCCAGCAATCCAGTTCTTACCTTCAGCATTTGTTGCATCTTTTAGTTCCTTCAACTTATCCTCGAAAAACGAAACCTCCAACTGTCGACATACCTCCTCAAAAAGGGGGAAGTTAGCCTTGCTATGATCCTTTCGAAGAAGATTTTCTGCTAGATGTCGAGTGCACCATCTGTGGTGCATGGGTGCGTAGCCAGGAATCTGCTCTTGCACTGCATTAAGAATACCTTGGTGTCTGTCAGATATGACACCAACCTCGCGTCCAGGGCCTACGACATGGATGCGTACAAGCCGCAAGAACCAAGACCAACTATCTTTGTTCTCCCTCTCCACCAAAGCAAATGCCAAAGGAACCAGTGCGTTGTCTGCGTCGCATGATATGGCAACCAACAATGTGCCCTTATACTTCCCAAGCAGAAAAGTACCATCAATAGAGAGCATGGGACGACAATGCCTGAAGGCCTCTACGCACTGCGAGAAACACCAGAAAGCACGAAAAAATATCTCTCTGCCGTTCCTCCATTCATTAGGTTTGGGGATGTACTCGTAATGCATGCCTGGGTTTTCTGCTTTGATTGCATTGAACAATGCTGGTAACTTCTCATAACCCTCCTCCCAATCCCCGTATATCATCTTCCATGCTCGCTGCTTTGCTCTCCATGCTTTCCCATATTTGATCCTGTAACCAAACAGCTCCGAAGTCATGGTCATAATTGACTTCACCTTCAAGTTTGGCTGACCCTTCAATATCCCCAATATCCTTTTCGCAATCAGGGTAGATGTCAACTGACGATGCTTAGAGCTCAGCTCTATCTGGGCACAAGTGTGTGGACCTACAATTTTGGTGATCTTAAACTTTCCGGTATCCTTCTACCTTCGGGCACATACCCTCCAATTACATCCCGACACCTCGCACACAACAGTGTAACGACGTTGTGCATACGAATGTCTCACCTTGAACGGCCTCTTGCGGTTCACAGAATATTCCTGTAGCCATCGTCTCAGTGTAGGCAGTGTTGGGGACTTGTTCTCAAATGCTATGAATTAAGAACAAGGCAACACAAGAAATGTTAAACGTTAAAGTCCTTCGTCCTTCGAAGCATTATTTCCCTTAGGACATAATGATTTTCGGACGAAGGTTATGAAGGACATACCTTCATAAATTCAACATATAATAATGAAGAAAGAATCATATGAGACACAAAAGATAGCATAAACCATTATGTATTATTATCAACTCATTTCTGTATTATTATTATAGAAAAGTAGAAATAATATCAAATTACAAATGTACCTTCGGCTTGAAAGAAGGCGAAAGTACAAGCGTGACGCAAAAGCAAATGCCAAGTCCGCATCAGCAGTACGGGGGTAATGTTCACCTATTTATAGGCACGGGACACAGCCCATATAAAACTACATCCATGCCCTTTACATTTGGTAGTAATTCTATAGTAATCCACCGAGGTCTGAATAGCCTTTTCATCTTTAAGTCGGTTTCCTTTTCTGCTACCACGCCGAAGCTTTCCTGCTCACATCTTCGGCGCTGTATCAACCTTCGTATTATTTGGGCTTCTCCTACTGTGATATCGACTCGAGTCCGAAGATACCTGTTCACACATTATACTCCAGAAACACTGTTAAATCTTGTTTTTGAGGACCTTCGGAAGCCGAAGGCCCCCAACAGTAGCCCCTCGCAATATTAATTTGTTAGAATAATAAATTTAGATTGCGACATGGACGAAGGCCTTAAGCCGAAGGTCCGAAAAAACACCTTCCCTTTGCTAGAATAGCAACATTCACTGACAAGGGGGTCTTCCAATTTTCAACGCACTGGGCGTATAAATAAGAGCATACCGCGAGCTCATTTGGTACGCTCTCTTGCCATCTGCTCTTGCTCACTCAATTTTTAGCTCTTGCGCACCAAGACTTTTTAAGTTTTTAAGCTTTGGCGTTGAAAACAATTTTTTAGTGTTTCCGAAGATGTCTGAGGATAAGAAGGCTGCTGCCGAGATGAAGCTGAGTCTCTCTGAAGAGAAAAACCTGGGGTTTCTTATAGCAATGTCGAAGACCAATACAGAAAAAATCACCAAAGAGATTTTAGAAGGTTTGTCTGAAGATACTGATGACAGCGACAGTTATGATGTTGATAGTGGTGGTGAAGACTCCGAAGATCGCCCTTGGCGACCAAGCCATGCGGTTTTCGGCAAATCAAGTATCAAAGAAAATCATCTTGTCAACATGAGGGGAAGATATTTCCGGGACTTGTCCGTTGTGAGGGCCGACGAAGGAGAAAAGACTTGTCCGAACCCTGAAGAAAATGAAGTCGTAGTGTACCGAAGCTTTTTGAAAGCTGGACTACGATTTCCCCTGAGCAACTTTGTCGTAGAGGTGCTGAAAATATTTGAAGTCTATCTTCACCAACTTACCCCCGAAGCAATCATAAGGCTGAATACCTTCATGTGGGCCATGAGAAGCCAAGGTCTGGAACCTGATGCGAAAAGTTTCTGCAACATACACGAATTATCATACGAGACAAAACCCTGGGGTAAGGAACAGTATCACAATAATTTTGGCTGCTACAGTTTCGTTTCTCGGTCTGGGTCAAGCTGTCCCGTGCCAACCTTTCGGAAGAGATGGCCCGGCGACTGGATGACAAAATGGTTTTATGTGAAGAATGACCTGAAAACACGGGAAGATATTAAAGGTATAATTATGCGCCCTATTTGGCAAAGCTTCGGGCTGCGGAGGCCGAAGGTTGAAATGAATGAAGCTGCCGAAGAATGCCAGAGAGCCTTCGGAGTTATTTGTTCTTTTATTGGAACAAGAGATTTGGTCCAAGAGCATATTGCCTTCAGAGTATGGCCGCTCGCGGAAAAATGGGAAATGCCACAAGAGACTATAAAGGAGGCTGACGAAGGTGGACTTATCAGGCTGAAGTATACTTTCAAATTCGGAGACAAATTCGTAGAGCCAGATGATGACTGGCTAAAAAGCATTGAAAATGTAAGTGATGAACTACTTGGGGTTTATTCAAAGGCCGAAGATACTGCATTGTCAGCAGCCTTCGGAGGCCGGAAAAAGAAAAGACTGAACCGAGTGTTTGACGCAATTGGGTTCGTGTACCCCGACAACCAGTATCCAACGCGGGGCCAAAAAAGAAAAAGCGCAACTTCTGCACAGGAAACTGCTTCAGCCGCTCCCAGCGAGCCAGCGCCGAAGAGACAAAGGGTAAAAGTTCTCACACACCGGCCACGTTACATTGAACCAGCTATAGTACCTGAGTTCGCCGGTGAAACCTCTTCGGCCACCGAAATTAAAGAACTAACTTCAGAGCCGAAGTTCGAAGAAAAAGCTGAAGCACCTTCAGCAGAGAAAGCAGAAGAACCGAGTACTGAAGGAACGAAAATATTGGAAATTTTAAGTCCTTCAGCAAGTGTTGAGACAACAAAAAACCAAAAGGGCCCAGCGGTGACCCCAAAAAGAAAAAGAATGGTCATTGTGCTAGATGTTCTGGAGACAATTGAGTCCTCAAGCACGACTCCGAAGAAGACTGTTGAAACTCCCGAAGTGGAAACTGAAATCTTTGATGCTGAAGCTCCAAAGCAACAAACTGAGACTGAAGCTGGGCCTTTTGAGCCCACGAAGGTAAAATCCTTGGAAACCGAGGAAGAAAAAATGACAGAGCCAATTCTTGTTGAAGAAATCAGTGCTGTTGCCCCCAAAGCATCCCCCAAAGTCCTTGATTATATTGTTCGACATGCTTCGGGGAAAAAGTTGTCTGAAAAAGAAAAGCAAGAGGCCCAGTTTTACGCCCAAAAACTGAAATATCCAAAGGGGGCGTTGATATTCAACGGCAGCGGAGAAGAAGACTTCTTGTATTTTCTCCCTGACAGCAAGGAGATTTCTGTCTGTCGGGAGATGAGCAAGAGCTTCGGATTCCCAACACTTGAAGACGGGCTCTCGGTGTTGTCGAAAAACGAGCTGGCCGACAGCTTGGCGTACAATAGCTTAAAGGTGCAAAAAATGAGGTCTTTGTATTTTTTCTTGAAACCAAAATTTTTCGTTTGCTTAAATTTATTGACGCACATACATTTTTCTTTGCAGGGCCTTATACTTAGTAATGCCCTCAGGGCCCAAAAAGATGCCGAAGATGAAGGGTGTGTTATGGCCCTGAGCAACCTTTGTTCCGAAGTAATTGAGCTAAGGAACGAAGGTCTCGAAAAAGATAAAATATTGCATTCATTGATAAATAGAATAAAAGAAGACGAAGCTACTTTTAAAGGTCAAGCTGAGGCTCAGAAGCGTGAAATTGAAGATCTTCGAAAACAACTAGCCAGAGCTAAAGAGGAACGCATACTTGAAGAAACGAGGCGAGAACTTAGCGACCAATGGGCAAATCATTTAGAAGGAACTGTTGAAGAGCTTCGTTCGTCCAAGAAAAGATGCTACGACAAATCTATGGAGTGTGTTAAGAAAATAAAAGCTAGCTTTGCCAGCGTTGGCGCATTTTCGAGCGAAGAAAACTTTACAAGAGGCAACCCCGAAGATCCCATCGAATGGATTAATCACGAAGCTGAGGCCTTCGAGGAAATTTTAAATAGCCGTGGGGACATATGTGCTTTTTCGGGTGCCAGTAGGATTGCCACCATTTTGGAGAAAAAGGGCTGCGAGCATGTAAAGATTTTAGCGCAATCCGAAGCTACCTTGTCCTTCGAAGATGCAAAAGATCCTTCAGCCGAAGCTAGCATGGTTGGTGGAAAATTTTTCACCGATGTCTGGGACAATGGTGGTCGAGAAATGGCCCGAGAAATTATCCAAAAAAGCAAAAAGGGCATCCATGATGCTAGAAAAGTAGCAGAGGCTGCTGAGAAAAGCGCAGAGCCCGAAGGGCAAATAGGTATTAACTAATGGTTTTTATTGTGTTGTAATTTTTTATTTTAAACTTCGTTCGCAATTTGTAATAGCAATGTAGTTGTATCCTGTCCTCCCTCAGATCCTACTAAAGCGTCTCCGGGCCCTCCCCCGAAAGATGACGATGAAATTAAAAAGATGGCTGAAGCTATCATGGATCAAGTTGTTAATCAACTCCTGAATGAAGCTGCGAAAGTAGTACTTAGGGAAGACTAGGTGCTATTGTAAAAACATCTGAAATATAATATGTATAATATCTTGTAATCCTGAATGTAATATACTTGTCTTTTTTTTATGGTTCAATTCTTTACGATGCATGAAATTTTACATACGTACCGTTTTTGAGTCTTTGACGAAAAAACACCTTCCCTTCTTTTCATGCTTCGTGAAGAAGAATTTTTAGTTATCACAACAATATCCGTAGTGTTCTGATGAAGAATATCCAAGCTTCGTGAAGATATTTTCCGAAGCTACACTTCCGAAGATCAATAGTGTATCTCCTTGTGACTTAGCATGATTTTCCCCTTTTTCAAAACATTCTTCTGAAGATCGATATTGTGTCCCCTTCTTGTGCCATATGCAGCATGATGTATGATGCTTATGCCATGCGAAATGATGTGATGATGTTATGCTATGTAAAATGGTATTTATTACGAAGATACACGCACATCCCTGTAATAAAACACATAATCTTTTTAAATCAGCGTTGACTTTTCGTTGTAAGCCTCCCTTAGGAGCTTCTTCGCCTTTTACTTCAGCGGAATCAGCGTTTATTTTTCGCTGTAAGCCTCCCTTAGGAGCTTCTTCGCCTTTTACTTTCAGCGGTATTCGCGTTGACTTTTCGCGCTTCGCCTTTTACTTAGGCGGTATCAGCGTTTATTTTTCGCTGTAAGCTCTGCATTCCCTTTGGAATGACTTTGGAGCAGAAAACTTACACTGCGCTCCCTTTGGAACGGCTTTTTGTAACTTCAGCAAACTTACTCTGCGTTCCTTAGAACGACTTTTTGTTGCTTCGAAGAATTTTTGATAATTCGAAGGTCCTCCTTGTTATCGCAAATCTTTAAGCTTCAACAACTTAAGCCTGTGGAGAAAATATATTTTCCTTGTGGCAAACAACGAAACTATTACATGAAATTTAAAAAATGTCCTTTATTACACAGAAAATAAAACTGAATGGAAAAGACTACTATCAAGGTAGGATATTTGTCAATAGATGTGCTTCGACTCTGGCACAGTGCTATTGACTGTGCGAGCTTCGGACTGTTCTCTGAAGTCCCTTTGGTGTTGAGCATATTGGCCCCCTTCTGGCTGCTGGCCTTGTTGCAGCGGTGGTGGAGGCGAAGGCTGTTGCGAGGAAGCTTGAGGTTGACTCGCCGAAGCAACAGAAACTGCAGGGTGGTTGCCTACATATTCTGGGATGTAAGGCGAATGATACGAAGCAGTGTGCATGATTTGCTTCGGCTGAGCCTGTTGTGCTGCAGCTTCGGCTATCTCCTTTTGCTTCTGGATGGTAACATGGCACATCCTGGTGGTATGGCCCTTGTTTTCACCACAGAACAAGCAAAATATTCTCCTTGGTTGATCTCCAAACCTTCCACCGAAGCCCCTGGCGCCTCTGCCTCTTGGAGCTGGCGGCCGGAAGGAGCTTTGCTGTTGCCCCGAAGCCTGTGAGGAGCACTGTGGCCTTTGCTGCTGACTTCCCTTATCATCATTTTGAGTAGAGTTGTGAATTGACCTAACATGCCTCGGATAAAATCTTCCTCCGAAGCCCCTGGTCATTTCAGAAAACTTGAAAGCCTCCTCCCTTCTTTGACGAAAATCATTGTCGGCACGAATATACTCGTCCATCTTCTGGAGCAGCTTCTCCAAAGTTTGAGGAGGCTTCCTAGCAAAGTACTGAGCTGAAGGTCATGGCCGAAGTCCCTTGATCATGGCCTCAATGACAATTTCATTGGGCACTGTTGGTGCCTGTGCCCTCAAACGCAAGAACCTCCGGACATACGCCTGAAGGTATTCTTCGTGATCCTGGGTGCACTGGAATAGAGCTTGAGCAGTGACCGGCTTCGTCTGAAACCCTTGGAAGCTGGTTAACAACATGTCCTTCAGCTTTTGCCATGAAGTTATCGTTCCTGGCCGAAGGGAGGAATACCAGGTTTGAGCAACACTCCTGACAGCCATAACAAAAGATTTTGCCATGACTGCAGTATTGCCACCATACGAAAATACTGTTGCTTTGTAGCTCATCAAAAACTGCTTCGGGTCTGAATGGCCGTCGAATATGGGAAGCTGAGGCGGCTTGTAGGACGGAGGCCAAGGTGTAGCCTGCAGCTCAGCGGACAGAGGAGAAGCATCATCAAAAGCAAAATTTCCATGGTGAAAATTCTCATACCAGTCATCTTCGTTGAGGAAACCCTCCTGATGAAGGTCTTTATTCTGAGGCCTTCGGTTTTGCTCATCCTGAGTAAGATGACGAACTTCTTCAGAGGCTTCGTCTATCTGCCTTTGCAATTCAGCTAGCCTGGCCATCTTTTCCTTCTTCCTCTGCACCTGTTGATGAAGCATCTCCATGTCTCTGATTTCTTGCTCTAGCTCATCCTCTGGCGGTGTCGGGCTGACAGCCTTCCTCTTCTGGCTTCGGGCCTCCCGAAGGGAGAGAGTCTCCTGATTGGGGTCTAGCGGTTGCAGAGCTGCAGCCCCAGTTGCTGAAGCTTTCTTCGGCGCCATAGTGAAGGTTTATGATCGCCGAAGGTGTTCAAAACTCAAAGAGTGGAAGTGAGTTCACCGGAGGTGGGCGCCAATGTTGGGGACTTGTTCTCAAATGCTATGAATTAAGAACAAGGCAACACAAGAAATGTTAAACGTTAAAGTCCTTCGTCCTTCGAAGCATTATTTCCCTTAGGACATAATGATTTTCGGACGAGGGTTATGAAGGACATACCTTCATAAATTCAACATATAATAATGAAGAAAGAATCATATGAGACACAAAAGATAGCATAAACCATTATGTATTATTATCAACTCATTTCTGTATTATTATTATAGAAAAGTAGAAATAATATCAAATTACAAATGTACCTTCGGCTTGAAAGAAGGCGAAAGTACAAGCGTGACGCAAAAGCAAATGCCAAGTCCGCGTCAGCAGTACGGGGGTACTGTTCACCTATTTATAGGCACGGGACACAGCCCATATAAAATTACATCCATGCCCTTTACATTTGGTAGTAATTCTATAGTAATCCACCGAGGTCTGAATAGCCTTTTCATCTTTAAGTCGGTTTCCTTTTCTGCTACCACGCCGAAGCTTTCCTGCTCACATCTTCAGCGCTGTATCAACCTTCGTATTATTTGGGCTTCTCCTACTGTGATATCGACTCGAGTCCGAAGATACCTGTTCACACATTATACTCCAGAAACACTGTTAAATCTTGTTTTTGAGGACCTTCGGAAGCCGAAGGCCCCCAACAGGCAGGTCCTTGAAAAGTAAACCTACCTTAATCTCAATGTTGTCGGCGTTATCCGGAGCCTGTAGCAGTACATCATCACGTCCTTCAGCATATGCACGGGTGGAATGACTTAGACTGCTAAATTCATGTACTGCAGGGTCACGCTCTGGACACAAACGTCTTATGAGTTCAATTTCTTGCTCGGTCATTTCTTGAACCGGACGGTCATCATCAGAATCTAAGGCCCGTGCAGCCTCATATGGCTCCTCCTCATCCTCAATCTGAACATCAACACTATTGGATGCCCTGCATATGTTGTCCATATTATATGACACAGGCACATCAAGATAAACACCATTATCGATTTGTGGAGATCCTACATCGGATGGAAGCAAGAAATACCACATTAAAAAGACTAATGAAACGAAATAACGATGGATATGAACAACGTGTCAAAGACACTGGGATGATCCTGAACTGGATCCTGGGTCAATGGGATCTCTTGGGGGGGTACCACCGGATTAGAAGCCCCACAAACGCCAGGAAGAGGACGAGAAATCCCATACTCGTGCGGCCCCGATTGAGCATCGGGCACAACAACCACTTCTTCCGGAAGCTCTACCAAAGGAGCTTCAATACGAGATGCATTGGGAATTTGGAGAGTCAACCCTGTTAGCAATCTTGCATATCTTGTATTTATAATAACCTCTCTCCTTGATTGAAGGCTGTAATCTCTCCCTGTGCGGTTGGCTTGCATGTCACCCACGGGCTATTTATGTACCTCTGTACGCCATATGGAATACATCAATTATTCCCTAAACTATTACATGGTATCAGCCGCGGTTTCATTCTGCTACACTTCCGCAACCACCACTCATCGCAGATACGATCGCCACCACCGTCGCTGACTTCTCGTCGCAGGGGGTGCCGCCGGTCTTCATCGCCGAGCGCTCGCCCAGTGTGCTGGGCACTTCCAAGTTCCAACTCGCCAGGCTCTAGCAGCCCCGATCTGGTCGCCGTGCTGCTTCTTCCTGATGGAGATTAACGCTACTGCAGCCACCCAAGCTGCAGAGGATGCGGCTGCCGCAGCCCGCGCGGAGGACACACGCCGTGCTGAAGAAGCTCGCCTTCGCGCTGCTGCCTTGGACGACTACGAGCGCGCACACGAGGCCATTTGGGCACAGGCCACCGCCATCGTCAACGTTAAGGCCCTCATCCCCGTCGTCCTCGATCAGGCTGCGAACAACTACACCAAGTGGCGTGGCATGTTCCTCATCGTTCTGGGCAAATATGCCCTTACCCACCACGTTCTGGAAGACGACGCCTTCCCTGCGCGTCCGGCGTGGGCACAGGCGGACTGCTGTGTTCTGACGTGGATCTACGGCACTGTCTCCAACGACCTCCAGCAGTCCCTAATGATGCGACAACGTCCTGCGCGCGAGGCTTGGCGCTACCTCGAGGACACGTTCCTTGGCCAGAAGGAATCCCGCGCGCTCCTCCTCGAAACGCAGTTCCGCAACCTCCGACAGGACTCCATGAGCATCACTGACTACTGTCGTCGTCTTGAGTCGATAGCCGCTTCCCTCGCCGAACTGAGTGATCCCATCGGGGATCGGCAGATGGTGCTCACGCTTCTCCGTGGCCTCAGCGGCAAGTTCCATCACATGGTGTCCATCCTCAAGCTCCACCAGCCGTTCCTGACGTTCGCACAGGCCCGGACACACCTCCTACTGGAGGAAATGGAGATCGACAACCGTCCACCGTCTCCGCCATCCGCCCTCGTCGCTACAGCTCCTCGCCCAGCGACATCTGGGACGCCAGCACCTCCACGCTGGGGACGCCTCCCACCATGCGCCCTCCTGGTGGCCAGCGCAATAACCGCCGTCGTGGCCGCGGCGGCCGGGGCACCCCCCAGTCATCTTATGGTGGTGTTCATACAGGTCCCAACGGTGGTGCTATTCCCGGTGTCCATCCATCCTTCCAGCATCCGTGGCAAGGCACCGTTCGCATGTGGCTTTACGACTAGTCTGGGCGTTCTCCACCGCCCCCACCTGCCTTCAGTGCCGTTCCCCAGTATGCCGGCTTTGGTGGCGTGCCCAGTTCCTATGGCGGCATCTACGTTCCCCCACCTCCTAAGTACGGCACGTACTACGGGGGAGCTGCGTCTCTGGCATTCCAGGCGTCTTCGCCAGGCTCCCAGACTCTACCCGCGACAACGCCTTGGAACCCCATCCACGGCGGGTCTTGGCATCAGGACTCACTTGCGCAATCCTTCAACACCATGACTCTGAACCCACCGGCATCTTCTTCTGAGTGGTATGCTGATTCCGGTGCCGGTTCACACATGACATCAGACGCTGGTAAACTTTCCAATATTTCCCCACCTTCTTCCTTTACTCCTTCCTCTATTATTGTGGGCAATGGTGCCTTACTCCCCGTCACTGCCACTGGATCATCCATTTTTTCTTTACCACATCGTAATCTTGTTCTTAACATGTCTTGGTGTCTCCCAACATTATTAAGAATTTAATTTCCATTCGTCGCTTCACCACGGACAATAATTGCTCCATTGAGTTTGATCCTTCTGGCCTTTCTGTGAAGGACTTGCACACCAGGAATGTGATCGCCAGGTGCAATAGCTCCGGTGACCTCTACTCGTTCTATCTACCATCCACCAGCACCTCCGCGTTCGTCGCTGCACCTATTTCCCTTTGGCATCGTCGTCTCGGACACCTTGGCCATGAAGCTCTGTCCAAGCTCCTTAGATCCAGTGCTATTTCGTGCAATAAAAATGATGTCAAGCATATATGTCATGCTTGTCAACTTGGTCGGCATACACGCTTGCCTTTCAGTTTATCTAGCTCTCGAGTTGTTTGCAATTTTGATTTAATACACTGTGATCTTTGGACATCTCCCCTTGTTAGTGTGTCAGGCTACAAATATTATCTTGTTATTATTTATGATTGTTCACACTACATTTGGATGTTTCCGCTTCGCAAGAAATCCGAGACATTTTCCACCATTTCCAATTTTCTTGCTTACATTCGCACACAATTTGGCACCACCGTCAAGAGCATCCAATGTGATAACAGCCGTGAATTTGATAATTCTCAGGCCCGCACATTTTTTCTTTCTCACGGTATTGCACTGCGCATGTCGTGCCCATATACTTCTCAACAAAATGGAAAAGCAGAACGTTCCCTTCGCACCATAAACAACATTCTGCGCTCCCTATTATTTCAGGCGAGTCTCCCTCCGGCCTACTGGGTTGAAGCGCTTCACACCGCAACATATCTTGTGAACCGACTCCCCACTAAAACCCTCGCCTTCTCCACACCATACACCTCTCTCTACTCCACCCAACCTTCCTATGATCATCTTCGAGTTTTTGGGTGTGCTTGTTATCCCAACATGTCAGCCACAGCACCTCACAAACTCTCTCCCTTGTGACACCCCAGGTGTCTATTTCGCATTTTGTCAGGAGATTTATTCTAATCTCGGAAGCTCAGTGAAAATTTCTATCTCTTTAGCACATTTATCTCCATTTATCAAGTTACTCATGAATGTTTCACCAAATTTGGAATTATTCGATCTCAAGAACAGCCAAATTTGGAGCCTGTTAAAACTTCTATTTCTCGGAGCAAATGCAAATTCGAAAGTCAATATCGTCTCGCGACTCCTGTCCAGACTCATTTATTCGGACTCTCGATAGTTGTGATGTTATCCGATCTATGTCCGAATCCGCTTTCTCGATAGTCGGTCTATGTCCAAATACATAATCCGAATCCGCATTCTCCAGCGAAATCTCTGTTGTGTCAATCTCTAATAAATTCTTATGCAAATCAACTTGTTTTCTATATATCATCATTCATCTCTATCTATCAAGTGTATTCTAAAGATTTCTCAAAGGTTGAACCAAATGCTCACATGAAAACATAAATCATATACTTGCTTGAGACTGCTCGATTAAATAAAAGCAAATTTAGAAATTCAACCAAGTTATGACAACTTTCCCAAAACACTCTAAATCAACTCTACAACAAAAGTTATTGAGGGTTTATGCCAAGAAAATATCAAGAAAATAGTCCGATTGCCTTAAAATATAATTGAGAGCATTATAATGATGCTACCTTGACCAAAGTGAAACTTTTATTTATATTCAAGATATGAGGTTTGACCTTTAATAAAAATTGTAGAACCTGTGTTATACAACAAATTTTATATTTAAACCAAGCTTTGATTCAATTTCTAAGTATCTCAAACAGTGCCATCAAGACAGAATAAAAATCTGATTTCTGAATTCGAATTCTTCTAAGTCTGAAATCAGCATCGTTCGGGTCGACGTCTCGCGTTCCCAAATTTTTGTTGAACAACTCAAGTTTCCCCAAATATAAAAGTTGTTAATAACTAATAGGGGCACAACATATTAAAAGATGACATTCATCCGATTCCGTTTGACATGCTTTGACACTCAGTTTTTGTAAGTTTCCACTGTTTTCTGAGCCACTGACAAACCAATTTTCGTGGGTCTATAACTCTCTAACCAGTGCCCGAATCACCTCAAGTTCTGTACAACAATTGTAGAGTGTACATCAAGGAAGAAATCTTCTACAGCGACCAAGGTCCGAAAACAAGCAGAAAACGCCAAAAATGGCCGCCCAATGTCGACATTTTCTCACCTGCCACTGCTCACTGCCACCTGACATGTCCAGAGCTCCAGCTCAATAAATGGCAGCCCACCCCTCTCCTTCTTTTCCCCCACACGCCACTTCCACTCCTCTCTGTCCTTGGGCGCATGGAGCAGCAGCAGCTCCTCCATTCATCTTCCCCATGAGCTCGCTCCTCCTTCCTGCTTTCCCATGGCGCCCAAGCAGCAGCAAGGAGCTCCCCATGGCATACAGCAGCAAGCGCCCCTCCATGAAGTCCGACCCTCGCCCTCAGCTTCTTTGGACGCCGACGCTCCTCTGCCCTCTAGCCCGGCGTTCTGCTCGTCCATGGTCGGACGCCCGACTCCCTGCACCTTCCCCTTCCCAGGTCGAGATGGAGCAGCCTCCATAGTTTTTCTGCTGCTCTCTGCTCATTACGTGAGGAAGAAGAATCCCTGTGCCGATGACAAGTGGGCCCGAGGCGAGATGTGAGTACACAAAATCACAGATTTTTGTGTTATGTTCTAAAATTCATATCTTGAGTTTGGTAGCTCTAAAAATCACGAAATTTATTTTGTTGGCTTCCTTATGAAATGCTCTAACTATTAGATCTATAGGTTGGCATGTTTTACTGGAAACGTTTTTCTGTAGAAATTCATATTTAAAAACTGGTATAGAGAATAAATGAACTTGCTTCTCTCCATCATTTTATTTATAAAAATCCAAAAATGATGAAACATGTTTTGTTAGTTAGATGTTGTCATACTTCATCTAATAAAAATATAAAACTTACAGGTTGTTCACTGGTTTCTTGGTGTGTTAATTAAAACATGTTAAATAGGAAAAAGATGATTGTTTTGATTGTTATTTGTGGATATGTAGCTCTGTTGCTCGAAATGGATTCAAATTTTTACAGTAGACCCTCTATGTGATGCTTGGTGACTGGTAAAAATTTCATGAATTTTTGTGCATGTATGATTAAGTTAGTGATTTAACTTGTTTAATGCACCTTAAGTAGTTTTAAATGATTTAAAAATAATGTATAGATGCAAAAATATAAAAAGGTGTTCCACTGTCCTTGCATGAAATTATAGTAAGCTAAGAAAACTTAATATGGTCATGAATCCACAGAAAATAATTAGTTTTAGATTTAACTTGCTCTCACATGCTTTATTGCATTAACAAATTGTTATTTTTGTATTAAATAAAATATAAAACCTGGGCATGTGAAATTTATACATTGGTCATGATTTGTTATTACCTATGCCTCATAAACATTCCAGCCCCAAATTAGATAGTTTCATATGGTACTAAAATGACACACATTTTATAATTATAAGAAGAATTAGAGACAAATTAGAAGTAAACAAAAGCATCCATGTTTCTTGAAATGATTAAGTGTCTTGACATAAATTGAAACTTGATAACTAAGTCATAATGATTTAAACTTGAGAAATTAGTGGTAGTACTTCTCAATGATTTTGCTTGGTAATTTAGTTGAGTGCTCTCGTGCTTGCAAACTGAAATTCCTGCGTGTACAGTTTTAGTTGTGCGATTAATCTAGTTAAGTAAAGTATGTTTTCTGTAGATATATGCTATATAAAAGTAGTAGTTCACTTGTGTATCTAGCTTGTCCTAAAAATGCATGAGCTAAGAATTGATTGTTTAGAAGCTATACTTTTCACAAGTTCAGTAACTGAGTCTGTCCAATTTCTGAACAGATTTCAGAGATTGCAATGGTTGCTTAATTTAATGTTGAAATCAGTTATTGGTGGTCATAAGAAAGTTGTAGATAACATTATTATCTTACTTGTGTTAAAATTTTACAGTCATACGGCTGATCGTTTAGAAGTTGTGATTTTCACAAATTCAGTAACTGAATCTGCCCAAATTCTATACAGATTTCAGAAACTGCATTGTTTGCCTAATTTAATGTTACAATCTGTTCATGGTCGTTATAAGAAAGTTGTATATGCTTTTCTTATCTTGCTTGTGTTAAAATTTCATAACCATAGGCCTGACAAATTAGGAGTTATGAATTTTACAAATTGGTTGCTGTATTCTGTCCACTGACAGAACAGATTTCGAAAACTGAATTGTTTGCTTCAGTTCAACATAGAATCACTTCTTGGCGATTATAAAATTCATGTAATATTTTTTCTAAGCTTTCCAAAAAGTCTTGGATCACTCTTTTTGGTGATCTGAATATTAAGTTATGGATATTTAAAGTCTGAATACTGAATCTGTCCAATTCTGGACAGCAAAGCCTTCTAGTGTCTTTTGTCCTTAGTTAAATATTGAATCACCTTGAAATGTTTATAAATGATATATAGACAATTTTATTACCTTTTCAGAAAGTCTAGGATCAATTTGTTTGGATGTTTGAACCTGTAGTTGTGAATTTTTGAAGTCGCAAGTCTGAATCTGTCCAACCTCGACAAACCTGTTATTTTTGCACAGTTTGACTTTGCTAAGAGTCTAGTCATATTGAGACGATAATACCAAAGTTGTAGAGAACTTCTTAGACTTTCCAAAAAGTATTTGTTCACTATTTTTGGATAAATATTTGAAGAGTTATGACTGAAACAAGCAACTGTTGTGCTGCTGTCCTAATTTTATTATGTTTGGTGGATTGCTCTACTCTGTGGTGTATTTCTTGAGTCGGCTGTTTCCTCATTTTGACCTTGGTTGAACACGCAGTAATGATAATATAACTAATATAATTGAGCCTAAGTATATAGGTAACTAGTACACGTCTCGCTAAATTAGTGAACTAAATTGGTTAAGGTCTAATAAGTGTTTGCCTAGTAAATAATTGTAAAGCCCAATTAATTGTCTAGTGCCCTTTCAACTAAGTCTGTCTACATATCACTAGTAGCGAACTTAGGTACTTAATTAACTTAATGATTAAGTAACTAATGGATGATTAAAGTGTACGTGGTAAACACTTGTGCTCATGCTTGTGTGGTCATGTTTGTATTGGTTAAGTAAAGTAAACGTCGCCATCTTTCCAGTGATAGCGACTACGGATGTCCGATGACGTGTAGATAACTAATGCTAACGCGTGGTGGTTTACGGTGTCTTCTAAATTAATGTTAGTTCGCTACTATGTCTTTGTATATCTTGTGGTATTTTTCATTATATTCATCCATATGCATCTTGCATCTCATATAGGACCGAGAGAGGATGATCGTGCAAGTGATGTGGTGCCAACCACAAGGTGCAGTTGGTGGACGACCTGAAGAATGATGGACTTGACCAGTGGATGCTCGCCAAGCGAGTACCTCCCCAACAAACACTACCTAAGTGTTAAATTAAAGGCAAGCCCCGGTTTTATGCATAACCGTTTATATATGCTATTTTACTACACTTAATGTTTGTAGGCTTGTACCGTGCACTTAAGTGTAGGAGTTGGTTGAAACCCTAGTTGCATGAACTCAGGATTCCTTATGAGATGGATACTAGTATGCTAGGTCGAGTAGCTGCTATGCTAAATCAGGATCTCGGTAGAAGTCGAGTGATTTTTCTAGCACTCGCGCGAGGTCAGGAATTGGTTGTATCCATTTTGATAACAGAATGATGATGGTCTGTGGACACGGATCCATGGGGATGCGTTGTCTATGAGACAAAATTGGAATAAGGATTAACGTGCGGATACCTGTGTCAAGCGTTTGAATGTACTAAACACATGTCGGGAAAAATGGTAACCGGTAAACCAAGTACCTGAGTGAAGCCGGGCGCGGACTTTATCCCTCACGCGACCTGAGTCTGGGTCTCCCATTCTAGATATGGTGGGTACAAGTGCGGCCACTGCACGACGGCAGTCGGGGTCAGTGGAGCATTGTATGCCAAGGCGGTGAGGCCTGGACGCGAACGGGGAATCGATGGGGACGGTTGTCATGTGTGGGGTCGGAGTACCCTGACATGTCGTGTGTTTAGGTTTACCTTGCAAGGTTAAAACTCGATTCGAATCGTCTGCTTCTCGCAGCTAATGAGACTGCTTGATCCATTGTACTGCATTGAGTAATAAGTGGAAATGAGATACTGGCAAAAGGTATTGATTGATATAATGTTTGATACCATGTATGAATAGATAGGTTCTCATCTAGTCAAAAATTATTATTCTAGAACTTGAAAAGCTAAAACTTGATTTTAGACTCAGCTAGTGCTTTTGGCAAACCAAACCCCTCAGCCAAACAACTGCATGTCTAGAGGTAAAGGAGTAGACTCCTCACACCGGGTAAGTATAGCTGAGTATTAGTATACTCAGCCTTGCTTGTGGCATAATTTTTGCAGGTACCTCCTTGATTTGGTTGATGGTGTGACTTGGCCTCCATCCCTGCCACCGGGATAGACGGTCGAGTGGGTTACTGCTTCCGCAGGAGAGGACCAGGAGGAGTAGTGTGGCCAGGCTTCGCCATGTTACTCGGTTCTTCTCCGTTAGTTATTTCCGCTGCATTAAAAACTATTGTTACTATTTCTGAAACTCCGATAATGTAATTACTAATGATACTTATTAAATTTGTGGTATTATGCTTTATTGTATTTCTCTGTGCCTCACCTTCGAGTGAGCTAGTGGTATTCGATCCTGGATAAGTGGCTTTATCGGACTAGATCCGAGGGACTGACGGGTTATTCCGATTTAAGTGTGTTGCTGCCTTTAAGGGTACGACTTGGGCACTTAAGCTGAAATAATTCGGGCGGTTCCGCCACAGCTGGTATCGGAGCGAATACCAGTACAGAGAAGTCAATAAGTTATGATTACCAACCTTTTCTAAAGTAAAACTTGCTTAGAAACCAAAGTTGGATAGATATCAGGACGATAAGGACAGACCTAGGACGTGAAGCCTTAGGAAATAGATGGGTAGCTAGGTGGCTATTTACATAGGCCATAAAGGCTATTACTACTATTAATAAGGATGCTGTAGCAAGCACCCAAAAAATTAGTTAGGTCTGAGAAGACGACTAGAATGAGCATGCATCATGATTGTCGCATTATCATTGTCTCTTGTGCATCAACATGCTTCTCTCACCTTTACTCCAATAATAAGAAATTGTGAATAATGTGTTGTATTGCTATTTTATGAACTGCAAAAAAAAATATTATCGTTAGTTGTTTTGATAACTTCGCTAGGTTGTGTTATGTGTTTCTCTTGCCTTGATGTCTAGGTGGTATTGAAATTGTTCAACCCGTTTTGCCAAAAAATGTTGTCTGTTCTGCTCATGAAAACACCCCCATCCAAACAACCTTGAGTTTAGCAAGTGAAACCTCTTTTTTAAAAAAATCATATGCTATGTCAGTGTTTTCTAGCCCTTGTGTGTTCATCCTTGAAGTGACACCTGCACAACTTATAGACCCCCATAGCTTAACTCCTAGACCAACCCAAGTCTCCTTGTGCACTTGTTGTGTCCAAAAAAAATTTGTTGCTTGGTGTCTAGTTGCGCAAACCCTATCAAGGCCATGTTTCTTTCCATAGATCCTGTCCCAAATCTTCATAACCTTTCTAGTGCTCATCCTAATCGATCTCATGCGACTACCACTCTTTTCGCTTGGATCTAGTAATCTTTTCCTTTGTGAATTATGTTGTGGCTTATCATCCGAATCTCCGGATCCCTTAATGATTCTGCTTCGTTATCTGGTTATCTGCTATAACCTGTTCTCATGTATCAAATGTGGATCAGTCTAATATCTCATTATGATCGTTCTCATACTCTCCTCTCCGATGATCATGACGCTGCTTTATCGGTTTTATCTATAGACAATGTATCCATTTGGATCAAGGGATTTTGTTGTTATCTTGTGGTTTTCTAATGTCTCTGAGAAGCTCAGTAATCATGATCTCTTGAGTGCTTCCTTCTGGTATCCCGTCTCGTACTAATCTCTGGCCCGGTAATCTCCGTGTTGATCATAAAATAGTTCTCTGAGTTGAAGAAAATTCTCATGTGATGCTCTTTTGCCAACAATCTCTGCTTCAACTCCGGTCACATTCTTATTTTCTGAGCCATACTCTCATGGGCTCCATCTATCTATGCTATATGAATTTCTTATTGGTTGCGTGTGGTAATGTTATCATGACTAACGACTGATGGTGCCGCGACGAAACCGAGAGCCTACTATGGTGCACACATGGTTGAGCTGCTCGGCACGCGCTGGTATCGTGGTTAATAGTTGTGATCCATTACGAGACTATACTGATGTGCTATCTTTTGTGGACATTCTCTCAGAGTGATCGCTGCATTTTGTCTCAACATGTCGTGTAACACCCCTGGTGTTACTATAACTAAAACATGAGCATGACATCATAGCATTGGCATTGCATATGTTTGACACACCTAGAGTGCATTCACTAGGCAAAAATTTCAAACAAGTTGTATTGTTTTAATGTTTTGCAAATAGGACCCTGGACAGGAAGCTTTACCCTAAATAAGGATTACAGGGGTAAAACTTAACCCAAGTTAAGGAAACCTAAAGACTTTAGGGTAAAAGTCATAAAATGACCCCAAAAATAAAGTAGAGTCACATTTATACCCCTAGGATACCAGAAACCCTAATTGGAACCCTGGAAAACCGTGAAACCAAACCCTAGGGGCTTATGTGCAAAATTAGCCCACTTTTGGGTTAAAGTGCAAAAACCAAGCTAAATAAGTATTTTAAGTCCTTTGGTTCACAAATATGTGGACTTGAAAGCCAAACCCTAGGTTTTGGACTTAAATGCAAAATGGACCTCATTTGAGTTCCATTCTAAGTCTGAAAAACAGAGAATTGGCTCAACTTTGGGGCTTTGTAACTTTCAAAGTATAGGGTTTTTGCCCTAGGTCACCACATCAAAATTGTAGCCCAATTATAAGAAAACAACTTTGTTTAAGGATTCAAGCCATGATCTTATGAAAAATTTGGAGAAAAACCCAACCAAAGTTGGACTGTCAGGTCACTGAGTCTGAATTTTTAGAGAAACAGTGCAACTGCAAGCACTTTGGGCATGAATTAATGCATGATCGAGCAAGTATTTGCCTAGGATTGCTATAACAATATTGTAGCTGGATCTTAGGTCTAGAACTTTGCTAAAGGGTGTCGATCATGATACTGCACAAAATTGGAAGTTATTGGCTCTGTAAATTCCCCTGTCAGAAACCCTGATGGAGCATTCCATGGTACAGTAACCCGTGTGGATCAGGTTGCCAGCGCGGCTTGCTCACCGCCGGTGACCTCTTTGCGCCAAATTCACGCCGCCGCCGTCCTGACTTGAGTGCGGTATGGAGTGGATAACGTCGGGGAGGGGTAACTCGTACGTGGCACCATCCCCTGAGCCCGGCCGAAGTTACTCACCGGCGGCCGCCATAACTCAGTGAAATTCCGCCGCGGTGGCGCGCATGCCGTAGTTCTCCCCCACTGTACCTTTTACCGACGTGGTCGACATGCCATAGTGATGCTATCCGTGGCCGCGAGGTGATCACCGGAGTTATTGCCACGACGTTAGCCACGTATTCACTGCGCCGCCTTCTTCCTTATCTCCGACCGCCACACGTCGCCGTTAAAATTCCCAGCCACCGTCGAAGCTGCCTATAAATTGGAGCCTCGACCAGTGCCGCTAGGTAATTGTGCGTCCAGAGAACCCACGCGCAGCTCCGATTACTTCCCACAGCTCTCCAATTTCACGTTCGCCCCAAATTCACTTTCCGCCACCGCAAGGAACTGCTCACTACGGCCAGCCGTACTTCGGTCAGTCCAACCCTCCCTCTCCCTCGTTTAAGCTTTCCCAGATGCCTTCAATGCTTGCTGACCCGTCCAATTAGACTAGAGGTCCACTGACCATTGGGAACGCATGAATCTTTGGTTTATCCGCGCGCTCACCGTGGCCAGACCGTATTAGTTCACCAAATGTGCAATTAACTTAGGGGAATCGATGGTTGGGGTGTGAATTCGGTTTCGACCGAAGAAGGGCGTCAGTCCTTTCCCCAATCGACCGGCCTGCTAGCTCACCGGAGCTCCTCCGTGCGCTGCCGTCGTTGAGGACTTCACCGTGCGAAGGAATAGAAACCGAAGGGCTATTTTGTAATCTGTCAGCGACACGGCGAAACAGTAAAGGAACTTATCTCCAGATAGCCGAGAACCCGAGGACTTTTCTGCATAAATGCCAGCGCGGGCGCGGGCGCGCCCCGTTTTCTCTGAGGATTGGGCCGTATGGGCTGCTTCTGGCCCAGCACTGTTTAACTTTTCTCCTTTTCTTTTTCAGTAGAACTTTGAAAACCTGTAGAAAATTACAGAAAAATCCTAAAAATATGAGACCAATTTTCCTAGGCTTCTTATTTTCCCTAGAATTTAGTAAAAATAGTTTTATGATTTTTAGTGGAAATAAAAAATTTTAAGGTATTTAAAGTAGTTAAAAGTATTAGTTATGGATTTTTAGAAAATAATTGGTAAGTCCAAAAATGCCCAAACTTTTTATGGGAACTTAAAAAATTATTTAGAAGCCTTGGGTAGAGTTTGAATTGTTTTGGACCTTGTTTGATCACCAAACCCCAAAACCACCCCCCTGCCCTATGAACTCCTTTACCGACTCCGGAAACCCTAAGTTCCCGGAACTCCGTGAAGGAAAGTTGTATTCAAGACATAGATAATAAGTTTATATTATCTTTGCATCCTCATGAGCATCCCATGGCATCCATTCTTATACATATGTATGGTTATGATTAGAACGAGAAGAAGATATAGAAGTAACTGAAGAGGAGATACCACCACCACCACCTTCGGAGTCTCAGGCCGGGAATCATTTCTACTTTGATATCTGTGGATCTGAGCCTGATTCACCTGTGAACGAAGGCAACCCCGGTGCATGCAAACCCTTTCCTTGTGTTTTTAAATACTTTTCGCACACTTAAGTCTAGTGAAATGTGCATTAGGTTCATAGGAGTTACTTGAAACCCTTTGATGCATTGCTTTCCTTGATATCCATACCTTTATAGATACTTCTGTGAAGTATCAAAATATGTTTTACAAAAATGCTTAGCCTTGCTTAGATCTTGTGGATAGAGGTTGTCCTCAATTTAACCATGCAGAGGATGGCTTCTACCTGCAAGAATATTTTCATTTGGAGCAATAATGGGATCTTACTGCAAAGTTCCCCGTGATGCTCTTTCATCCTAAGGAACAGACACAATCCTAAGGATGGAAATACTTAAATTGAAACTTGGGTTAGGAACAGGTGATGTTCTACCCAGGTTGGTTAAGGATTAACGCGTATGTAGGCGTGCTGACCGAGGACCCTTTAACTGGTCACATGCCTCGTCATGGGTAAGCCTTGCCTCGGGCAGACTAAGGCCGGAATAAGATAACACGAAATGGGCGTGGAGCGGTGGCGAGAGTAGCGTGTACCCTCCATGGCAAGAGGCTGGACGGTGGTGTATCTGTGCTCTCAGTTTGCGTGAACCTGATCCGGTCTTAAGAACCCCGGTGGCGGGTTGACATATGCAAGGGTTAAGTGCTACATATGTCGTGTGATTGGAGATCCTCAGCTGAGTATAATCGATTTGGATCGCCGTACCTTCGCGGTTATGAAGACTTGGTCACTTCCCTGCAACCTAGAGTCAGGATGTGAACACTATGGATAAAAATGATGTTGGCTTGATGTGATGTGAAATTAGACTAGATGCAAATTAAGTCTATTAATACTTAAGATGGCGTTAAAAGATTGAAAGTAAGGACTCACTTTAGTAAGCTACTTCTGCAAAAGTGTAAGTTGATTTTTGCTAAAGCCTCTCCTTGACTCCTATTTATCCAGCATACCCTTGAGAGTCTTTTCCTTAGTCGGGTAAGACTTGCTGAGTATTCCATACTCAGGGTTTATCCCTTTGTTGTTTTTAGGTGAGGAAGCGACAAACTTTTGTTGCTTTTGCTCCAAGGTGGTACCAAATGAGGAAAAACAAGACTGAAGTGCGGGAGGACTCGGTCCTCCACTTAGGATCTTTTGCTTTTAGCTTATCGGGAGGAGTTTGTGCCTCCCTTGGTTTGTATAATATTACTACTCTGCACTCACTTTTAGTCTGGTCTGTAATAAAATAACTCAAGCTTGCTTTTGAAATAAATGTAAGTTTATGTAATTCGCTTCCGCATTTCTTTATCTCCGATGTTCTGTAATGTCTGCAAGACGGGTGAAACGTTCCTGGTGAGGTAAGGAAAGATACCGAGCTTGTCAAGTAGTTCAGGGGCACCTACAGGGTTGTCTGAGGTCCGTTGGACAAGGACAACTGTAGGTGGGCCTAATTACTTGGGAGGTTCTGTCACAGCTGGTATCGGAGCGTAGCCCTTCTTTGCAGATATTATGAGGCATCTTCAAAAGGATTTTCAAAAGTCTTACCTAAAAATTCTTTTCTCTTCTTACCTAAGTATTCTGAAGAGTCTATCTTAAAGACCAGATAGGAAGAGTGCAACGTATAGAAGGTTGAATCGACTAAGGTTGATTCTGTAATTATCCATGCATCATGCTAAGAATCATACTAATAACATTTCCCCCCTTAGAAAAGATGCCGCCACGCACCAGGCTAACGGCACGCAAGTCTACGGGACCAATTGGGGTGCCTCGGCATCAATTGGCTCCCCAACATGAAAGCAGCAGCAGTGGAAGTAATGACCCCATCGGAGATCTTGAAGCCCGTGTGAGTCGACTTCAAGCAGCACTTCAACACAGGACCGATGCTTGGGTCGCCGACGGAGATAGAATCAATGAACTGAGAAGGGACATCCGACATCTGCAGGATCAGCTCGCTGATCGAGATTTAGCACTTGACTGGGCTGTACAGTCTCGTTTGCTAATGTGTGCTAAGGAAGCAAGGGCTCAGGCCCGAATTAAAGAACTTAGCTCAACGGTTGATAACCTGCAGGTTTACTGCAATACGTTGCATGAGGAAGTCCATATACTATACTCACAGTTACACCCTAGTGAGCCTACACACCCTGCTGAGGCTGAAGCTGGACCATCTCACGTTGCGGGACGTGCGCTGGGTGGGGAGTTAGACCTTTTTGAGCCCCCTCCTTCTTTGAGGTTGGTTGATGGCTGGACTCCCACACCTGACGATGAGGCCGCCAAGACTAATGGAAAGCAGGAATAATGGTGTAATAGAAGTAAAAGTAGAGTAGGGTATTGTAGGGTGTACTGTTGTATAATAGGTTGAACTTTTGTATAATGGGTATTGTATCCTGTTATGTAATATCGAGTCTGTATCATTACTTTTTATAGTAATGTAAAATGGAAGGTTTTCTCTGGCACATTATGTTTACTTCAAATGTTTTTGCCACAGATGCCGACCAGGACTCGAGGACAGGACGCAGCAGGAACTTCTGGGGGACGGGATGTTACCCCAAACCCACCTCCAGTTCCTCCCACGTTAGCCGAGGCGATTGCCGCCTTGGTGAATGCCACCGCAGACAATACCCGCTTCCTTAGGGAAATGGCGGGTCAGCAGCAATTCCAGCAGCAGGCGGGAAGAGGTTATCCGCAAGGCCCCCGTGAGACCACCTATCTGGACTTCTCTGAAACCCGTCCACCCCTATTCATCAAAGCTGAAGATCCCCTAGAAGCTGATGAGTGGATTCGGGTTATTGAACAAAAGTTTGGTCTTCTCCGTTGCTCAGAGACGCAGAAGCCGTTATTTGCATCACAACAACTCCGTGGTCCTGCCAGTACCTGGTGGGGAAATTTTGTGGCTATTCAACCTGTCAACCATCAAGTCACCTGGGAAGAGTTTAAAGCAGCCTTCCGTGAACACTACATACCCGAAGGAGTGCTGCATATGAAACAAGAGGAATTTATGAAGTTGCAACAAGGTGGAGATACCGTCACTCAATATCTCAACAAGTTCAATCACCTGTCGCAGTATGCCATTGACCAGGTGAATACTGATTTAAAGAAAAAGAACTGTTTTATGCGGGGACTGAATGATCGGCTACAAAGGAAAATGGCCACATGCATAGATCTCACGTATGGAAAGGCTGTCAGCACAGCCTTATCTGTTGAAGCAAAATACACAAATTCTGGGAAGAATAAGGGATTCGGTGGTGAGAGGCCTAATCAGGGCCAGGCGAAGAAGCAACGGTTTGTGATCCGACCTTCAAACCAAAATCGCACTTTTTCTCGTCCACCCTCATTTCCCTTCAAACAGCCTATCATTATTCGCCCCAACAATACCCCCACTACCCCAAAACAGCCGGGTGCCCCAGGCACTCGATTCCCTGCCTTGCCTAGTTCTTCAACTGGGTGTTTTAATTGCGGCAAGTCGGGACATTTTATCAAAGACTGCCCATATCCTAGGCAAAATCAATCTAATGCTTCGCAAGGATCGGGGAAATCAACTCAGCCCAAAGGAAATGCTGTGAGGAAGAATACAAAGAAGACAGGGCGTGTATATTACACTCAAGTGGCTACTACACCGGAAGGAGAGCCGGTGATGATGGGTACGTTTCCCGTGGCCAGTCACCCAGCAATTATTCTTTTTGATTCTGGTGCTTCACATACATTCATTAGCAAGAAGTTTGTGGAAAAACATCATATTGCATACCATGAATCAAAGGAGGGATTTAAAATTCATTCACCTGGGGGACACATTTATACTAGAGAAGTGGCCTATGGGGTGCCAATAACAATGGCCGGACGGAACTTTCCTGCTAACATGATTGTTCTGAAAGGCCAGGACATAGATGTAATCTTGGGTATGAATTGGTTAACCCAACACAAGGCAATCCTCAACACTGAACTCAGAACTGTCAGGTTGAGCTATAATCACGAAGAGATTCTTTTGACTCTCCCCGCAACCAATCCAGCCAAAGCTTCTGGTAGAGTATATGAAGCCATTGTACCGGAGATCAAGAACATTCCGGTAGTATGTGAGTTTCCAGATGTATTTCCGGAAGATTTGCCTGGACTGCCCCCTGAAAGAGATGTAGAATTCGTAATTGAGCTAAAGCCCGGTATGGCTCCCATCTCCCGAAGATCGTACCGTATGCCCCCGAATGAGTTGGCGGAATTAAAGATTCAATTACAAGATCTACTGAATAAGGGATTCATCCGGCCAAGCTCGTCCCCATGGGGTTGTCCCGCCATTTTTGTTAAGAAGAAGGATCAAACCTTGAGAATGTGCGTGGATTATCGACCCCTAAATGAGGTCACCATCAAGAATAAATACCCTCTTCCAAGGATCGACATCTTATTTGATCAGCTGACTGGGGCGAGGGTATTTTCCAAAATTGATCTCAGGTCGGGCTATCATCAAATCCGTATTCGGCCCGAGGATATACCGAAGACCGCGTTTACTACGCGATATGGATTGTTTGAATATCTGGTCATGTCTTTCGGGCTCACAAATGCTCCTGCCCACTTCACTTACTTGATGAACTCGGTGTTCATGCCCGAGTTGGACAAATTCATGGTAGTCTTCATCGACGATATCTTGATATATTCTAAGAATGAAGAGGACCATGCTCAGCATCTACGGATTGTATTGACGCGCCTCAGGGAACACCAGCTATATGCCAAGTTCAGCAAGTGCGCGTTCTGGCTGGAAGAAATTCAATTTTTGGGGCACGTGTTATCGGCTAAAGGAATTGCGGTAGATCCTAGCAAGGTCAAAGATATTCTGGAGTGGAAACCCCCAACAACTGTTCACCAAGTCCGGAGTTTTCTTGGACTAGCTGGGTATTATCGCAGATTCATACCAGATTTTTCTAAGCTTGTGAAGCCAATCACAAGTTTATTAAAGAATGACATTAAGTTCAATTGGTCTTCTGAGTGTAATGAAGCCTTTGAGCAACTGAAGACACTATTGACCACTGCTCCGGTATTGGCTCAACCGGACATCACTAAGCCTTTTGATGTATATTGTGATGCATCTGGCAGTGGGCTTGGCTGTGTACTGATGCAAGAGGGCCGAGTAATTGTGTATGCTTCAAGGCAGTTGCGCCGACATGAGGAGCATTATCCAACTCATGATCTGGAGCTAGCTGCTGTGGTTCATGCCCTGAAGATTTGGCGTCACTATCTGTTGGGTAATATCTGTCACATATATACAGATCATAAAAGTTTGAAGTACATCTTCACCCAGTCAGAGTTAAATATGAGGCAAAGACGATGGCTTGAGCTCATTAAAGACTATGAACTGGAGATCCATTATCACCCAGGCAAGGCCAATGTGGTGGCGGATGCATTGAGTCGTAAGACCTCCTGTCACTGTCTTATGGCGAAGACCTCCGAGAACACTTTGTGTCAAGAGATGGAAAAACTAAACCTGGGGATAATCCAACAAGGGACTCTGAATCAACTAAAGCTTGAGTCAATCATTTTGCAAAGAATAATTGATGCTCAAAAGGATAATCTGGGTATGAAGCACATACGAGAGAAGATAAGAGCTGGAGTAGCCAAATGTTTCAAGGAAGACGATCAAGGTGTGATATGGTTTAAAAACCGCATAGTTGTGCCAAAGAACGAAGAGCTCCGCCAGCAAATTCTTAATGAAGCACATCTTAGTCGCTATTCAATTCATCCCGGAAGCACTAAGATGTATCAAGACTTAAAGCAACATTACTGGTGGACAAAGATGAAGATTGAAATTGCACGCTATGTGGCTAGATGTGACACTTGCAGACGTGTCAAGGCCATACACATGAAAACTGCTGGTCCATTACAATCTTTGCCAATCCCAACATGGAAATGGGAAGACATCAGTATGGACTTTATTGTGGGATTGCCCAGGACGGCCAAAGGGTATGATTCTATTTGGGTTATAGTTGACCGACTCACAAAGATTGCCCACTTCTTACCCGTCAGGGCCAAATATACAGTAGCCACTTATGCAGCATTATATATCAGCCGTATTCTCAGTTTGCATGGTGTTCCAAAGACCATAGTGTCGGATCGTGGACCTCAGTTCGTATCCAAGTTTTGGGAAGAACTTCATAAATCCTTGGGTACCAAATTGCTCCACAGTTCGGCCTATCATCCTCAAACTAGTGGACAAACTGAGAGAGTTAATCAGATACTTGAAGATATGCTGCGGGCATGTGTTCTGGAATTCTCGCAAAAATGGGATGAATGTTTGCCTTTGGCGGAGTTTTCATACAATAATAGCTATCAAGAAAGTATCAAGATGGCACCTTTCGAAGCTTTATATGGACGACGGTGTCGAACTCCGCTAAATTGGTCTGAACCTGGAGAAAGATACTTCTTTAGGCCTGATATGGTGAAAGAGGTCGAAGAAAAGGTTCAGAGAATTATTCATAATATGAAGAAAGCTCAGACTCGACAAAAGAGTTAAGCAGACCGACGACGACAACCCTTATGCTTTCTGGTAGACGATTATGTCTACTTAAAAGTTTCACCAATGAAGGGTGTATCGCGTTTCGGGGTTAAAGGGAAACTTGCACCCAGGTACATTGGTCCATTCCTGGTACTTGAGCAATGTGGACCAGTGGCATACCGACTTCAGCTCCCCGAAACATTGTCTGCTGTGCATAATGTGTTCCACGTGTCACAATTGAAGAAGTGTCTTCGGGTTCCTGATCGAACCGTTGAAATAACTGATGTTGTCCTGGAACCAGATTTAACCTACTCGGAACATCCTATTCGAGTTCTGGATCAAAAGGACAGGGTTACCCGGAGAAAGACTCTCAAGTTCTACAAGATACAGTGGAACCAGCATTCTGAAGATGAGGCTACATGGGAAACCCAAGACTTCTTAGATAAGAATTTCGCAGGCTTTCTAGCCTCTTGTAAATTGTAAAGCCTGTATAGCTCTTGTAATAAAGAAGTAACCCCCACATCATCCCTGCCTTGTACCAGAATTTGGGAAATAAAAATGTGATGTGTTTCTTTTACCATTACCTACCTTAGGATTTTTAATCTCGGGACGACATTCTTTTATGGGGGGAAGGATGTAACACCCCTGGTGTTACTATAACTAAAACATGAGCATGACATCATAGCATTGGCATTGCATATGTTTGACACACCTAGAGTGCATTCACTAGGCAAAAACTTCAAACAAGTTGTATTGTTTTAATGTTTTGCAAATAGGACCCTGGACAGGAAGCTTTACCCTAAATAAGGATTACAGGGGTAAAACTTAACCCAAGTTAAGGAAACCTAAAGACTTTAGGGTAAAAGTCATAAAATGACCCCAAAAATAAAGTAGAGTCACATTTATACCCCTAGGATACCAGAAACCCTAATTGGAACCCTGGAAAACCCTGAAACCAAACCCTAGGGGCTTATGTGCAAAATTAGCCCACTTTTGGGTTAAAGTGCAAAAACCAAGCTGAATAAGTATTTTAAGTCCTTCGGTTCACAAATATGTGGACTTGAAAGCCAAACCCTAGGTTTTGGACTTAAATGCAAAATGGACCTCATTTGAGTTCCATTCTAAGTCTGAAAAACAGAGAATTGGCTCAACTTTGGGGCTTTGTAACTTTCAAAGTATAGGGTTTTTGCCCTAGGTCACCACATCAAAATTGTAGCCCAATTATAAGAGAACAACTTTGTTTAAGGATTCAAGCCATGATCTTATGAAAAATTTGGAGAAAAACCCAACCAAAGTTGGACTGTCAGGTCACTGAGTCTGAATTTTTAGAGAAACAGTGCAACTGCAAGCACTTTGGGCATGAATTAATGCATGATTGAGCAAGTATTTGCCTAGGATTGCTATAACAATATTGTAGCTGGATCTTAGGTCTAGAACTTTGCTAAAGGGTGTCGATCATGTTACTGCACAAAATTGGAAGTTATTGGCTCTGTAAATTCCCCTGTCAGAAACCCTGATGGAGCATTCCATGGTACAATAACCCGTGTGGATCAGGTTGCCAGCGCGGCTTGCTCACCGCCGGTGACCTCTTTGCGCCAAATTCACACCGCCGCCGTCCTGACTTGAGTGCGGTATGGAGTGGATAACGTCGGGGAGGGGTAACTCGTACGTGGCACCATCCCCTGAGCCCGGCCGAAGTTACTCACCGGCGGCCGCCATAACTCAGTGAAATTCCGCCGCGGTGGCGCGCATGCCGTAGTTCTCCCCCACTGTACCTTTTACCGACGTGGTCGACATGCCATAGTGATGCTATCCGTGGCCGCGAGGTGATCACCGGAGTTATTGCCACGGCGTTAGCCACGTATTCACTGCGCCGCCTTCTTCCTTATCTCCGACCGCCACACGTCGCCGTTAAAATTCCCAGCCACCGTCGAAGCTGCCTATAAATTGGAGCCTCGACCAGTGCCGCTAGGTAATTGTGCGTCCAGAGAACCCACGCGCAGCTCCGATTACTTCCCACAGCTCTCCAATTTCACGTTCGCCCCAAATTCACTTTCCACCACCGCAAGGAACTGCTCACTACGGCCAGCCGTACTTCGGTCAGTCCAACCCTCCCTCTCCCTCGTTTAAGCTTTCCCACATGCCTTCAATGCTTGCTGACCCGTCCAATTAGACTAGAGGTCCACTGACCATTGGGAACGCATGAATCTTTGGTTTATCCGCGCGCTCACCGTGGCCAGACCGTATTAGTTCACCAAATGTGCAATTAACTTAGGGGAATCGATGGTTGGGGTGTGAATTCGGTTTCGACCGAAGAAGGGCGTCAGTCCTTTCCCCAATCGACCGGCCTGCTAGCTCGCCGGAGCTCCTCCATGCGCTGCCGTCGTCGAGGACTTCACCGCGCGAAGGAATAGAAACCGAAGGGCTATTTTGTAATCTGTCAGCGACACGGCGAAACAGTAAAGGAACTTATCTCCAGATAGCCGAGAACCCGAGGACTTTTCTGCATAAATGCCAGCGCGGGCGCGGGCGCGCCCCGTTTTCTCTGAGGATTGGGCCGTATGGGCTGCTTCTGGCCCAGCACTGTTTAACTTTTCTCCTTTTCTTTTTCAGTAGAACTTTGAAAACCTGTAGAAAATTACAGAAAAATCCTAAAAATATGAGACCAATTTTCCTAGGCTTCTTATTTTCCCTAGAATTTAGTAAAAATAGTTTTATGATTTTTAGTGGAAATAAGAAATTTTAAGGTATTTAAAGTAGTTAAAAGTATTAGTTATGGATTTTTAGAAAATAATTGGTAAGTCCAAAAATGCCCAAACTTTTTATGGGAACTTAAAACATTATTTAGAAGCCTTGGGTAGAGTTTGAATTGTTTTGGACCTTGTTTGATCACCAAACCCCAAAACCACCCCCCTGCCCTATGAACTCCTTTACCGACTCCGGAAACCCTAAGTTCCCAGAACTCCGTGAAGGAAAGTTGTATTCAAGACATAGATAATAAGTTTATATTATCTTTGCATCCTCATGAGCATCCCATGGCATCCATTCTTATACATATGTATGGTTATGATTAGAACGAGAAGAAGAGATAGAAGTAACTGAAGAGGAGATACCACCACCACCACCTTCGGAGTCTCAGGCCGGGAATCATTTCTACTTTGATATCTGTGGATCTGAGCCTGATTCACCTGTGAACGAAGGCAAGCCCCGGTGCATGCAAACCCTTTCCTTGTGTTTTTAAATACTTTTCGCACACTTAAGTCTAGTGAAATGTGCATTAGGTTCATAGGAGTTACTTGAAACCCTTTGATGCATTGCTTTCCTTGATATCCATACCTTTATAGATACTTCTGTGAAGTATCAAAATATGTTTTACAAAAATGCTTAGCCTTGCTTAGATCTTGTGGATAGAGGTTGTCCTCAATTTAACCATGGAGAGGATGGCTTCTACCTGCAAGAATATTTTCATTTGGAGCAATAATGGGATCTTACAGCAAAGTTCCCCGTGATGCTCTTTCATCCTAAGGAACAGACACAATCCTAAGGATGGAAATACTTAAATTGAAACTTGGGTTAGGAACAGGTGATGTTCTACCCAGGTTGGTTAAGGATTAACGCGTATGTAGGCGTGCTGACCGAGGACCCTTTAACTGGTCACATGCCTCGTCATGGGTAAGCCTTGCCTCGGGCAGACTAAGGCCGGAATAAGATAACACGAAATGGGCGTGGAGCGGTGGCGAGAGTAGCGTGTACCCTCCGTGGCAAGAGGCTGGACGGTGGTGTATCTGTGCTCTCAGTTTGCGTGAACCTGATCCGGTCTTAAGAACCCCGGTGGCGGGTTGACATATGCAAGGGTTAAGTGCTACATATGTCATGTGATTGGAGATCCTCAGCTGAGTATAATCGATTCGGATCGCCGTACCTTCGCAGTTATGAAGACTTGGTCACTTCCCTGCAACCTAGAGTCAGGATGTGAACACTATGGATAAAAATGATGTTGGCTTGATGTGATGTGAAATTAGACTAGATGCAAATTAAGTCTATTAATACTTAAGATGGCGTTAAAAGATTGAAAGTAAGGACTCACTTTAGTAAGCTACTTCTGCAAAAGTGTAAGTTGATTTTTGCTAAAGCCTCTCCTTGACTCCTATTTATCCAGCATACCCTTGAGAGTCTTTTCCTTAGTCGGGTAAGAATTGCTGAGTATTCCATACTAAGGGTTTATCCCTTTGTTGTTTTTAGGTGAGGAAGCGACAAACTTTTGTTGCTTTTGCTCCAAGGTGGTACCAAATGAGGAAAAACAAGACTGAAGTGCGGGAGGACTCGGTCCTCCACTTAGGATCTTTTGCTTTTAGCTTATCGGGAGGAGTTTGTGCCTCCCTTGGTTTGTATAATATTACTACTCTGCACTCACTTTTAGTCTGGTCTGTAATAAAATAACTCAAGCTTGCTTTTGAAATAAATGTAAGTTTATGTAATTCGCTTCCGCATTTCTTTATCTCTGATGTTCTGTAATGTCTACAAGACGGGTGAAACGTTCCTGGTGAGGTAAGGAAAGATACCGAGCTTGTCAAGTAGTTCAGGGGCACCTACAGGGTTGTCTGAGGTCCGTTGGACAAGGACAACTGTAGGTGGGCCTAATTACTTGGGAGGTTCTGTCACATGTCGCGATATTCTATCCAAATCTATCTTCAGTATCTTGTAAGATACCCTCTCATGAATTTGCATCTATCCTCAGCCTGGAATTACCTGCTTCTCCACCCTTAAAGATCCTCATTCGAATCTCGGGATGAGATTCTTTTAAGGGGGGAAGGCTGTGACACCCCAGGTGTCTATTTCGCATTTTGTCGGGAGATTTATCCTAATCTCGGATGCTCAGTGAAAATTTCTATCTCTTTATCACATTTATCTCCATTTATCAAGTTACTCATGAATGTTTCACCAAATTTGGAATTATTCGATCTCAAGAACAGCCAAATTTGGAGCCTGTTAAAACTTCTATTTCTCGGAGCAAATGCAAATTCGAAAGTCAATATCGTCTCGCGACTCCCGTCCAGACTCATTTATTCGGACTCTCGATAGTTGTGATGTTATCCGATCTATGTCCGAATCCGCTTTCTCGATAGTCGGTCTATGTCCAAATACATAATCCGAATCCGCATTCTCCAGCGGAATCTCTGTTGTGTCAATCTCTAATAAATTCTTATGCAAATCAACTTGTTTTCTATATATCATCATTCATCTCTATCTATCAAGTGTATTCTAAAGATTTCTCAAAGGTTGAACCAAATGCTCACATGAAAACATAAATCATATACTTGCTTGAGACTGCTCGATTAAATAAAAGCAAATTTAGAAATTCAACCAAGTTATGACAACTTTCCCAAAACACTCTAAATCAACTCTACAACAAAAGTTATTGAGGGTTTATGCCAAGAAAATATCAAGAAAATAGTCCGATTGCCTTAAAAATATAATTGAGAGCATTATAATGATGCTACCTTGACCAAAGTGAAACTTTTATTTATATTCAAGATATGAGGTTTGACCTTTAATAAAAATTGTAGAACCTGTGTTATACAACAAATTTTATATTTAAACCAAGCTTTGATTCAATTTCTAAGTATCTCAAACAGTGCCATCAAGACAGAATAAAAATCTGATTTCTGAATTCGAATTCTTCTAAGTCTGAAATCAGCATCGTTCGGGTCGACGTCTCGCGTTCCCAAATTTTTGTTGAACAACTCAAGTTTCCCCAAATATAAAAGTTGTTAATAACTAATAGGGGCACAACATATTAAAAGATGACATTCATCCGATTCCGTTTGACATGCTTTGACACTCAGTTTTTGCAAGTTTCCACTGTTTTCTGAGCCACTGACAAACCAATTTTCGTGGGTCTATAACTCTCTAACCAGTGCCTGAATCACCTCAAGTTCTGTACAACAATTGTAGAGTGTACATCAAGGAAGAAATCTTCTACAGCGACCAAGGTCCGAAAACAAGCAGAAAACGCAAAAATTGGCCGCCTAATGTCGACATTTTCTCACCTGCCACTGCTCACTGCCACCTGACATATCCAGAGCTCCAGCTCAATAAATGGCAGCCCACCCCTCTCCTTCTTTTCCCCCACACGCCACTTCCACTCCTCTCTGTCCTTGGGCGCATGGAGCAGCAGCAGCTCCTCCATTCATCTTCCCCATGAGCTCGCTCCTCCTTCCTGTTTTCCCATGGCGCCCAAGCAGCAGCAAGGAGCTCCCCATGGCATACAGCAGCAAGCGCCCCTCCATGAAGTCCGACCCTCGCCCTCAGCTTCTTTGGACGCCGACGCTCCTCTGCCCTCTAGCCCGGCGTTCTGCTCGTCCATGGTCGGACGCCCGACTCCCTGCACCTTCCCCTTCCCAGGTCGAGATGGAGCAGCCTCCATAGTTTTTCTGCTGCTCTCTGCTCATTACGTGAGGAAGAAGAACCCCTGTGCCGATGACAAGTGGGCTCGAGGCGAGATGTGAGTACACAAAATCACAGATTTTTGTGTTATGTTCTAAAATTCATATCTTGAGTTTGGTAGCTCTAAAAATCACGAAATTTATTTTGTTGGCTTCCTTATGAAATGCTCTAACTATTAGATCTATAGGTTGGCATGTTTTAGTGGAAAAGTTTTTCTGTAGAAATTCATATTTAAAAACTGGTATAGAGAATAAATGAACTTGCTTCTCTCCATCATTTTATTTATAAAAATCCAAAAATGATTAAACCTGTTTTGTTAGTTAGATGTTGTCATACTTCATCTAATAAAAATATAAAACTTACAGGTTGTTCACTGTTTTCTTGGTGTGTTAATTAAAACATGTTAAATAGGAAAAAGATGATTGTTTTGATTGTTATTTGTGGATATGTAGCTCTAGTGCTCGAAATGGATTCAAATTTTTAGAGTAGACCCTCTATGTGATGCTTGGTGACTGGTAAAAATTTCATGAATTGTTGTGCATGTATGATTAAGTTAGTGATTTAACTTGTTTAATGCACCTTAAGTAGTTTTAAATGATTTAAAAATAATGTATAGATGCAAAAATGTAAAATGGTGTTCCACTGTCCTTGCATGACATTATAGTAAGCTAAGAAAACTTAATATGGTCATGAATCCACAGAAAATAATTAGTTTTAGATTTAACTTGCTCTCACATGCTTTATTGCATTAACAAATTGTTATTTTTGTATTAAATAAAATATAAAACCTGGGCATGTGAAATTTATACATTGGTCATGATTTGTTATTACCTATGCCTCATAAAAATTCCAGCCCCAAATTAGATAGTTTCATATGGTACTAAAATGACACACGTTTTATAATTATAAGAAGAATTAGAGACAAATTAGAAGTAAACAAAAGCATCCATGTTTCTTGAAATGATTAATTGTCTTGACATAAATTGAAACTTGATAACTAAGTCATAATGATTTAAACTTGAGAAATTGGTGGTAGTACCTCTCAATGATTTTGCTTGGTAATTTAGTTGAGTGCTCTCGTGCTTGCAAACTGAAATTCCTGCGTGTACAGTTTTAGTTGTGCGATTAATCTAGTTAAGTAAAGTATGTTTTCTGTAGATATATGCTATATAAAAGTAGTAGTTCACTTGTGTATCTAGCTTGTCCTAAAAATGCATGAGCTAAGAATTGATTGTTTAGAAGCTATACTTTTCACAAGTTCAGTAACTGAGTCTGTCCAATTTCTGAACAGATTTCAGAGATTGCAATGGTTGCTTAATTTAATTTTGAAATCAGTTATTGGTGGTCATAAGAAAGTTGTAGATAACATTATTATCTTACTTGTGTTAAAATTTGACAGTCATACGTCTGATCGTTTAGAAGTTGTGATTTTCACAAATTCAGTAACTGAATCTGCCCAAATTCTGTACAGATTTCAGAAACTGCATTGTTTGCCTAATTTAATGTTACAATCTGTTCATGGTCGTTATAAGAAAGTTGTATATGCTTTTCTTATCTTGCTTGTGTTAAAATTTCATAACCATAGGACTGACATATTAGGAGTTATGAATTTTACAAATTGGTTGCTGTATTCTGTCCACTGACAGAACAGATTTCGAAAACTGAATTGTTTGCTTCAGTTCAACATAGAATCACTTCTTGGTGATTATAAAATTCATGTAATACTTTTTCTAAGCTTTCCAAAAAGTCTTGGATCACTCTTTTTGGTGATCTGAATATTAAGTTATGGATATTTAAAGTCTGAAGACTGAATCTGTCCAATTCTGGACAGCAAAGCCTTCTAGTGTCTTTTGTCCTTAGTTAAATATTGAATCACCTTGAAATGTTTATAAATGATATATAGACAATTTTATTACCTTTTCAGAAAGTCTAGGATCAATTTGTTTGGATGTTTGAACCTGTAGTTGTGAATTTTTGAAGTCGCAAGTCTGAATCTGTCCAACCTGGACAAACCTGTTATTTTTGCACAGTTTGACTTTGCTAAGAGTCTAGTCATATTGAGACGATAATACCAAAGTTGTAGAGAACTTGTTAGACTTTCCAAAAAGTATTTGTTCACTATTTTTGGATAAATATTTGAAGAGTTATGACTGAAACAAGCAACTGTTGTGCTGCTGTCCTAATTTTATTATGTTTGGTGGATTGCTCTACTCTGTGGTGTATTTCTTGAGTCGGCTATTTCCTCGTTTTGACCTTGGTTGAACACGCAGTAATGATAATATAACTAATATAATTGAGCCTAAGTATATAGGTAACTAGTACACGTCTCGCTAAATTAGTGAACTAAATTGGTTAAGGTCTAATAAGTGTTTGCCTAGTAAATAATTGTAAAGCCCAATTAAGTGTCTAGTGCCCTTTCAACTAAGTCTGTCTACATATCACTAGTAGCGAACTTAGGTACTTAATTAACTTAATGATTAAGTAACTAATGGATGATTAAAGTGTACGTGGTAAACACTTGTGCTCATGCTTGTGTGGTCATGTTTGTATTGGGTAAGTAAAGTAAACGTCGCCATCTTTCCAGTGATAGCGACTACGGATGTCCGATGACGTGTAGATAAATAATGCTAACGCGTGGTGGTTTACAGTGTCTTCTAAATTAATGTTAGTTCGCTACTATGTCTTTGTATATCTTGTGGTATTTTTCATTATATTCATCCATATGCATCTTGCATCTCATATAGGACCGAGAGAGGATGATCGTGCAAGTGATGTGGTGCCAACCACAAGGTGCAGTTAGTGGTCGACCTGAAGAATGATGGACTTGACCAGTGGATGCTCGCCAAGCGAGTACCTCCCCAACAAACACTACCTAAGTGTTAAATTAAAGGCAAGCCCCGGTTTTATGCATAACCGTTTATATATGCTATTTTACTACACTTAATGTTTGTAGGCTTGTACCGTGCACTTAAGTGTAGGAGTTGGTTGAAACCCTAGTTGCATGAACTCAGGATTCCTTATGAGATGGATACTAGTATGCTAGGTCGAGTAGCTGCTATGCTAAATCAGGATCTCGGTAGAAGTCGAGTGATTTTTATAGCACTCGCGCGAGGTCAGGAATTGGTTGTATCCATTTTGATAACAGAATGATGATGGTCTGTGGACACGGATCCATGGGGATGCGTTGTCTATGAGACAAAATTGGAATAAGGATTAACGTGCGGATACCTGTGTCAAGCGTTTGAATGTACTAAACACATGTCGGGAAAAATGGTAACCGGTAAACCTAGTACCTGAGTGAAGCCGGGCGCGGACTTTATCCCTCACGCGACCTGAGACTGGGTCTCCCATTCTAGATATGGTGGGTACAAGTGCGGCCACTGCACGACGGCAGTCGGGGTCAGTGGAGCATTGTATGCCAAGGCGGTGAGGCCTGGATGCAAACGGGGAATCGATGGGGACGGTTGTCATGTGTGGGGTCGGAGTACCCTGACATGCCGTGTGTTTAGGTTTACCTTGCAAGGTTAAAACTCGATTCGAATCATCTGCTTCTCGCAGCTAATGAGACTGCTTGATCCATTGTACTGCATTGAGTAATAAGTGGAAATGAGATACTGGCAAAAGGTGTTGATTGATATAATGTTTGATACCATGTATGAATAGATAGGTTCTCATCTAGTCAAAAATTATTATTCTAGAACTTGAAAAGCTAAAACTTGATTTTAGACTCAGCTAGTGCTTTTGGCAAACCAAACCCCTCAGCCAAACAACTGCATGTCTAGAGGTAGAGGAGTAGACTCCTCACACCGGGTAAGTCTAGCTGAGTATTAGTATACTCAGCCTTGCTTGTGGCATAATTTTTGCAGGTACCTCCTTGATTTGGTTGATGGTGTGACTTGGCCTCCATCCCTGCCACCGGGATAGACGGTCGAGTGGGTTACTGCTTCCGCAGGAGAGGACCAGGAGGAGTAGTGTGGCCAGGCTTCGCCATGTTACTCGGTTCTTCTCCGTTAGTTATTTCCGCTACATTAAAAACTATTGTTACTATTTCTGAAACTCCGATAATGTAATTACTAATGATACTTATTAAATTTGTGGTATTATGCTTTATTGTATTTCTCTGTGCCTCACCTTCGAGTGAGCTAGTGGTATTCGATCCTGGATAAGTGGCTTTATCGGACTAGATCCGAGGGACTGACGGGTTATTCCGATTTAAGTGTGTTGCTGCCTTTAAGGGTACGACTTGGGCACTTAAGCTAAAATAATTTGGGCGGTTCCGCCACATCCCCGCTCATCCCTATGCGTCTTTCTAGGGTATTCATCAGACCATAAAGGATATCGCTGTCTCGAGCTCCAGTCCAATCGCATCATTATTTCTAGACATGTCGTTTTTGATTAATCTTTCTTTCCCTTCTCCGACATGTCTACCACACCCATGGCTCCTTCTGTCCTGGATTTTTTAAACAATGAATCTGATCTTACCACTCTAGTTCCTGGAACTCGTATTGTGCATGCAGGTACCACTACTCCAACCAGTGTTGTGCATGGCGCTATTCCCGTGCATGGACCTATTACTGCACCTGAGCGCTCATGGGCGTCGGATTTTGGCGCTGCTGCCCCTGTGCCTCTCGCACCGGTTGCTGCCAGCAGCGCCCCGTCCACCTCCTCGCATGTGCCGACCGGTGCTGCTGCCCCTGTGCATCCCGCACAGGTTGTTGCCGGCAGCACTATTACCACGACGCCCCCATGTACTGCCAGTCCTGCTGCCTCTGTTGCTCGCGCTCAGGTTGTTGCCAGCGGAACCGGCCGTACCACTGCTACTCAACCATGCACCATCACCCCAGTCACTAATGCGCACCCCATGAGCACTCGCAGCAAGGCCGGCATCGCGCAGCCCGTGGATCGCCTTAATCTCCACGCTGTGCCCATGTCACCTTTGCCGCGCTGTGTTCGTGATGCTTTGGCCGACCCCAACTGGCACTCTGCTATGCAAGCTGAGTATGATGCCCTTCTCGCCAATGACACCTGGAGTCTCGTTCCTCGGCCTCCTAGAGTTAATCTTGTGACTGGCAAATGGATCTATCGTCACAAATTACTTGCAGATGGTTCTCTTGATCGCTACAAGGCGCGCTGGGTCCTGCGGGGTTTCACACAGCGCCCTGGCATTGATTATGATGAGACTTTCAGTCCACTTGTCAAGCCTGCGACAATTTGAGTGGTTCTCTCTCTAGCTGTATCTCAAAATTGGCCCATTCATCAGCTGGATGTTAAAAATGCATTTTTGCATGGCACATTGGCTGAGATGGTGTACTGTGTTCAACCGACTGGCTTTGTTAACCCATCACATCCAGATTCTGTTTGTCGGCTCAACAAGTCTCTCTATGGCTTAAAGTAGGCTCCTCGTGCTTGGCACCACAGGTTTGCCTCTCATCTCATGTCACTTGGCTTTGTTGAGAGCAAGTCGGATACTTCTCTATTCACATGTCATCGGGGGTCTGACACGACCTATTTGCTGCTATATGTGGATGATATTGTTCTCACCGCCTCGTCAGCTAGATTCCTCCAACATATTATTGCAGCTCTCCAGCATGAATTTGCTATGACTGACATGGGCCAACTTCACCATTTTCTGGGCATTTCCGTGACACACTGTGCAGATGGTATGTTCCTCTCTCAGCGCCAGTATATATTGGATATTTTGGAGCGTGCTGGGATGAGTGCTTGCAAGCCTTGCAGCACCCCGGTCGACTTGCACTCCAAACTGTCTGCAGATGGTTCCCCAGTTGCCGACTCCACACAGTACCGCAGCCTTGCTGGTGCATTGCAGTACCTGATTTTCACTCGTCCCAATATTGCATATGTTGTCCAACAAATTTGCCTTTGCATGCATGATCCTCGGGAGTCACATCTCGCTGCCCTCAAGCGAATACTACGGTACTTGCAGGGCACTCTTGCTCTCGGTTTGACTATGCGCCGTTCACCACCGATTGAGCTTGTTGTCTACACTGATGCCGATTGGGCCGGCTGTCCTGACACTCGCCGATCGACCTCTGGTTATGCAGTATTTCTTGGGGACAACTTGGTGTCCTGGTCCTCCAAGCGTCAACACACTGTCTCCAGGTCCAGCGTCGAGGCCGAATATCGAGCTGTTGCTAATGGGGTTGCTGAAGCCACTTGGCTCCGCCAGTTACTCATAGACCTTCGTCACCCGCCGCGTCGTGCCACTCTGGTCTACTGTGATAACATCAGTGCTGTGTATCTCTCTTGTAACCCAGTGCTACATCAACGGACAAAGCATGTTGAGATTGATCTCCACTTTGTTCGGGAGCGGGTCGCCCTCGGCCATGTTCGGGTACTCCATGTTCCTACGACATCCCAGTACGCTGACGTCTTCACCAAGGGTCTTCTTACTTCATTGTTTCAAGAATTCTGATCCAGCCTAAACGTTCGCCGTGCTCCTGATCAGACTGCGAGGGAGTGTTAGCAATCTTGCATATCTTGTATTTATAGTAACCTCTCTCCTTGATTGAACGCTGTAATCTCTCCCTGTGCGGTTGGCTTGCATGTCACCCACGAGCTATTTATGTACCTCTGTACTCCATATGGAATACATCAATTATTCCCTAAACTATTACAAACCCGACTGGAGCATCACGATGAGTAACAGATAACGGTTGAACAACCACATACAAACATGGTAGAAGCATGGTCTTCACGATTCTTACATATCTCACCCAATCATCTTCTGAGCCAATGGAGATCAACCGTCGGACAACTGTTCCGTATGTAATATGGGACAACAAACCCTGAATTGATATTCTAGGGTCGTTTATGTCGCAACTAATCTCCTCACAAGCTCGAGCGAAAATCTTGTCAAAAGATGGTCTTTCATCGAACAACATGGTCACGATCTTCATACCATCAAAAGTAACACTCCCATACGCATCTATCCCCACGCTTCCTCCATGGTATAGTGTCACTAGGGTGTCCATCTATTGCAAAAATGAATTACTAACTTAATAATGGCTACGTACTTAAGCCTATAAACTTATTAAATAATAAATAAATAGTAACTACTTATTAACTAATAACTATATAGTAAATATTAAATGACCACATCAAACGAAATTACATAATATATGAATAATGTACGAAAACAAATTATACCTGAGATCTCGTACGAGTCCAGCAAACGATAGAGAAGGTCAAGTCGGAACAACACCTACGTACATTAAAAAACTATTGTCAATAAAAAATTTGGCAGCACCTCCCCTATAAAGTGATGTTTATAGAACCTGGAAAGAAACGACAACACGATGGTTGCCAACACAGAATACTGCACGATAGCATAATAAACAATATGCTAACCATGTGATATCAATGTGCTAAACATATTGCTACATGTATATGCTATACACTTTATAATAACTCGCTTTCCTACATCCAATACACTAACAATATGCTACGAATTTACTAACTATATAATCACTAAATAAATATACTAACAAATAAATAACTAGCTAACTATATAATCACTAAATAAATATACTAAAAACTAAGTAAATAATTACCGTGGGGAGGAGGGTCGGCCGTGGGGACGAGGGGCTTGACGGCGATGGAGAACGGCAAGGGCAGCGACGTGGAGCGGTGGAGGGGGCTGCGGCAGGCCGCGGCGTGGGGCGCTGCCCCGGCTGCAGAGGAGGCCGCGGCGGCCTCGGCGGCGAGCGACTGGGAGGGGCGAGCGGTGTGGGAGGGGCGACCTCGGCGAGCGGTGAGCGCTGCCCCGGCTAAAACGGCGGTGGCGGCGTGGGGCGCTGGCCCGACGGCGGAGGACGCGGCGGCTCGGCGAGACGACGAAACGGAGTTAGAACAGAATGAGCGAGAGGAGAACGACGCGGTTCAAAACCCCTAGCTCGGCGCCAAGATCTATGGCGCCGAGCTAGGGGAATCGTCAGCCTCCAACTGCCGTTGCCACGTCAGAGCTCGGCGCCATAGTCTGTGGCGCCGAGCTGTGTTACCTCGGCGCCATAGACTATGGCGCCGAGCATCGGGTCCAAAGTTGCAAATTAAATTTCTGGGGGTCCAAACGTAAATTTTTGTCACAAAAGGGGCTAAAAAACAAAAAATTCGGTGTCCTCTACAACCGGTTACAATCATGACACAGATTATTATGGGCCAATTAGTCTTTTCATCTTTAAGTCGGTGCCACCCTTCGTCTTAAGGCGTGTCACTACGCTGAAGCTCCCCGGATGGTAGCTTCAGCTTTGCTTCTGTGTTGATCTTCCAAAAGTGTTTCTTCTTACAGGACCTTCGGCAACGGAGCAGACCCCCAACAGTAGGCCCTTCATGGTGCCAGATCATTTTTTTGTAACGAGCTCGACCCGTGAAAAATTCTCTTAGGCTTCGGAATGCCGAAGGTCCGAAAAACACCTTCCCTGAGCTCGTTGTCGAGAAACGATTTAAATATTCTGAGTGCAAGGTGGTCCCACCATACAACGGGTACGCGCGATCTGGTGATTCATCTTCTCACGCACTATGGTCCACCGTTCAGTGGGTGGGGGCGACTGTTCATCGGGTACAAGTGGCTTGACGATTTACCTTCCCACCTGCAGCACTATATAAACAGACAGGTAGGTGTGAAGTTACCACAGCATTTATTACTATTGCACTGTTGTGCTGCCGAAAAATTTGACCACAGTCGAAGCTTTTTCATCGTATTCTCAATCAGAGCATCGTCTTGGTTTAGCTTCGTCATAAGAGGGAGATTCGGTAAAATTGCAAAAAGTCATCAACTTCATCAAAAAACCCAAGAAATTCAGTATCAAATGGCCAGACTGCGTTCGACAGCTAGAGTTACGCGCGATGGAGAGGAGGCCGAAGCTACTGAAACTGCCCCAATCTCCGAAGTAATGAGGCAGCCGGGACTGGTTGTGACAGAGGGTGCCTTTGACGAAGGTTCATCTGCTACCGAAGCTGAACAGGCTGATATTGAAGAGGGTGATGCTGGTGAAGAAGAGATAGATTATAACACCATTATGCCATCCAAACCCAGCCACTTGGACTTTGGAAAGTCGATTGTCTCCGAAGCTAATATGCCCCTGATGATAAAGCTAGGCTACTTCGGGGAAGCCGAGAAGAAGCTGATTCGTTTTGGCGGGGAAGAAACCACTCCGAATCCAGAAAATGATGAGGTGGTAGTTTTCAGAAGCTTCTTCAAAGCAGGATTGAGGTTTCCTTTGCATGAAATGATTGGGGATGTTTTGAAAGATTTTGAAATTTATCTTCATCAGCTGACTCCTAATGCCATCGTTAGGCTCAGTGTTTTTATCTGGGCTCTTCGAAGCCAAGGAGTGGAGCCGCTTGCCAAAGCTTTCTACAGGGTGCACGAGCTTCATTATCAGATGAAGGCTACAGAAGACGGGCTACATGAGAATTTCGGCTGTTACAACTTTGCTTACCGCAAAGACATGAAGACTCCGGTGGTCAGCTATCGCACCAAATGGCCAACCGGCTGGAAGAATGAATGGTTTTATGTTAAGGTTGATGAGAAGAAGGAGAAGATAGTTCAGAGCCCACTGGACCTAACCTTCGGGTTAACTAGGCTTTTTTGTGACATGCTGCAAGGGTCACCATGCCGGACAGCTGTGGGTGAATTCCGAGTTGTGTCTGAGCATATCGGTACTAGAGAATTGGTGTAGGAATACTTAGCCAATAGAGTATTTCCGACGTTAAAGGAATGGAATATGTCGAAGCTTAAAGAAGAAAAGAAAAAGAATGAACTTGTTCGACTGCCTTATCACTTCAAGTTCAAGAAACATTTCAAAGAGCCTTGCTAAGAATGGTTGGAGATGATTGAAGCTATGTGCAATGAAATTTTGGGCAATTATACTAAGAAAGAAGATCAATTGATGACCATGGCCTTTGGTACCCGACCGAAACGAAGGCTGAACCGAGTGATGGATGCCCTGAAGTTTGAATATCCTGACTATGAACGGTTAAGCAAAGGTGCCGAAGGGCCAAAGCGAAAAAGGGTTGTCAATGTTATGAAAAGGCAAGCTGCTAGAATGATAGAAGAAGATGAGAAAGCTTCGAAAAAGAAAAAATCCAGCCCTGAGCCGAAGGTGGCTGTTACGAAGAAAAGAAAAGTTGCAGATGCGAAGCAAAAAACAACTGATATAGAGGAAGAAATTCCTTCAACGCCTCCTGCCGCTGATGTGGAGGAAATTTTAAATGTAATGACCGAATCTTTACCTCTCAAGCTAAGTCCACTAGGGCCACAACTGATGAAGCTTTTACAAAAGGAGGAGCCTGCGGCAATCAAGAAGCCTACTGAAAAAAGGCAAAGGATCATTACTATTTTTGATGCTATTGAAGAAACGCCACCGCCGGCCTCATCGTCAAAAACATCGGCTGCCGAAGATACTACAGCAACCGAGGCTGCCCCCGTCGAAGCTGCAACTATCGAAGCTGAGACGGCCGAAGATACAAATCTAGAAGGCACTTTTTCTGATATTGATAAGATGATTTTGAACATGACCACGGAAGAAGCTGCAACAGCTGCCGAAGAGACCCTGGCCCAGTGCCCAGGAAAGAGAAG